>NC_090324.1:148286024-148927922 GCF_040869045.1 Eurosta solidaginis | reverse complement strand
CGTTGCCATGGTTACCGTGTTGCTGTTAAATGTTGCGACCGCTCGTTGTGTTGCTGAGACTTGTTGGTTGGTCGTTTTGCTATGGCCTTTTGTGACTGGCTGTTGTGTTAATGTTGTGTTAAATATATTGTGGGGTCGTTTTGTGTGGGCAAAATTAATGAAGTTGTATTTGGTCCTCACAAACGTAATATCGTTTTGGTTCCGTGTGTTTGCCATCCGATTCGACTGCCTGCTACATCAGCTCCGAAACTATTAAACATATAACTGGTTTCCTACGCCTGCATGTATACAAAAGAATGCAGTATACTATACGAATGGGAAAACTCATTATTTTTCTGTACTTATGTATGTCAACAGGCATAGTGTTTATTTGAAAGATAACGTTATGGGTGAGGCTTATAGCCCATATAAAAAAATACTTACCTTCGGAAATATTATAAGTCATAAGGTAAAATATAACAACTTTATTATAACGCTTTGAACCAAATTAAAAAAGTATTCAAGGTTCGAAACGAGCTGAAGGCCAGAACAATATTTTTTTGTAATGATTATTATTTTTTTAATTTTTCTATAATTGAAAGATTTTTATTTTGTTTTATGAATAGTAAGTAGAAATTTTTTCAGACAACCTGCCATAGCTGCGCAGATAGATCCATTTCGAAGAGTGCTAAGCCTTCATCATCAGTATGCTTTAGGCACGCTGCGCTAACCATTTAGCTATACAGCGGTGGTTTGTTTGACTGACAAATTGGTACTTCTGTTCCTTCTTACCAACTATATTTATTCAGCGTTGCGCCATCTGTTGCAAGACACTGATAATTTTGGATCTTTTTATTGTCAATTACTTTGTTTGCCATTTCCAAAGCGCTCATGGTTTATTAACAATTGTTTTGTTTTATCGGCCTATTGATAAAGTATTCAAGGTTCGAAACGAGCTCAAGACCAGAACAATAATTTTTTGTAATGATTTTTCAGACAACCTGCCATCGCTGCGCAGATAGATCCATTTCGAACGGAAATATCAAACAAAGTAATTGACAATAATCAAATCCAACATTATCAGTGTCTTGCAACAGATGGTGCAACGCTGAATAAATATAGTTGGTAAGAAGGAATAGAAGTAGCAATTTGTCAGTCAAACAAATCACCGCTGTAAAGCTAAATGGTTAGCACAGCGTGCCTAAAGCGTACTATGATGAAGGCTTAGCACCCTTCGAAATGGATCTATCTGCCGCAGTTTTGGCAGGTTGTCTGAAAAATGTTCTACTTACTATTCCAAAAACAAAATAAAAATTTTTCAATTATAGAAAAATTTAAAAAACAATAATCATTACAAAAAATTATTGTTCTGGCGTTGAGTTCGTTTCGAACCTTGAATACTTTATCAATAGGCCGATAAAACAAAAACAATTGTCAAATTAAATAAGGTTTACATAAGCCTTATTGAAAGATAGTACTTACTGTATTACGACCTTTTATATAAGGGTTATAACCACCCAAAATCCGGGTTATATATAAGATGTTATAATAAGGTAGTACACTAAATAATATAGATTTTATGGCTTATGAACCAGGTCGAATAAGGATTAATATACCATAGTTTTTATACTCAGTTGAGCAGAGCTCACAGAGTATATTAAGTTTGATTGGATAACGGTTGGTTGTACATATATAAAGGAATCGAGATAGATATAGACTTCCATATATCAAAATAATCAGGATCGAAAAAAAATTTGATTGAGCCATGTCCGTCCGTCCGTCCGTCCGTTAACACGATAACTTGAGTAAATTTTGAGATATCTTGATGAAATTTGGTATGTAGGTTCCTGAGCACTCATCTCAGATCGCTATTTAAAATGAACGATATCGGACTATAACCACGCCCACTTTTTCGATATCGAAAATTTCGAAAAACCGAAAAAGTGCGATAACTCATTACAAAAGACAGATAAAGCGACGAAACTTGGTAGATGGGTTGACGTTATGACGCAGAATAGAAAATTAGTAAGATTTTGGACAATGGGCGTGGCCCCGCCCACTTTTACAAGAAGGTAATTTAAAAGTTTTGCAAGCTGTAATTTGGCAGTCGTTGAAGATATCATGATGAAATTTGACAGGAACGTTACTACTATTACTCTATATGTGCTAAATAAAAATTAGCAAAATTGGATTAAGAACACGCCCACTTTTTAAAAAAAAATTTTTTTAAATTCAAATTTTAACGAAAAATTTAATATCTTTACTGTATATAAGTAAATTAAGTCAAAATTCAACTCCAGTAATGATATGATGCAACAAAATACAAAAATAAAAGAAAATTTCAAAATGGGCGTGGCTCCGCCCATTTTCATTTAGTTTGTCTAGAATACTTTTATTGCCATAAGTCGAACAAAAATTTACCAATCCTTCTCAAATTTGGTAGGAGCATAGATTCTATGACGGTAACTGTTCTCTGTGAAAATGGGCGAAATCGGTGGAAGCCACGCCCAGTTTTTATACACAGTCCACCGTCTGTCCTTCCGCTCGGCCATTAACACAATAACTTGAGCAAAATCCGATATATCTTTACTAAACTTAGCCCGCGTACTTACCTGAGCTCACTTTTTCTTGGTATAAAAAATGGGCGAAATCTGACCATAACCACGCCCACTTTATCGATATCGAAAATTACGAAAAATGAAAAAAATGCCATAATTCTATACCAAATACGAAAAAAGGGATGAAACATGGTAACTGGATTGGTTTGTTGACGCAAAATATAACTTTGGAAAAATCTTTGTAAAATGGGTGTGACACCTACCATATTAAGTAGAAGAAAATGAAAAAGTTCTACAAGGCGAAATCAACAGCCCTTGGAATCTTGGCAGGAATACTGTTAGTGGTATTGCATATATAAATAAATTAGCAGTACCCGACAGATGATTTTCTGGATCACCTGGTCCACATTTTGGTGGATATCACGAGAACGCCTTCACATATACATCTAAGGGCCACTCGCTTTTAAAACCCTCATTAATACCTTTAATTTGATATCCATATCGTACAAAAACATACCAGAGTCACCCCTGTCCCACCCTAATGGCGATATCTCGAAAAGGCGTCCACCTATAGAACTAATGCCCCCTCTCTCTTAAAATGCTCAGTAACACCTTTCGTTTGATACACATATCGTACAAACATTCTAGAGTAACCCCTGGCCCACCCTAATGGCGATATCTCGAAAAGGCGTCCACCTATAGACCTAGTGTCCACTCCCTCTTAAAATGCTCAGTAACAGCTTTCGTTTGATACCCATATCGTACAAACATTCTAGAGTCACCCCTGGCCCACCCTAATGGCAATATCTCGAAAAGGCGTCCACCTATAGACCTAATGCCCACTCCCTCTTAAAATGCTCAGTAACACCTTTCGTTTGATACCCATATCGTACAAACATTCTAGAGTCACCCCTGGCCCACCCTAATGGCAATATCTCGAAAAGGCGTCCACCTATAGACCTAATGCCCACTCCCTCTTAAAATGCTCAGTAACAGCTTTCGTTTGATACCCATATCGTACAAACATTCTAGAGTCACACCTGGCCCACCCTAATGGCGATATTTCGAAAAGGCGTCCACCTATAGAACTAAGGATTACTCCCTTTTAAAATACTCATTACCACCTTTCATTTGATACCCATATCGTACAAACACATTCTAGAGTCACCCTGGCCCACCCTAATGGCGATATCTCGAAAAGGCGTCCACCTATAGACCTAATGTCCACTCCCTCTTAAAATGCTCAGTAACACCTTTCGTTTGATACCCATATCGTACAAACATTCTAGAGTCACCCCTGGCCCACCCTAATGGCGATATCTAGAAAAGGCGTCCACCTATAGACCTAATGTACACTCCCTCTTAAAATGCTCAGTAACACCTTTCGTTTGATACCCATATCATACAAACATTCTAGAGTCACCCCTGTCCCACCCTAATGGCGATATCTCGAAAAGGCGTCCACCTATAGACCTAATGCCCACTCCCTCTTAAAATGCTCAGTAACACCTTTCGTTTGATACCCATATCGTACAAACATTCTAGAGTCACACCTGGCCCACCCTAATGGCGATATCTCGAAAAGGCGTCCACCTATAGAACTAAGGACTACTCCCTTTTAAAATACTCATTACCACCTTTCATTTGATACCCATATCGTACAAACACATTCTAGAGTCACCCTGGCCCACCCTAATGGCGATATCTCGAAAAGGCGTCCAGCTATAGACCTAATGCCCACTCCCTCTTAAAATGCTCAGTAACACCTTTCGTTTGATACCAATACCGTACAAACATTCTAGAGTCACCCTTGGTCCAGCTTTATGGCGATATCTCGAAAAGGCGTCCACCTATAGAACTAAGGATTACTCCCTTTTAAAATACTCATTACCACCTTTCATTTGATACCCATATCGTACAAACACATTCTAGAGTCACCCTGGCCCACCCTGATGGCGATATCTCGAAAAGGCGTCCACCTATAGACCTAATGCCCACTCCCTCTTAAAATGCTCAGTAACACCTTTCGTTTGATACCCATATCGTACAAACATTCTAGAGTCACCCTTGGTCCACCTTTATGGCGATATCTCGAAAAGGCGTCCACCTATAGAACTAAGGATTACTCCCTTTTAAAATACTCCTTACCACCTTTCATTTGATACCCATATCGTACAAACACATTCTAGAGTCACCCCTGGCCCACCCTAATGGCGATATCTCGAAAAGGCGTCCACCTATAGACCTAATGCCCACTCCCTCTTAAAATGCTCAGTAACACCTTTCGTTTGATACCCATATCGTACAAACATTCTAGAGTCACCCCTGGCCCACCCTAATGGCGATATCTCGAAAGGGCGTCCACCTATAGACCTAATGCCCACTCCCTCTTAAAATGCTCAGTAACACCTTTCGTTTGATGCACATATCGTACAAACACATTCTAGAGTCACCCCTGGCCCACCCTAATGACGATATCTCGAAAAGGCGTCCACCTATAGACCTCATGCCCACTCCCTCTTAAAATGCTCAGTAACACCTTTCGTTTGATACCCATACCGTACAAACATTCTAGAGTCACCCCTGGCCCACCCTAATGGCGATATCTCGAAAAGGCGTCCACCTATAGACCTAATGCCCACTCCCTCTTAAAATGCTCAGTAACACCTTTCATTTGATTCCCATATCGTACAAACACATTCTAGAGACACCCCTGGTCCACCTTTATGGCGATATCTCGAAACGGCGTCCACCTATGGAACTAAGGATCACTCCTTTTCAAAATACTCATTAACAGCTTTCATTTGATACCCATATCGTACAAACACATTATAGAATCACCCCTGGTCCACCTTAATGGGGACATCTCGAAAAGGCGTCCACCGATAGACCTAAGGCCCACTCCCTCTTAAAATGCTCAGTAACACCTTTCATTTGATACCCATATCGTACAAACAAATTCTAGAGTCAGCCCTGGTCTACCTTTATGGCGAGATCCCTAAATGGCGTTCATCCATAGAACTATGGCCTATTCTCTCTTAAAATACTCTTTAATACCTTTCATTTGATACACATGTTATACAACCACATTCCAGGGTTACCCCAGATTGATTTTCCTTATTTTGTCTCCATAGCTCTCAACTGAGTATGTTATGTTCGGTTACACCCGAACTTAGCCTTCCTTACTTGTTTGTTTTGTGTTACGTGGAAAGAGGAAATGCTTTATGCACTAACCTGGTTGTTGTTGTTGTAGCGATAAGGTTGCTCCCCGAAGGCTTTTGGGAGTGTTATCGATGTGATGGTCCTTTGCCTGATACAGATCCGGTACGCTCCGGTAACACATGACCATTAAAGTGCTAGCCCGACCATCTCGGGAACGATTTATATGGCAAATTAAACCTGCAGGCTATCCCTCCCTCCTCACCCCAAGTTCCATGAGGAGTTTGGGGTCGCCAGAGCCTCGTCTGTTAGTGCAACAGGATTCGCCGCGGATAGGTGAGGTTGACAATTGGGTCTGGAGAAGCTATATATTGCGCTGGCAACTTGAAGGGTTGCGCTACACAGCCCCTTGAATCTGGTATTTTAGTCGCCCTCTTATGACAGACATACCTACCGCGGGTATATTCTGACCCCCTAACCCGCTGGGGGCACTAACCTGGTGTTTAGCCTCGGTGCTACTCTCTGTAGCAGCGAGCCTTTCCGAGTGTAGGACTCCTTTCATGAGCTACCCACTAAAACCTAACCTCCCACGGCCTGCGTATTTTCCGCCCTGGTACGGAGTTTAGCATAACTTCGGGTGCGGAAGCGCGCTACGTGAGCTCTTTGGCTACTCGCACGTTATTGGGTTAAGCAACCATCTTGCCGTTTAGCGAGGAGAACACTCCTTGCGTTTCTGCTCACCATGTCCCATATGTTACTTCCGCAGCTAATTTTATGGATGACATTGCCCTGGGATAAGCCGCCTAGTGTTACTCCCATCCTTCTCCGTTGCTGTGCGAAGTAATCGCATTCGAAAAAGGTGTGGCGTCCGTCGTCTATAAGCCCACAGTATAAGCAATTCGGATTTTCATCCTTGCTTATCCCGTAGAGATATTCCCGGATGTAGCCGTTGCCACTTAAAAACTGTGTCAGGTAGAAGTCGACCTCTCCTTGTGGCCGTCCTAATCATGGCTCCAGCTGGGGAATCAGTTCCCAGGTCCACTTGCCTGCAACACTGCAACTCCATTGCTGTTGCCAGCGCCGGATAAAATCTTTTCGCTATTGCATAGCAGCAACATCTCTGCGTAAAATAAGTAAATTGATTTCCTCTCCTCAGCGAGAAGATGTATCGGTATGGCTCCCGCAATAACCAGAATTGCGTATGCGGATACCGTGTGGGAAGCTGAGGCAATTCGTAGCGCCCTTCTGCGTTGGACAGAAGTAAATAATATTTTATTTATTTAATAATTAAAGTCAATACAGACACAAAGCGGTCGACTACTGGATATAAGATACAATAAAAATAACAAGGAAAAAAAAATAAGTGTAAAAACAAAATTTAAAGTAAAAACTTAAATAATAGACAATCAAATTAATTAAGTTAAATTTTAATTAATACATAAATCAAATCAAAAATAAAAATTAGTTAAAATTAATATTGAAGTAAAATTGAAATCTTATTTAAAAATCTTTGAAGAATATCATGCCAGATGTGAGAGTATTTCCTTACGGATAGCAGCAATCGAATACTCAAAACTAATACAGTTGTACAGTTCATTATAGCGCGAGCACCAATTGCAAAGAGGGCTATATTTGGCAAAATTACGCCGTATAATGGGTAAATGAAAGAGTACATAGTGTCTTGTAGTTCTCGTAGGAACAGAAAGATTCAGTCTGCTTACAAGGCCAGTGGAGTCTATCTCACCGATAATCAGTATATGAAGGAACATTACCCCAAGTACCCCAAGTACTCTAAAGTTGGCAAACTAATGAGGAAAGTCTATTTCTATAAGGCGGAAGATGTTGATTTGATTCCCAGTTAAGGCCGCGTAAAGCGAAGATTAGACACTGCTTCTGTACCGATTCAATTCGATCGATATGATTTTTATACCCCGGGGACCAAACACAAGAAAAATACTGAAGTATTGGGCGTACCAATATTGTGTAAAGGGTCTTGGTTAAATAAGGATCATCAAATTATTTAGCCCATCTTTTAATAAATCCGAGTACATCCGCTGCTTTGTTTACGATAGATGAAATATGCATGTTAAAGCTCAATTTCGCATCAAAAAGAACACCTAGGTCACATACTAGATTTAATGTACACCATAATTGAAATGAGTCCAAATCGGCATGAAGTAGATCCAAACGGGAAGAGTCAGAAGGCAAGTATGTATAGCATAGTTTAACATCATCTGCATACATTAAAAAATAAATAAATGTAAGGCGCGATAACCTCCGAAGAGATCTAAGGCCGAGCTTCTCTTCCAATTTGCGTCGTGCTCCTCTTGATTTTCCCTACAAATTGGCCGGACGGGACCTACATGTTTTATGCCGACTCCGAACGGCATCTGCAAGGCAGATGAGTTTTCACTGAGAGCTTTTCATGGCAGAAATACACCCGGAGAGCTTGCCAAACACTGCCGAGGGGCGACCCCGCTTATAAAAATTTTCTTCTAATTGAAAAACCTTATTTCTAAAAATTTGATGTTGCTTTGCCCGGGGTGTGAACCTGGGGCATACGGTGTGGTAGGCGGAGCACGCTACCATCACACCACGGTGGTCGCCATTAGAGCACGGGAATACGAGATAACCATTGGTAAGTCATTTATAAAGAGGGTAAAAAGTAATGGACCCAAATCGCTACCCTGAGGCATACCAGAAGTTAATTCTATCAACTCTGTGAGCCTGTTTTTGAACATAACTCGCTGAGTTCTATTTAAGAGATAGCTGCGGAGCCAAAGTAATAAATTATTCGGAAAACCCAGTAAGTCAAGTTTATGAGTCGGTATAAATAACATCGGTTTGCTTATTCGATAAAAATCCATCCATGACTAGAGGGGTGAACTCAAACAAGTTGGTTGTGGTTGATCTTCTACGCACAAAACCATGTTGGCTGGGTGATAATAAAGAAGTACATATGTATTGAATTTGGCACGTGATGGTCTTGGGATTAAGAAGAAAAAGTAAACGGAACAGAAGTAAATAATTTAGCTTGCGCTATTTATATTTATTTTAAATTAATATAGTGATCTAAAGTAAAACATAAAGTCAATCATTGGAAAGGGAACATTATTTTAATGTCCCAAAAGTGAAGTTATCCTCCAACAACTAATATAAGAAGTAGATACCCTAAAATAATATCTTGGCTGCGATCACCACTTCAAATACAGCTGCACAGCAACAACAAGAAACACATACAATAAAAGAAGTAGAAAGGGTAAGTCAAGTGGCAGTGGATTGACACAGGATACGGCACAATCAGCGCAGAACTGCATTGGATACCTCCGCAAACCGAGTGTTGGAGCCGCAAAATCCATAAAATATAATTATATTGGATTAACCTCCATTACTGCTCTGTTACTGCGCTTCCGACGGTGCTCCTCTGTTTTTGTTTCTCCTTTTTGCTTTCCTTCCTGTGCCAATTGTTCTTGAACTTGATTTATTGCACACCATTGTACATACATACATACATACATATATGCAAACAGCACCTGCATGGATGTGTTGTAACAGCTGACAATTGAGAGTAAAATTGGAGTGCTGCCACCGCGGTTGACTTTTCAATTAATAGTACGTTGTTATTAGTTGGTATATTTAATAGCGTAATATATATATATATACATATTATTTTTATTTTGCTACAACTATTTTGTATTGTTAGTGTATATTCTTGCCAAACATTAAGGGCGAGCATTTAGCCACACTAAAAGTGGCGAAATACCGGCGGTAGAATGCAAAGAATGTACCGCGAAATTATTGCAATTAGATGATATAATAACTTGCTCTGGCGGTTGCGGCTATAATTTTTGTTTAAAATGTAGCAACATAAAGTGAAGTGAAATTAAGATTATCGCGGATAACATTAATTTGAAATGGTTCTGCAATCAATGCGCGTTGTCAGATACCAATACGAAGTTTATAGAAATTAAACATCTGATAAATAAGTGCGAAGAAACCAAACTGAAGGCTACTGATGTTAAGCAGCTTGTTGAGCAGCTGGTTAGTAATAAATGCACTCAAATAAAAACTAGTATTGTTTCGGATTTTAACTCATTTCTGGAACATAACATTGAAGTAAAAATTAATGCTATGAAAAATGAAATTATTAGTGAGATTTCTACTTACTTAATTAATTGGCGCTTAACCGTCTAAACGGTTATGGCCGTCCAACAAAGCGCGCCAGTCGCTCCTTCGCTCCGCCAACCGGTGCCAATTGGTCACACCAAGGGAGTTTAAATCGTTTTCCACCTGGTCCTTCCAACGGGGTGGGGGCCGCCCTCTACCTCTGCTTCCATAGGCGGGTTCTGATAGAAACACTTTCTTGGCCAGAGCATCATCTTTCATTCGCATAACATGGCCTAGCCAGCGCAGCCGCTGCATTTTAATTTGCTGGAATATGTTGATGTCTGCGTATAGCTCGTACAGCTCATCATTAAATCTTCTTCGGTACTCGCCATCGCCAACGCGTAGAGGTTAATAAATCTTTCGAAGAACTTTTCTCTCGAACACTCTCAAAGCCGCTTCATTTGCTGTTGTCATGATCCATGCTTCTGCCCCATATAGCAGGACGGGTACGATAAGTGACTTATAGAGTATGATTTTCGTTCGCCGAGAGAGGACTTTACTTTTCAATTGCCTACCTAGTCCAAAGTAGCATTTATTGGCAAGATTGATTCTTCGTTGGATTTCAGTGCTGATGTTGTTGCTAGCGTTGATGCTGGTTCCCAAATAAACGAAGTCTTTTTCTAATTCGAAATTATGGCTGCCAACAGTAGCGTGGTTGCCAAGGCGCGTATGCGCTGACTCTTTGCTGGATGACAGCAGGTACTTCGTTTTGTCCTCATTCACCATCAAACCCATCTTTACCGCTTCTTTTTAAAGTTTGGAGTAAGCAGAACTAAGAGCGCGGTTGTTTAGGCCGATGATATCAATGTTATCAGCATATGCCAGTAATTTCACGCTTTTATAGTATATTGTTCCAGTGCGGTTAAGTTCTGCAGCTAGTATAATTTTCTCCAGCATCAAATTAAAGAAAGAGGGCCACCCTGTCTGAAACCTCGTTTAGTTTCGAACGGCTCGGAGAGGTCCTTCCCAATTCTGACTGAGCTGATGGTGTTGCTCAACGTCATTTTGCACAGCCGTATAAGTTTTGCGGGGAAACCAAATTCAGACATAGCGGCATATAGGCAGCTCCTTTTCGTGCTGTCGAAGGCGGCTTTAAAGTCGACGAAGGGGTGATGTGTGTCGATTCTCTTTTCACAGATTTTTTCCAAGATTTGGCGCATTGTGAAAATCTGATCGATGGTATATTTACCAAGTCTGAAGCCGCACTGATAAGTTCCAATCAACCGGTTCACGGTGGCCTTCAATCTTTCGCACAATACACTTGAAAGGACCTTATATGCGATATTAAGAAGGTTGATTCCACGATAGTTGGTGCATTTTGCAGTATACCCCTTCTTGTGGACTGGGCAAAGAACACTTAGATTCCAACCGTCGGGCATGCACTCGTCCGCCCATATTTTGCTAAGAAGCTGCTGCATGCGCCTTACCAACCCCTCGCCACTTGAATAGCTCCACAGGCAATCCATCAGCGCCCACGGCCTTGTTGTTATTGCTATACTAACTTCGTCATAATCGGGCGGGGGGCATATATTCCATCATCATCGATTGCGGGATCGGGTTCTTCATCTCTGCGCGGTGAATTGCTGCCTCCATTTAGGAGAGCAGAGCAGTATTCCCTCCATAATCTAAGCACTCTCTGGACATCAGTTACAAGGTCGTCGTTTTCATTCCTACAGGAGTTTGCCCCGATCTTTAAACCTTCCGTCTGTCGCCGTATTTTTTGGTAGAATTTTCGGGCGTTATTCCTGGTGGCTAGCAGCTCAAGCTCCTCGCACTCACGCCTTTCCGCTTCTGCTTTTTTCTTCCTGAAAAGGCGTCTCGCTTCCCTTTTCAACTCACGATGGCGTTCACATACTCCTCTTGTCGCGCTCGATTTTAACGTAGCCCTGTAGGCAGCGCCTTTTCTTTCGGTTGCAACGCGGCATTCTTCATCGTACCAGTTATTTTTCCGTGGCCGGTAACCATTTTTTTCCTCGGCGGCAGTAGGAAGTGCTTTGGAGATATGCTCCCACTGCTCCTGTATTCCTTCAGGATGAGTTGTGCTCTCAGAGAGCAGGTGTGAGAGTCGAGTTGCGAAATCATTGGCAGTCTGTTGTGATTGAAGCTTTTCGACGCCTAGCTTTCATTTTGTTTTTTTGTTCCTTGGTTTTAGCCGCGTTGGGGCGGGTGCGTATTTTGGCTGCAACGAGATAATGGTCCGAGTTGATGTTAGGTCCTCGGATCGTGCGCACATCTAAAACACTGGATGCATGCCGTCCATCTATCACAACGTGATCGATCTGATTGCGAGTATTTCGATCAGGAGACAGCCATGTAGCTTGATGTATCTTTTTATGCATGAACCTCGTGCTGGATATGACCATGTTTCGAGCACGGGCAAAGTCAATCAGCCTCATTCCGTTAGGAGAAGTTTCATTGTGTAGGCTGGACTTTCCCACTGTAGGGCCAAAAACACCTTTTTTGCCCACCCTGGCGTTAAAGTCGTCAAGCACGAATTTTATATCATGACGGGGGCAGCGCTCGTATGTGCGTTCTAATTGTTCATAAAAAGTGTCTTTCACCTCATCATCTTTCTCCTATGTCGGCGCATGGGCGCAGATGAATGATATATTAAAAAATTTTGCTTTTATTCTGATAGCGGCGAGACGCTCGTCCACAGGCGTGAACGCCAGCACTTGGCGACAAAGTCTCTCTCCCACCACGAATCCAACGGCGAAACTGCGCTTATTCGTATGGCCACTACAATAGATGTCACAATTTTTGATCTTCTTTCTTCCATGCTTCGTCCAATGCATTTCTTGGATGGCGGTGATGTCAGATTTTGCTTTGACGAGGACATCAACCAGCCGTGCATCTGCACCAATCCCATTCAGGGAGCGCACGTTCCAGGTGCATGCCCTCAATTCATTGTCCTTCAGACGTTTGCCATGGTCGTCATCAATAGAGAGTGTATTTAGCCGAGACTTGTTGGTATATTTCATTGGAGTATGCTTTTACGTGGCGGGTCTCAAGCTCAGCGCACAACCCGCTCAGCGGGGGTGTGAATATTACTTGCACGTTTATATAGCGAGCCGCTTGATCCAAGACAGACGCCCGCTTGCAGCCGCACCTAGAGGTGTACAGACGCTGCCGATGAGATCTCCCCCGGCTAGCCCTTAAACCGATTATGTCAGAGTGGCCTAGCCAGGTTGTCGCCTTCTCACATTAGCTCACCGCTAAACGGATGTTTAGCGGCTACCCAGAGGATACTTGGCCACAAGGGACCAGCAGTAGTGAGCTGCTTGAACCGCATGCAAAAGAATCGCTCTGGCCATTCCCAGGTGAATGGCGGTCAGAAGCTTTCCCCACTTTCGTGGACTTCTACACACGGCTCCACCCTCCCTGTTGTAGTGAGATTTCTTCGGAGCTACAAAAATGTGGCGAAATAGTAAGAAATATGCGCCCAGAGACTAGTGATGGTAAGGAAAGTCGTTCAATGAATTATGCAAAAGCTCTTAAGGAAAATGAAGGCAAAATTGTTATAAAACCATTAAATAAAAACAAAAAGGCTAAAGATACGAAAAAAGCGTTAAAAAAAGGTGATTGAACCCACAGCCGGTCTAGTTAAAAATGTAAAAAAAATAATAGAGGAGGAATAGTTCTGGAATGTAAAAATAAAGCTACTTGCGAGCAATTGCATGAAAAAATTAAAGAGAATATAGGAAAAGATAATGAAGTTCAAAAGCCAAAAGAGAAAAAAAAAGAAAATAAAGAATTTTAAAGTGGTACGGTTAGCTGAAAAAATTAGTAGCGAGCGTATTATTGAATGCTTAACGAAGCAAAATGACGAGTGCTTAGGAAAAGAGTTAAAAGTCCTGAAAATAAAACAAGCAGAGCGGAAATCTTCATTGTCTTAGTAGAAACAGACGCTGAAATTTATGAGGCTATTCTGAAAAGGCAAAGAGTAAATATCGAAAGGGGATACATGATTGGTGTTTTACATGTTAGTGTTATGGGATGTTTTAAATGTTTGGGTTATAGGCACAAGTCAAGCGAATGCACCAATAAAAGGGCATGTGGTAAATGTGTAGGAAATCATGATACAAATGATAATAGCTCTGAAGTTGTTAAATGTGTAAATTGTTGCGAACTAGTACAGAAAAAAGTAATTGACGTTGATGTGAACCATTCAGCAATTAGTCTGGATTGTCCGGCATTTAAAAAATATTTAAGTGCCAAAGACAGGACAAGAGTGTAGCAACGAATCCTAAAGGAATTTAGTTGTACTTATTTAAATGTAAGCAGTATCACAGCCAACAAGGGTGTGCTGGAGAAAGTAGTCGAAACTTCGATGCCACACTTAATTTTATGTTCGGAGACGTGCGTGACTGAAGATATTACAAATCAAGAACTGCATATAAAATCATATAGTCTGACTAGGTTTAACTCTCATAGTAGGCACACTGGAGGTGTCATAATCTATGCCCATAAATGAATTGAGTTCAAGACTAAGATAAATTACTCTTGCGACAGGAATATTTGCTTTCTACTATTAGAAGTCCACAACATCACTCCAAAATTACAAATAGGTGTTACACATCATTAGCCAAACTCGATGATGCAGATTTTATTAGGTATCTTAGCGAAATATTAAACAGCAATTACCAAGATGAGAATTATTGGAGATTTCGATTTTAATATGTATAGAACTACAACGTACAGCAAACAACCGATAGAGTTATTTCAATCTTGGTCTATGTCACAAAAAATAGATTTCTATACAAGAAAGTCAGAAGATGATGAAACTATAATAGATCTGCTGTTTACAAACAGTAACAATGTTAAATGTATAAGAATGGATATGCATAAAATCTCGGATCACGAAACTATATCTTTTACAATAAACCTTGAAAAATCTTTAAGAATGCGCTTAAAAAAGTATATTGTGTCTTGAGAAAATTATTCAAGTGAAAATCTAGTTCACCTTTTAAGTACCTATAACTACTCTGAATTCTCACAGTTAGAGCTTAATAATAAATTCACATTTTTAACAGCTATATTGACAAATGCTATGAATACCCTCACTTATCCTAAAGAAATAAGTGTTAAATTAGTGAACAAATGGTACGATAGTGAGTTAGCTAATCTAAACAGCCAAAACTACAATATATGTAAATCTGCAATAGAAACGGGAGATTGGCAAAACTACCAAGTTATTAAGCATCAATATAAACGTTTAATTAGAGTCAAAAAGGTAAAATATATGGAGCGCAAAATCACCGCTAATATGAGAGATAGTAAAGCAATGTGGAACCATCTCAAAAATTGTATAAGTATGTCGATGACTAGAAATATCATAAATAAAATCTCAATTGATAACACAATTTACACAGCTGAACGTGAAATTGCTCAATGGTTAAACAACTATTTTATAGACAGCATCACAGAAATCAATTAAAAAATAGAAGTTATTGATAGGGAGTTTCCCACAGACCAAACAATTACAAAAAGTTTCAAGTTTGTTGAAATAGATACGGATGAAATAATAAGAATAGGCAGAAGTCTTAAATATAAAATAAGCGGAAAAAAATTTTCTAGCGGAAGGAGTCATAAAAGATGCGATAATACATTGTGGGTTTTTTACATGCAAATAATCAACGAGAGTTTGAAAAATGGGGTGTTTCCAGACTTATGGAAAACTTCTACAGTTGTGCCAATAGAGAAAGTGGCGAATACAATTAGAGCCGATGAGATGAGGCCCATAAACACATTACCGAATGAGGAAAAAATACTCGAACGAGTGGTAAAAAACCAATGAGTGCAATATCTAGAATCGCACCAAATATTAACCCCGCAACAATCTGGCCTTAGGAGAAAGCATTCTTGCGAAAGTGCTCTAAATCTAGTCATTGCCCGTTGGAAAGAAGAGCTGAATTGCTATAAATACATCATAGCTGTTTTTTTGGATCTCAAACGAGCGTTTGAGACAATAGATCAAAACTTGCTTCTGAAAAAGCTACTTAATATAGGTATAAGTGGTACTGAACTGCAATGGTTCGAGAGTTTCACAAAGAGTCGTAAACAAAGAACTGTAGTTGGTTCGTCAGTATCTGAAAATAAGAACATTACGATTGGACTGCCACAAGGATCAGTATTAGCGCCTATATTATTTAATATATATAAATGATATTTCAAATTGTATAAAGAATTGTGATATCAATCTTTTCACGGATGATACATTAATAATGATAAGCGGTGGGAATGTGAGCGAGATGGCTGCAAAGCTACAATATGATTTGGATGAAATATATAAGTGGCTGTGTTTTAACAAACTTAAAATTAATATAAGCAAAACAAAATTGATGGCCATGTCGAGAAGAAATTTCGATGTAAATGACCTTAATAACATAAATGTAAACCATCAAACTATATAAAGAGTATCAACTATTAAATATCTGGGTATTAAAATCGATGAAAAATTAAGTTTTAATGATCATGTCGATTACACCGTCAGCAAAATTGCAACAAAGGTATATTTTACGCAACGCACTTGCAAATTTCTAAAGAGGAAAAACAAAATAATGGTATACAGAGACATAATTGAACCTCTTTTAAATTATTGTCCAACCATATTTTTTATAATTAGTGATAGCCAAATTTATAAATTGCAAAATCAACAAAATCGAGCAATGAGATTCATTCTTCGTAAGGGCTATGACACGCCCATCAGGGACATGTTGTCGGCTCTTAACTGGTGAAGTATTAAACGACAGCACTTTTATTACACAATGATATTTGTTAAAAACATTGTAGATGGTACCCTACCAGACTACTTAAGGTTCATTATAAAGTACGGCAATAATATACACAACATAGACACTCGTAGAAGAAATGATTTTAAATTACCTGCGTTCAGATGTGAGTCAGATAAATATAATTTTTATTACAAAGGGCTAAAATGTTTTAATGAATTACCAAATAGCATTAAGCAATGCAATAGCATAACTAAATTTAAAAGAAATTTGTTTGAATATTGTAAAACTATTTTTACTTATTAGATTATAGCAAAGAGTTTATCTCATATTTATAAATAATTTTTTCTCTCTCTCTCTCTGCAGTTATAAATATTTTTTCTCCTCTTCATTTATGTTTTACTTTTGTTTCCGTTTACTTTTAAAACTTATTATGAATGAATGGAAGCACATGCTTTATCCCTTGAGTTCCTATAGACTTAAGTTACTTGTAATTAGTTTTAAGCCTACTCTGTAGAAATTTGTTTTGATCTAGACTCAATAGAGTCGTAATAAATAAATAAATAAATAAACAATTAAAACATTTTAGGAATAGCCGAAAGTTTAGCTATGCCCCTGTAGTTCTCGATATTGGACCTTTCTTATGTAAGGGAATAATAAATGATTGCTTCCAAATTGAAGGGAATACAGAAGATTCAAGAGATAGTGTAATAATTCAAGGATCGGCTTAGATCAGTTGACAGCGTAAAACTTTAGAACACAGCTAAGAACATCATCTGGATCCGGAGAGGAAATTGGTTTCAACTCCAGAAGACTCTTCAGATATAGATTTTGTGCCTTATGAACAAGGATGAATAATAATACTATGCGAAAAAATCAACTTTCTTTCTGGGTATCGGACCAAACCCACTTTTTTGTAGAGACTGAGGCTTAGGTAGACAAAGTCCTATCTCCGTTTTTCAAAGTTAGCCTCCGAAAAATAGATATCGGCTTTCGAATTTTGAAATTCTACATTTCGAAATTTTAATTTTTTTTTGTTAACGTGTTCAGCAAATTAAAAAAAGTAAAAATATGGTCGCGGTCCGCTCTTTTCCCTTAATTTAAGGGCTGAATTCTTGTTGGAGAAATTTAGTATAACAGCTGTTATACGAGGTGAAAAGTCAGATAGTCCCATGATAGTGGCTACTACTTTCATGTCTGCACATACTCTCCACTGGAATTGCTCGTACTGTATTTTTTAAAAAAAGAATTCAGCCATTCAAATAAAAGAAAAAGGCGGACCATGACCACATTTTTACTTTTTTAATTTGCTGAACGCGTTAACAAAAAAAAAAAAAATAAAATTTCGAAATGTAGAATTTCGAACTTCGAAAGCCGATATCTATTTTTGGAGGCTAACTTCGAAAAACGGAGAGAGTACTTTGTCTTCTTAAGCTTCAATCTCTACTAAAAAGTGAGTTTTGGCCCAATACCCAGCCGGCTGTTGCACAGTGTAATAATATACCATAGTTTTTTTTTTTGTCTTTTTACGTAGATGGAAGAAATGCTTTATGCACTAACCTGGTGTTATGCCTCGGTTCCACTGTCTGTAGCAATGAGCCTCTCCTAGTGTGGACTCCCTTTTTTTCTTCACGGGCTACCCACTAAAACATAACCTACCACGGTCTGCGCATTTTCCGCACCTGGCACCGCGTTTAGCATAACTTCAGGTACGGAAGCGCGCTACGTGAGCTCTTTGGCTACTCTCACGTTATTGGGCTATCCAACCATCTTGCCGTTTAGCGAGGAGAATATTCCTTGCGTATCTGCTCACCATGTCCCATTTGTCACTTCCGCAGGTCATTTTATGGATGACACTGCTCGGGGATAGGTCGCCCAGTGTTACTTCCACTCTTCTCCGTTGCTGTGCGAAGTGATCGCATCGGAAAAAGGTGTGGCCTGTGTCGTCTTTGAGCCCACAGTATAAGCAATTCGGATTTTCAAGTCGGAAGTCGACCTTGAAATTTATACATTGAAATTTATACACCAACTTAGGTTAGGAATGTTACCGAACTACCTGAGTTTTAAAATACATTATAATCATGAAATCCACAAGTATGGAACTAGAAATTGCAATAATATAAGATTGCCTAGAATAAGAACTGAGTTCGCCAAAAGGTCTCTTGAATATTTGGGGTATAAAATGTACAATGAGTTACCTTCTGATTTGAAAGACTGTGAAAATATTAGTAAGTTCAAAGAAAAACTGTTTTTATATTGTACGTCACTAAATGTGACATGAGTATTTA
The DNA here is from genome assembly GCF_040869045.1 of Eurosta solidaginis. NCBI lineage: Eukaryota > Metazoa > Arthropoda > Insecta > Diptera > Tephritidae > Eurosta > Eurosta solidaginis. The sequence continues at coordinate 148,909,040 of NC_090324.1, read as the reverse complement.
TGTGAATCTCTTATTTTAACCCAAACTAGGTCTTAAAAACCATAATAATAAAGAAATAAAATAAAAAAAAAATGTCCCATCTGTCACTTCCGCAGGTCATTTTATGGATGACACTGCTCGCGGATAGATCGCCCAGTGTTACTTCCACTCTTCTCGTATTCGAAAAAGGTGTGGCGTGTGTCGTCTTTGAGCCCAAAATATAAGCAATTCGGATTTCCAACCTTGCCCATCCTGTGGAGATATTTCCGGAAGTAGCCGTGGTCACTTAAAAACTGTGACAGGTAGAAGTTGATCTCTCCATGGCCCACTTGCCTGCATTACTGCAGCACCATTGCTGTTGTCAGCGTCGGATATAATCTTTTAGCGCCTGCTCGGCAGCAACATCTCTGCAGCAACTTCTCTTCGGAGGTGATAAACTGATTACCTCTCTTCAGCGAGAAGATGTATCGGTATGGTTCCCGCAATAACAAGAACTGCGTCTGCGGATACCGTGCGGTAAGGTGGGGCAATTCGTAGCACCTCTCTGCGTTGGACTGAAGTAAGTAATATAGATTTTATGGCGTATGAACCAGGTTGAATAAGGATTAATCTACCAAATTCTTTTTGTTTTGTATTTGTGTAGCGAAAGTAGGAAATGCTTTATGCACTCACCTTGTGTTCAGCCTCGATGCTACTCTCTGTATCAGCGAGCCTCTCCTAGTGTAGGACTAAATTTTTTTTCTTCATGGGTTACCCACTAAAACCTAACCTCCCACGGCCTGCGCATTTTCTGCACTTGGCACCGCATTTAGCATAACTTCGGGTAAAGAAGCGCGCTACGTGAGCCCTTGGGTTACTCTCACGCTATTGGGCTAAACAACCATCTTGCCGTTTAGCGAGGAGAATATTCCTTGCGTATCTTCTCACCATGTCCCATCTGTCACTTCCGCAGGTCATTTTATGGATGACACTGCTCGGTGATAGGTCGTCCAGTGTTACTTCCACTCTTCTCCGTTGCTGTGCGAAGTGATCGCATTCGAAAAAGGTGTGGCCTGTGTCGTCTTCGAGCCCACAGTATAAGCAATTCGGATTTTCAAGTCGGAAGTCGACCTCTCCATGTGGCCGTTCTAACCATGACTCCATCTTGGGAATCAGTTCCCTGGTTCACTTCCTTGCAGCACTGCAGCTCCATTGCTGTTGCCAGCGTCGGAAATAATCTTTTAGCGCCTGTAAGGCAGCAACATCTCTGCGTAAAATAAATAAATTGATTACCGCTCCTTAGCGAAGAGATGTATCGGTATGGTTCCCGCAATAACAAGAACTGCGTCTGCGGATACCGTGCGGTAAACTGAGGAAAATCTAGCGCCCCTCTGCATTGGACTGAAGTAATAGCTGTTCGGTACTTTCGGAATTTCATTGCGTTCGCTCAAATTTCTGCACCGTGCAAGAGTATAGAATCCTAAGCGGAAGCAAGCAGCTTTCTTATAAATGGTCTTGGCCCCCCTTTGTTTGCCATTAATCGAATTAGGTATCCTACGGTCTGCGCAGTTTTTTCACAGGCTCCTTGAAAGTGTTCGGAGAAGGTTAGCTTGCTGTCTAGCCTCAACCCAAGGTATTTCGTGGAGCTGCGTTCTTGTACTTGTTGTGCCCCAACCATCATATTAACTATGATGAGAATACGTCTCTTCGTGAGGATCACGATCTCAGTTTTCGCTGTCGCAAACTAAAGTCCATGGTTACTCATCCATATATCTACACCGCGCATTACCTGGTTTAATTTAAGCTACGACAGATCGCAGTTCCCTGTTGTAATTATGGCAGCCTCGTCGTCTGGGTAAGCGACAAGAGAAGCGCTTTCTGGCATGTGCAAACTAAGGAGGCTGTCATAGGAAGCATTCCAGAGGTCGGGACCTAACACCGATCCCTGGGCTGCTCCGCCTGTTATCCTCACCTTTCTCTGACCGTGACTTCTTTCGTATATGAGCCAGCGATCTTTTAGCCAGTCCCTTAATATGGCTAGTAGATAAGGAGGTACCTTGAACGAGTGTTTTAGCGCATCGATCATGTCGTCCCACCTAACGGAATTAAAGGCATTTTTGACGTCCAGCGTGACTACCAAGACAACCGGCCTAATGGTCGAAAAGACGGCAGCGAAATCGGGCCTCCCTTGCCTTTCGGAATTATCGCGAGGTGCGATGTCTTCCACCTTATTGGAAAGATTCTGGCTTCCAGGCATTTATTATACATGTGCAGTAGCAATTCAGGGGTGCTCTTAGCAGCCAGTCTTATTGCTTCTGCTGGTATCCCATCCGGTCCTGGCACTGTTCCTGGCTTCATTCTGTGCAGGGCCGCTTTTAGCTCACCTTCACTGAAAGGCTGCACATAGTGGTATTTGCGGGCGAAGTGGTCACCTTTTTTGTTTGCGCGAGTGAGGAACAGGGCATCTATTATACGTCTTCTTCTTTGGGGGTCTATTTAATGTTAAGTATATAAAATTAAATACATTAAACGTTATTTTAGGATGTCTAACAATAAACATAAAACTGACACATCATTTAACACTTATTTTGCTACTTACATTAATATTAACATTAATAATTATTTAGTTCAGGTACATTGTATTAGTATTGTGCACAATATTATTCACGTAGGTACATTAAAACGACATTTGTTTATTTTTTACATTCTCTTGCATCTCTGTATAATAGCTGAGTAAACGCTGCTTATATTTTCAAAATCTTCTTTGAAGTTCATCGCGTTTTGTAGTTGTTGTTGAATGCGTATACTTTCCATCGTCATTCTCGTTTTCTCTCTCCGTTCAATGTCTAAAATTTTAACATTTGAGAACCCCGCTACTTGGTTGCCCTTTGTTAGGTGTTGTGCTAGACCGGTAGACCTTTTCTTGTTTTCTACATCTTTCTTATGTTCATTAATTTTTATACCTAGTTGCCGTTTTGTTGTACCGATGTGACATTTGTTACATTTTTCGTTTTCGTTACCATTGCAAGAGATATTGTAAACAACATCGATTTGTTGTTCTTTTGTAATTGGGTCTTTTGTTGTAGTGAAAATTTTTTTGAGCGTGTTACTTGGTTTATGCGCGTAATTAATGTTTTTGTTATTTATTGTTTTATGTAATATTTCATTATCTGTAAGGCCCGGGATGTAAGTTACACCTATATATTTCTTGTTCGTATTATCTTGTTGCGTGTTGTTATCTTTTTGGTGAACTCTGTTCAGAGTATTTTGGATCAGTCTATCCGTAAGAGAACTTGGATAGCTATTTTTAAATAGAATTTTTTTTTTTTAAAGTTATCCGTCAAGAAATCTTCATTGCTAAGTAATATTACTTTTCTTATTAAATTTTTTGTTGTGTTGATTTTTTGTTTCCATGGATGGTTTGAGTTGTAATTTATTAATCGTCCCGTGGCCACGGATTTTGCGTACCAATTCATTAGTAAATTTTTATTTTTTATACTCACTTCTACATATAGGAAGGCTGGTTTATTGTCTTTTTCCGTTTCAGTCGTGAATTTCATACTCGTGAGTTGGGAATTTAATGTGTTTAATATTTCTTCCGCGTCTTTAGATTTAATTATTGCGAATACATCATCTACATACTTTTTGATGTATTTGATGTATATGTCCTTTTTCTTTAATTCAGATATGCTGTCGTCAAGGATTTTGTCTAGTACTATATCCGCTATAGACGGAGATAGTGGATTTCCCATTGGCATCCCGTAGGTTTGTTGATACAATTTTGAATTGTACATGAAATAATTGTTTTCTCGCAGGCAAAATTATAGTATGGTTTGGAATTATTTCTTTGAAATATTTGTATGTCTTTGCAACTGCGTCCATTGTTTTATTATCGCCTGTATTGCTATGTGTGTGGGAATGTTTGTAAAAAGTGAAATTATGTCAAATGATATAAATATTTCGTCATCGTCAATGTTAATATTTTTCAATCTTTCTTTTAATTGGAACGCTTTTTATACTCAGTTGAGCGGAGCTCACAGAGTATATTAACTTTGATTTGATAACGGTTGGTTGTACAGGTCTAAAGGAATCGAGATAGATATAGACTTCCATATATCAAAATCATCAGGATTAAAAAAAAATTCGATTGAGCCATGTCCGTCCGTCCGTCCGTCCGTTCGTCTGTCCGTTAACACGATAACTTGAGTAAATTTTGAGGGATCTTGATGAAATTTGGTATGTAGGTTCCTGAGCACTCACCTCAGATCGCTTTTTAAAATGAACAATATCGGACTATAACCACGCCTACTTTTTCGATATCGAAAATTTCGAAAAACCGAAAAAATGCGATAATTCATTACCAAAAACGGATAAAGCGATGAAACTTGGTAGGTGAGTTTCACTAATAACGCTGAATAGAAAATTAGTAAAATTTTGGACAATGGGCGTGGCACCGCTCACTTTTAAAAGAAGGTAATTTAAAATTTTGCAAGCTGTAATTTGGCAGTCGTTGAAGATATCATGATGAAATTTGGCAGGAACGTTACTACTATTACTATATGTATGCTTAATAAAAATTAGCAAAATCGGAAAACGACCACGCCCACTTTAAAAAAAAATTTTTTTTAAGTCAAATTTTAACAAAAAATTTAATATCTTTACAGTATATAAGTAAATTATGTCAACATTCAACTCCATTAATGATATGGTGCAACAAAATGCAAAAATAAAAGAAAATTTCAAAATGGGCGTGGCTCCGCCCATTTTCATTTAATTTGTCTAGGATATTTTTAATGCCATAAGTCGAACAAAAATTTACCAATCCTTGTGAAATTTGGTAGGGGCTTAGATTCTGGGACAATAACTTATTGCTGTGAAAAAAGGCGAAATCGGCTGAAGCCACGCCCAGTTGTTATACACAGTCGACCGTCTGTCCTTCCGCTCGGCCATTAACACGATAACTTGAGCAAAAGTCGATATATCTTTACTAAACTCAGTTCACTTACTTATCTGAACTCACTTTGTATTGGTATAAAAAATGGCCGAAATCCGACTATGACCACGCCCACTTTTTCGATATTGAAAATTACCAAAAACGAAAAAAATGCCATAATTCTATACCAAATACGGAAAAAGGGGTGAAACATGGTATTTGGATTGGCTTATTGACGCAAAATATAACTTTAGAAAAAAACTTTGTAAAAGGGGTGTGACACCTACCATATTAAGTGGAATGAAATGAAAAAGTTCTGCAGGGCGAAATAAAAAACCCTTGAAATATTGGCAGGAATACTGTTCGTGGTATTATATATATAAATAAATTAGCGGTATCCAACACATGATGTTCTGGGTCACCCTGGTCCACATTTTGGTCGATATCTGGAAAACGCCTTCACATATACAACTGCCACCACCCCTTTTAAAATGCTCATTAACCCCTTCCATTTGATACCCATATCGTACAAACAAATTCTAGGGTCACCCCTGGTCCACCTTTATGGCGATATCTCGAAACGGCGTCCACCTATGGAACTAAGCATCACTCCCTTTTAAAATACTCATTAATATCTTTTATTTGATACCCATATCGTAGAAACAAATTCTAGAGTCACCCCTGGTCCACCTTTGTGCCGATATCTCGAAAAGGCGACCACCTATACAACTACCACCACTCCCTTTTAAAACCCTCATTAATACCTTTAATTTGATACCCATATCGTACAAACACATTCTGGAGTCCCCCCTGGTCCACCTTTATGGCGATATCTCGAAAAGGCGTCCACCAATAGAACTAAGCCCCACGCCCTTTTAAAATACTCGTTAATACTTTTAATTTGATACCCATATTGTACAAACGCATTCTAGAGTCACCCCTGGTCCACCTTTATGCCGATATCCCGAAAAGGCGACCACCTATACAACTACCACCACTCCCTTCTAAAACCCTCATTAATACCTTTAATTTGATACCCATATCGTACAAACACATTCTAGAGTCACCCCTGGTCCACCTTTATGGCGATATCTCGAAAAGGAGTCCACCTATAGAACTAAGCCCCACGCTCTTTTAAAATACTCATTAACACCTTTCGTTTGATACCCATATTGTACAAACGCATTCTAGAGTCACCCATGGTCCACCTTAATGGCGATATCTCGAAAAGGCGTCCACCTATAGAACTAAGCCCCACGCTCTTTTAAAATACTCATTAACATCTTTCGTTTGATACCCATATTGTACAAACGCATTCTAGAGTCACCCCTGGTCCACCTTAATGGCGATATCTCGAAAAGGCGTCCACCTATAGAACTAAACCCCACGCCCTTTTGAAATACTCATTAACACCTTTAATTTGATACCCATATTGTACAAACGCATTCTAGAGTCACCCCTGGTCCACCTTTATGCCGATATCCCGAAAAGGCGACCACCTATACAACTACCACCACTCCCTTCTAAAACCCTCATTAATACCTTTAATTTGATACCCATATCGTACGAACACATTCTAGAGTCACCCCTGGTCCACCTTTATGGCGATATCTCGAAAAGGAGTCCACCTATAGAACTAAGCCCCACGCTCTTTTAAAATACTCATTAACACCTTTCGTTTGATACCCATATTGTACAAACGCATTCTAGAGTCACCCCTGGTCCACCTTAATGGCGATATCTCGAAAAGGCGTCCACCTATAGAACTAAACCCCACGCCCTTTTGAAATACTCATTAACACCTTTAATTTGATACCCATATTGTACAAACGCATTCTAGAGTCACCCCTGGTCCACCTTTATGCCGATATCCCGAAAAGGCGGCCACCTATACAACTACCACCACTCCCTTCTAAAACCCTCATTAATACCTTTAATTTGATACCCATATCGTACGAACACATTCTAGAGTCACCCCTGGTCCACCTTTATGGCGATATCTCGAAAAGGAGTCCACCTATAGAACTAAGCCCCACGCTCTTTTAAAATACTCATTAACACCTTTCGTTTGATACCCATATTGTACAAACGCATTCTAGAGTCACCCATGGTCCACCTTAATGGCGATATCTCGAAAAGGCGTCCACCTATAGAACTAAGCCCCACGCTCTTTTAAAATACTCATTAACATCTTTCGTTTGATACCCATATTGTACAAACGCATTCTAGAGTCACCCCTGGTCCACCTTAATGGCGATATCTCGAAAAGGCGTCCACCTATAGAACTAAACCCCACGCCCTTTTGAAATACTCATTAACACCTTTAATTTGATACCCATATTGTACAAACGCATTCTAGAGTCACCCCTGGTCCACCTTTATGCCGATATCCCGAAAAGGCGACCACCTATACAACTACCACCACTCCCTTCTAAAACCCTCATTAATACCTTTAATTTGATACCCATATCGTACGAACACATTCTAGAGTCACCCCTGGTCCACCTTTATGGCGATATCTCGAAAAGGAGTCCACCTATAGAACTAAGCCCCACGCTCTTTTAAAATACTCATTAACACCTTTCGTTTGATACCCATATTGTACAAACGCATTCTAGAGTCACCCCTGGTCCACCTTAATGGCGATATCTCGAAAAGGCGTCCACCTATAGAACTAAACCCCACGCCCTTTTGAAATACTCATTAACACCTTTAATTTGATACCCATATTGTACAAACGCATTCTAGAGTCACCCCTGGTCCACCTTTATGCCGATATCCCGAAAAGGCGGCCACCTATACAACTACCACCACTCCCTTCTAAAACCCTCATTAATACCTTTAATCTGATACCCATATCGTACAAACGCATTCTAGAGTCACCCCTGGTCCACCTTTATGCCGATATCCCGAAAAGGCGACCACCTATACAACTACCACCACTCCCTTCTAAAACCCTCATTAATACCTTTAATTTGATACCCATATCGTACAAACACATTCTATAGTCACCCCTGGTCCGCCTTTATGCCGTTATCCCGAAAAGGCGACCACCTATACAACTACCACCACTCCCTTTTAAAACCCTCATTAATACCTTTAATTTGATACCCATATCGTACAAACACATTCTAGATTCACCCCTGGTCCACCTTTATGGCGATATCTCGAAAAGGCGTCCACCTATAGAACTAAGCCCCACGCCCTTTTAAAATACTCGTTAATACTTTTAATTTGATACCCATATTGTATAAACGCATTCTAGAGTCACCCCCTGGCCCACCTTTATGCCGATATCTCGAAAACGCGACCACCTATACAACTACCACCACTTCCTTTTAAAACCCTCATTAATACCTTTAATTTGATACCCATATTGTACAAACGCATTCTAGAGTCACCCCTGGTCCACCTTTGTGCCGATATCCCGAAAAGGCGACCACCTATACAACTACCACCACTCCCTTTTAAAACCCTCATTAATACCTTTAATTTGATACCCATATCGTACAAAGACATTTTAGAGTCACCCCTGGTCCACCTTTATGGCGATATCTCGCAAAGGCCTATAGAACTAAGCTCCACGCCCTTTTAAAATACTCATTAATACCTTTAATTTGATACCCATATTGTACAAATGCATTCTAGAGTCACCTCTGGTCCACCTTTATGCCGATATCTCGAAAAGGCGACCACCTATACAACTACCACCACTCCCTTTTAAAACCCTCATTAATACCTTTAATTTGATACCCATATCGTACAAACACATTCTAGAGTCACCCCTGGTCCACCTTAATGGCGATATCTCGAAAAGGCGTCCACCTATAGAACTAAACCCCACGCCCTTTTGAAATACTCATTAACACCTGTCGTTTGATACCCATATTGTACAAACGCATTCTAGTGTCACCCCTGGTCCACCTTTATGCCGATATCTCGAAAAGGCGTCCACCTATAGAACTAAGGCCCACTCCCTTTTAAAATGTTCATTAACCCCTTTCATTTGATACCCATATCATACAAACAAATTCTAGGGTCACCCCTGGTCCACCTTTATGGCGATATCTCAAAACGGCGTCCACCTATGGAACTAAGGATCACTCCCTTTTAAAATACTCATTAACACCTTTCATTTGATACCCATATCGTACAAACAAATTCTAGAGTCAACCCTGATCCACCTTTATGGCGATATCCCTAAATGGCGTCCACCTATAGAACTATGGCCCACTCCCTCATAAAATACTCTTTAATACCTTTCATTTGATACACATGTCATACAAACACATTCCAGGATTACCCTCGGTTCATTTTCCTACATGTTTATTTTCCCTTATGTTGTCACCGTAGCTCTCAACTGAGTATGTAATGTTCGGTTACACCCCAACTTAACCTTCCTTACTTGTTTTACATTATAATCATCAGATATTAAGTTTTTCAGTATGGCACCGGTATCTTTAGCTAACCTATAGCAAGGTACTTTCGTGGATGATGAGATCGGCCTCAGTGGCATGTTGTCTTTATGGATTTTCGGTAGACCGTATAATCTGGGCGCGACAGCCGCAGTACATGATAGTTGAAATTTTTCTCTTACATTAATTTTATTTTCTTTGTATAACTCGTTAACAATGGTATTGTTTTTCCTCATTAGTTGTTGCGTTGGATCCTTTCTAATTATTTTGTAGACTTTCCTGTCGCTTAGTAAGTCTGTAATTTTTTCCTCGTACTCGGTTTTATTCATTAATACCGTTTTGTTACCTTTATCCGCCTGTGTCAGTACTATTTTGTCCTTGTGTTGACGTAAAAACTTGTTTGTGTCTTCGAAAGTTCTCATAATTAGCTTATCTTTGGGGTTCTGGTTGATTCGTTTTTGGTAGCTCGTGATTTTTTCAGCTATACGGCTTCTTATTGCGTCCTTACTTTTTTCGTCTTCGATCTGATGTAAACCTTGTTCCAGTTGCGTGATGAGATGTATTGGATAAAAATTATCTTTTGTGACCGGTAATGCAAATTTGTGCCAAGCGAGAGTAATAAGCAGCTTTCTTGAGGTACGTCAATATTCGTTTTGTTAATGAACCAGTCCTCGTTGAATCGTATGCCAAATTCTTCGATGTTTTTTGTTATTTGTGTTTGGATCTTCTTTTGGTGGCGTTTTTCCGTGGCGTTTATGAAGTATTTTGTGAAATGTTTTTGTTTTTCCACAATATTATCATAGTCGTGTTCATTTAATTTATGTTTTACTGTATTAGTTACGTATTTTAATTCGTCTTCAATTATTTTAATGTTAATATTTGTTTCCTTAATTTCTAGGTTTAATATTTTTAGTAGAAAACCGGTTTCAAATTTTTGTAGTTGGGTTCGGGTGGACTGGTGTTTAAAGGGGTTTGCTAAGAATCTAATTTTACCTCGTAAGTGTGGTGGTGTGATGCCGTAGCTCTTGTATTTGAGCAGAAATTTAAACCTTTCTTTTTGTTTCATTTCATTTCGTTTATTAGAAATTACATTAGTACAGTAAGATAATATATCTTTTATAGTACAACAAACAGTGTCATGGATATGTATTTAACAAGATTGAATAAAATTGTGGAATAAAAAGGGATACAAATATTACTAAAGTTAACCTAAGTTAATGATGTTATACGACATTTTAAGGACATTTAATTAAAACTAAACTCAAAGTAAACGACTTAGGAAAAAATTGAGTAAAAAAGAAAAAAAAAAAACAAAATGGTCAGATTAAGATTAATGTGTAGAGAAATAATTGAAAAGAATGCGCTTATAATTGCTTTGGTTTACATTGTTCCTTATTGCAGCTGGGATTGAGTTCCATATACGAATGGTGTTGACGAAAAACAGCCTTGTAGATACAACAAAATTGAAGCTGGGTACAACTATACTACATGACCTGAGAGATCTAGCAAATGTGAGTTTTTCATATAAGTACGGTGGAGATTTAGTAGAAATCAACCTGAACAAGAAGATTACCCTTCTAGCTTTCTGATAGGCGAATATGTCACATGCTAAGAGTTGAGACCGCCACGCAGAAATATGATCGAACCTGCGTAACCCAAATACGTAGCGAGTTACCTGATTAAAGGCCATCTCAATTTTATGTGCAGAGCACGAATCTAATTTGTTGTAAACTAGCTCAGAGTAGGTTATTATTGGCAACATAAGCTGTACGGCAAGCTTTCTTCTAATATGAGGAGGCGTAAACGGTGCAGATTGCCTCAGATTGCGCAATGTACCATACACTTTACCAACAACAGAGTTGATATGGTCAATACAAGTTAGGTTTGAGTTAATTACGAAACCCAGATTCGTGATTTTAGTAACAGTTTGTAGTGCAGTGTTACCAATGCATATAGTAGGAGTTAGTACATCGACGACCTTTTTCTTAGAAATAGGTAATTCAAACGATTTATTAGCATTAATGCAAAGAAATTACTATTGGCCCAGTACTGCACGCATGATAGGTCATTATTTGCTTTGACACAAAGTGTGCTTAGATTCGCCAAACTACCAGATAAATACATTTGTATATCATCTGCATACGCACGCATGCTCATGTGCTTACACACTGAAAACATGTCGTTTATAAAAATACTAAATAATAAGGGCCCAAGGATGGAGCCCTGCGGAACACCTTGGGATAAGTTTTCACACCCGACACTTCACTTCCTGTGTTGACAAATTGAACTCTTCCGGCTAAATAACTTTCCATTAACATCAAGGCGCTTTTAGTAAATCCGAAGTATAGCTGTAGTTTATAACAGAGCAACTCGTGGTCGACAAAGTCGAAAGCTTTTGAATAGTCTAGTAAGCAGAGCAGGGTGTTCGGATATCATCGAAGGGTATTCGGATATCATCGATTACTTTTAGTAATGCAGTTGCACAGCTGTGATTAGCTCTACCAATATTTTTTGATCTTTTGTTAAATTTATTAATATTATGTTGCACTTCTTCATTGTATTTATTTTGATGTGCCGAAAGAAATGTTTCATGTTTATTATGATGCAAAAGAATGTAAAAAATAAACAAATGTCATTTTAATGTACCTACGTGAATACTGAATTTTTTATTTGCCGGCTTGAGGTCTGATGTTTTGGAAAATAAAACACAGATGTTTTCAATTTTTTACCAATATATTTCGGTTATGCACGATAACCGTCCTCAGGGTGAACTGTAAACAAACAGAACACAAAATAACATATAATTTACATCAAACAACAATTAACAATTATTAACAAAACTTCTTAAACATTGAAAACATACATTTTTGACACGTCTTTCCTTTTGTACGTGGAGTTGTTAACTATTTTGGTTTTTTATTAGATGCATATAGGAGAGCGCGGTGTTTGCTACATCTGTTTTGTAGTTAATTCTTGTGTTAGTTGGTGTGTTTAAGATATGTAGCATTTCCAGTGTGAATCTCTTTCCATATTGTTGTTCTTGTTAAAGTACTATTGTTTTTTCGAAATTCGGGCAGTGCTTTCTCGTTGCACAATGGGTCATAAGTGCGGTTTTTTGGTTATTTATATTTAAATCATTACGATATTTAAAATCTGATTTATGTTGTACTAATCGAGTCTTTAATTTAGATTTAGTTGTTCCAACATATACTCTGTTGCATAATTCTTTGTCGTTTCCGTTACACGGGATTTGATAAATAATGTTGCTTTTTTCCATTTGCGGTATTTTCGATTTCGTTTGGTTAAACATACTTTTTAAAGTGCTCATAGGTTTGTGTGCTATTTTAATATCTTCTTTATTATATATGTCAGATGTTGATAGGCGCTCAGATAATTTAGGTACATAAGTTAACGACTTAAATATTTTCGGGTTTTCCTCTCTACGTTGACTATTTGGTGATTTATATCTTTTTAAAAGAGTTTTTATAATTTTATCAGGAAAATCATTGGCTTTTAACAATATCTTTATTTCATTTTCTATGTCATTATGGTAAGTGTCATCTGTAATATTCATCATTCGTCTTATACAGCCCAGTGCCGTATTTATGATCATGTTTTTGGGATGTTTAGAATAATAATTCATAATTCTACCCGATGTTATGGACTTCTTATACCACATTAACTTCAGTTGATTTCCTCGTCGTATTACTATTGAATCTAGATAGGGTAATTTTCCGCCGTCCTCGAGTTCCGTAGTGAATTTAATATTTTTTTTCAAAAGAATTTAGTGCGTCAAGTATGTTTTGTACCTCGTTTTCATTGATTATTGCAAAAAGATCGTCCACGTATTTAGTTAATAATCTTGGTTTTCGTGCTAATTTGTTCATCGCATTGTCCAACAGTTCTTTCATTACAATATCTGCAATTATTGGGGAGGTTGGTGATCCCATCGGTAATCCTTTTAGTTGTGTATATATTGTTTTATTATATTTAAAATACCGATTATCTTTAATGCAGAACTTTAATATTTCTATGAACATTTTCTTAGGTATTTTCGTATATTTTTCTATTGTTGTCCACTTATTTCTTATTATGTCAAGTGCTAGATGTGTCGGTATACTAGGGAACAATGAAACTGCGTCAAAGGATATCATCTTTTCATCGTCATAAATATAAGAGTTATTGATCTTTTCTTTAAAGTCTTGTGTGTTCTTTATATTATATAATGAACTGGTGGTGACGTTTTTTAAAATATCTGCAACGTATTTGCAGAGTGCGTGTGCTGGTGATCCCGTGGCCGAGCATATCGGTCTTAATGGTGTTCCTTCCTTGTGGATTTTCGGCAATCCATATATCCGTGGCGGTAGTGCCGTTGTAGTCGTAAGTTTATTTCTATCTGCCTTCGAAATTAATTCCATTTTAAAAAGTTTATCTACAAGACTATTATTTTTATTTTGTAATTTTAAAGTGGGATCTTGTCTCTGAATTCTATACATCGTCAGGTCATTTAATATTTCATCCATTTAATTGTTATAGTCATTGAGTTCCATTGCTACTATTTTGTTTCCCTTGTCAGAAGTTAAAATACGAATCTTGTCATTTTTATTTTGAAATTTACGTGTCCGTTCCACTGTATCTAGTATTGCACGATCTATTGCACTTTGCCGTGTTGTTTTTGTATGATCTTTTATCAATATTGCTAATTTTGTTCGCGCTTCCTCTTGTTGCTCTTTGGTTATGTGTGTTTGTATTAAATTCTCACCGTCAGCTATGTATTTGAATAATGGAAAGCTCTTATTTTCTGTTGGGATCGCGAACTTTGGACCCTTCTATAATAGAGCTTTTATATCAGCTGGAAATTCTACTTTGGTTTTGTTTACAAACCACTCATCGCTTTTGCTGTTGTTGTTAACCAAGATGTCATTTCGTTTATTTCGGAGTTTATCGTGTTTTGTTTCTTGTTTATTTTTCAGTTTCCTTGTCAGTTTGTTGGCAACATTATCTTCTCTCATCATAAATTCTTCGAAGTCATCATCGCTCATTTGCTTCTTCAGTTTTGTTCTTATATTTTTCACCTGCTGTTGTTGTCTTTTTAGTATGATGTGTTTTGTTGAATAAGTAAACTTAATATTTTCGTGTGGTAGTAATATGCATATCTATCTAAACTTCTGTATATATCTATGTGTGTATCACGGTCAAATGAAAATAATTTATTACATCTAGTCGAATCTGTTATAAATGTTGGAATAAGTTTTGACGTTCTGCATTTTAAAAGAAACTTAATACTAGATCTAATTTTCACTAATTTCTTTGATGTAATTTGATACTTATTTATCACTGCTCTTGCTTTTACATAGTTGTTCCTTATTTCTGCATATCCCATTTTGAAGTAATTGTTGTTGGTGTATGCTCACGGCGTGCCTTCCGTTTTTGTAAATATTAGTTTGGCGACCTTTCTATTTCATAAATTTTTTTTTTTTATTTGCCGACTTGAGGTCTGATGTTTTGGAAAATAAAACACAGATGTTTTAAATTTTTTACCAATATATTTCGGTTATGCACGATAACCTTCCTCAGGGTGAACTATAAACAAACAGAACACAAAATAAAATATAATTTACATCAAACAACAATTAACAATTATTAACAAAACTTCTTAAACATTGAAAACATACATTTTTGATACGTCTTTCCCTTTGTACGTGGAGTTGTTAACTATTTTGGTTTTTTATTAGATGCCTATAGGAGAGCGCGGTGTTTGCTACATCTGTTTTGTAGTTAATTCTTGTGTTAGTTGGTGTGTTTAGTATATGTAGCATTTCCAGTGTGAATCTATTTCCATATTGTTGTTCTTGTTGAAGTACTATTGTTTTTTCGAAATTCGGGCAGTGCTTTCTCGTTGCACAATGGGTCATAAGTGCGGTTTTTTGGTTATTTATATTTAAATCATTACAATATTTAAAATCTGATTTATGTTGTGCTAATCGAGTCTTTAATTTAGATTTAGTTGTTCCAACATATACTCTGTTGCATAATTCTTTGTCGTTTCCGTTACACGGGATTTGATAAATAATGTTGCTTTTTTCCATTTGCGGTATTTTCGATTTCGTTTGGTTAAACATAAAACAAAAAATATACCCTGTTTTAATTTATGGCCACAAATGCTCATTTTAGCAAACCAAACATTTATAAATTGGCCCAACAAACATAAGAAACATATTTTATTTAAAAAAAAAAGAATCAAATTTAACTTAAAATATTTCCTATTTACAATTCGCAAAAGACATAAATTGGTAAGCCAAAATATAGATTCATGTGTCTTCTATAGTATAGTTTAGCATTTTAAGTCGTTAACAAATTGTGAAAAGAAATTAAACTAAATTTAGTTTATATCTCATCTGTCAAAAAATGTTTAGTTTTGCGTACAAACTTTTTAACCGGCCTTTTGGGATATGACTTCGCAGAGACACGGCCTTATTGACAGAACGTCTCAGATACGTAGTTTTTAACAAATCTTTTAAGTAACAAGGAATAGCAACAAAAAAGCAATATTTTTAGAATATTTACAAAGCGTGTAGCGAGGCGTTCATACGGATGGAGGCATCTACCCTAACACCTGTATGAAGTATGAATGTTGGAAATTTTGAGTTCAATAATCAGTTCTCGAAAAGATAGCTTATGAAGAAATGAAATTCAGAAACATGCCCTTGTAACACAGTATAACCCAGTTATAGGTTTTTTGCACATATAGAATTGCTTGCACTTATAATAACCACCAACTGATTTAAAGTTCCTTTACTCGTCTTCATTATCATATATTTCAAAACTTTTTTAAGCGGGGATAACTCATCGGTCAATCTCAGAAATTCTCATGAAAATATTCTCTTCAAAAATTCGTTTGTAGTCGATTTAAAGTAAATACCAAAAACTTTGAAAAGTGTAGAACTTACATCTTTCGTAAGCTCTTTGAAAGGACAAAAAGTACAATTTCTTATTGAAACCAGTTTTATCGGCGTTCATGTTTACAAGTAACCAGAAAAACCAGTTTTCTTAAAAATATTACGAAAACTAAAAGACCATAGTGGGGCTAAAGTTAAGACCACGCTTACCCATGCCTTAATCTACAATAAATCGTCAAAAGGTAATCTATACGTTTGAATATGTTCCATCCGTGGTAGTGAGAGAACAATACGAGTACTGAGTGAGTAGTATCGATACTGTTCCAAAAAATACTCGACTCGAGCATTTCGTACATATTGCTCTTTTCCAAGTACTGAATAAAGTATCGATACTTTACCTCGATACTTTTCCCCGACACTTTACCAAATGCCGATGGTCTACATGTTTAAGATCAACAAAGTTCAGTCCATTAACACCATAGCTTGAGCATAAACTGAGATCGTCGACGATGCGGTAAAAGCGTAAACCGACTTTTTGAAATTGGTGGAGTGGGAGACGATTTCTGCATAGGGTAGTAAAAGAAAAGTATGTGCTTATTGTCCAGAATCACTAACTCCAACAAAATTATGAGAAGCTGCTAACTCCATAAAATTCAATACATTTTAATTTGTCATGCGATAGAGCTTTTTCGTTCTGCTGTAAAATTTTGGTGGATGGAGTTAGCAGCTTTTACAGCATCGTAGATGATATATTGCTATTGAAAATGGTCTAAATCAAATTATATACATGCCTACTTTGAAAAATGGGAAAAAGGAACAATACTTTAACAAATATTGCTGAACTGGTGAAACTTGATGAGTGGATAAAAAATATGGTACGATGTACAATATAAATTTATTACAATTATGTAAAATTGGTGTGGCGCCGAATACATTAACCAGAAGCAAATTTAAAAGTTTTGCAAATCGTTAATAAAAGCCGTTGATATCACTTTGCATGTGGCGGAAAAAAATGTAAGGCGCGATAATCCCGATATTCTCTTCCAATTTGCTTCGATCTCCTTTTAATTCTTCCTACTAATTGTCGGGACGGGACGTTCTTGTTTTAAGCCGACTCCGAACGCCATCTGCTAGGCAGATGAGTTTTCACTGAGAGCTTCTCATGACAGAAATATACTCGGAGTGCTTGCCAAACACTGCCTAGAAAAGTTTTCTTCTAATTGAAAAAGCATGTTTATAAAATTTTGATGCTGCTTTGCCCGGATATTCTGTGTGGTAGGCAGAGCACGCTACGGCGGCCGACGGAAATATGGTCCTTGGTATTACATATTGATCCGATCAAAGGCGGATAAGGACCACTCCTACTTTGAAGAAATGGGGCTTATAATTTTAATCTTAACAAAATTTCCAATATATACACATATATGGTATGTGACAATAATAACACTAAAGATAGACGTATCAAAAGCGTTTGATACAATTGACCACGGCACGTTACTGCAAAACTTGTAAGGGCTCACTCTTCCTCCTGGTCTCAAAAGGTGGAACGCAAATTATCTGTCTGGTCAACAACCATCGGTGCGATTCCGAAACGTAGCATCTAAGCGCAGAAGAATTAAACAAGGTGGTGTTCCATCGTCGCTTTTGTTTAACTTCATTCTCCTCAAGATGGAGTTACCATTGTTTCGTATGCCGATGACTGCGCGATAAGAACTACAAGTCCCGTCCCACCCATCGATGACCTATATAATTTAATAAACAACTTGTGAGATACACGGCATGCCATCTATTCCAGAAATCTTATGCCATATGTTTTACCTTTTCCCATTGCTTTTTTGGATGTATATTTGCAGCCTTATCGACGGTAGGTTCTGCTCGTGCAGTAAGTCTTTCTGGAGCATTTCGTGAAGTTTACGTTTGGCCCAACAAAATTTGTCGCATTTATGGACTTTTTTTTTTCTCGCTAGGTTACGTGAGCCCAAAATGCAGTACTGCTGTCTCAAAATAAGTATAAGCTGTATTACCCCAACGTGCAAATATGAAATATGTGTATATTTAACTATCATCTCGAAAATATTATGTTTCGAAGCTAAAATGATTGGGTACCTAATGTCGAATGACGCTGATGAATTACTTATTCTTCCTCCTACTCTAAATACTCCATTGCCGTCTAAGAATGGCGATAGTGACAAAAGCTTGATTTTCTTTGAAACGGCGCTTTGTTTTTTAAGGCAGCAATGTCAGCTAAGAACAACACTTTTTGAACTGCACGAATGATAAAAATTATAGCATTTTTGATTTCTTTTGATGAAAAAAACCTTTCATATTTTTGTTTGCGAAAGGAACCAATAAATCGTAGACAATATGACACCGAACGCACCAGCGTAGACTAGTTGGAAATGCACAATGACTGTGGACCAAGGATTGCATGATTTTCTGTAGATAGAAAGAATAGATTAGGGTGATATTTGGGTTGATTCTAACGTTCTTCCAGACCACTATAACGAGTGTCTGATGGCGC
The DNA here is from genome assembly GCF_040869045.1 of Eurosta solidaginis. NCBI lineage: Eukaryota > Metazoa > Arthropoda > Insecta > Diptera > Tephritidae > Eurosta > Eurosta solidaginis. The sequence continues at coordinate 148,890,314 of NC_090324.1, read as the reverse complement.
ACTTGACTGTGGCCAGAACTCCTTTTGTTTGTTAAGCCAAGGGGGCTCATACCACCATATGTTTAATGTGTGCAATTCTGCAGGCCATACCCCCTAGAGATCAGCTGGATTATATGATGAGCAAATATGCTGCCATTGAGTGCTTTTATAAGTAGTCAATATTTCGGATGCCCGGTTTGCTATGTAAACGGACCAGCGCCGCGGCACTGCCGATAACCAATGAATAACGATCGATGAGTCCGTCCACATTTGAAATTCAATTTTATCATATTGCAAAGTTTTCACGACACGATTCTTCCGTCGACATAGGAGAATAGTACCGCATAACTCAAAATGAGGTAAATATACGCAGGTACGTTGTTACTTTACCTTGATACACAGAGCGACAATAGATTACGGCAGCGTAAGCATTTCGCGAAGCATCGCAAAAGCCGTGCAATTCATTAGTGCGAACAATGCTCTTCTTGCAATTTTTAATGAGTTTAATATTGGGGTGTGTCTCTGAGCCGTAACCAATGTGCAGAAACTTTAGTCGGAACTTCATCTTTCCAACCTATTTTGAGAAGCTACAGTTCTTGGAAAAATATTTTTATCAAAATTGTGGAAGGTGTCAGAAAACCTAAGAAGCGATGTAAGTAACTCATTACAGTTGCTACTCCACTTACGCAAATTCATACCTGCACTCTCTAGAAGAGCAACTAGCTCTCTATGGATTTTACGTAGGTCGTCTGACGTCTCTGCGCCTGTTATTATATCGTCCATATAAAATTCATTTGAGAACTGCCTGTGAAGCCAAAGGGTGAATGTGTTGATTTTTTTGTGCAAGTTCCTCCAATACTCTCACTGCAAGAAATGGTGCACATGCATTGCCGTAAGTTACAGTTTTTAACCTGTAATGATCTACGGGCTGCTCTGGTGGACTTCGCCACAAAATACGTTGGAAATCTCGATGGTAATCGTGCATCCATGACATCTTTTCGACGTCGTCAGACATAATATAGTGATTCCGAAGGAACCGCAGTATAATACCGAAAATCTCTCTTTAAAGTGGTGGCCCAATGAGAAGTGTATCGATAAGCGAAAGGTACTGCCACTGCGAGCAGATCTATCGAACACAACGCACAGCTCCGTTGTTGTGCTATCATTTTTAAAAACGGCATGGTTAGGTAAATAGTAGCATTCGTTAGATTCTTTACTGATTTCTTCATGTTGAATCTTTTCCATATGATCTAGCGCTAGGTAATCTGCCATAAAGTTCAAATACTGCAGTTTTATATCCGGGTTACCTGCCAACCTGCGTTCTGTTGCTTGCAGTCGTTTGAGTGCGCACTCGAAAGAATTTCCGATATTGTTAATATTAGTTTTAAACGGAAGTTCAACGTTAAACTTGCCGTCGCTTGATCTCGTGTAAGTACGTGAAAATTATTTTTCCGCCTTCAACTCGTCGTCTGTAAATTGGCTGTTATATTCGACTTCTTCGCTCTCCCAAAATCGTGTAAGTGTTTGGTCGATATCTACGTTACTAAGGAATACTCCCATGCTTCTAACGCTAGTATTTTTGGTTAAATAGTCATCTACGATCCACCCCAGTGATGTCGAAAGCGCACATAAATTTTGTTGCTTTACGTTATTCTTTTCGCCCCTCAAAATACCAAAAATTTGTCGTTCCCCAAAAGAAAGTCTATTGGCGCAGACATATAGGTCAATGAATCCGCCAAATCTAAAGACAGAAACGAAGTGTATTGCTATTTATTTAGTTCGTTCGCTGGCATTAATGATACAATTGTTGGCATAATTAGGGCATCAACTGTGAACGTATTATTGTTGTCACTGGAAGTTATTTGAAGTGAAACCCAGCCGCGCGAGATTCCAGTAGTTGAGTTGTCCACACCATGTACCGGTATTCTGGCATGCTTACGATGTAACCCTAAGCGGATGACGGCACTCTCTGATATAATATTTTTCTCAGAGCCGCTGTCTAACAACAATCGACACCCATAGCTATCACGCACCTGACATACCGCTGTTGGCAGAAGAGTGTTTATTGCAAGCAACGCGTGAAAGTTGACACTAACGCCCCGATTCTAGTGTGGTAACAACATTCTTCACCACGGTAACGAAATCATGTGGAAAAATTTACATCCTTTTGGTATTCTATCCGCGAAAGTAGCCGGATAATTTTTTACCCATAAAAGTAGGTGGTTACATCGAAATAACGACACAACAGCTGTTGTTTAGAGAAAGGCAAAACTGAAAAATAAAGAATTGTAAGCGCAAATAAGTAAAGATAAGTAAAAAAGTGGTGCCTCTTGCTATATATTATATATTTGTATACATTATGTACTTTCAAAGAATAAATTACAATATAGCTATGTAAAATCTTATGCATGTATCTATATATACCCTGCAAAAATTGTTGGATTACGTGTTCCATTTTCTTCATGTAGGAGTACTCTAACAATACTCCTTTGCAATGCGTTTGCGGACCACCATCAGCCGATCATTGCTCGTTTTTTAACGACAGTGATCAAGACACGATGACGATCGAACATAGTTGCCAAAAGTAAAATATTGCATGCAAATAACTAATAATAAAATTTTACTATGGCAACTCTGATAAAATGCAACCGCGCACTGGTTTTATGTATACATACTATAGTATAGAGAAATATTAGTTTCTTTATTCACGCAAATGCTAAATAACATAAGAATATTCGTAGTAAAAAATATAAAAGTTGTATTGCCCCTCTTCATTTACTTTCATTTTAAATTAAATTCACTTCGATAATTCTTTCCGAAACAATTCCTCTTTACTACTTTGGCATATGATCCTCTGTGGGTGCTCCATGGAGTACAACAGTGAAAGTACTTTGGAAAGTACTCTCACGTATGTACTCTATGGAATACTCGCAAACGAAGCGAGAGTGGGTTCACCTACTCCTCTCCTAGGACATCACAATGTTGATTGGAGCACATTTTTAGTATGAATACAGATTAGTTTTGGAACACTCCTATACTTCCAAAGGAGTATTCCTTACATTATTTATGGAGTACTCGCGTTTTTTGAAGGGTATACACATCGTCTCGTTTATTCGTTAACCTCGTATCTACGAGTGACACATTTTCGGTAAAGCCATGGGGGAACCATACAAAGTGGCAGCATGGTGACATACCTACAAACATAAATAAAAATTCCATGTACTTTGTTTTTGTAAATTCGATGGACGAATGTCAAAATCGTACTGCGCCGGAAGCTGATGTATCAAATCAAATAAAAAAGTTTATATTCAACTATCGCATGCTGTCACTTTGTATCGTTCCGCCATGGGTAAAGCGAAGAAAACCAACTTTTAAATTTCACCACAGACATTGGTAAGTTTTTCGGTGATGACAGCGTTACCACCTTGGCCAGAATCGCGAATAAAAAACTGGTAACGATTTTCGGTTACATAATGTTCTGGGTACTATTTTAGCGGTAACGCTCAGAATCGGCCCGTAACTGTAGAGTACACGAATGACTCTAACTTCTCAATTTGTTGGTCCTCTTCATGTAAGAGGCTGTGGTGTCGTTTTCGACAATTACGACATGGAATTTTCGAGCGGAAATTATTTGGTATATGCACTAGTTTGAGGCAGTTTTAACATATGCATTTAGAGGCCACAAATTCTCTGCGAGATTTAACTTCCATATTAAGAAATTCAGAGCACTGATGCAACTCATGTAAATCGCCACATTTTGAGTCTTTCAATACGCGATGCGGTTGCAGGTGTTACAGCTTCCAACATGATGCGAGTTTTGTCGAAAAATGTCAAGAATTCATCGAATGTTGGAAAATCGTCGTCTGATTTCGTGAACTTCGTCCATTCCCTTGCTGTTGTAGAATCGAGCTTACCAAGTATAATGTGAATTAGCCAAACGTCCTTTTTCGTTGCTTGCAGATCTATCGAACACAACGCGCAGCTTCGTTGTTGTGCTGTCATTTTTAAAAACGGTATGGTTAGGTAAATAGTAGCATTCGTTAGATGATCTACTGATTTCTTCATGTTGAATCTTTTCCATATGATCTAGCGCTAGGTAATCTGCCATAAAGTTCAAATACTGCAGTTTTATATCCGGGTTACCTGCCAACCTGGGTTCTGTTGCTTGCAGTCGTTTGAGTGCGCACTCGAAAGAATTTCCGAGATTGTTAATATTAGTTTTAAACGGAAGTTCAACGTTAAACTTGCCGTCGCTTGATCTCGTGTAAGTACGTGAAAGTTATTGTTCCGCCTTCAACTCGTCGTCTGTAAATTGGCTGTTATATTCGACTTCTTCGGTCTCCCAAAATCGTGTAAGTGTTTGGTCGATATCTACGTTACTAAGGAATGCTCCCATGCTTCTAACGCTAGTATGTTTGGTTAAATAGCAACCTACGATCCACCCCAGTGATGTCGAAAGCGCACATAAATTTTGTTCCTTTACGTTAATCTTTTCGCCCCTCAAAATATCAAAAAAATTGTCGTTCCCCAAAAGAAAGTCTATTGGCGCAGACATATAGGACAATGGATCCGCCAAATCTAAAGACAGAAATGAAGTGTATTGCTCTTTATTTAGTTGGTTCGCTGACATTAACGATGCAATTGTTGGCATAATTAGGGCATCAACTGTGAACGTACTATTGTTGTCTCTGGAAGTTATTTGAAGTGAAACCCAGCCGCGCGAGATTCCAGTAGTCATCGAATGTTGGAAAATCTTCGTCTGATTTCGTGAACTTCGTCCATTCCCTTGCTGTTGTAGAATCGAACTTACCAAGTATAATGTGAATTAGCCAAATCTCCCTTTTCGTTGCTTGATTGCCAAGTGCGCGTAATCCACGAACAATCTCGTCAGCTCCATCGTATAGTTTACGTAAGGAAGAAGCCGATTAGTTGCTCACAGCCGTGAGATTGGGAAACTTTGAAATTTGCGTATGGGCTATGTAGGGTTCTTATTATTTTCATTTAAATTTGTGTTTAAGTTACTTTGAACTTTGTAATTTTAATATGTTTTACCAATATTTTAATTTTCAGTATTGATTTTGTAATTATCAAAAATTTTCATTAGATATAAAATTGGGGTTCTGTAGAAACGATTTAATAAATATAAAAAATATATTAACAAACCAAGTTATTCATATTACTACAATTGGCGATCTTGCCTAATAATTACAACGCTGATTTGAATTCCCCCTGACCATCATCTTTACCATCCATTATCATCTTTACCGTGAAATTGATATATAGCCAAATAGCTAAAAAATCAACAGAATTTAAAATTGACACCAAAATACAAAAAGTGGCAAGGCTACAAAACAAATTCATAGCATATACATATGACGAAAACAAATTTGGCAGGAAATAAAATTATTGAAATTTGCGAACAAGAATATGTTATTGTTAATAAAAGTTAAAAAAAAAAGAAAAAATAGCCAATATGAAGTTAAAAAAAATAGAAGTCAAAATTTGAAAATGTGAAAGAAATAGAAACAATAAAAATTGTACCATATGCCTATATTAAGATAAATGAAATAAATATAAAGTTTTGAAGTTATTTAAAAGTTTGACAAATGAAACGTTATTTTAAAAGAAAAGAAAATTGATTGCTGGAAATTCAAAATAAAAATTTAGAACGAAAGTCGGAATTTGGTGATACAAGACTATTAACTGTTAGTGAGAAGTAATAAAAATAAAGATAAATAAATAAAGAAACTGAAACATATATGTGTGCATGTTGAGCTTGTAGTCGAAACAAACGTATCTGCAAATGGCAACAACAAGAAAAACAAATGTAAGAAACTGATAGAACAATAAATTTACATCAATATTTATAACAACAATCAAACTAACAACAGAAAAGCCAACATAGGAGCAAGACGTAACTATTTATTTACAAAAATTATATATTGATAAACCTATTATATTTTATTCAGTGATATGCGAATCGATTTGATATTGTTTTATAATCTCTTTATGTATTAATGTCATCCGTTTTCTAGTTTAATATCACTTTTCCGTAATTCAGTAACTCAGATATAAATTTGCATACTATTAATTTTTCTTTTAGTCAATAATAAAGATTTATTTTATTTTTATCTGGTAAAAGTTTTAAATTGTAAACGCTCTTTTCCAGAGATCTTAAATATTATTTTTAATTATCACCAATAACGTCGTCTTTTGAGAATTTATTTCAATTAATTTAATTTAATTATGTATCATACACCACCACACGACAGACATTCATCTACGCCAACACACCGGGTTAACGATTCGCTTATTGATTTAGAAGATGGTTCTTCGCAAAATTACTTAATAAATCCAAATGCGGATCGAAACAATAACGAAATTTTTTCTACTTCAGTAAAACTTCCTCAATTTTGGACAAATTGTCCTGAAGCATGGTTAATACATGCTGAGATGCAGTTTAATACTAAAAAAATACTCAAGAAACAACTAAATACGAGTATATTATTACTGCATTACCTCAGGAGGTCATAATGACCATTTTAGATTTTATTCAAAATCCACCAGAAATAAATAAATATTCTGCATTAAAACAAATTTTGATTGAAAGACACTCCTCAAGTGAGAATGAGAAGTTAGATAAAGTGTTGTCCGATTCTGAAATGGGTGATCGCAAACCTTCGGAATTTTACCGATCTTTAGTTCTACTTTCTGGTTCTAATTTTAGACAAGAAATTTTAAAGAAACTTTGGATGCGAAAATTACCCAAAAAATTGAATATAATTTAACAAGTCGAATTTCAATGACATAAATGATCTAACTAAATTAGCTGATAACGTTTGGGAAGTTATCAGTAAAAATGAAATTGCTTTGATAAACAGTTCTCAAAATTCTAGAGGAGAAAATTCTATTATTACTAATTTGGTTAAGACAACATCTTTAATTTGTGAAAATTTTCAAAAATTATCTTTGGAATTAAGTGAGATTAAGAAAGAAATTACTCAGAATTATTCAAGATCACGTTCAACAAGTAGAAATAGTTTTAGAAGCCCTGTTAGATATCGTTCGAAATCTCGTGATAATCCCAACTGGTTATGTTGATATCATTACAAATTCGGGAATATAGCTAGGAGATGTGAAGAACCATGTGCGTTTGTAAAAAATTGTAATCCAACAAACTAAAATGTTCCGTTGTTGCAGCGGCAAATAACGGAATTTCAGAAATATCAACTCGTCGCTTATTTATATTTGACAAAGAAAACAAGTTAAAGTTTTTGATTGATAGTGGGGCAGAAATTTCAGTGCTTCCAGCTTCGAAATTCTACTGTACAAAAAAATCATCAGATATTATCTTAACAGCAGCTAATGGTTCAACGATTTTTACATATGGAAAAAAAATTGTAAATGTTAATTTAGGTTTAAGGCGGGAATTTCCTTTTGTGTTTTTGATCGCTGATATAGCGAAACCGATTATAGGTGCAGAATTTTTATGCAAATATGGACTTCTTATTGATATTAAAAACAAATGTTTAATAGATCCATTAACAAATTTGTCAGTTAATACAATTTCGTACTATTGTATCTCTCTTCCAAAAATTTTTTCAGTAGAAATTCATACACAAAATTGTTGAAAGGATTTCCTTCTCTTATCGAAGAGCCAAATTATTCAAAACCAGTTAAACATACCACAGTTCATAGACTAGTTACCCATCTTCCTTTCTCAAAGCCCCGACGTTTAGACCCAATCAAATTTAAGATAGCTAAAACTGAATTTGATTTTCTTGTAAAAACTGGAATTTGTAGACCATCAAATTCCTCTGAAGCATCACCACTTCATTTAGTACCAAAAAAGAGGGTAATGATTGGCGTCCCTCTGCTGATTTTAGAAGACTTAATACTGTTACTATTCCTGTCCGCTATCCTTTACCACATATTCAGGATTTTATTATGAATCTATGAAATAAAAAGATATTTTCAAAGTTGGATCTTGTTAGAGCGTATCACCAAATACCAATGGCAGAAGAAGATATTTATAAAACAGCGATTACTACTCCTTTTGGTATGTTTGACTTCATTCGAATGCCTTTCGGCTTGAGGAACACAGCACAAACTTTTCAAAGATTCATCAATGAAGTTGTAGGTGATTCAGATTTTGTTTTCACGTACATTGATGATCTTTTAGTTGCAAGTGAGGGTGAAGAGCAACATTTTAAAGATATACGTATACTTTTTGAAAGTTTGTCTGAATATGGTTTGAATGTTAAACCAAATAAATGCATTTTTGGTGTTAATAGAATTGATTTTCTAGGGCATAGTATTTCTGAATTAGGAATACGTCCATCTGAAGATAGAATAAAAGCTATTCGAGATTTTGAACTACCAAAATCCATTAAGCAAACACAAAAGTTTATTGGTATGGTTAATTATTACCATAGATATATTTCACAATTAGCAGAATTTACTGGAGTTATATAGATTTAATTAACAAATCAAGTAAAAACCGGGACAAAATTCTAGTTTGGGATGATAAATCTATTAAAGCGTTTGAATGCATTAAAGATAAATTTGCATCTAAGGTCTTGTTAAATCATTTTAGCAAAGATGCAAAATTAACTTTAACTGTAGATGCATCCAATACGGCAGTCGGTGGTGTTCTACAAGAGAATTTTTACAATAAATCTGAGCCTCTCGCATTTTATTCGAAGAAACTTTCTCTAGCTGAAATGAAATATAGTGCTTTTGTTAGAGCACTATTAGCAATTTATCTTAATATTAATCATTTTCGATATCTATTAGAAGGACGAGAATTCACTGTGTTTACTTATCATAAGCCCTTAATTTTCGCTCTCAATCCAAAAACTGAACGAAGTCCACGACAAACCAGACATCTTCAATTTCTTGCACAATTTACAAGTGATATTCAGCATATTACTGGAAAAGCAAATGTGGTAGCTGATACTTTATCTAGGGTATTTGAAATAGAGGCAATTCAAAATTCAGAACTTAATTTTAAAATTTTAGAAAAGGAACAGCAACAAGATGATGAACTAAAGAATCTTGTATCTCAACAATCATTTCAAAATTAAAAATTAGTTCAAATTGCTGTTTTAAATTTCAATATATGGTGTGAATCATCCGGAGATTGTCCTAGACCATTCGTTTCAAATAATTTACGCAAACAGTATTTGATAAGTTACATGGGATAGTGCATCCGGGTACTAAAGCTACTCGCCGTCTTATTATTAAAAAATATTTTTGACCAAACATGAATAAAGAAATTAATAAATGGTCAAAAGAATGTATTAATTGTCAAAAATCTAAAGTTTATCGACATACGAAGTCAACAGTTAGTAAAATTTCAATACCGGACAAAAGATTCGAACATATTCATTTAGATATTGTAGGACCTTTACCTATTTCAAAGGGACATCGCTATATTTTGACTATTATCGATAGGTTCACGCGTTGGCCAGAGGCATACGAATTAAGGGAAATTTCTACCGAAACAATTTCAAATACATTTTTACGTTTGGTGTACCTCTAGAAATAACTACTGATCAGGGTGCTCAATTTACTTCAAAATTGTTTAAAGAATTAACAAAGTTATAAGGCAGCCATCAAATTACAACGTCAGCTTATCATCCTCAAGCAAATGGCATTGTAGAGGATTTCATAGGCAATTGAAATCTTCTTTAATGGCTACAAATGGAACCAGAGATTGGTATGGTGAGCTACCTCTAAAACTGTTAGGCTTGCGATCAACATTTAAAGAAGACATTTCAGCTACACCGGCTGAAATGGTTCTTGGACAAAATTTACGATTGCCCGGTGAACTTATTGTTCCAACATCTGAAAATTCATCGTCAAATGAAATTTTGGGTAAATTACGTGAAACATTTAGAAATGTTCATTCGGGTTTAAATCATCATAACTCTAATGTTGGTTTTTATGTTCCGAAAGATTTAAAAACATGTAAATTTGTTTTTGTTCGTATTGAGGGGGTTGGCAGGATAAAATTTACCTTGCTTTCTCTGGAGGTGGCTGCTGCAGATGCGGCGGTGTCGATGGCGATGATGTGGTGGTGATGGCGGTGACATTTTGATGATGGTGGCGGTGCGGTTGAATACGGTGGCGGCGGCAGTGGCAATAGACACTTTGGTGATCAATACAAATTTTAGCTACTTGTTTACGCTTTGGGTGAAACGAAGTTTGATCGAACTTCACTTCGATCTGCCCTACTTGGACTTATGTATGCCAAAAAAGTTAAATAAAAAGTTGCACAGGTTTAATAATTCACACACTTGGTCAATACTCTATTAAATTGTATTTTTTTCAATTTATTTATAAAAAAAGGGTTTAAAAAAGAGAAATGTCACAGCCGAGATGGATAAATTCTTCGAATGAATAATAAAATGAAATGTCAAAACATTGTATATACATATATGCATATGTTTTGTCAACCAAAGGTTGGGGTTGCCAGAGGGGCGAAATATGTTCAAGCATTCATTTACAATTCTATAAGTGATAATCCGAGTTTAAAATGAGTGTTACGTATAATGGTTATACGTATTCTAAGTAATTCATGAGTAGTTCAAATATAATATAAAAGTATAAAATATGTAATAAGGTACATATTTGAACTATTATACGTTTATAAATATACGTTTAAATTCAAAATAGGTTTAAATTCAATAATACATATTGAAGCGTGTAATAATTAAAAATTGTTTATAAATCCAATTTTCTTAAAATAAAAGGGTTGGTTGTTGGCGACCACGACCGTCGCTCAAACATCGTCCCCGCCCTAGGCGCGTTCAGCGGCTAGAGCCTCTTGCAGCTCTTGAAGAGTCCGTAAAGCATCGCGTACTAGGAGGTCTGACACCTTTCCCCTGAAAGCGGCAGTCTGCAGCCCTTGACAGTGCACCGAATGGTGCGTCGAGCGGCAGTAGATGCTGGCGGTTGTGCGTCGATAGCTGGACGAGAACGAGAGGGAAATGGGCGAGAACGGGGTCGTACAGTGGGCGGAGAGGGTACCTGAGGTGGTACTACTTGGCGGTCAGGCCGGGGTGCCTGGGTATGACGTGGGATGCTCGGGGTTGCATCCCGTCGATGCAGCAGAGAGTGGTGCCTTAATCCGCAATTTCGACAGCGATCATACGAACTGCATTCATCGGTGGCAAGAGACAGCGCCAAACAATTCAAACAGAATTTATGCGCCCTCGCGAGTATCCATTGTTGTGGCGGTTTCATTTTCTTGAAGACGCTGCAATTGCGAAGAGCGTGGGTCCGTGTGCATACGCGGCATCGTCGGTAGTCGGGTTGCAGAGGCGGGATGCGCGCGACCACTGCTGACGGCAAGGAATTTCGGGGTGCCCGTTGCTGATCGCGATCCATGATAATCTGAAATGTTGGATATTTTAGGCGAGAGAACTGCTAAATGGAGAGGGTTTCAGATTGCTTGGGTCTTCGAAGATTGCGACCTTAGGAGTGGAAGAGGTGGTTAAGTGGTAGCTTGGTGGGCTTTTCGTGCGTGCCCTGTCTAAGTTTCGCTTTGAGGAAGGAAACATAACTTCACAAGTAGGCATTTGAGGTTGCCGGATTGAGTGCGAACGTCGGCAACGTGTATATGACCGTCTGACCTTGGGTATAATTTTTCAAGGCGTCCTAGACGCCACTCTGTCGGGGGGAGTGAGTCATCGTGAATACAAACGCATTCACCGACTTTGGGTTATAAGGAACATAAGCCTTACACCAAAATATAATAAGGTATTCTATGTGGTTGGCCCTTAAGTTGTATTTGACAGGCGCCTACAGGTGGCAACGCGCATGTCAAATACAACTGCGGCCCACATCACTGACATAAAAAATGATATAGACACAATTAATTAATCTGGACAAAGAAGAAAAACGTGAACTAGTGTGCGGAACAAAACTAAGCTATTTAATTGTACAAACATCAAAAGTACAAACTAAAATAAAACTAAAATATAGTAGTAAAGAATCTAAGAACATTTATTGTGCTGCAAATTAAAAACCAACAATTCAACTTAAAACTAAAACATATAAATAACTGTTAATTATTTGAGTGGAGCGTGCGTGTGAGTAGGGTGTGCGCACAAGGACAAAAATTTTCGGAGGTTCCAGAAATGGAACATTATATGGCGACCCTGAGGCTGGAGCCTCGGCCTCTTTCATTATGCCATCGTGCTGAACCGGACGTTTTTTGCTTGGCAGAGTGGTGAGTGGAAAATTTTTTTCTGGTGTGTGAAGTCAAGTGCGTGGTGTTCTACATAAAATTTAATAAAATCAATAAAGCAAATAAATTTGGTAAAAATTTCTAAATCTACGATTCCTAAAACAAATTTAATAATTTTCTAAATAAAATTCAATAAAAGTACAATTTTCTACATAAATTTCTACTAAACTACGATATAATTTCCTACATTAAAATTTAACAAGTTACAACACAACTTTCTAAATTAAAATCCAACAAATTACGACCTATTTCTTTCTAATTAAAATTTAACAAATTCTGAAAAACCAGCGGGCCTGTACATAACGGCACTCGCACCACGCCACGCATAACGGCACCCAAAAACATATACATACACACACGCAATTTTCCACCACCACCAACTTTAACACGTAAAGCAACAACATCGGCAGCGACTTCGGCGGCAGTAATATTGATGACAACACCGGCAACCATCTTATAGCAGCAGCGACAATTAAGTATATATATATATATATATATGTATGTATCCAACATTTTTTTTTGCTTACGTTTTTTCTTACGCATATATGTATGTATATTAAAACATTAAAACTTTATAAAATTCATTGCTTTCGCATTACAATCAAAAATTTAAAATTTCAAAAATTAAAGGAAAAATTAATTTCGCATTTCGTATAAATTTTGGATTTTGATATTACGGTGGTTTTCGAAAAAACCAATTTATCTTTTTTTATGCGGTGGTTCCGTTAAAAACCAAGTAATTTTTTTTTTTTGACAATATGCGGTTGTTCCGTGAAAAACTAATTCAATTTTTAATACATGCGGTGGTTCCGTGAAAAACCAAATAGAGATTTTTTTGAATAAAGCGGTGCGTCCGTGAATACATTTTTACCAATTAATACACATACTTTTGAGCCATTTTAAAATCAATTACTTTTATAGATTTCTCATACAAGTTTACTGCAGTTTTAATTAATTCTTCCAATAAATAGTTAAATACTCCTTAAGTGACTATTCACCTGCAAATCAGTTCCCTTTTATAAAATTGTTTTTCTTCTCTCTTTTTCCTCAAAAATTCAACTTCAAATATAAATTTAGACATTCAAATAAGTACTTCATTAATTTCATAGTTTGAACTGAATTATTGGTGCTATTCTGATAACTACATATGTACAACCTTAGAAGTGGCAAGCGAGTGCAAAAAACTTCAGATTTAGAATCCGATTCCGATAAATCAGGCTCAAGCTACGAAAGTTTAGCTTCATCTTCAACCGAAAAAGTCACCAAATGGGAAAATAAATTATCGTTGTCAGCAGATTTCCTAGGCTTCGAAGATTCTTCAAGTAAAAATTTAACTTCTAATTTAGTTTCAAATCTTAACGATTCAAATAGTGAAATATTAACTTTAACTTCTTCTACTTTAAAATCAGATCTTAACGATCCAAATAGCACAAACGTGGTCTCACCTTCTGCTAATTCAGCTCCAAATCTTAACGATCAAATCATGGCAACACCTGAGGAAAAGAGAATTTTCATTAACACATGTTCTAATTCTATTAGAGAAAACTACAGTGGTGATCCTCTAGCACTTGATTCTTTTATAGACAAAATTGCATTATTGGAACAATTCGCTACTGCAGACTTAAATGATACTTTTATAGCGTTCTTAAAATCAAAATTAGGAGGTAAAGCCCGTGAAGCCCTACCAACACAAGTAACTTCAGTCAGTGATATTAAAACAGCTCTACGTAATAGGATCAAACCAGACAACTCGAAAGTTGTAGCAGGGAGAATTGCAGCGTTGCACGTTAACGGTAACAATTATACAGATTTTACAAAAAAGTTGAAGATTTAGCTGACTCACTTGAGCGGTTTCTTATTATTGGAGGGATCACTAAAGCGAAAGCTCGTCGAACAAACTTTTAACGTGTGTCGTTTAAATGCAAAATCAAATTTAGTAAAAACCATTTTAGCCTCAACAGCATTTACTGATCCGAAAGACGTAGTATCAAAATTAATTGTAGAACAAAACAACGAAGTAACTGAATGTCAGGTTCTAGCGTTTCGATCACGTGGTAACAGTACATTCAGAAATCCACGTGGTAGTTATCGAGGTTTTTACCCAAACCGCGGCTATACGGGTTATAGAAATAATAATTCATTTTCATATAATAGTAACTATAACGGTAACAATAATCAGAGATATCGCTATGATAACAGAAATAGATACCAAAATAACATTAATAATATACGCCCAAATTCCAATTCTATTACAAACAGCAGTAACAATATAGGTAACAATTCTAGATCATCCAATGGTAGAGGTAGAAACGCAAACGTTCGCGCTTTAAACGCCACTGCCCCTCAGGAGCGAACACTGAGGGAGGACGAATTAAGCGAGTAACCGAACATCCCTCACCAATAGGCATCTATTGTTTAAATTTAAATTACTCTGATTTCATTGAATTACAACTTAAGGAGTCACAAAAATTTTGTTCTTTCCTAGTAGACACTCAAGCGGACATTTCTTTAATAAAGATATCATGTTTAGACAGAAATATTTCCTTAAATACGAACGACATTATTAACATTACCGGTGTCACTTCCAATTCAGTTTCCACTTTAGGTAAAATTACAGCAAATTTAAATTTTTCAAACTTTTCTATTAAACATACTTTACATGTAGTAAATGAAGACTTTAATATTCCATCCGATGGCATACTAGGTAAAGATTTTCTGAAAATTAACAAATGCATAATAATTATGAAAGAAATAGTATTTCCTTTTGGGTAGGCAATGAAAAAGTCGCGATACCAATCCTACACGGAACAGAAAGCGACAGTTGTATCATTCCGCCCAGATGCGAAATTTTCAGACTTTTTGATTTAGGAGATTCACCCGAGCCACTTTTCGTGGACTCGCAGGAAATTGAAAAAGGTGTTTTAACAGCTAGGTGCATTGTTAATACCAGCAACCCAATACTTAAAGTCATAAATACCACGGATGATATAAAGTATGTCAAAAGGAAAAGTATTCGGACAGAAAGACTTTCAAATTATAATGTTTATACAATTAGCAAGACAGAAACAGAAGACAAACGTACGAAAAAACTAATTTCGATTTAAAAAAATCAAATACCTCAACATACTCCAAATAAATTACTTGATCTTTGCATAGATTATGCCGACATTTTCGCTCTTGACACGGACACGGACAAATAACTTCTGCGAGCAAAAATTAAGACTGACAGACAATGAACCGGTATATGTTAAAAACTATAGATTGCCATACTCTCAACGCGAAGAAATAAATCGCCAAGTAAATAAATTGTTAGACAACGATTTGATTGAACCCAGTTATTCGAATTACAATAGTCCTTTGATTGTAGTCCCAAAGAAAGATACTAATAGTCAAAAAGCTTATCGTATGTGCGTAGATTTTCGTGCAGTAAACAAAAAACTCATTGCTGATAAATTCCCACTAGCTAGAGTTGACGATATTTTAGACAATCTCGGTAGAGCAAAGTATTTTTCCACATTAGATCTTTATTCAGGATTTCATCAAATCCCCTTGCATCCTGACTCTCGTGACTTAACGTCTTTCAGCACTGACCGTGGCGCATTTAGATGGAAAGTGCTTCCATTCGGTTTAAATATTGCACCTAATTCATTCTCGCGTATGATGACAATAGCTTTTTCGGGTATACCACCCAATGTCGCATTTTTGTACGTCGACGATATCATCGTCATAGGTTGTAGTGAAGCACACCATATTAAAAATCTTTCAAAAGTTTCGATACTTGTAGGTCTTTCAATCTCAAACTTAACCCAAATAAATGCAACTTTTTACGACCAGAAGTTACATTTTCAGGTCATAAATGTTCAGCCAAAGGTTTGTTGCCAGACGACTCTAAAATAAACGCAATTAAAAAGTATACAAAACCGACTGACAAAGACGCGGTAAGACGATTTGTCGCGTTTGCAAACTATTACAGACGGTTTATACCTAATTTTCCGTCTTTGGCAGCGCCTCTGAACCGATTAAGCAGAAAAAGAGTTGAATTTGTATGGGATGTAGAGTGCGGAAGAGCATTTTTATCTTTGAAAGCAGCGTTACTTTCACCAAAATTACTTCAATATCCATATTTTACTAAACAATTCATTATTAATGTTGATGCTTCCACAACTGGATGTGGCGCTATTTTGAGTCAAGAACAACAAGATAGTGATTTACCAATTTGTTTCGCTTCTAAAGCATTTAATAAAGCCGAACAGAAAAAATCCATTATAGAATTAGAGCTTTTAGCTATTTACTTTGCAATCAAGCAATTTCGACCATACGTTTATGGCACCCATTTCATTGTAAAATCAGACCATAGACCTCTAGTATACTTATTCAACATGAAAGACCCATCTTCAAAACTTTCAAGAATAAGACTAAAACTATCTGAATATAGCTTTAATATTGTATATATAAAAGGTAAATCAAACGTTTGTGCTGATGCACTATCGCGTATAACAGTCGATGAGATTAAAGAAGCTAACGAACAAATTTTGGCAGTACATACAAGAGCCATGACAAAAAAGGCAAACGACAAAAATTTACATAGGGAAACAGACAAAAACGACGAAAAACAAATTACTTTACATGTCTACGACAAATTTTCATTTAATTATTCGAAAAAAGTCCCACGAATAAGATCCGCAATTACGTACGATAAAAATAATAAAACAAAAAATTTAAGAATTTTTGCGCGTATTAAACATAAGAAACTCGAGTTACTTAGTTTTGAGCTTGTTAACGAAATAATGACTTTAGAGAAATTACTTTTGAGGCTTGAATCAGAAGCCGGCAAACGCAAAATTAAGCAGATTGAATGGCCTAAAAACGATATTATGTTCGAACATTATACTATTACAACTTTCAAAAATATTGGGAATAAAATTTTAAAATCATTAGAAATTATATTAACAGATCCAGTGGAGACAGTAACAGATGAAGATACAAAACTAAAACTTATGAAAATTTACCATAATGATCCCATTGCTGGTGGACATTGCGGATTGAAAAGACTTTACGCAAAATTGCGAACAAAATTTTATTGGAAGAAAATGACTCGTGATATATCGAAATATATCAAAAATTGTAAAGATTGTCTTTTAAACAAGGTTAAACCTAAAACAAAAGAAAAACTTGTTTTAACACCAACTCCTTGTAAACCATTTGATATACTAGTAATTGACATAATAGGACCCCTACCTGAGTCCAATTATGGTAACAAGTTCGCAATTACCATGATTTGCGACATGACTAAATACCTGGTAACAGTCGCTGTGCCAGACAAATCGGCAAAAACAATAGATTCGGCAATTTTTGAAGGATTCATTTTAACTTACGGCACAATGAATGCCATAAAATCAGATTTAGGTACAGAATTTAAAAATGAATTATTCGAAGAATTAACTAAACTTCTAGATATTGAACATAATTTTTCAACTGCATACCATCACGAAACTGTGGCACGATTGAACGTAATCATAGAGTTTTTAATGAATACTTACGTGCATATTTAAAAGATGCTTTTTCTGATTGGGATGTTTATTTAAAATACTTTACTTTCCTACACAATACTACGAGTAGCACAGTTTTCGACAACCAATTTTCGCCTTACGAGTTAGTATTTGGGAAAAAAGCACCTTTGCCTAATGAATTAAGTAAAGAAAAAATTGACCGGATCTATAATGTCGAAAACTATGCCAAAGAAGTTAAGTTTAGGATGCAGAAAACGCACAAAATGGCACAAAATCTAATTAATAAAAATAAGTTACAAACTAAAAACCTGTATGATAAAACGGCACGTCCTTTAGTTGTAAAAATCAGAGATAAAGTACTTTTACAGAAAGAACCACATCATAAACACGAAAATATTTATCAAGGTCCGTTTACAATAACCAAAATTAATGAACCCAATGTAACTATTTTCGATGAAGTTAAAAACAAAGAAAAAGTGGTACATAAAAACCGCCTGAGTAAAGTAAATTAACATTACCGTAATACCTTGTTTGAACAAAATGCAAAATTTTTAGAAGTAATTTCATACTCGTCATTTTTAAATAGCCACGAGGGCAAAAAAAAAATATATATATATTAAAACAAAACAAGAATATATATAGAACACAAAATTTTGTATACCGAAAAAATAGAATTTGAAATTATTCATAGTATAGTACAAGCGAAAAAAAAACAAATTAATATTTTATAAACAACAAAAAACCTTAAGTTGAATATATAAAATGTAAATATTGTACAAACAAAGATTCAAAATACCACAATTTTAATTAACATATTTTAAATAGTCATAAAATTGCTCCGGATGAACGAATTTCAAAAAGAAAGGACACCCTAATATTTTCGTTCATCCGAACCAATTAATAGAATACAAAAGAAGAATATGGCACACGTGTTTAATTTGCCAAATTCTTCTTTTGAAAAGGAAGGGTGATATAAGGAACATAAGCCTTACACCAAAATATAATAAGGTATTCTATGTGGTTGGCCCTTAAGTTGTATTTGACAGGCGCGTACAGGTGGCAACGCGCATGTCAAATACAACTGCGGCCCACATCACTGACATAAAAAATGATATAGACACAATTAATTAATCTGGACAAAGAAGAAAAACGTGAACTAGTGTGCGGAACAAAACTAAGCCATTTAATTGTACAAACATCAAAAGTACAAACTTAAATAAAACTAAAATATAGCAGTAAAGAATCTAAGAAAGGCGGAGCATAAGTGCACCGTTCCGAGGGCAACGCTGCCATGATTTGCGAGCGCATCTGCTTCTTATGGAGGGTACAGATTTTGCATTGGAGAATACATTTCTTTATAAGGGGTTTGAGCCGGGGGATATATACTTCCAGCCGTAGGCATTGTTGCAAGAGACGCGCCTCGGCGTGGAGAAGTACCTCATGCAGGAAATTAATATAGAGAGACGCGAATCGCGATTTTTCAGGGATGATGATCGGGTGTCGTTCATTATACGGCATGGTCGAATGGACTAATATCCCATTCACCCGAAGCAGGCCATCTTTATCGAGCAATGGACTAAGAGCCGAGAGGGGGCTTCGTTTGTCTATCACCTTAGAGTTTTCTAAACACGCCTTTTCATGTGCAAAGGAGCGGGTTTGCGTCAAGGCTATAATTTTACATTTCAGGTTGCGGACGAATTTTAAGACATATGCCATTACCCTAAGGGCTCGCGAAAAAGAGCAGAATCGGTCGAGAAAATCCGGTTCATCTTCCGTGGCGAGTAGAGCTTCGACTCGGCGTACCTCCGCTGGGTTGGTGTGTCGTATAATGCGTTTTGGCCAGGCTTCCGGGGGCAAAGTCAGCCACTCAGGGCCATTCCACCATAACGGAGAACTAGCCAAGTCGATGGATTTACATCCTCGAAAGCCCAGGTCCACTGGGTTGTCGCGCGTGCCGACATGTTTCCATGATGCATTTCGGACTAGATCCATTATTTCAGCGGTCTGGTTAGAGACAAAGTTCTTCCAATTATGGGGGGTTTTTTTCCAGCCATGCTAGAACTATTTCCGAGTCAGACCACAGTGTTACTTTTGTAATCGAGAGGTTGAAGTTTGACTGGACTACAGCGACGAGGCGTGCCAAAAGAAAAGCCGCGCATAGTTCTAGCTTTGGCAGGCTGGAAGTGCGAAGGGATGCAACTTTACCCTTGGAAACCAAGAGATGAGAGGAGGTACTGGTATCGTGAGATGTCCGAACATATATATTGGCGCAGTATGCCTTTTCCGATGCGTCACAGAATCCATGCAATTCTCCTAGATTTTGGATTTGTTGCAAGAGACGCGCCTCGGCGTGGAGAAGTAGCTCATGCAGGAACTTAATATAGAGAGACGCGAATCGCGATTTTTCAGGGATGATGATAGGGTGTCGTTCATTAAACGGCATGGTCGAATGGGCTAACCTCCCATTCACCCGAAGCAGGCCATCTTTATCGAGCAATGGACTAAGAGCCGAGAGGGGGCTTCGTTTGTCTATCACCTTAGAGTTTTCTAAACACGCCTTTTCATGTGCAAAGGAGCGGGGTTGCGTCAAGGCTATAATTTTACATTTCGCTTTATGGAGATCATCGTAAAATAGAGTGGAGGACGCGGAACGTGAGCTACCTGTTCGATGACTCAGGTTGCGGACGAATTTTAAGACATATGCCATTACCGTAAGGGCTCGTGAAAAGAGGAGAATCGGTCGAGAAAATCCGATTCATCTTCCGTGGCGAGTAGAGCTTCGACTCGGCGTACCTCCGGTGGGTTGGTGTTTCGTATAATGCGTTTTGGCTAGGCTTCCGGGGGCAAAGTCAGCCACTCAGGGATATTCCACCATAACGGAGAACTAGCAAAGTCGATGGATTTACATCCTCGAGTGCCCAGGTCCGCTGGATTGTCGCGCGTGCCGACATGTTTCCATGACGCATTTCCGACTAGGTCTATTATTTCAGCGGTGCGGTTAGAGACAAAGGTCTTCCAATTATGGGGGGGTTTTTCCAGCCATGCTAGAACTATTTCCGAGTCAGACCACAGTGTTACTTTTGTAATCGAGAGGTTGAGGTTTGACTGGACTACAGCGAAGTGGCGTGCCAAAAGAAGAGCCGCGCATTGTTCTAGCCTTGGCAGGCTGGAAGTGCGAAGGGGTGCAACTTTACCCTTGGAAACCAAGGGATGAGAGGAGGTACTGGTATCGTGAGTTGTCCGAACATATATATTGGCGCTGTATGCCTTTTCCGATGCGTCACAGAATCCATGCAATTCTACTTGCTGGTTGGGGTTATTGTTGACCCATCGGGCGATCTTAATGTTCGAGATACCGTATATATTTTTTGTGAATTGCGACCACTTTATGAGACGGAGGGGTTTGTCTTCTTCATCCCAGTCGGTTCCGTCTATCCACAACTCTTGGAGGAGAATCTTTGTCTGAATCATTATCGGCGTAAGCCACCCTGCGGGGTCAAAAATTTTAGCGACAGAGGAGAGGATCTGACGCTTTGTCCTAGCAGACGACAGGGGTATAGAGTTGACTGTGTACGAGAAGGTGTTGGTGAGGGCGTTTCATTGAATGCCGAGAGTTTTGGCGTTACTTGTTTTCTCGAAATCTAGGAGATTTGTGTCGAACAAGTCCTCTTTGTCGATATCCTTTAGAATATTAGGGTGGTTGGCCGCTATTATTCGTAATGGAAATCCTGCTGAACCGAGCGCTTGGATGACTTGAAAGAGAGACCGTTCATCCGAGAGAATATCATGGCTACCAGAGAGAATGTCATCTACATATGTTTCTTTGGTCAAGACAGGGACGGCTTTGGGGAAAGTTTCTTCTACATCTTTGGCCAGTTGGTGAAGAGTACGTATGGCGAGGTAGGGGCACAGTTCACACCAAATGTGACTGTTTTCAGACGATAGTCTTTTATGGGGTCGCTCGGAGATGAGCGAAAGACGATCCTCTGATAGTCTCTGTCGTCTTCATGCATTATGATTTGACGATACATTTTTCCGTTAAAAACAAACTGGTATGTTCTCCATTTTAGAATAAGGAACATCAGATCCGGTTGGAGGGTAGGTCCGGTGGTGGTTTTTTTCTCGGGCTTTATAACCGCATGATGGGGGAGATAAAACGAGGCGCATTTACCTTCGTTGAATTTTTCATGGGAACCCGTTTCTTCCATATGATCGAGGGTGATGTATTCTTCTAATACATTATCATATAGTTCCTGGATATTTTCTTTTCTGGGGAGAGTTTTTTCCATCCCTAAAAATTGGCTGAGGGTAGAGGGGAGCGAATTGGATAAGGAGATCGCGTCAGGGAGCTAGGCTTAAAGGGGAGCCTGACCACATAACGCCCATTATCCGCGAGGTTAGTTGTGCTTGTGTAATAATTTTCACAAAACTCATCTTCAGGAGTTTTGTCATTGACGTTGGGTATTTCTTCCAATTCCCAAAACTTCCTTAGTAGGGAGCTTAGCTCGTTATTTGGGGTGAGAGCCTTTCAACGCCTTCCTTAATTATTTGGGGATTATGTCACTACCTAGAACAAGGTCTATTTGGGATGGAGAGTGACAATTCGAATCCGCGAGGTTAAGGTGCGCCCATTTCGCTTGGAGTTCGTTGGTCAATTGGAAGTTTGGGAGCATTTTCGTCAGCCGGGGTAATACTATCGCTTGTTTGCAAATCGGTGGAAACAAGGGTCAGGTAACACAGTTTATTTGAGGTTTGCACTACTTTCCCTCCCATGCCAGAGATTTCAAACTTGGAGGGTTTCTAAGGGAGTCTGATCCTGTCTTGGGCTCTTGTGGAAATGAAGGTTCTTTCAGATCCCTGATCTACGAGAGCTCTAAGTTTGAATATCTCCCCTCTATGTTCTACCGGGACGATAGCCGTGGGAAAAATTATTTTACAATCATTTTCTGCTCAGAACGATTGTACTTGGCTTTTCTAAGAGCAGGAAGGTCCTTCATCCATAAGATCGGCTTGATCCGGAGTTTTATCGGATGAGTTAATGGGGTTTGTCGTTGTGGTTTGGGAGGTTGTCCTTTGCGCTCGGGAGGGTTGTCTCTTCAGCGTGGGTGAAGTATTTTCATGAAGAACTGAGTTGTGCCGATCTCGACATTGATTGCAGGTTTGAGTGCTAGGACAATCTTTCAACATGTGTGACTGTGAGAGACAATTGAAACACATATTGTTTTCTTTGACAAACTTCCTGACAGAGGTAGATAATTTCTTAAATTTAAAACAATTTATCGAGGGATGAGAGGAGGTTTTGCACATTGAGCATTTGTACATTATTCGATGCTCTGTTGCGTGAGACTGAGTCTGAGCTGTGGATCTATTTTGCAACGAATGTGACGGTTGAGGTTTAAGTGGCAGCCTAGTTTGAGGAGGAGTGAATTTACTTTTACTTGGGCTCCATTGATCAACTCTTCCTACCACTTCATATCGCGTTGTGAGGAACTGGTCCATTTGGGCCCAGTTGGGAAGTTCTTTCTTGGAGGTTAGAGACTGTTCCCATAGGGTTACCGTGTTTTCTGGGAGTTTGGAGGTAACGAGGTATATAAGAATTGGGTCCCAGTTATCTGTGGAGATTTGTTGCGTGGCGAGAATTTGAAGGCAATTATTTATCGACGATTGCAACTTTTGATTGTCTTCACTGTTTTCTGTGGTGATCGTTTTTAAGTTCATCAAGGCCCGTATTTGGTTATCTACGAGAACTCGTCTGTTCTCGTATCGAGACTTTAGGGCTTCGCACGCTACGGCAAAGTTGTCATTAGTCAAGGGAAATTGGTTGACTATTTGCGCTACCTTTCCTTGTGTTTTGTATCTGAGGTGATACAATTTTTGCGCTTGGGAGAGTTTGGGGTGGTTAATGTAAACGGCTGTGAACATGTCACGACATGAGGGCCATTCTTCATAACCACCATAATATATTTCGGTATCGCAGGGGGGGTTTTTAGCGAAATACCGAGGTTGTCGGATGGAGCTGGTGTGACGGTAAGGGACGCGGGTGCATTTGCTTGTTTAAGCAACTGAAGCTGGTCTTCGATCTGGGCTTTCGTGTCTTCATACGCTATGAGAAAGGACCTGTATTTGCTATTAGCAGATGTTGAAAAATCTCGGGCAGGTCCTGATCTGGGGTTTCGACAATTTTATCGAAGACGTGTTGGACTCTATTCCAGAATTTTTCCATGTTTGAATTTTTTATATTAAGCGAGGACTCAGTATTGTCTTGGAGCGACGTCGACCTAAACCGAGCACAATATTCCATAAAATTGTCCGTTTGGGATATAAATTTTTTTGGGGAAGACGAGAATTTAAATCTTTTAACTCCTTGAGTTTTGGAGCCACTTTTTCTCGTTTCATCGTCACTCATTTTTGAGCTTATTTTATGACACTTACGAACGAGAATTAATCATATGCTGCTTCCGCCAAGTAACTCTTCAGCAACTGAAACTTTTGACACGATGAGTACATCGAGTTGGTATGAATCGAAGTGACATACAAATCGTGAAAAGATTTCTACTCATTTAACTCCCCAGAGAAAGATTTGATTTTCAATTTCGGCATGAAACTTAAGTTTGGACCAGACACTTGCTTGGCCAAATTACCCACAAATTCCGTTTGCGATGACAAAATTTCGGCAACCGAACAGTCTCCACGAGTACTTTCATTTGATGCGCCGGTCGCAGTAATATGTGCTCGAAGTTTACCTTTTGTGATCAGCACGCGCTCTTCAAATTCGTCCGCATCAGTCTGAATCTCTTCCATCGGCTCCTCTTCGCCATCGCTGTTTTCTACCATAGCTCGAACTATGTCCCGGTACTCACTCTATACCTCCTCAAGACGCTCCAAGCTGCACTCCCAGTCGGAAACTGGAGAATCACCTCCACTGCTAATGAAATTTAAGATGCGTGTGAATGCTCTTTTTAGCAGGGATCGTTTCGCCTTTAACCTCTGCATTTTACTTTTACTCCGCTAACATTGTGCAAAACCGAAACAGTAAAATTAATTATTTCTTCGGTCGCGCCTAATCCGGTACGATGGACCAAAAATTTGTACGATACTAAACCAGCGGACTCTATTTTAAAACGCTTGATTTTGGATTTTTGTACGAAAGGTGTTTTATTTTATGTACGGTTTATTATTTTACATATGGAGTGAACAAAGAAAATATGAAGACATCAGGTGACCCTTTATGTGCGGATATTTCTGTTCATAACTGTGGTTATTTGCTAAGAGAGACTAAATACATGCATTACATACATAACTATGCAGCTATGTATTGATGAGAAATCAAAATGCAGCGTTACATAAATACATATGTATTTAGGCAGGTAGTACAACAGATTATGTATACCCTACAGAAAATTTTAAGATTTATAATTGGTTAAAGAACACAACTATATCCCTAATTTCTCCTGTTTTCCCAAGTCGCAAAACCTGACATTTATTTTATTTAATCTTAATTTAATTTTAATTAATTTAAAAATTTGTACAAGTAAGACTATTGTTTCTTAAAGCAAATCAACGTTTGGAAATAAAAATAGTAAGTATATATATTAGACTGGGTCTATTTATTAAGATTGTCACCGACAAAATCATACTTATATAAAACATACACAAAATAAATGTCGACCATATTGGACATCGACGTCGATGACACTACGCTACCGACTACCAAAAATACTAGGTGTGACGTTCGATCAGGATCTATATTATGGCGAGCATGCATCCGCAATTGTACCTAGTATCCAGAGCTGTAACAAAATTCTCAAACCTCTTGCCTTCAGCACTTGGGGTAAATATAAAGAGACGCTCATTACCATTTACAACGAAAGCGGCCGGCCGCTTGCATGCTACGCGTCCCCGATATGGTCGCCGAGCTTTAACGTTACTCACTGGAAGAAAACAGGCCTGCCAAACTTCTCTTAGAACTGGCACGGGCTGTGTTTTTATGTCCCCAGAGAACCACCTACATAGTTGGGTGAGAGTGTCTCCATTATGTAGAGAAATTAAACGCCGAACAAAAAGTTTATGTTGAATATACAGAAACCTGGGCATCCCAACATACATCTTATTGTAAGTGTAAAATTCCCCATATCACCTTGCCACAGTAACATCTGGCAACACCGTTGCTCTCAATGCTAAGATGTCATTGTGAATACCATGAACAGAAAGAATAAAAGACATCCTAATATGTTATAAGCTTTTATAAGGTAGCATGTAAGAAAGAATAAGATATATGTCGGGTGAAACATGAAAATGACGATTGGCAAGAGTGGCATCGGCATTTTCATGTTTCACCGCCATCATTATATTTTCGGCAACTTTAAGTGCGTGTGTGCATTTTAATAAGTTAAATAATAAAAATTTATTTGAAACAAAAGAAAAGTTGTTTCTTTTAATGTTTCCCCAAATCTGGTGGAGAAGGCCGCCACGTTAACCTATTAATAAACTTTGCTTAAAAATGGCCACAATCTGGAGGCGGCGCCCTCCACGGTGTCAGAGACGGCGAAGGTGACGCCACCCGACGTACCAGGAGTTTTTCGGTAACAGCTGCCCGCAATGTAACGGTATAGATGCGATATTATTAAAGAGGCCCGCCTCCCACGGTCTTAAGAAGTAATCTCTGCATTATGAGGAAATACGCTACCTGAGATATCAGATGTATGTAGTAGAAGAACAGAAAAAATGTCCTCAATGATATCCACAAAAAGGTGTCAGACCTCTATGCCAGGAATTGCCCAGCGAGTCCAGTTCTTAAAGTTAAATACCCTGAACTCGCAGAAGAGGAGAGCAATCTCCCTATGGAGATGCGCGTCACTTTGGCTCAACTTCGAACTGGATGCTGTAACAGGTTAAACTATTACCTATCCAGAATCAACCCCGATATCATTCATATTGTATGTCCTGCTGGCGACGTGTCCCCACATGACACCACAATCTTTTCAATTGCTGTGTGGATCCAATGCTAACACACCTTTCTCTGTGGTCCCCCCTCTTGAAACTGCAGATTTCCTTGGACTCAAGTTAGAGAATATTGATGACAATTTGTGAGTAGTTGCACCTTTTGGATTGGGCGAACCACTGTTACAACAACAACAACCAGTAGAGATATGGCAATGCAAAGTACATACATAAGTGCTGTTTAAATTTCTGTTTAGTTAAAATCCCCACAAAATAAGCGATGTCTTAAAAAAAGGTATTTGATTTTTTACGTTTCTCTATTATTTTATGCTTCAAAATAGAGATTACACTCAATAGGTGGAATTTTTCTATAAAAAAACACCCGCATCTCTAAAATTTGTTCATAATTACCGATTATGGAGGGGAAACAGTTATATGGGAAATCTAGTTATATAATTAACGACCGGGAGTCAAGTACGAAAATGAAAATAATCTCGTTATATGTATACTATGTCTAAGGCAATATTAATTATTATTTTTACTTAAACTTGTGGATAAGTCTTATTTGTAGCATAAAACAGGCGTATCATTCTTTACATTTACATTATTGTTTGTCTATCAGGAACGAAGCCAAAATTGCTTACGCTTATGACAGTTTTTGTTGGGTACTGTTGCAAGCTCTGAAATATGTAGTTGTAGTAGAAGAGTGGTTTTAAACTATTTTTATAAAACACAGATTGCATCTGAATATTATTGTTTTTCTTTTTTATGTAATTGGAGTAAACATTTATTTTAGTTTTTTAATACAACATGTTTATTCTGTTTTGTTTTTTATTAATAAAGAAGAAATAAAACGCTTGAAAGGTTGTCTTAAACTTTTAACTTTTTTTCTTAGCTTTAAAAATTTGTATGAAGCTTTTAAGCTTGTGTCTATCTAGCTTTCTTTTTTCTAAAAAATTTCTGGAAACACTGCGGGTAGTCCTCACACAAAGTTTAATGTTTCTATATAGGGTAGCTATGTCCATGATTCTCTTTATACCACAAGGTGCTCTATGACGAGAATTGGCCCGCCAACGTCACCGTCCGTAGCTTTCCTTTTTTTCGGAAACTGTGGAGCCAACAACCGGCTGCTTAACCGATCCGGAGAAATCGATGTCGCATCCACAGCGCTCTTATCAGTCTTATCTTAAAGTTTAATTTCATAATTCAGGCGGCCTACGTACAAAAACAAACGAATTATACATTCCGGCGGCCGAACATAAGTTTGACGTCATCATAATGGTAGAGACTTGGTTGAAAGTAGGTTTTCTCTCGGCTGAGCTTTTTGATGCCCATTACGAAGTGTAGCGAAGGGACCGAGATCTACATTCTGGTGTTACAAGAGGCGGAGGGGCTGGGATTGCTGTGTCTACCAAACTCGCTAGGCGTGAAGTTATACTCACGCACACCGATGCTTTCACCGAACAAATGTGTGTTGCTGTTAATATTAAAGATATCCGCGATGATGGATTTAATGAATTATTACACGGGTCAACACAAAATTTGACTTTGACTTCAAAGCATTAAAGTTCAACTCTGTAGGTCGTAATTTGACGAAAAAAAATATATGGCATGAAAAAGTTTGATTTCCTATATAGGAAACCGCTTGAACGAAATTTTTCAAAATTTGCGGTTTTAATTTCTACTTGAAAATGAAACAATTCAAATAAATATTTTTATTAAGTTTTAATATCGAAATAACTCACAAAAAAGGGAAAAATGATTTAAGAGTGTACACTTTTACTTTTTCTCTTATGTTCATAGGTACTATCCCTCAATAAACCCCAAATATAGTCTCCCATCATGTTTTCATTATATTGGCTTTGATAACGTTGTTCGAAGAAGAGCCTAAAAGCTCTGCTTTACCTTTTGGTAAATTTAAATCTCTAATCAAATCACTAAAATCTTCAGTAGTGATGAAATGATGTTTTGATTGTTTTGGTGTCGGTAAAAACTCCTTATCGGCATTGCTTTTATAAGAACTAAGAGATGATCCATTTCTCCGCTATAATTTTTTCGGTGGCTCTGGTACTGGTCGTGTCAGATCGTATGCGACTGGAGCAGAAGAAGATTCATTTTTATGTCTTGTATTGATTCCAAACAGGACAGCCAAATTATGCTTCGTAGGCTTCACAGAGGATGAGAGATGTATTTAATTCATATTTTATATCTCCAACTTTAATAAATTGCCCACATATATAACAAAAAGCATCAGACACTTTCGCGAAATTTTAGGTTATTCTAGATTTGTACAAAACACCTCTAGCGCCATGAGTATTGTTATTATAAATATTACGAAAACAAACTTTATACCGAAAAAAGGTATATTCTTTTCGTTTTCTTTATAATAAAACAGAAAATCCGGAAGTAAACTTTAGGACAAAGAGCAAGCTAAAGCGATGGAGTTGGACGAGAATTAAATTTTAACAAGTAAGGAAGTCCAAGTTCGGGTGAAACCGAACATTACATACCCAGCTGTACACTTGAAATGCTGTTGTTGTTTGTTTTGTGTGCTTAATAGTGTTAAAAAGCTGCGCAATAATACATATACATATGGTTCTATTCTGATCTAATTTTTCTTCGAGTGATGGCTCCCGAAACATAGAAAATTGCTTAGTCATAAAAGTGGCACCGCCCACGCCCATTTTTTTAAATTTGAAGTTTTTTCTATTTATTGTTATAAATCCACTTGAGAAATGAAATACCAATATATAAAACTCTTTTTTTTCAAAGATATTTTATTATTAGCTTATTTTATTCGTCCACGACCCTTTTAAAAATCTTTTATATAAAAGTGGGCGTGGTCCTTAACCGATTTCGTTAATTTTTCTTCGAAGCATTCCTTATAGTAAAGGCAACCTCTCTTTGTTACGATAGGTTAAACGATTTTTGATTTATGATTAATAATATTTGTAAAATTGATTTTATCACAAGTGAGCGGTGCCACGCCCTTTTAATTTTTTTTTCAAAGAGTCTCAAAATCAGTCCACATGTAAAATTTCAACATTCTAGGTATATTATTTACTAAATAATCAGGTTTTTTGTGTTTTCCAAAATGATATATATATATATATATATATATACATATATATATAATGGGAGTGGTTATCATCCGTTTTCGCTCATTTTCAATACCAATCTATTCTGGGTCCAAATAAGTTTGTGCACCAAATTTGGTAGGTAGGTAGGTATAATGGCTGTGACCTTGGTCGCCGAAGTAGCTAATGAAAAAGCCGTTTTGATGCCATAAAATTCGTCCGAACCTACTAAGTACTACATGGCTATGTTTTACAACCAGCCTGAGTTGTTTATAAAATCAAGAATATTTGCCATCCCTATCTCCGCTAATCTTCCTAGATCTTCCAAAAAAGGGCTCCCGAATGATCTTAAACGGGTTCTAGCTAGAGCCGGACATTTGCACAGAAAGTGCTCGACAGTCTCTTTTTCATCTATGTCCTTACAATTTCTGCAGTGGTCGTTGTGCGGAATACCCATCTTTTCCGCATGCGTACCTAAAGCCCAGTGACCAGTGCAGACCGCTATAAGTCTATGGGTGTTGGCGCAGGATCTCCCTAGCAGATACCTTGTTTTCCTTTCGTTGTAATCCGGCTAAATGGATTTTGAAATCGCACAACACACGGTGCTCTTCCATTTTTGTTGGGCTTTGTTCATATAAAAATCTCGAATATCTCCCTTGGCCACCCCCAGGGGTATACCTACTTCGACACTGGTTACTCCCTCACCCCTCCCCTGCTGAGCCCATACGTGCCAGTTCGTCAGTCATCTCATTTTCCTCGATTCCCCTATGTCCCGGAACCCAGATAATGGATATTTCCAGAGTGTCGGTCAGCGCCGATAAGAGTTGTTTGCATGACCAAACCAGCTTTAAGCTAGTATATGGTGCAGCTAACGCCTTAATTTCTGCTTGATGGTCAGAAAATATAGACGCTTTGCCAGTTATGCTCGTGGCCTCGAGTAATTTACAGGCCTGCCAAATTGCGAGGACTGATGCTTGAAATACACTGCAGTATGACGGTAGTTTGAGCGACGTAGAAATGTCTAGAGAATGCGAGAAGATTCCCCCAAGAATACTGCCATGCCCTTTCTGAGTATCCTTCCAACACCAAGACTGTCTGAGTCTAAGTGCAGTCTGCGCCGCTGTGCATAGTGTGTGCAGGTCTATCGGAAGCAGCTTTAAGATGGTGTCCAAAGCCCCAGGTGCGGCAGGATTTGGTGGCCCCAACGCACGCAGTGCGCTGTACCTTCTGTAGGCTGGTGAGGTTGTACCTCTTGTTAAGAGCTTCCCACCATACTATAGAGCCATACGTCCGCACTGGCCGCACTATAACTCATACAGCCAAAGGACCATCTTCGGCCTGAGATCCCACTTCTAAACGAATATCGCTTTACAAGCATAGAAAGCGACGCAGGCCTTCCGCACTCGCTCCTCGATGTACGCTTTCCAGTTGAGTTTCAAGTCTATTGTTAGTCCCAGGTACCTCGTACTGCTTGATAGTGTTAGTTGCTGTCCGTTTAACCTTGGTAATTCAAAGGTAGGTGGTTTGTACCTCCTTGTGAAGAGTACTAAATCCGTCTTCTCCGGATTCAGCCTAAGCCCATATCCCTGTGCCCACCTACTTCGCTTTGCCAACGCTCTCTCCATGATTTCAGTCATCACTGAAGGGAAAGGACCCGAAATCAGGATTGACACATCGTCGGCGTACGCCACAATCTTCACACCATTAGCGTCGAGCTTTCTTAGAATGGCGTTCATGGTAGCAAGCCATAGCAGAGGCGAGAGCACTTCACCTTGTGGCGTGCCTCTACTTATCTGCTTACAAATTTTTGCTCCTCCGAGCTCAGCTGTTATCTCGCGGTTGCGGAGAAGAGACGAGATCCAATACCTTATTGGTTCCTCCACCCGTGCCTTTCCGGGAGCTGATCTTATCGCGTCAGCCTTCACGTTATTGAAAGCACCCTCCATATCAACAAACGCGGCTTGAGTGAATTGTTTATGCATGAGGGATTTCTCCACCGTCCGCACCACCTCATTTAGCGCAGTCTCTGTAGATTTTCCCCTCAGGTAAGTATGCTTTGTCGCGGAAAGGGGACTCTTATCCACAAGTTCTCTTATATGAACATCAAGCAATCTCTACAGAGATTTTAGCACAAAAGATTTAAGACTTATTGGCCTAAAATCATCGGCCAGTTCGTGTCCCCTTCTTCCTGCCTTAGGTATGAAGACCACCCTAGTTTTCCTCCACGAGAAAGGAACGTGGCTATAGCGTATACATGCAGAGAAAATATCTTTCAGCTCCTTAACCAAAGATTTTTAAGTATATTGCAGCATGATGGGGAGAATACCATCAACCCCCGGAGATTTGTATGGCGAGAAGCTATTTATCGCCCAGGCGATTTTATCTTCTGCCAAGAGCTTTGCTATAAGTTGGTCAGTAGAGTCCTGCTTTTCCACTACTTCTACTTGAGCTACCTTTCCGGGCCAACCGGAAAGTGAGCATCTATGAGGATCTCTAGTGTCTCAGCCGCTGATCCTGTCCATGCTCTATCAACGCCCTTGACAAAGGTCTTGTTTGAATGACACCTGGCAAGTACCTTTCCCAGTCTTGCTGAGTCCTTCGTGGCCTCGATGGACTCGCAATGTTCCCGCCAGTATTTTGCTCTTGCAATGCGTATGGCTTTCTTGTACTCCCTCACTGAGGTACTATACTGCTGAAAGTCCCCAATTGAATGGCATACATTGAATACCTTCCTGAGATTCGGCTTTAGATCGCTAAAGTTCTTGTTCCGCAAAGGAGGGAAGGTCTATACTACCTGAAAACTTCTTTCCAGAGACCGTACTCGGTCGTCTAGGCAATCAGAAGATTGAATGGGTGCTTTGAACCTACCTAGTCTATCGCTGACTATTCTGCTGAACAGACCCCAAGATGTTCGCTTAGGATTTCTATAAGGTAGTTATATTTCACTCTCTTCAGTCTATTTCAAAACCTCGTTCTTTCATCTCGCTACTTCTCCAAACCGCGTGTCTCGCGTTGGCGTCGCAGCCCATGACCGTCATCTCCTTTCCGGCTGTTGTGTTTATTAACGTTTCCACCTCCTCAGGGGGTGCGGGTCTATCGTGAGCCATATCGACCGCTTCGTGACTTAATTCTTGCCGCTGCAGCGTCATAAGTACTGAAATTAGGTAAAAAGAAAGCATTGAACGTATTCCTAACGAGGATACACGCCCTCGGTTGACCTTCTCCAAATGTATAAAACAGGTTATAATCTGTTGGCTGCAGGCCCATTATCTTCGACTGCCAAAGCCACGGTTCATGTATCAGGCAGATATCGATGCCCTCCTCCCTTAGAAGGACCATGAGGTTATCCGAGGCAATATTGGCATGTTGCAAGTTTATCTGCGCTACCCTAATCACCAGACTGGGGACGCTCTTGCTCTCTGCCAGGAGTTGACGAGGCCGCCCCCACCTGGCTCTGCCAAGTTTATCCCGTTCAAGAGCTTGTTGGCCTCGTCCATCTCCTCGAGGTTGTTGTCCGGCGCCGTCGCTGCCGGCAAGATTTTCATTTTGGCATCCCTGATGCAAAACTTCAATCTGTTCCCTTTTTGCCTGAGAACCTCCCCGAACTCGTTGCAAATCAGCAGCAGAACTGGCTGGCTATTCTTTTGCTGCGCCTCCACTTTGAGAATTGCCCAGTCGTTCTTCGGAACATTCGGATTCTGCAGCCTCAAACAGTAGAAGAGTTTCGGCCCATCGACCTTCATTTTGGGCAACCAAATGCGCGCCCGTAGTCTTCTGGGAATCTACGAAGCCGGGATAATCTTTAACGTAAGGCCATCGAATGCATTACTAACGACGACGAGCGCCACCTGGATGTGATCCCTGACCACCTCGCTATAGGCATGCTTTGCCGCTGCTGCCGCCACAGTGGAAGGTCCCTCATCTTGTCTGTACCTGCCATTCTTGGTGCTGTGCTCGCCCACTTCCTGCGAACGATTTCGCTTCGCTGACTTTTTTTGTGGTTGTTGCTGACGTGGGTGCGTCGCGGACTTGTGCTAGGGCGGTCCGGTACTTCTGGACTACCGCTTCGCACCATACCCTGTCCTGAGCATCCCGCTCATGCACCACGCCGCTCTTTTCATTTTTGGCTATCTTCTCTAGTATGTACAAAGCCCTCAGTTACCTTGCCCTCCGCAGGATTCCCCACGACATCTTAAATCTCCTGCGAGCCACTTTGGCTGGTGCGCTCTCCCCACTACTACTGGTCGTGCTGGAGCGACACGGGCACTATGGCTGGTGCCCGCGTCCTCCTCCTTTTCTGGTAATCTTCGGCTTGGAGTGGCACGGGTGCAGTAGCTGCCCCCCTCTACATTTATGACGCTCTCCTGGCTACCTTCCAGGAGTTCGTCCTCCGAAAGCGTCCTCAAGACGCCTTCCTCCTCATCCTTTTAGTTTTTATTTTCTTGTCCATAAAAAGATCCCACGAGTAAGGGGTTAGAAGGGGTGGAAGGGGTTCGTCCACCCCGGCAGAGCCAGCATACCGGGGTAAGGCACTTATACAACCGACCGTGACCGAGCATCGGAGGGGACCTTTTGCGGCCAGCTGTTCAATAACCCGCCCGCTGACCATTCAGCCATCGGCTTGGGTACCTCTACACCTTGGCTTAGGGTGGGTAACCATGGTATTATGGTCGCCTTTTACGACCGGCATACCTACCATGGGAATATTCTTCTGTCCCTAACACACTGGGGGCCAAATTTGGTGAAGATATCTCAATACTTAATCAAGTTATCGTGTTAACGGACAGACGGACGGACGGACGGTCATGGCTCAATCAAATTTTTTGTCGAACTTGTGTTTTTGATATGTGGAAGTCTATATCTATCTCGATTCCTTAATACCTGTACAACCAACCGTTATCCAATCAAAGTTATAATACCCTGTGTACAAGTATAGCTGGGTATAAAAACTGTGCTTGATGATGTTCGTGACTTGGAGACAAAATTGCAACAACAATCAGACAAGATGCAGTCTCTATTTAATGACTTGTCTTGAAAGATATAAGCACTTGAAAATAAGTTAATCAAGATAATCGACGATGAAGTGTGAAGTTGTTAGCGAATGCAAGAGTGAATTGAGCAACCTGCAGAATCGTTTAAAGAGTGCGCAATCCGAGAAAGCGACTCCACTACTGATGCTGTCAATTTTGGCGTGCCTTATTTGCAGGGAGAAATTTTATAAAGTATGTACAATCAAGTGTGATTTTTGATCGACTTTTTATCCCCGCAAGTAAGATCTGCGCGCTCATTGAACAAAGCTGCCAGCGCCATATTCATTAAAATTCACAATCACTATGATCGGAATCGGACTTTGCGTGCTTTCAGCAAAAATCGCAAGAAAACAAAGGCAGATGTTTCTCTTAATGCTATTGGTCTTCTTCATGAGCAATTAAGCTTAGGCGTGCTGGCAAAATTGCATTTGCGTTTACTCTTCGGGGAGAAGTGTACACACGAGCTTCCAAAGACTCCGGTGCAGAGAAGATCTCCACCTCTGACGACATGAAGCAGTACTGCTGACTACATTTTGCGCTAGCTTATTGCTATTTAATATTTATTTCTATTTATATTGTTATGGAAACGCATCTTTGGTGGAGCAGCAAGGAAAGCAGTCGGCATGATCTAGTGGTGCGCTGTGGTAAGTCATGTTGGCTGGGCGGGGTTCTTGCCCACCCTGCTCTCCTGCGCCATTAACAGAAAAATCCTATAATGCCTTTCAAAAAAACAAAAAAGCTGTCAAAAGCTCCCATCTAAACGTAACAACCAAATAAAACATCCGGTAGAAACGGATGTCACGAACGGCGCGTTAAGTTCCAATTAAATAAAAAATTCCGAACCGGAAACGACCGGTTACTATGCTGAAAATAAACAAGGGAAAAAGGCCGGATATACATTGGAGCGCTGCGGGTATTGTTGCGACGCCCGGTACTAATCCCACCCTCAACCATGGCCACCGACGCACCTATATCTCGGTGGTCCCTTACCTGATTCCCTTTGTGCCATCTAAATGAAAAAGAACGCCATCATTCCCATTTAGTTTACAAAGTTTATTTACGATTCATTATGTATGTGAAAATAGGGTAAACAAAAGTTACTGAGAAAGGTGATACTGCATGGGCTATAAAGCCAAAACAAAACCGCTTATAAATGTCGTTTGTAAATATTATTTTTTTCCCACTGACGTAAAATTCTATTATTCTTTTTCTTTCTGTTTCTATTCAACTACTGCAACTAGTCCCCTCAATGATTTACTGGACGCACATGTTAGAAATGAAGAATAATGTCCAAAATGAGTTAAAAAAAAAAAAAAAAATTGAAGTTCGAAAATTTAACGAGTTCGAAAATTTAACGAGTTCGAAAGATTTAGGACTACGAATATTGAAAGTTGCACAAATAAAATGCAGGTTTCAGCTAGTGCAAAAATTTTCTAACTTCGAATTTGAAGTTAAATAGGGGGATTTTATCGGTTTGCAGTTAATTATGAACTTGGCGAACCACTTTTCAAAGATAAATCTTGTTTTTTTAAGACCCACGGTTCACCGTTTGTTTTAATTTTTATAATTTTAACAAACTTTTTCTTCATATTTCTGCGAAGTATTACTATCTATAAACAGTTAAAAAAAAATTTCACTAAAACTAACTAATCGGTTCTACTTGCAACCTCTATTTTATACTTTTTTCTAAGACATAAGCTATTCAAAAAAAAAAATGGCAAAGAATTATTATTATTATTATTATTTTTTGTTTTTTTTTTTTTTGTATACAATATTATTACTAACTATTTCTCGTTTACCCATTCACCAGCTTTATTATTACATTTACCCCTATACTGGGAGAAAACAACTTACATTCTAAGAGATTCAAATGGCTTAGACTCAGAAACAAAACAAAGATCTTTGTCTAACTATTCGAAGTTACGCATTTGGCAATACTTGAAATAAGCTTTAGCGACTTTTCCCAGCTATCCAGAAAGTACTTTTTGTGCGGCTAAAATTGTAATTACACAGCTTTAAATACTAATAATGGACGAGATTCATATAGGATCAGTTTTGCCAAAAAAAAAAATGTTAACCCTACGCAGCATAAAGTATAATAAATATAAACAATCGCGGTAAGCATTGAAAGGAATACAAATTTAATCTTTTATGCATCGTTATTTAGAATATATGTGTTTTCCAAAAAAAAAAAAAAAAAAAAATGCCCGTATACAATTAGTTAGTTACATATAAATTAGCACGCGTACTTAACAAATATATGTTAGCTACTATGGCCCTACTCTGATTATCTGATTATCGAGGCTACAGTTTTTCGAGAAAAAAACCAAATTCCAAATATATCAATTTTTGACACAGATTACTTATGCTGAGGTTTGAATAATTGCAATTTTATAATTAACAAAAAAAAAAAAAAAAAAACAAATGAAATAACTACTAAACACAGTGCAGGTGAAACGCAAGTTTTTATCATCTTGTTTTGTTTTGTTGATTTGCCGTAAGAACAACGGAGCAGGCGATTGTAGATGCGGAGTTCGCAATATCACTGATACCACAAGAGGAACAGGGAGGAACAGGAGCACGCAAGACACATGTGCAGTGAAATAATAAAAAAGGACGTGGAAGCACAAGAAGGACAAAAAGCTAATGCAGAAGAGAAAAAAATAAAGAATTTACGACATAAACTAAGGAAAAACGATGTTATCACAACGAAAGCAGACAAAGGAAATACCACTGTGCTAATCGGAAAAGAGGAATATATAGCCAAAACAGAAGAATTCATAGAGAAAATGAAATGTCGTAGAATAAGAGAGCATCCCATGGATTAATACCAAAAACAAATCAAAGTTGCTATAAAAAATGCAACAAATATAGTAGATTCTAACATGGCACATAGATTGGTCCAAATGAACCCTTCGGCTCCCCCCCTGATATCACCACCAAAAACCCACAAGCCGGACACGTCAATGCGGCCCATCATTAATTTTAAATCGACAGCATGTTACAAACTATCCAAATATCTAAAAACGATATTGAAATATACTCTAGAGCTAAGGAACGAATATTCAATAGTTAACACAATAGAACTAATAGAGAAACTTGAGACCCTAGAACTAACAAAGAACAGCAAATTGGTATATTTTGACATAAAAAATGTATACCCATCAATACCACTATCAGAGCCTTTGGACATAGTCAGCTCAACAATAGCTCATAATACAAAATACGAAGTGAAAAGTATCTCACAAATACGCTAAGAACCATTTTACGTCAAAACTCTTTTCAATTCAACAAAAAAATATATAGACAAACGGTCTTCGAATGGGAAGCCCCACATCAGCCATTCTTATGGAAGTGTTCATTCAAAATCTGGAAGAAAAGTACATACAGGAGCTCAAGTCTAAATTAGGCGTGTCATTTTATGCTAGATACGTGGATGACATAATATGCGTTTTAACTATTAATAACGAAGAGCTTGTACTGGAGTACCTCAACAAGCACCACGGAAATAAAAAATTTATGAGGTGGGTTTTGTCTAAGGCTGGGGTAACGCTCAGTCAATCCAGAGTCGATCAAAGGTCCCACAAACCCATGATGAATAAATACACGATATTTATGTATTACGAACACACGAACACACGGCTGGAGATATTAGGCGGGCAGCAGCTTTCCGTCGCAAGATGGCGAGGGGGCGGAGCGGCGGCTAACGGTCGTTGGAGTAGAGGAGGTTCGGTAGGGCCGTTGAACGATCGGGTAACGGCCGGACTGGTACGGCGGTACGGAAGCAGCGGCGGGATAAAAGCAGCGGCTTAACGGCGGTAGGATGGCAAGTAGCCAGTGGCTGGTGTAGCAGCGGCGTGACGGATGCAGCAGCTTAACGACGGTAGGACGGCGAACGACCAACGGTCGTCGTAGCAGCGGCGTGACGGATGCAGCGGCTTAACGGCGGTAGGATGGCGAACGGCCAACGGTCGTCGTAGCAGCGGCGTGACGGATGCAGCGGCTTAACGGCGGTAGGATGGCGAACGGCTAACGGTCGCCGTAGCAGCGGCGTGACGGATGCAGCAGCTTAACGGCGGTAGGAAGGCGGACGGCCAACAGTCGTCGTAGCAGCGGCTTAACGGCGTCAGGATGGCTAACGGCCAACGGTCGTCGTAGCAGCGGCGAGACGTAAGCAGCGGCTTAACGGCGGTAGGGTGGCGAACGGTCAACGGTCGTCGTAGCAGCGGCGGCTGAATGGCGATAGGACGGCGAACGGCCAGTGGTTGGTGTGGCAGCGGCGGCACCAGCAAGGCGGGATGGGCACGGCGGTAGTATGGCGGACGGCCAACGGTCGGCGTAGCACCGGCGGGATGGAAGCAGCGGCGGTACCAGAGGGGCGACGATGCGACAGCAGCGGCGGTGGGCTACGGAGCGCGTACCAGGACCGTGGTGAGGGGGGAAGTAGGCTGACGATGGGGTTTAGCTGGACAGCGGCGGCTCGGTCCGGGCGGGGTCGGTTGACGGTATTGGCGGGATCGGATTTAACGGCAGTCTTCGGCAGAATAGATAGTAGGCCGGTAGGTCACCTGGGGAAGAGACTGCGAGGACTGGTTAGTGCTGGTTTCACCGCTGGACACCCCCGCCTCCTTACTTGCACACTAATAGAAGGTGCGTAAAGGGGGCGGAGTTGTACCAGCCGGGGCACCGTGGGTCGACCCGTGGGCGGAGGGGAAGTGCACCTTAACGGCACAGCGGTAGACCCTGTGCGCACGCATCGGCTCACGGCTGAAACCAGAGCTATGGAGAGGGGTTGTGCGGTCGTTCGGGCAGCGGGTCATTCCTTACCGGACCAGGGCGACGGATGAAAAGTAGCCCGAAGACACCGCTCTCGTCGTCCTGGTGCAGCAAGGGGTGACTCGCGCCAAGGCCGCACCCTCTTCTCCCTAGCTAACTAGTGGGAGTGGTACCACCGCTCCGGTCAGCCTATTAAAGCAGAGCTGAGGGGGAGGGTTGCTTTGGGTTATTGAGGCGATGGGCCGCTGAAGTACCAAGGTGGGCGACGGAGGGAAAAGTAGTCCGAAGACTCCACTCGCGTCGTCCAGCCCTGGTGGAGGGTGACCCGCGCCATGACAGCGCCCCTTCCACTCAGCTAGCTAGCCGAAGTGGTTATTTTGTCTTTAAAAAGACAACCACTCCCGATGGCTCACCTGCGAGGACTGAATTGCAAAAATGCAAATTCGATGTTTATATGGGTGGTGCCGCAAACTGGTTGAGAAGTCAACACACAATTATTGTGATTTTCATTGGTTTGCTATCAGTGGTTGTTGACTATGCTATAAAAGAATAAGTACCAGTGGTTGTTGGCTATGCTATAGAAAAATAAGTACAGGGAGGTTCAGGTTTAAATGAATAAGGAAATACAGGGGGTTACGTTATTGTAACGCTACGTTACAGTCCCCCTCCCACTTCGGTTGACGGAAAGCTGCAGTGGGTAGAGATGGATCTCCAGGCATGGCCTAGGTCTTATGCCGGTGTGCATGTGGGCGAAGCACTTTACTAAATATTTTTTCTTTTCTCTCAAAAATATACAGAGTCATTCCACTTATATCTAACAGAGTTTATGTTTTTAATTCATTTGTATAACGTAAGAATAATTACATTTCATTGTTCTTAAAACTAACAGAGTATATTTCATACAATTCATTATAATACATAATATTCTTCTTCTTCGTTTCCATCTTCCTCGGGTTATGATTTCATCATGCTATCAGGTATCCGGTAAAATGTGACCGGAAAAAAAATTTGTCCCCTTCGCGTTTTTGTTCGGTTGGCTGGCCACTGGTACTGCTACCTCCGTGTGCACCCGCTCTGACGTCGTTTTATTTCGCCGAAGTTTATGCCTGTTGCAGATGCTTTTGTACCCTCTTTTCTGACCATGTTAATGCAATTGCCATTTGTTGAATCTCCTATTGCTATATTCCGTGGTCGCTCAGGAACGGTGCTAACGCTTTTCCGCCAAACTGCTTCCCATTTTCGGTGAGGAAGGTTTCCGGACAACCAAGTAAGTATATGACCTTTTCTTGTAGTGCTTTGAACACGCTTGCCGTTTTTGCTTGGCGCGCCGGGATTAACTCCACCCACTTGTAGATTTTGTAGATCATGGCGAGGAGGTAATTGCTTATTTGCTTGGAACGTGGTAGTGGTGGCACGAAGTCGATGGTTACTATTTCCCATGGCTGCGGCTATTGCATGTTTGCCAATAATCTCACCGGGCTCTTCTCTGTCGCTTTTTATTGTGTAAAATATGTCTGGTTTTTGTGTCGGTGTGTCGGTGTTTTGTAACGGGCGGCGGGAGAGCGTATTGGAAATCGCGTTCGGCGCTCTTTTTCGGTACACTTTATTGCGGTTGTATTTTTGTATAGCCGGGCAACGGGGGTGGAAGCGTTGCTTCAGCGGTCGGTTATGCTTACGGATGGTCGAATATTCGGATGCGGTAATTGGGCTAACGGTTTTGCTCGATCGCTTCTGGTAAGGCGCTGAAAAAGTTTCCTGCTCTGAACTTTGGCCATTGTTCGCGTGTTCCCAGCTGGTCATTACACATAGTGTGTCTAACTCGGCTGATCTTCTGGTCAAGGTGACTTCTAACGGCTGGCCATCTAGCGTGAGGGTGATTCCGCTTTCCCGTAAAAAGTCCATTCCTAAGATTATCCGTTCTGCCAGGTTCGGGATGACGGACATCATTGTGTTGGTCGTTCGTCCTTGGTAGGTAATCCTTGCTGTGTAGGAATTCGAACTATAGACATACGTCTCGTCTGCCAATTGGACGCTCCGCCTGTTAAGACGTGGTTTGATGTTGCTTCTCTCCAGGTGATTTCGTATTGACTCATCGACGTATGAAAGGGTGGCGCCGGTGTCCACTAGCGCGCCCACGCTCATGCCCTCGATGGTTATCGGTATATAGAAACGGTCATCTACTTGCATTTCGGGAGCGGGATCGCAGGCTGGTGGTTCAATAGGCTTCTGTGGCCGCACAAATAATGCTTGGCGGCTTCCTCCACATGTTGTTGTCGGTGGATTGGTTGGTCGAAGGGCATAGGCAGTCCCTGGAGAATATGTTGTCTTGTCCACACCTGGAGCAGAAAATTCTCCAGCGGCACCTGCATTGGAAGCGGCGGTGTCCACGTTCCTTGCAGCGCCAGCAGCACTCCTTGCTATCATACTCCGTTTGATTGTGGATCGCCACTTTGCCCTGTTTCGCTTCCTCGCTTTTTAGCAGCTCATATTCCTCTGTTACTTCCAGGAGCTCATCGATCGTCTTAAACTCGCTCCGCCTAACGAAGAAGCGGTACTCAACGCGTAGGCCATCGTATATTCGCTCGAGGTGATTTTCCTTGCACATTGTCGGATGCTGCCGGATCAGCGTGTCCAATGCGAGGACGTAGTCCTTGGCTTTTTCTCGGCCTTGTTGCCTGCGTTTTCGGATGACCTCTTCTAAATGTTGAAGATGACGCTTAGGCAGGAAAAAAATTTTCACCTCCCTTCGAAAATTACTCCAGTGGTTGATTTGTTGCTTACGGATGCGGTACCATTGGAGTGCTTTGCCACGCAGCAGTTCCGGCAACGTTAGGAGGAGCCGGTCGACGGGGATGCGGTAACAATTGGCGAGCTCCTCTATTCTCTCCAGAAATTCGTGCAGCGACTCCTCTCCCGAAAAATGCAGATCCCAGTGGCGGACGGTATTCATTAACTCACGGGTGCTCATTTCGCCTCGTTTCGGTGGTGCGCGTTCTCTCTCATGCGCATGCGGTTGGGGAATATGAATCGGGATGGTGGGGATTGACTTGGTCGGTGGTGTGGGGGAGATGTTTAGTGTAGGTGTTGGTAGTTTAACTGGTTTTCCTTCGTCCTCTTCTACTTCCTTCTCCAACTCCTTCAGTAGGTCTTCGCTTGATTTCCTCGTGCATTTTGTTTGTACGTACGTGCGCAGTGCGCGGCGCAGATCGGCTACTGTTTGGCCTTCCACGGGAATGCTATGCTTCTTACACTCCTCTATCAGCCTCTCCCTTTTCAGTAAGTAGATCCAATTGAGTCAGTCGGTATTCAGCATCGTAACTTCGGGGGCCGGTGTGTTTGTTGTTTCTGATGGTGTGTTCGTCGAACCCGCCCCGGCAGTGTTGGTGGTTGTTGTATTTGTTTTTCCACGGACATCTGCGGAGGAGGGTCCCTGCTCGGGCGCCATTTATGAGGTGGGTTTTGTCTAAGGCTGGGGTAACGCTCAGTCAATCCAGAGTCGAGTAAAGGTCCCACAAAATCCTACTGAAAAAATTAATTTATGAGGTGGGTTTGGTCAAAGTCTGAATTATGCTCAAGTCAATCCAGAGTCGGATGGAGGTCCCACTTCCCCCACCTAAATAAATACACAGTGAGTTAGTGTTTTGATTTCGAACACATACACACACACGCGGCTCTCGGGCTAAAATATCCACAACCTTGAATCCGGGAGAGAGAGAGAGAGAGATTCACTACGTAGTATCGCTGATATTATAATCCAAGGACGACGGCTCTCCGCAGAGAGAGATAGAGTGCTAGCTAGCGGTGGCCGAGATGGTGGAGACGACGGTGGCTCCCGCTAAGGGGTGCTAACGGCGGTAGTAGTGACGGCGGTAGTTAGGATCACGCCCGAAGAGAGAGTACTGGCTCTCACAAAATAGCTATGAAAACGGGTGGCTAGGCTTCGGGATGGGATGTCCGTGGATCGGGATCGTGATGACGATGGTAACTCCTACTGAAAAAATTCACGATATTTATGTATTACGAACACACGCACATGCGGCTGGAGATATTAGGCGGGCAGCAGCTTTCCGTCGCAAGATGGCGAGGGGGCGGAGCGGCGGCTAACGGTCGTTGGTGTAGAGGAGGTTCGGTAGGGCGGTTGAGCGATCGGGTATCGGCCGGACTGGTACGGCGGTACGGAAGCTGCGGCGGGATAGAAGCAGCGGCTTAACGGCGGTAGGATGGCAAGTGGCCAGTGGCTGGTGTAGCAGCGGCGTGACGGATGCAGCAGCTTAACCGCGGTAGGACGGCGAACGACCAACGGTCGTCGTAGCAGCGGCGTGACGGATGCAGTGGCTTAACGGCGGTAGGATGGCGAACGGCCAACGGTTGTCGTAGCAGCGGCATGACGGATGAAGCGGCTTAACGGCGGTAGGATGGCGAAAGGCCAATGGTCGCCGTAGCAGCGGCGTGACGGATGCAACAGCTTAACGGCGGTAGGAAGGCGGACGGCCAACGCTCGTCGTAGCAGCGGCGGGACGGAAGCAGCGGCTTAACGGCGGTAGGGTGGCGAACGGCAACGGTCGTCGCAGCAGCGGCGGCTGAATGGCGATAGGACGGCGAACGGCCAGTGGTTGGTGTGGCAGCGGCGGCACCAGCAAGGCGGGATGGGCACGGCGGTAGTATGGCGGACGGCCAACGGTCTGTGTAGCACCGGCGGGATGGAAGCAGCGGCGGTACCAGAGGGGCGACGATGCGACGGCAGCTGCGGTGGGCTACGGAGCGCGTACCAGGACCGCGGTGAGGGGGGAAGTAGGCTGGCGATGGGGTTTACCTGGACAGCGGCGGCTCGTTCCGGTCGGGGTCGGTTGACGGTATTGGCGGGATCGGATTGAACGGCAGTCTTCGGCAGAATCGACAGTAGGCCGGTCGGTCACCTGGGGAAGAGACTGCGAGGACTGGTTAGTACTGGTTTCACCGCTGGACACCCCCGCCTCCTTACTTGCACACTAGCAGAAGGTGCGTAAGGGGGGCGGAGTTGTACCAGCCGGGGCACCGTGGGTCGACCCGTGGGCGGAGGGGAAGTGCACCTTTACGCCACAGCGGTAGCCCCTCTGCGCACGCATCGGCTCACGGCTGAAACCAGAGCTAAGGAGAGGGGTCGTGCGGTCGTTCGGGCAGCG
This sequence comes from Eurosta solidaginis, assembly GCF_040869045.1. Lineage (NCBI taxonomy): Eukaryota > Metazoa > Arthropoda > Insecta > Diptera > Tephritidae > Eurosta > Eurosta solidaginis. The sequence goes on along the minus strand of NC_090324.1, from coordinate 148,845,584 downwards.
GGTTATTCCTTACCGGACCAGGGCGACGGAGGGAAAAGTAGCCCGAGGACACCACTCTCGTCGTTCTGGTGCAGCAAGGGGTGACTCGCGCCACGGCCGCACCCTCTTCTCCCTAGCTAACTATTGGGAGTGGTCCCACCGCTCCGGCCAGCCTATTAAACCCGAGCTGAGGGGGAGGGTTGCTTTGGGTCATTGAGGCGGCGGGCCGCTCAAGCACCAAGGTGGGCGACGGAGGGAAAAGTAGTCCGAAGACACCACTCGCGCCGTCCAGCCCTGGTGGAAGGTGACCCGCGCCATGACGGCGCCCCTGCCACGCAGCCCGAGCTGAGGGGTGAAGGGGGTCTTTGGTCATTGAGGCAGCGGGCCGCTCAAGCACCAAGGTGGGCGACGGAGGGAAAAGTAGTCCGAAGACACCACTCGCGTCGTCCAGCCCTGGTGGAGGGTGACCCGCGCCATGACAGCGCCCCTTCCACTCAGCTAGCTAGCCGAAGTGGTTATTTTGTCTTTAAAAAGACAACCACTCCCGCTGGCTCACCTGCGAGGACTGAATTGCAAAAATGCAAATTCGATGTTTATATGGGTGGTGCCGCAAACTGGTTGAGAGTCAACACACAATTATTGTGATTTTCATTGGTTTGCTATTAGTGGTTGTTGACTATGTTATAAAAGAATAAGTGCAAGTGGTTGTTGGCTATGCTATAGAAAAATAAGTACAGGGAGGTTCAGGTTTAAGTTAATAAGGAAATACAGGGGGTTACGTTATTGTAACGCTACGTCACAAATTTAAAACGGAAACCGAAATAGACGGAGAAATCAACTTGTTACGCAAGCCTTAAAGTCAACATAGCAACCAAACCTTCCTTTCTCGTTGTATTTTTTACAAATGTATCTCAACTGTGTATCTGTGAGTGTTGCGCAACATATGTGGAGGGCCGCTTACACGTATTCATGTGACTCTGTACGCGTGGAAAAACGAAAGCGAGTGCGTAGGTTTGCGTCTGAATTTGAGTGAAAACGATTAGGTAATTTCGTTTAGATTCGAGCTCGGGGTATTAGCGCAATCTAACGAAGATCAAGTGATCATTGCAAAAGTTATCTTTTGAAGTGTGTGGTCATGCGGCGGTAAAGTGTAGTAGCGCGTTTTTGCAAAACAAACAAAAAAAAAAGTAAAAAAAAAAATAATAGAAAAAAAAGGTTTACAGTGTCCGAAGTGCCGTAACAAAAATTTTCTTAACCGTTGTAATCCAACAACCATACCTCAGTCTCGCCCTGTATTAACACAATAAAGGAAAGGAGTCCCGTTCAACAGCCTGCCACCGGTGAGTCAAACACAATACAGTTTATAAATCTTTCCCTTTTTTTAATCCGAAATCGTTCCCTTTAACTTGCTATACAATATTTTTAATATTAAACTAAATTAACTTCTTTTTTTTAATTCCTTTGATTTAAAAGTAAAATTAAAATATAAAATTTATTGAACGTACATTTAGAATTATAAATGAAAATAAAGATAATCCCTTTATGAATTTAACTATTTTTAAAATTTTCCTTACTGCACTTGATCTTAAAATACCCTAAGTGAAATAACAATTGCACTTAAAATTAAATTTGAAACTCGAACTCCTTAATAGAAATTTAAGATTAAATTTATTCTTGTTTCGAAAATTAAACTAAAGTAAAATAAATTAAAATAAACTAGATTAAATTAAATTAAAGTAAAATACGATACAGTTTCTTTTTACTACCTTTCTAAACCTTAACTTGTTAAATTTATTTTCTTCATAAATTCCTTTTCATTTAAAAATAAGACAAAAAAAAATTAAGTTTGTTAAAAGCAAAATTTAAATTAAATTAAATGAAATAAAAATAATCTAATGAATCAAATTCTAAACATTTATAAAAATGTCTTAAAAAAAAACCAAGAAATATGCATATAAACCGACTCTAGAAATTGCTCCTAAAATAAAATTAAAATTTGTCTTAAAGGTTAAATTAAAAAGGAAAATAAAATAAATTGTCAAAGAAAAAGAAAAAAAAAATTTTTTTTAATAATTGAATTAAAATAAAATTAAATATTGTAGATTATATTGAAATCAAGTTAAAATAAGAGTAGTTTTAAAATCCGTTTAAAAATTAAAATAAAACTAAAATAAATTTAAAAATAAAATAGAACTTAGCTTAAATAAAATTAAAAGGAAAGCTTAGCTTAAATAAAATTTATGGAAAAAGAAAATGGGAGTAAAAGTAAAATTTATCTAAAACTAAAATTAAGTTGATTTAAAATAGTAACTCTACATTAAAGCCTGCTTAAAGTAAAATTTACATAGAATAAAGCTATTTTCTTTTTATAAAAAAAAAAAAAAAAACAGAAAAATAATAAGAATAAAATTTATCCAAAAATTAAACCAAAGTCGTTTCAAATACAGATAAGAAATATGGGTTCTACATATGTACATATGCACATACGAATACAGGAAAATCCAATATTAATAAAATATCAGTATTGTTACTTGGCAAGTGAAGTATTCCCGTATGTATGTAGGGGCATGTGTATATAGCTCATCATATCGAAAAATTGTGAGTTAGAGAAATTTTTGTTTTTTTGTACTTTATTTGCAGGTTTTGTGGTGGGTCACAGTAAAGGGGCATATTTAATACTTACATGCATATAAGAACTTTTGGAAAAAACTGGAACGCATATATCCTACTTGCCGGCAATTAACAGATGGGAACTTTTTGAGAATAACAGAGAGAGTCAGAGAGAGAGAGAGTGTGTGGAAAGCAAGAGCCACTGATCGTGGCTGGTGTCTATCAATATTGACGACAGTGACGCCGCCAGCACCCACGCCGACGCAAGCAGCGAATTCTACCATCAAAGACCAAAAAATTTTTGAATATAAAGATATTGCAGACGCGAACTTCGGTGGAAAGCAGCGGAGCGTAACAAAATTCTAGTAGGTCACTTTCACCACACCAAAAACTTTGACACAATTTTTAACATAATTTAAGCACAGAAATACACTGATTGGAGTTTTAGTGAGTAAAAGTTAAAATTCTGAACATATTAGCTGAATAAAAAGTGTACAAATAATTATTAAATAACAAATACAGACAGTGGTAGTTTAACAAATTCTGGCTGTGGTAAGTGGTGAATGTGACCTACTAGAATTTTGTGAAGCTTGCCTCACACGATTTTTCGTCTATGCAATGTCTCTCTATATTGTATCGTTTCTGCAAAGACAGTGACCGCAACTGCAGCTTCACCACCGACAACGCCGACAGCAACATCAGCGACGACGTCACCATCAATACAACCGAGCCCAAGGAGGGCAAAGGAATTAATATGAATCACTGTTTTTTTATCTTTTTGATAATTTTGTATTTATACACTTTATTTGATGCGCCTATAGTATCTATATAGAAAGTTTTTTTTTATAATTTTTTTGGATTCTTTTTTATTGCTCGTTTTTTAGTTTAAAATTAGCTTTGAACTTTGCTTTCTTCCATTTGTGTTCTTTTTAAATTTTTATACGATTTTGATACTACTATTTTCCTTTTTTCTTCTTTTGTGTCGAGAAAACCGATCTCAAAAATAATTTTTCTTTTGAAATTTTTCTACACCTTTGGCACCATGTGTTTTATACTATTGAAGCCAGCGCTTTCTTTTTGTGTCAGTTTTGGCTTTAGAGATTTTTTTTGGTTCGGTAACACATTCACATGTGGTCTTATTAGCTTCTTTTTATTTTTTTCTTCTTTTTTTATATTTTTGTTAGCGTTGAGTAATATTTAATTGAATTCACTTCACTTTTTTGGTGTCTGACCGAATTAATTTCTTTTTATTTTTGCGCCGCTTGTTCTGGCCCACTCGACGCCCCGCTATCGCGAGTGAGTGAGCGCGATATCAATAGTAAGAAATCATTGAACATAGCTTAGGCGGTAAATGGTTTCTATGTACGCATAGGAAGGAACATATATATGTTAAAAATTCTTTTCCTCACAGGTTCCCCACAGCTTGCAGGCGCCTTCAATGTTGTTGTGCTGAGCAGGTGAGTGAGTAAAAGGTCATGCTCTTTTTTTTATGTCACACATATATATATACATATGTAACAAACAATTTCTTTGCTATGTACATGCCAAGTACCTTAGCCTAGGTCAGGGATTTTTTGCTTTTCATACACAGTAAATTTTTGATACACAGATTATTTTCTGTTATGTTTTGGGGTAATAGTCTTTAAAGATTTAAAGGGGTATCTTATATATGGTTAAACCAAGTAATTGGCCGATACAACATGCATTAGGGTGTGCCTTAGTTACTTTAAATTTTATTTTATTTTTTTTTTTCTGCATCAATTAATTTTTTTTTTTCAATTTAATAGCTTTTTTATATACAATATTTTTTGGGTTAGAATACTTCATACGTTGAATTGATAAGTTAGGTTAAATTTTAAATTAAATTACGTTTTTAAATAAGAAAATTATATTTTTTTTCGAATTAGATTTTTTTTGATTGAAGAACGGCATTTTAAGGCAGTAGATTTATGCAAAGTATTTTTTTGTTTCTTTTTATAATGAATACAAATATGTTTATAACGTTTGGTAATTTAAAGGGTTAAACATTTTATTTTTAATAATGGAGGGCTAAACTCATATTCTTTGGTGTTGGTGTTGTCCTTGGGTTGAAGAGGGGACGTGAGAGGTGACCTTTAGACAGACGGACTTGAGTCAGGCATTGGGGGCGCAGTAAGAATAGAGGGGTCAGCAAAGCGACCATGGTTTCGCGTAAGGTACGCGAAGAGGGTGGGTAGACTCCCCTCTGGACGGGCCTTCTTCCCTTCTTTCCCTTCTCCTTCTTTCTGATATCCAACCCTTTTTTTTTTACTCATATAGGCATGAACCACATTTTTTTTTGTGTACTGCGTGCAAGGCTGGTGAGCAAACCCCCACCCCATTCGACGAGCTAGCAAGGGCCTGCAACCATGCCACACGCCACTTCCGCCTTTCCTCCAAAAGTCAGTTTCATAACAATGGCGCCTAACGAATAGCCCGGTTAGTTTTTTTCAGTTTCCCATTATTTCTATTTTTCTTTTAGTCGATTCTATATCTCTTTTGCTTTTTTTCATTACTCAGCTCTCTATATCTTTTTTTTATCTCTGCGGACTGCATTAGGTTAATAGGGATCATGGTTGCAACATCGCTAGATATACCCACGTATATATAAATACATTAAAATTTTTTTATTTTTGAAAATTCTTTTTGTTTTAAATTTTTTTTGGCTGAAATTTCATTCAATTGAAAACTTAGTTACATAAACATTTTTTTTAAATTTTTTTATTTTATTATTATTACAACATATTTGTTATTACATCGACAGTAATTTCTTTTGCGAAGTCAGATTGCTGTTGTGGTATTCGAAAAACGAATCGCAATTCACATTGTTAGTTTTATCATGAAACTTTCAATTTCTGAAAAAAAAACTTTTGTGTTTTGAATGCAAAATACTTTTGGTTCTTTCGTATATCAATTTAAGATTTGGAGTTAGAAATTTTTATTTTAAAAATTCAATTTTTATAATTTTTGTATTTTTTATAGTTTTTTTTTACCTCACCTTATTTCTTTAAATTCATTTATTTTACTTTCTTTAGTTTAAATCTAATGTTTGATTTCTTCTATTCTTGGAGATTAGTATTTATTTTCAACGGGGTATATCCCGTTAATATTAGCATTTATTTCCAATTACTTGAATTACCTCTTTGGCCGTTTTAATTTAAGTTCGGTGTAATTTTATTTTGTTTAGAATTTTGAATTGAATTCCGATAATTCATTGAATTTGATTTGAATTCCATTTTGAAACTTTACAATTTTTATTTACTCTTTTTTTGAAATTTCTTTTGAACTTAAAAATTATTAAATAATTGTTTTATTTTATTATTATAAATATAACACCTATTACCACTTAATTTAAGCTGTACATTTTTTTTAAACAATTTTTAATTTTGAATTTAAATCTAGGAGTTAAGTTCCCTTTAGTATTTTGAATTTCATTATCCAAGTTTCTTTGTTTTTTTTACTTTTAGTTTTAATCTTATTTCGAAAAGTTAACATTTGGTTTTTACCTTTGAATCGAAATTTAGAATTTTTTATTTTAGTATAAGTCTAGAGTTTTTTCAATCGGATTTTTACTCTTGAATTTATACCTTTTTATTTTTATTTTTGCATTAAAATATTTAAATTTAATTCCTATAAAAAATTTTTTTTTTTTTCATTTTTAATATTTCTTCCTTGCCATCCCACTTGAATTATTTGTATTTTTTTCGGGGAACTTCTGTTTATTTTAAGTTACACTTGCTATTAATTCTTCAATTTGAATTTTGAGTAAATCAGTAGAATTTTTATTTTTTGTTCAATTGCTTTAGTTTCTTTTTGAGTACTTGATTCAATTTCCCTTGTTTTTGCCTTTTTTGAATTGCTATTTAATTTCGTAATTTTCTTTTATTAGTTTAGTAAATTTTTTTGAGTTATCGGTTAAGTTTTTTTACTTGAATATTTTTTGTTTGTGAAACTTTTTTTTCTTCTCAATCAGTTTTGTTTGAGTTGTTTAAGTTGTTTAAATTTTTTTGGAAGGCCAATTGAAGGTCATTTTTAAATTTAGTTCGCGGTTACTGCGCGTTTGAGATAGTGTGAATCCGTAGAGTGTGTCTGGATACATGTCCGCGGGGACAACAGGGAAGAAAGAGTTTTTGGTGGTTTGGACCTGTTCAGCGGAAACAGGCGTATCACTCGTGGCTTTGCGCGTGCCCTTGGAAATCAGGTGGTTGGGGTCACTGTTCAACCAAATTGATACAGGCGTTCAACATCCGGTAGATTTCGTCCCGATAGACTACTTTAACCAGTGCACAGCAAGGATCTTCGGCTCTTTCGAAGGAGGGAGCGGACGCGAAGCTAGTGTGTCCATTGTGAGCCAGGTAGTGGAAAATACGTCCGAAGAGAGCTTGAACTTTTCGAAAAAGCTCGACGAAATTTTAGATATGGCACACGACGAACAGGGCGGTGCTGAGGGGGGCGTTGGTCCAGTAGGGAATCAGATGCCAGTGGTTCCGGCAGCTGGGGTTGCGGCAGCATCTGGAAATATGATGGCGAACAGCGATACCAACACCGAACAACTAAGTCGTTTGATGGCCATGATGGCGCAGCAAGGCGACCTAATGGCGCAGTGGACAAACGAACTCGGAAATATCAAGACCTATGTAGCCAACCTCAGCGGCCGAGTAGCAGAGATCGAAACCTCCACAGCACAGGCATTGGACCACCGCTCCACTCAGGCATCGACGCCGAACAACAGAGGTCAAACAAACTCAGATGGAGCAGGCAACAACACCAACAATGGGGAAAGGCAAACGGATGGAGGAATTCAGGCCACACAGGAGCCACAACGTTGGAAGAAAATGGACCTGGAGAAGTGGCACATAGAGTTTGACGGCACGGATAAGGGGATTTCGGTCGAAAGTTTCTTATTCCGTATTGAGAAGATGAGGGTACAGCATCAAATCACTCATCACCAGATGTTTACTGATTTCCATTGCCTCGTGTCGGGCGCGGCTTTGAAATGGTACTGGCAGGTGTTGGAAGACCATGCAGAAGATCCAAACTTCGGATACATGAATCTGAGGCAGAATTGCTAGCCCATTTCAAAACCGCAGAGTCCGCCTACGAGGTGATTCGGCAAATCATGGAACGAGAACAATTGGTGCATGAGGGATTTGATGAATTTTATGGGGAAGTACATAATTTGACGTTCAGGCTTCGGAAGAGAATTCCTGAAAAGGAGCTGGTAGGAATCATTAAGGGGAACCTAAAGCCATACCTGGCTAACCCTACATTCTCCCCGAACATGGACACACTAGCCGAGCTAAAGGCTGAGCGCCGGCGTGCCGAAAAGGTTATCAAGGAAAAAAAAGTAGGTTTAAAGGGGCGGTAAACGAACTGGTCTACCCCAACCTACAGTTCCCAGAAGAGATGGGTAGTTCCAAGCCACTTGAAGCGATAGGGAACCCATTTAAAAATAGGTCGAACAGTGGTCAGCTACCTGATAACAGGACACAAAACCTGGCACCGCATGGTGCACCTACCACAACGTCTACAACCGGTACCAAACCAACTATAAACTCTTTCTGTCCCTCACCTTTCCACTTAATGTTGTGTTTCTCTTGTGGAATGCCTGTTGACCATTTTGTGAAGAATCCAGCGGCCAATAGGGAAACGCGTTGCAAATCCAGCTTCCACCACATTATCTGCTTTTAGTGCGGGGCGAGGGGGGGGGGGCAGCTGGGAAACGGGAATCTGGCAGAGATGACCGGGGTACTCAGCCAGGAGAAGGGGCGCCGGGACAACAAGCTAAGAAAATTTTAGATATAAGAAAGAAGAGAGAATTGAAGAGTTTACATATATAGAAACTAGAATATGAGGAAGCCCGGAGGAGAATATTTAATGATTAGATAGTAGAAAAAAGAAGAAGCAGAAATTTTAAAAAGATACAAAAGATGAGAGAAAAGAGAAAGATATTTAGAAGAATCAGGAGCAAAATAATTTCGACATTAGTCACTTTAAAGGGTGACAATAGATGTTTTGCGCAAACAAATATAGGGGGTAAAAACGCATTAGCTTTGTTAGAATCGGGAGCAGGAGCATGTTGTCTGTGGAAAAATAGTGAGAAGTTTTTAGAAGGGCACGAAGCACAGATTCTTCCAATAACACATCAAAATATTAAGACGGCAAACGGAGGAGAATCACCAGTGACAGGCGTGGTATTATTACTAGTGATGTGGGATGAGATGTGCAGGGACTTAGAGTTTTTAACATTACCAGGGTTCCAACAAGAAGTATATTTAGGGATTGATTTTTGGAAGGTTTTCAACCTAAACGTAGTTAGTAGAGGCCCCACAGCTCGTCCAACCCACACGACAGTAGCAGAACTCGCTCCGGCCGAGGAGGACTTGTCCTTCGACGCCGTAAAACATGTCTTATCCCCAGACCAGACGGTAGCTTTAGAGAGGGTAAAGGCACAATTCTCGTCGTTCGCTGTCTTAGGATTAGGCCGTACTGGATTAGAAGAGCATGTAATAGAGGTACGCGATGAGAATTTACCTGTTAAACAACGCCACTACCCCATCTCACCAGCGATTCAAAAGTTAGTTTACGTGGAATTAAATCGAATGCTTAGTATGGGGGTTATCGAAGAATCCAATAGTAGTTGGAACTCACCAGTGTTACTAGTAATTAAGGGAACTAAGAATCGAATTTGCCTGGATGCGGGTAAGGTAAATGAACGAACCGTCAAGGATGCCTATCCACTCCCCCATATCGACGGATTACTTAGCCGGCTACAAAATACTAGGTATATATCAGCCATAGACCTGAAGGACGCCTTCTGGCAGATTCCATTGGAATAAAGGTCAAGGGAGGAGACAGCGTTCACAGTGCCAGAGAGACCCCTCTACCAATTTACAGTTATGCCCTTCGGACTGTGCAACGCGGCACAAAGAATGAGTCGATTAATGGACAAGGTTATACCCGTTTCGTTACGTGAATGTGTGTTTGTGTACCTTGATGACTTGTTAGTTTCTTCTGAAGATTTTTCGTCTCATATGTGTTTGTTAGAAAAGGTCGCTCGGTGTCTTCGCGAAGCAAACTTAACAATAAACATAGAGAAAAGTAAAGAAATTCGATATCTTGGTTATGTTGTAGGTGACAGCTGTATTAGAACTGACGCAAACAGGGTAGCAGCTGTGAGGGTCTTTCCCGAACCGAAAACCCCGAAACAGTTACGACGGTTCCTAGGCATGTCAGACTGGTACCGACGCTTTATACAAAATTACGCGACTATTGCAGCTCCGTTGCACGACTGCGTCACCAAGGAAAATAAATTCACTATGACTGATGACGATAGACGGGCATTTGACCAACTCAAACAACGCCTAATATCAGCGCCCGTTTTAACTCATCCAGACTTTAGCAGACGTTTCTACATCCAATGCGATGCATCGACAGACGGAGTGGGCGGGGTTCTTTTCCAACTCGACGAAGACAATAACGAAAGACCAATTGCATACATGTCTGCAAAACTGAATAAAGCACAGAAAAACGATAGTGTGACAGAACTGGAATGTTACGCAGCGGTTCTAAGCGTTAAACGATTTCGACCTTACGTGGAGGGCTTGCCCTTCACGATAATAACGGACCACGCGAGCTTAAAATGGCTTATGAACCAAAAAGACCTTGCTGGACGACTTGCTAGATGGAGTTTAAAACTCCAAAGTTTCGATTTTGACATCGAACATAGAAAAGGTTCACAAAACGTTGTACCGGACACTCTTTCCAGAAAGGACATTGAAGAAATAAGACCCCGTGACAGAGTGATGGACATATGTCTCGACTCGCCATATTTTGACTCAGACGAATACCGTGAGCCACAAAAAACACTGACGGACAACAAGGATAAATTGCCATTCTTGTGTGTATCTGACGGATACGTATATAAACGGACACAGTTTGACCGGGGAGATGTACTTCAAGTGGACCAAGCCTGGAAGCTTTGAGTTCCGTCGGAACTACGATCGGGGCTGGTTGTGTCTGCTCACAGCTCACCTTCAGCTGGTCACGGGGGAATACATAAAACTTTGTCCCGTTTACGCGAAAAATATTACTGGCCAGGAATGGTAACAGAAGTTTACAATTTTATCAAAAGATGTGAAATCTGCACAGAAAACTAGACACAAAATATTTTCACAAGCCCCTTATGGGCAAACAACATGTAACCGAACGGCCTTTTCAACGTTTTTTTGTAGATTTTATGGGTCCGTATCCTCGTACGTCTGATGGTAATGTTTATGTGTTTGTATGTTTAGACCATTTTACCAAATTTGTATTCTTGAAACCTATGCGTAAAGCATCCTCAGCCGAGGTGGTAAAATTTCTGGAACGAGAAGTCTTCGATATATTCGGGGTACCCGAACACATCCATTCGGACAATGGAAGACAATTCGTTTCAGGAACTTTCGCCACCCTCCTAGAAAAATACGGTACTACACACAATAAGACAGCGTTCTATTCACCTCAGTGCATCGCCGCAGAGAGGGTCAATCGGTCGGTTCTCCAGATCGTAAAATAAATTATTAATGAAAACCAAAAATCTTGGGACCGACATATTAGTGATGCGGCATTTGCACTTCGAAGTGCGGTCCACTCCGCAATCAACATGATGCCCAATCATGCCACTTTCGGTATGCCTATGATACTGCATGCAGCATCATACAAGCTATACCGAAAGTTGGGGTCGCTGAGGGATGTTGATTGCGAGGTGGAGACAAATGGTGATAGATTGCAGTTACTGAGAGACAAAATTAAAGAGGAGCTGAAGTTAGCACACGATCGTAGTAGGGACGTTAGGTTTCAAATTGGACAAGTGATATACCGCCGGAATTTTAAACAGAGCTCCCAGATTGAGAACTATAATGCCAAGCTGGCACTCAAGCAAGTCAAATGTATAGTGCTTAAAACAATAGGAAATTCAATGTACGAGCTAGGGGATGCCAACGGGAAAAGAATCGGGATATAACACGCTAAGGATATATTCACGAAGTAAATGTTATATGTTGCATGTTAGATGTTGCACGTTGAATGTTAAATGTTAAATGTTACGATTCCCATATCCGACTACCAGAGCTGGTGAAGAATGAAATCATTTGCTTAATATTTTCTTCATACGAGAATTATGCTTTAACTTTTTTAATTCTGCAATCATGCAGAGAAATAACTATTTCACTCAGCACCGCATAAAATTGAAAAGAATGAAAAATCAGACTACAGATATAAATATACTGAACTCAATGAGTGCACTCAGGTGATTTCATATTTTTGGTGAGTGAAATCATGCATTCAGTACCACTCACTTACTACAAAAATGCGCAAATAGTACCTAATATAGTACGAAAAAATTTTAATTTCCTTTTTATGAATTAGTTTTAAAAATTGGTTGAAAAAGTTTTTATGAAGATGTTTAACGTGAGAAGAGTTAAAGCAACTTGCTCAAAAGCATTAAGCATGACAATTTTAAAAGTGTCGAGTTATATTGAAAAAAGTATCATTCCAGCAAGTTGAACATTCCTGTCCTTCATATTAAATTTTTTTTGGAGTTGCTGATATAGTGATTTTTTTACTTGTACATATTTAATTAACCCTCGGAGCCCTTTAAATTCGCTGTCACATCTTTAAAAAAATAAAGCTAAATCAAAATGAAAAAAAAAAATGTAAGGCGCGATAACCTCCGAAGAGATCTAAGGCCGAACATATCTTCCAATTTGCGTGGTGCTCCTCTTGATTTTCCCTACAAATTGGCCGGACGGGACCTACGTGTTTTATGCCGACTCCAAACGGCATCTGCAAGGCAGATGAGTTTTCACTGAGAACTTTTCATGGCAGAAATACACCCGGAGCGCTTGCCAAACACTGCCGAGATGCGGCCCCGCTCTTCTAATTAAGAAACCTTATTTCTAAAATTTTGATGTTACTTTGCCCGGGGTGCGAACCCAAGGCATAGGGTGTGGTAGGCGGAGCACGCTACCATCACACCACGGTGGCCGCCGGTGGTAGCATCACTATGTTGTTAGGAAATAAAGGCAAAACAACAAGAAACCAACCTGCCACTCTTATGTACACATAAATTTAATCATCATTTACATACATACATGGAAGGCGACGAGAAGTACATGCACATACATAACCAGCAACTCGAAGTGAAGAGATATCTCTTACACACGCACATGTAATCATCAGTCGAAGTTCTGACTTATACATACTTATGCATATATGTAGCTCAATTACCAAGCAGGAGATACAGCAGTTATAGAAGGCGAAACGTCTAGACCTTAGTAGAAATATGCGAATGAAGCAACGGACAGTATAAAAGCAGCGCAAGCTGAGTAGTCAGTATATAGTTTGATTTAACACGCTATCAGTTGCGAAGTGAAGTTTAATTGTGAAGTATAATTTTACTACTCCCAAATTAGTCTAATAAAGACCATTTTGCAATACAGAATATTGGAGTGACTTATTCAAACGTTTAGCGATTCGAGCGTTAGCAGAAGGTTGCAAATAAGCGGAATTTCCCAAAATTCGTTACAATATGTTGCCTTCAAAAATGCAATAGAATATTTGAGTAAGCAGAAGCATTTTTAAATTTAGAAAAATTATTACTTATCTTCTCATGGTAAAAATTGGAAAAGAAAAAGTTGTCTACAGTAAGTTTTCTTCTCACCTGTAAAGTTTGCGTCATCGGTTTCAATCAATTTTTTTTCCCGTGATCATTTTGATACATGTAAATCTTTATTTTTCTCGATTAGTTTATGCCATTACGATGCAGAATGACAGATGAAACAATAACCTTATTAATTTCGGTAGAATAAAGTAAAATAGATATATCTAAAATGTTACATCATTTGCTCACCATACAACAACATATGGCACATTTATATAACAATCTGTGAAATGGCGTGATATCGAGCAATCTATTTAAGTGCACTTTGGGTGTAAACTATTTACTTTACTGCAAAATTTCTAAACTGTACCTACTCGCTAAGAAGCATGGATCTTACTGATCTTGATATTCTTTATATACGTTGTTTTTTGTTGTGCTCTTTTTTCATAAAAAAAGTTTCTTGCACTTTTAATGTTTCTTATGGTATTAGTAAAATATACATACATATATATACGTACTCACCGTACAGGTATCTGAGATCTCGAAGACTAGTGTTTTAGATAATTTTTTCTAGTTTCCGAACAATAGCAACATGTGCCGCCAAATGGGTTAATGAATATTCCAACAAAATTTTAAAACTTCACCTTGTATTAGGGATGTCAATATTTTATAATTTCGGAACCCCGGGATTTCCGGTATATTGTGTTGTAATTAATACCGGGATTTATATGTCCTTTAGATTTCAAAAACTTAACCTACGAAAGTGCACAATATTATTTGGGATAACCTTTTATGCATCAAATCGTAAGGGTTTAAATTAATGCAGAAATAAATAGGTTTCAAACTTCGTTGCATAATATTTTCAATTCAAACTAACAATCACATATTTTTAAAAAAATAATATACATTGTATAATAAGACCATAATTTTTTGAGAACCATTTAATCTATTGTGATCTGATAGTCAAAGGAATTTCATAACATCCTACTTATGTGTATGTTTTGCTTTTAATACTAAGCAACATTCAAAAAAGTACTACTACTATAGGTTTGTACGTATTCGTATGTATATATATATGCGCGCATGTTAAATTAATATTGAATTAGGTAAGCTTTAAGAAGCGGTTTTCCATTGTGGATAAGACGAGTGTGATAACTTCTGCATAGTCGTCACAATTACAAATAGAATGGATCACCTGATTTTTTATTAAACGGTTTTATTTAGGTTGACTTGACAGGCTGGCTGGTTGGATGGCTGGCACGAATTTTGTAATTGAAATTTAAGTAACTTCCCAATAAGCTACAAGCTTGAAATTTGGAATATAGTTCAGAACCCGATGACAATGCAATAATAAGAAAACAAAATTGTCGCTAGGTGGCTCAAGGATCGAGATATTCACGAAAATCGTATTTGTGGTCCGATTTGGCTCATATTTGGAACACATAAAAATACGAGAAAGTCGTATTTGTGGTCCGATTTGGTCCATATTTGGAACACATAATACATGCATGAATAGAAAGCGACCAATGATGTCCGATTTGTCTCATATTTGGAACAAATATTATATACAGTCCGGTGTAATCGAGTAAAGTCTTTGGAAGGAATATGTATTGAGGAATTAGATTGTAACAAATTGTCAGGAAAGTCCTTGCAGTAATGAGTCACTAAACTGCAAGAAGACTGAAAACTTGAAAATAAAATAATTAAAAAAAATGTTAAGTTAAACGGTTATATTGAAAACAATACTTACATGAAGTAAAAATAATACGAAAAGCTATAAAATAATTAGGTAGGTCCTAGGTACTAGTCATTACACTCCTTATCAATCTAGTGCGTTGATCAGACAATTAAATAAAAGCGTTGGACGCGTAAATTTTTATTGATAGTCATATATAAAAACCAACTGAAACCTAATCACATTTTTAGAAATTTGATGCGTCCAACGCTTTTATCTAATTGTCTGATCAACGCCCTAGATTGATGAGGAGTGCGATGACTAGTACCTAGGACCTACCTAATTATTTTCTAGCTTTTAGCATTATTATTACTTCATGTAAGTATTGTTTTCAATGAAACCGTTTAACTAAATTTTTTTTTTTTTAATTATTGTATTTATTCATTATTGCTGCCTTATTCTGTGTCTCTTTCTATCAACCGCTGAAGATAGGAGGCCTTATGCGACGCCATATTGAACACCCTGTCAAAACGCTGCCAAAACTCTTAAAAGTAGCCATATTGAACATCCTGTCAGGCATTTGACAGATAAGATATCACACTTGTTTTATCCACAATGGCGGTTTTCTGGCGGCACTTCGTGTTTCTTAAGAAATTTGGAGTCCCGAAAATGCTAGAATTTGTATTAAGGTTAAGTCTCTGAATTTACATCGTTAGCATGCAATTGTCAAATAAAAATAAAAAATGTATTCAAATTATTTTACACACCAAGCTCACCAGTAGGAAATGAGCGCATGTATGGCAATGGTAATGAGGATTTCCTTTCTTTCTTATTGTTACTATTTAATAATATAACGATCACTAAATTTGTATAAAATGATGCAAAACTTATACGGCTGTGCAAAATGACGTTGAGCAACACCATCATCTCAGTCAGAATTGGGAATGACCTCTCCGAGCCGTTCGAGGTTTCAAACAGGGTGACCCCCTATCGTGCCATTTCTTTAATTTGATGCTGGAGAAAATTATACTAGCTGCAGAATTTAACCGCACTGGAACAGTACTATATAAAAACGTGCAATTTTTGGCATATACTGATGACATTGATATCATCGGCCTAAACACCCGCACTGTTAGTTCTGCTTACTCCAAACTGGAAAAAGATGCGGTAAAGATGGGTTTAATGGTGAATGAGGACAAAACAAAGTACCTGCTGTCATCGAGCAAAGAGTCAGCGCATATGCGCCTTGGCAACCACGCTACTGTTGGCAGCCATAATGTCGAAATAGTAAATGACTTCGTTTATTTGGGAACCAGCATCAAGACTAGCAACAACATCAGCACTGAAATCCAGCGAAGAATAAACCTTGCCAATAAATGCTACTTTGGACTAGGTAGGCAATTGAAAAGTAAAGTCCTCTCTCGGCGAACGAAAATCATACTCTACAAGTCACTTATCGTACCCGTCCTTCTATATGGGGCAGAGGCATGGACCATAACAACAGCAGATGAAGCGGCTTTGGGAGTGTTCGCTAGAAAAGTTCTTCGAAAGATTTATGGACCTCTACGCGTTGGCGAAGGCGAGTACCGAAGAAGATTTATTGATGGGCTGTACGAACTCTACGCAGACATCCACATAGTCCAGCGAATTAAAACGCAGCGGCTGCGCTGGTTAGGCCATGTCATAACAAGAAATGATGAAATAAAGGCAATCTTATATCTGCAAGTGAAATAGTGTGGGGTTCTGAGAATATATATTTGGGAAAGATCCAGAAATGCCGGGCCTTTGAATAATATAATCATATTTTACGGAGTTTTTATATAAAGATGGACACTGTGCACAACTATTTGACGTCTACCGTCAGGTTTTTAAATGCAGTTTTCTCCACTTTCACGACACTATAGTCTACAAATATCACTTCATTATATTCCTTATTTATGTGGCAATTGATTTTTACTTAACTTTTAAAAAAATTATGCTTATTTTTGTAGAAAATACCAAAATACAATTTTACAATATAAAATGTCAAAACATTGAGTCAGAGTTACCGTCGCTATTGAATTCGTGACCCACATTTGGGATTTATGATTGGAATTATTTTATTGGAAATAATATTGTATTCCAATTATGTTTTATGAATGTATTAACTCATTTATTCGTGTCTCTTATTTATTTCAATCAGAACTGAAGCATGTAAAATTGAATTTCATTCATTTGGGGCAAAATTCCCCGAATAAAACTTTTTAGAATCAAACATAATGTTTTAAATGAAATATGGCACCCCGGTTACTTATAACTATTTTGACACCTTCAAACCAATCACAGGTATGTTAGTCATCAAAATTACGAAAGTATCAACCCTGAAAACGGATATTTCAATGAAACTGAATGAAAAAGTCATTGCAGTCAACACATTTTGCAATCATCGTGAGTAGGAGTGCTCTCGATGCATTCACAATCAAGCTGAATGCTTTTTTACAGTCATGCAATCACTAAGAGAATTTTTGAATGGAAAAAATGGAATCCCATTCAAACTTGCTTTACATATTTGAAATCAAACAATCATATTTGTAAAATGAATCAATCTTCATTTATAACTGTATTGATTGAATCATTTTACAGCTCTGCCGACTACCTTTCTATTGACGTAGGATTTTTAGCATTTTTACACCCAGTGATTTTTTTTATATACCTACTACTAGTAATTACACAAGTTTACAAATTCAGGTCAACTTTTAGATCTGAGCAGATAAGAGCGATTCTTAAGTATATTTGATATGCTGAATTCGAATCTGCATTCAGTTTTTCAAGATTGATTCTAGTTTCCGAGATCTCGCATGATAGCACCATTGTGCTGTTATAGCAGCTTTTAAATAGTGGCACTGCTTGATAAGTACATAAGTAAAAATGGCAGAATGTTCATAAAAGTATGAACATATAACTACGCCGCTCTAAAATAAGTAAATTTATACAGTCCACTAGAATTTAAGATAATATTGTCATACATACATACTTACAAAACAAACAGGATAAGGTACCTAAACCTATCACACATACACACACATACAGTCCACTTGAGGAAAGATAAGTATAAACAACCCTCATACAAAACAGATGGTTTCTTAATATTCAAGCAATGCCCTTGAACAAACAAACAATAGAATCAATAGAACAATAGAAGCAAACAATAGAATAACCTAAGAAGACATTAAAATTAGTCCTTTGTCTAACATTAGATACACAAACGCACTTACAAGTATAGTTACGTTTAGGAACATAGTTTTAAGATTTAGTATATAAGCAAATGTAAAATAGTTTAAGACTCAGGATTAAAATATATTCTAAACCATCAACACCATTATATAAAAAATAAAATTAAAGAAAAAAAAACTTTTTTAAAAATAAGCTTTTATTATTTTGGTTAATAAAATTAACTAAAAAGTAAACAATAAATTGACTCTAAAGAAATGTAACACTTTATAAGTTCATTGTAAGCTTAAACGATAATTAGGCTTTTTCGTCTGCGACAAAAAAATTCTATATTATACATAATTATATATTTTTAACATTAAAACTTTACACCTAAATTAATAAATCTTACAGTTTATATCACAGTCCAAATTGTTCTAATAAAAACGTGTTAAATTTTGATGGTATAATTAAGAACATTTAGGATCTCATTTTCTTGCTATCGCAATGTAACACGCTTTTATTAGAACAATTAGGACTGTGATATAAACTGTAAGCTTTAATAATTTAGGTGTAAAGTTTTAATGTTAAAAATATATAATTATGTACAATATAGAATTTTTTTGTCGCAGACGAAAAAGCCTAATTATCGTTTAAGCTTACAATGAACTTATAAAGTGTTATATTTCTTTAGAGTCAATTTATTGTTTACTTTTTAGTTAATTTTGTTAACCAAAATAATAAAAGCTTATTTTTAAAAAAGTTTTTTTTCTTTAATTTTATTTTTTACTTTTTAGTTCGTTTTATTAACAAGTAATAGAAGCTTGTTCTTAGAAAAGCCTTTTTCTTAAACTTAATTTAAATATGAATTTTTTTTTATTTTTAGTAGGGTAAATTATTATGGCTTTGGCCGTGTAAATTATTATGGTGTATTTGTATATTTTAGATTTAATGCACAATTAATATGTGTGTTTTTGAGCGGCCAAATAATAACAGTAGTATTGCTAACGTGCTGATTAGTTGATGGAATGTCGCTAATTTCCTAGCGATGATCAGCAGATTGTCAATATTTCGTTCAACGGACGCGCGGAATTGCCACATCTGCTCAAATTTTCCAAGATTTTCCATTCTTGATTTAACTTAAGCTGTTATGCCAATATTTTTCAGCCAGCTTTTTTCAAATAGGTAATTTTTCCAAAAGCAAAATAAATTACAGAAAAGATTACAGAGTTAAACAGCCTTAAAAATTCAGCTATGTTGGTTATACACAGAAACAGCAGAGGGTTGTGTCTCCGCTTTTCGCAAGCGTTGAGATTCACCACGCGTGACACGCGTGATTCACCACGTCCAAATATCACAATCCACGGATAGGTACCGGCGGGTTTGTATGGGACTTAGGCTGTTATGCCAAAGTAAATACAAATCTTTACCGATAACTGTGTTATCGATTAATTTATCGAATTCTAACAAAGTAGTATTGCATTGTCATCGGAGTTATATATGTGTGCAAAATTTCAGCTCAATCGGACACCGGGAAGTGTATCAAATTTAACTTGCAAGATTCCATTACAGACAACAAAAGTGAAACTAAATAAAAGCTTATAAAAATAAAAATGCAGAGACAGTGTTGCAAAGTTGATCCAAAGTGTTTTTGTTACGTTTGTGGTGGTTATATGATTAAGAAAAGTGGCAAAATAATAACAAATGCGCTAAAAGATGCGTATCTGCACCACTTTGGTTTCAGCGTAGCAGACACTCGTAAGTCATGGAGATCGAAATTTATTTGTAACGCATGCAAAACAAAGCTGTATAAGTGGTCATCGGGAGAATGTGAGTACTTTTCCTTTTCAATGCCAGCGCTCTGGAGAGAACCTAAAAACCATAAAGATGATTGCTACTTTTGTTTGATGAAAGTTACGGGTATAAATGCAAAAAAATTTGCAAAATATAATTATCCTGATGTATCATCAGTATCCAAGCCAGTTCCACGTACTGCTAATTATCCATTGCCAGTTTATCGAAGTATAAGTGCAAACGTCCTGGAAACTTTAACTCCATCACCCACGAGCAGTGAAAGCGACTTTGTCATGGAAGGGCCACATTTAATTTTGCAAGATGAACTAAGCGATTTGATTCGTGATTTGAATTTGTCCAAACAAAAAGCAGAGTTGCTAGGATCACGGCTGCAGCAATGGAAAAATCTAGACTCTCGAACAAAAGTTACTGTATACAGAAACAGAAATCAGGCACTTCGACCGTTCTTCAAAAGAGAAGACAACATAAGTTTCTGTAATGATATTAATGGTTTATTTAATGAAATGAATGCACCCTACGATCGAAACGAATGGCGTTTATTCATTGATGGTTCCAAATACAGCCTAAAGGCTGCTCTTCTCCACAACGGGAATAACAAACCATCTATTCCGATTGCTCATGCAATACAAACGAAGGAATGCTACGAAACAATGCGGAAGATCCTGTGCTTCATCAAACACAATGATCATAAATGGAAAATATGTGGTGATCTAAAGATATAAACATTAATTCCAATTAAATCGAAAACACTTATTTTTTATATTATTTCAACAGGTTATTGGCATCTTAACTGGGATGCAATCTGGATTCACCAAATTTTGTTGTTTCTTATGCTTGTGGGATAGCCGCGCAACTGAACATCATTATGTGAGGAAAGAATGGCAAAGTCGTACTCAATATGAGCCTGGACAGCAAAACGTCTCCGCTGAACCACTTGTAAATCCACAAGACATTTTCCTGCCACCTCTTCACATTAAACCTGGTCTTATAAAGAACTTCGTCAAAGCATTAAACCGTGAAGGACCGGCTTTTCAGTACTTAGTCAAGTTGTTTCCTAAATTGTCATATGCAAAAATCAAAGAAGGAATATTTGTCGGACCTGATATTAGAAAACTAATGGCTGATAAAGAATTTACAAAATGTTTAACGCCCGATGAAGCAGCCGCGTGGGCATCTTTTCAAAATATCGTTCACCACTTTCTTTGTAATCACAAATCCCTTAATTTTGAGGAAATTATTGGCGATATGTTGGAAAATTATTGCAAGATTGGAGCTCGGATGTCTCTAAAGATGCATTTTCTGCATTCCCATCACGATTTTTTTCCCGAAAACTTGGGTGATACGAGCGACGAACAGGGAGAGCGGTTACACCAAGATCTAGCCAACATTGAAAGACGATACCAAGGATATTGTTAGACTCTAATACGCGAAACAGATACTAAACAATACAAAAGGCAAAGTTCCACCAATCTTCATTTCTGATTTGTTACTTTTAAGTTAATAAAATGAATATTATTTGACAAAAATCTTAAAAAATGAATTTATTGACTATATTAAAAACTAGAATCAATCTTAAAAAACGGAATGCAGATTCGGATTCAGCGTCATAAATTGACTTAAAAACCACTTTTAGTTGCCCAGATCCAAAACCGTGTATACTTGTGTTATTAAACCCCTTTTTGTTTATTTATGCAATTTTTTTTTTTTTTTTTAATTTTTTTAGCCAATTAGCAATAGTCAGCAATCTGTGATATTTTTTCTTTATTGATAGACTACTAAATCTATGATATTTTTTTTAGAACCTAGAATTATGAGTGAATTTGTGATATAGTTAGTTAGCAGATACTTAGATATTGATGTTGTAAGTACGTGTTGCACATACCCAGCTACAACTGGCTTGGAAGATTTTCTTACTAGCCCGGCACTAAGTCGTGGGTCGAGACCACACATTGTGGTCGAAGAGGGAAGAGACGCATAAAAGGCTGCGTATGAATCAATATGGGCATCAAACGAATGGTGTTAATGAGTATTTTAAAAGGGAGTGGGCCTTAGTTCTATAGGTGGACGCCGTTTCGAAATATCGCCATAAAGGTGGACCAGGGGTGACTCTAGAATGTGTTTGTACGATATGGGTATCAAATTAAAGTTATTAATGAGGGTTTTAAAAGGGAGTGGTGGTTGTTGTATAGGTGGTCGCCTTTTCGAGATATCGCCATAAAGGTGGACCAGGGGTGACTCTAGAATGCGTTTGTACGATTATTTTAAAAGCGAGTAATCCTTAGTTCCATAGGTAGACGCCGTTTCGAGATATCGCCATAAAGGTGGACCAGGCGTGACCCTAGAATTTGTTTGTACAATATGGGTATCAAAAGAAAGGTGTTAATGAGTATTTTAAAAGGGAGTAATCCTTAGTTCCATAGGTGGACGCCGTTTCGAGATATCGCCATAAAGGTGGACCAGGGGTGACTCTAGAATGTGTTTGTACGATATGGGTATCAAATTAAAGGTATTAATGAGAGTTTTAAAAGGGAGTGGTGGTAGTTGTTTATGTGAAGGCGTTTTCCAGATATCGACCAAAATGTGGACCAGGGTGACCCAGAACATCATCTGTTGGATACCGCTAATTTATTTAAATATATAATACCTGCCAAGATTTTAAGGGTTTTTTATTTCGCCCTGCAGAACTTTTTCATTTTCTTCTACTTAATATGGTAGGTGTCACAACCATTTTATAAAGTTTTTTCTAAAGTTATATCTTGCGTCAAAAAACCAATCCAATTACCTCACCATGTTTCAACCCTTTTTTCGTATTTGGTATAGAATTATGGAATTTTTTTCATTTTTCGTAATTTTCGTTATCGAAAAAGTGGGAGTGGTCATTGTCGGATTTCGTTCATTTTTCATACCAAGATAAAGTGAGTTCAAGTAAGTACGTGAACTAAGTTCATTAAAGATATGTCGATTTTTGCTCAAGTTATCGTGTTAGCGGCCATGCGGAAGGACAGACGAACGACTGTGTATAAAAACTGGGCGTGGCATCAACCGATTTCGCCCGTTTTCACAGAAAGCAGTTAACATCATAAAATCTATGCCCCTACCAAATTTCAAAAGGATTGGTTAATTTTTGTTCGACTTATGTCGTTAAAAGTATCCTAGACAAATTAAATGAAAAAGGGCGGAGCCACGCCCATTTTGAAATTTTCTTTTATTTTTGTATTTTGTTGCACCATATCATTACTGGAGTTGACTTTTTTAACATAATTTACTTATATACTGTAAAGATATTAAATTTTTTGTTAAAATTTTACTTAAAAAATTTTTTTTTTTTTAAAGTGGGCGTGGTCCTTCTCCGATTTTGCTAATTTTTATTAGGCGTACATATAGTAATAGGAGTAACGTCCCTGCCAAATTTCATCATGATATCTTCAACGACTGACAAATTACAGCTTGCAAAATTTTATATTACCTTCTTTTAAAAGTGGGCGGTGCCACGCCCATTGTCCAAAATTTTACTAATTTTCTATTCTGCGTCATAAATTCAACTCATCTACCACGTTCCGTCGCTTTATCTGTCTTTGGTAATGAATTATCGCACTTTTTCGGTTTTTCGAAATTTTCGATATCGAAAAAGTGGGCGTGGTTATAGTCCGATATCATTCTTTTGAAACAGCGATCTGAGATGAGTGCTCAGGAACCTACGTACCAAATTTCATCAAGATACCTCAAAATTTACTCAAGTTATCGTGTTAACGGACGGACGGACGGACATGGCTCAATAAAATTTTTTTTCGATCCTGATTATTTTGATATATGGAAGTCTATATCTATCTCGATTCCTTTATATATGTACAACCAACCGTTATCCAATCAAACTTAATATACTCTGTGAGCTCTGCTCAACTGAGTATAAAAAAGTAAAAAAAAAAATAGAAAATAAAGGTTTACAGTGTCTGAAGTGCCGTAGCAAAAATTTTCGTAACCGTTATAATCCAACAACTATACCAGTCTCGCCCTGTAGTAACACAATAAAGGAAAGGAGTCCCGTTCAACAGTCAAACACAATACAGTTTATAAATCTTTCCCTTTTTTTAATTCGAAATCGTTCCCTTTAACTTGCTATAACATCTTTTTAATATTAAATTAAATTAACTTCTTTTTTTTAAATTCCTTTCATTTAAAAGTAAAATTAAAATATAAAATTTATTGAACGTACATTTAGAATTATAAATGAAAATAAAGATAATGCCTTTATGAATTTAACTATTTTTAAAATTTTCCTTACTGCACTTGATTTTAAAATACCCTAAATGAAATAACAATTGCACCTATAATTAAATTTGAAACTCGAACTACTTAAGAGAAATTTAAGATTGAATTTATTCTTGTTTCGAAAATTAAACTAAAGTACAATAAATTAAAATAAACTAAATTAAATTAAATTAAAGTAAAGTAAAATGCGAACAGTTTCTTTTTACTACCTTTCCAAACCTTAACTTGTTAATTTATTTTCTTCATAAATTGCTTTTCATTTAAAAATAAGACAAAAAAATTAAGTTTGTTAAAATCAAAATTTAAATAAAATTAAATGAAATAAAAATCATCTAATGAATCAAATTCTAAACATTAATAAAAATGTCTTAAAAAAAAAATATATATATATATATACATATAAATCGACTCTAGAGATTGCTCCTAAAACAAAATTAAAATTTGTCTTAAAGGTTAAATTAAAAAGGAAAATAAAATAAATTGTCAAAGAAAAAGACAATTTTTTTTTATATATTGTTGATTATATTGAAATCAAGTTAAAATCAGAGTAGTTATAAAATCCGTTTAAAAATTCAAATAAAACTAAAATAAATTTAAAAATAAAATAAACTTAGCTTAAATAAAATTAAAAGGAAAGCTTAGCTTAAATAAAATTTATGGAAAAAGAAAATGGGAGTAAAAGTAAAATTTATCTAAAACTAAAATTAAGTTGATTTAAAATAGTAATTCTACATTAAAGCCTGCTTAAAGTAAAATTTACATAAAGTAAAGCTATTTTCTTTTTATAAAAAAACAAAAATAAAACAGAAAAATAATAATAATAAAATTTATCGAAAAATTAAACCAAAGTCGTTTCAAATACAGATAAGAGATATGGGTTCTACATATGTACATATGCACATACGAATACAGAAAATCCAATATTAATAAAATACCAGTATTCTTACTCGACAGGTGAAGTATTCCCGTATGTATGTATGTGCATGTGTATATAGCTCATCATATCGAAAAATTATGAGTTAGAGAATTTTTTTTTTTGTACTTTATTTGCAGATATTGGAGGGTGGAGCCGTGTGTAGAAGTCCACGAAAGTGGGGAAAGCTTCTGACCGTCATTCACCTGGGAATGGCCAGATCGATTTTTTGCATTCAAGCAGCTTGCGGTTCAAGCAGCTCACTACTGCCGGTCGCTTGCGGCCATGTATCCTCTAGGTGAGCTAATGTGAGAAGGCGACAACCTGGCTAGGCCACTCTGACATAATCGGTTTAAGGGCTAGCCGGGGGAGATCTCATCGGCAGCGTCTGTACCCCTCTAGGTGCGGCTGCAAGGGGCGTCTGTCTTGGAGCAAGCGGCTCGCTATATAAACGTGCCAAGTAATATTTTCACCCCCGCTGAGTGGGTTGTGCGCTGGGCTTGGGACACGCCACGTAAAACCATACGCCAATGAAATATAACAACAAGCCTCGGATAAATACACTCTCTATTGATGACGACCGTAGCAACCGTTTGAAGGACAATGAATTGAGGGCATGCACCTGGAACGTCCGCTCCCTGAATGGGATTGGTGCAGATGCCCGGCTGGTTGATGTCCTAGTCAAAGCAAAATCTGAGATCACCGCCATCCAAGAAATGCGTTGGACGAAGCAAGGAAGAAAGAAGATCAATAATTGTGACATCTATTGGAGTGGCCATACGAATAAGCGCAGTTTCGGCGACGGATTCGTGGTGGGAGAGAGACTTTGTCGCCAAGTTCTGGCGTTCATACCTGCGGACGAACGTCTCGCCGCTATCCGAATAAAAACAAAATTTTTTAATATATCATTCATCTGCGCCCAAGCGCCAACAGAGGAGAAATACGATGAGGTGAAAGACACTTTTTATGAACAATTAGAACGCACATACGAGCGCTGCCCCCGTCACGATATAAAAGTCGTGCTTGGTGACTTTAACGCCAGGGTGGGCAAAGAAGGTGCTTTTGGCCCTACAGTCGGAAAGTTCAGCCTACACAATGAAACTTCTCCTAACGGACTGATGCTGATTGACTTTGCCGGTGCTCGAAACATGTTCATATCCAGCACGAGGTTCATGCATAAAAAGATACATCAAGCTACATGGCTGTCTCCTGAACAAAATACTCGCATTAAGATCGATCGCGTTGTGATAGACGGACGGCATGCCTCCAGTGTTTTAGATGTGCGCACGATCCAAGGACCTAACATCGACTCGGACCATTATCTCGTTGCAGCCAAAATACGCACCCGCCTCAACGCGGCTAAAACCAAGGAACAAAAAACACAAGGAAAGCTAGACATCGAAAAGCTTCAATCACAACAGACTGCCAAAGATTTCGCAACTCGACTCTCACACCTGCTCTCTGAGAGCACAACTCATCCTGAAGGAATATAGGAGCAGTGGGATCATATTTCCAAAGCACTTCGTACTACCGCCGAGGAAAAAATTGGTTACCGGCGACCACGAAAAAAAAAGTGGAACGATGAAGAATGCCGCGTTGCAACTGAAATAAAAGACGCAGCCTACAGGGCTACGTTAAAAGCGAGCGCGACAAGAGGAGTGTGTGAACGCTATCGTGAGTAGAAAAAGGAAGCGAGACGCCTTTTCAGGAAGAAAAAATCAGAAGCAGAAAGGCGTGAGTGCGAAGAGCTTCAGCTGCTAGCCATCAGGAATAACACCCGAAAATTTTACCAAAAAATACGGCGACAGACGGAAGGTTTTAAGACCGGGGCAAACTCCTGTATGAACGAAAACGGCGACCTTGTAACTGATGTCCAGAGAGTGCTTAGGTTATGGAGGGAACACTTCTCTGTTCTCCTAAATGAAGGCAGCAATTCACCGCGCAGAGATGAAGAACCCGATCCCGCAATCGATGATGATGGAATATATGTCCCCCCGCCCGATTACGACGATGTTAGAATAGCAATAACCAGATTGAAAAACAACAAGGCCATGGGCGCTGATGGATTGCGGAGCTATTCAAGTACGGCGGCGAGGAGTTGGTAAGGCGCAAGCAGTAGCTTCTTAGCAAAATATGGGCGGACGAGTGCATGCCCGGCGATTGGAATCTAAGTGTTCGTTGCCCAGTCCATAAGAAGGGGGATGCTGCAAAATGCACCAAATATCGTGGAATCAGCCTTCTTAATATCGCACATAAGGTCCTTTCCAGTGTATTGTCCGAAAGATTGAAGCCCACCGTGAACCGGCTGATTGGACCTTATCAGTGCGGCTTCAGACCTGGTAAATCTACCATCGACCAGATTTTTACAATGCGCCAAATCTTGGAAAAAACCCGTGAAAAAATAATCGACACACATCACCTCTTCGTCGATTTAAAGCCGCCTTCGACAGCACGAAAAGGAGCTGCCTATATGCCGCTATGTCTGAATTTGGTTTCACCGCAAAACTTATACGGCTGTGCAAAATGACGTTGAGCAACACCATCAGCTCAGTCAGAATTGGGCAGAACCTCTTCGAGCCGTTCGAAACTAAACGAGGTTTCAGACAGGGTGACCCCCTATCGTGCGATTTCTTTAATTTGATGCTGGAGAAAATTATACTAGCTGCAGAACTTAACCGCACTGGAACAATATACTATAAAAGCGTGCAATTACTGGCATATGCTGATGACATGGATATCATCGGCCTAAACACCCGCGCTGTTAGTTCTGCTTACTCCAAACTGGAAAAAGAAGCGGTAAAGATGGGTTTGATGGTGAATGAGGACAAAACGAAGTACCTGCTGTCATCGAGCAAAGAGTCAGCGCATATGCGCCTTGGCAACCACGCTACTGTTGGCAGCCATAATTTCGAAATAGTAAAAATCTTCGTTTATTTTGGAACCAGCATCAACACTAGCAACAACATCAGCACTGAAATCCAGCGAAGAATCAATCTTGGTAATTAATGCTACTTTGGACTAGGTAGGCAATTGAAAAGTAAAGTCCTGTTTCGGCGAACGAAAAGAATACTCTACAAGTCACTTATCGTACCCGTCCTGCTATATGGGGCAGAGGCATGGACCATAACAACAGCAGATGAAGCGGCTTTGGGAGTGTTCGCTAGAAAAGTTCTTCGAAAGATTTATGGACCTCTACGCGTTGGCGAAGGCGAGTACCGAAGAAGATTTATTGATGAGCTGTACGAACTCTACGCAGACATCAACATAGTCCAGCGAATTGAAACGAAGCGGCTGCGCTGGCTAGGCTATGTTATGCGAATGAAAGATGATGCTCCGGCCAAGAAGGTGTTTCTATCGGAACCCGCCTATGGAAGCAGAGGTAGAGGGCGGCCCCAACTCCGTTGAAAGGACCAGGTGGAAAACGATTTAAACTCCCTTGGTGTGACCAATTGGTGCCGGTTGGCGGAGCGAAGGAGCGACTGGCGCGCCTTGTTGGAAGGCCATAACCGTTTAGACGGTTAAGCGCCAATTAAGTAAGTAAGTAATTTGCAGATTTTGTGGCGGGTCGCAGTAAAGGGGCATATTTAATACTCACATGCATATAAGAACTTTTGGAAAAACTGGAACGCATATTTCCTACTTGCCGGCAATTAACGGATGGGAACTTTTTGAGAATAACAGAGAGAGTCAGAGAGATAGAGTGTGTGGAAAGAGCCACTGATCGTGGCTGGTGTCTATCAGTATTGACGACAGTGACGCTGCCAGCCCCCACGCCGACGCAAGCAGCGAATGCTACCATCAGCGACAGCGACCGCAACTGCAGCTTCACCGCCGACAACGCCGACAGCAATACCAGCGACGACGTCACCATCAATACAACCGAGCCCAAGGAGGGCAAAGGAATTAATATGAATCACTGTTTTTTTTATTTTTTTGATAATTTTGTATTTATACACTTTTTTTGCATGCGTCTATAGCATCTATATAGAAAGTTTATTTATAAATTTTTTTGGATTTTTTTTTATTGCTAGTTTTATAGTTTAAAATTTCCTTCGAACTTTGCTTTCTTCCATTTGTGTTTTTTTTTAACTTTTATACGATTTTGATACTACTATTTCCTTTTTTCTTCTTTTGTGTCGAGAAAACCTATCTCAAAAATAATTTTTCTTTTGAAATTTTTGTGGCCAATTACACCTTTGGCACCACGTGGTTCCACTATTGAAGCCAGCCCTTTCTTTTTGTTTCAGTGTTGGCTTTAGAGATTTTTTTTTGGTTCAGTAACACATTCACACGCGGTCTTATTAGCTTCTTTTATTTTATTTTTTTCTTATATTTTTGTTAGCGTTGAGTAATCTTTAATTAAATTCACTTCACTTTTTTGGTGTCTGACCGAATTAATTTCTATTTATTTTTGCGCCGCTTATTCTGGCCCACTCGACGCCCGCTATCGCGAGTGAGTGAGCGCGATATCAATAGTAAGAAATCATTGAACCTAGCTTAGGCGGTAAATGGTTTCTATGTACGCATAGGAAGGAACATATGTATGTAAAATTATTTTCCTCACAGCTCCCCCACAGCTTGCAGGCGCCTTCAATGCTGATGTGGTGATCAGGTGAGTGAGTAAAAGGTCATGTTTTTTTTTATGTCACACGTATATACATACATATGTAACAAACAATTTCTTTGCTATGTACATGCCAAGTACCTTAGCCTAGGTCAGGGATTTTTTGATTTTCATACACAGTAAATTTTTGATACACATATTCTTTTCTGTTGTGTTTTGAGATAATAGTATTTAAAGATACAAAGGGGTATCTTATATATGGTTAAGCCAAGTAATTGGCCGATACCACATGCATTAGGGTGCGCCTAAATTACTTAAAATTTTATTTTATTATTTTCTGTATCAATTAATTTTTGTTTGTTTCAATTTAATAGCTTTTTTATATACAATATTTTTTGGGTTAGGATACTTCTAACGCTGAATTGATAAGTTAGGTTAAATTTTAAATTAAACTACGTTTTTAAATAAGAAAATTAAATTTTTTTTCGAATTGCATTTTTTTTGATTGAAGAACGGCATTTTAAGGCAGTAGATTTATGCAAAGTATTTTTTTGTTTCTTTTTATAATGAATAAAAATATGTTTATAACGTTTGGTAATTTAAAGGCTTGAACATTTTATTTTTAATAATGGAGGGCTAAACTCATATTCTTTGGTGTGGGTGTTGTCCTTGGGTTGAAGAGGGGAAGTGAGAGGTGATGATCCGATAGACCTTTAGACAGACGGACTTGAGTCAGGCATGGGGGGCGTGGTAAGAATAGAGGGGTCACCACAGCGCTCATGGTTTCGCGTAAGGTACGCGAAGAGGGTGGGTAGACTCCCCCTGACTCTGGACGGGCCTTCTTTCCCTTCTCCTTCTTTCCGATATCCAATCCTTTTTTTTACTCATATAGGCATGAACCACATTTTTTTTGTGTACTGCCGGCAAGGCTGGTGAGCAAAACCGCACCCCATTCGACGAGCTAGCAGGGGCCTGCAACCATGCCACACGCCACCTCCGCCTTGCCACCAAAAGTCAGTTTCATAACAAACTATCTTGACCTTACGATAAATACTGATAAAGTTGCCAGAAGATTTAACTATGATACATAATAACTCAAATCACCCCCAACAGCATAAAAATGCATTAGGCATTTGGTACATAGACTTGAAAAAACACCTCTTTCACAAGAGGCATATAAAAGAGAGTTTGAAGTCATATATAACATTGCTGCAAACAACGGATATAAAAAAGCACTAGTAGATAAGCTCAGAAGGACGCATGGGGAACCAAAAAGAAATAGTGAAAAGGAAAATAATAACATATGACATATACTGGGAAAGCATCATATAAATTGACAAACTTCTTTAATAAATACAACATTAACATAGCGTTCGAAACATCGAACAATCTAGAGGATCCGTTTAGGAGCCACGGCGTAAACAAGCTTACCTGCGGATGACAACATAGTTACATAGGACAAACAAGGCGGCAAATAACAACGAGGTTCACAGAGCACATTAGAGATTACAACAAAAAAACACGCAATTCTAACATTGTACCAGAGTCTAACTTCGCGAATCACATGGCCGAAAATGAATGTTCCCCAGCAAACATCAATAAAACAGTTAGTGTCCTTCACATACAAGCAAAAGGCCGACGTCTCAATGTACTCAAAAAAATGGAAATCTACAAACAGAAAACATTCAACGGTAGAATAATAAACGAACAGATAAACACAATTTCTGACACAATATTCGAGGCTTTAAAACTTGTTTACAAGAAACAAAATAATCACACAGGTACAACAGACAAACACACAACAACAAAGAAGCACAAAATAATTAACGCACCAAAACAACAAACCCACAAAGAAGGTCAAACTTCTAAAAATTACGGACTTTTACCTGCCTCAGTCAGCCATACAAATCGATCAGTAAAAACCACCCTCCGTTCTGAATGAGCACACAGCACATACACATAAATAAATATACACAAGCATCAAATTTGACTATACCTGCTCATATACCTACGAATTATAAATACAGGCCAAACGACAACAACAGATCAGAACGAAAATCGGCACTGATGATGGCACAACGCCGAAACCGGTTTGTCTAGAAACCAAATTTGACAAGGGATGACGGAAAATCGTTCCAATATACATCATTTTTATCATCGGATCCCTTCGCCATCTTATACCCAGTAATAACAAAAATAATAATTTTCGAAATTCAAAAAAAAAACAGAAATTTTAAATTCTTAGTTTGTCCGTATTATGGAACGAACTCACCGCCGTTTTTGTGCCGGCAGTTGTCGTCGTGGCCGGCGGTTACGACAGGTTTAACTTGGTGGGCCTATATGAAGCGGCCTTTCTGCTGTTGTTCGGCTGTTATGGCAAGGTGAAATTCGTTGGGCCTACATGAAGCGGCCTTACTGCTCTTGTGCCGGCTGTTATGCCAGGTAAAATTCGTTGGGCCTATATGAAGCGGCCTTTCTGCTTTTGTGCCGGCTGTTATGCCAGGTTTAAATTCGTTGGGCCTATATGAAGCGGCCTTTGCGGTTGTTGTAGATTGTACAACCGTTGGGTTTTTGTCGATTCTGACACTTTTGCTACCGATGCGGAAGCCTTCGAAGACGTAGTCGATATGCTGGCTAAGCTAGGGACGGATGAAGCTGATAACTGCTATTACTGCTATTGCTACTGCTCTTATGGCTCGATATGGATTCTTTGATGAGGCCACTGAATAACTGGAAACAATTGATGAGGCAGGCGATGCTGATGCCGCCGAGGATAAACGTTACTGTGGTGATGCTGCTGCGTATGATGAAGAAGATGATCATGCAAATATGGTGTTATGTAGCTGGCTTTCAGTAGTAAGACAGAGTTGGCGTGTGGCATGGTGGCAAGCCCCTGCTAGCTCGTCGGACGGGGTGTGGTTTTGCGCACCAGCCTTAACAACAACTACACTAACAAAAAAGTAGGGTTCATGCCTAAGTGTTAAAAAGAAAAGGAGAAAGCTGAAAGAGATACAATAGACGTAAGGGGAACAGAGAGAGAAAGGAGGTGAAAGCACAAAAAGAAAAAGGTGGAGGCCTGTCAATTCAGGTGGAGTCTACCCACCCTCTTCGCGTATCTTACGCGAAGCCATGGGCGCCTTGCTGACTCCTCTAATTTTACGGCGCCCCCGAACCTGACTCAAGTCTGTCTGTCTACCAGTCTATTAGGCCATCACCCCCACGTCCCCTCTTAAGCCCAGAGCAACACCCACACCAAAGATCCTAAAATCAGCCCTCCACTGCAGTGATCAACAAACATCAACTCGTAAAATTCCAACTCGTTATAAACATATTTTTATTTACAATTTTTAAATTTAAACCTATCGCCTAATAAGTATGATTCCTCAGGTATTTTCACAAAAAAGGGAAATCTATAAAAGCTTAAGTTATAACAATTCCTTAATATAAAAATTCCAAAAATATAAATTATCCAAAAAAAAAAAATAAAAAAGAAAAAAAATTTGAAAATTAGTCGAAATAACAATATGCTAATCAAAAATCCAACGTTAGCTATCGCTTTAACAACCAATATACAAGCAGAAAATCATATATTATTTAAACTTGGTATTTGATACCAAAAAAACAATTAAACAAGTAAGGAAGGTTAAGTTCGGGTGTAACCGAACATTACATACTCAGTTGAGAGCTATGGTGGCAACATAAGGGAAAATAACCATGAAGGAAAATGTACCGAGGGTAACCCTGGAAAGTGTTTGTATGACATGTGTATCAAATGAAAGGTATTAAAGAGTATTTTAAGAGGGAGTGGGCCATAGTTTTATAGGTGGACGCCATTTAAGGATATCGCCATAAAGGTGGATCAGGGTTGACTCTAAAATTTGTTTGTAGGATAGGGTATCAAATGAAAGGTGTTAATGAGTATTTTAAAAGGGAGTGATCCCTAGTTCCATAGGTGGACGCCGTTTCGAGATATCGCCATAAAGGTGGACCAGGCGTGACTCTAGAATGCGTTTGTACAATATGGATATCAAGCGAAAAGTGTTAAGTAATGAGTATTTCAAAAGGGCGTGGGGCTTAGTTCTACAGGTGGACGCCTTTTCGAGATATCGGCATAAAGGTGGACCAGGGGTGACTCTAGAATGTGTTTGTACAATATGGGTATCAAACGAAAGGTGTTAATGAACATCTTAAAAGGGCGTGGGGCTTAGTTCTATAGGTGGGCGCCTTTTCGAGATATCGCCAAAAAGGTGGACCAGAGGTGACTCTAGAATGTGTTTGTATAATATGGCTATCAAAGGAAAGGTGTTAATGAGTATTTTAAAAGGACGTGGGGTTTAGTTCTATAGGTGGTCGCCTTTTCGAGATATCGCCATAAAGGTGGACCAGGGATGACTCTAGAATGTGTTTGTACGATGTGGGTATCAAATTAAAAGTATTAATGAGGGTTTTAAAAGGGAGTGGCGGTAGTTGTATAGGTGGTCGCCTTTTCGAGATATCGACATAAAGGTGGATCAGGGGTGACTCTAGAATGTGTTTGTATAATATGGCTATCAAAGGAAAGGTGTTAATGTGTATTTTAAATGGGCGTGGGGCTTAGTTCTATAGTTGGTCGCCTTTTCGAGATATCGCCATAAAGGTGGACCAGGGATGACTTTAGAATGTGTTTGTACGATGTGGGTATCAAATTAAAGATACTAATGAGGGTTTTAAAAGGGAGTGGTGGTAGTTGTATATGTGGTCGCCTTTTCGAGATATCGGCATAAAGGTGGACCAGGGGTGCCCTAGAATTTGCTTGTACGATATTGGTATCAAATGAAAGGGGTTAATGAGCATTTTAAAAGGGAGTGGGCCTTAGTTCTATAGGTGAACGCCTTTTCGAGATATCGCCATAAAGGTGGACCAGGGGTGACTCTAAAATGCGTTTGTACAATATGGGTATCAAACGAAAGGAGTTAATGAGTATTTCAAAAGGGCGTGCGGATTAGTTCTATAGGTGGACGCCTTTTCGAGATATCGCCATAAAGGTGGACCAGTGGTGACTCTAGAATGTGTTTGTACGATATGGGTATCAAATTAAAGGTATTAATGAGGGTTTTAAAAGGGAGTGGTGGTAGTTGTATAGGTGGTCGCCTTTTCGAGATATCGGCATAAAGATGGACCAGGGTGACTCTAGAATTGGTTTGTACGATATGGGTATCAAATGAAAGGTGTTAATGAGTATTTTAAAAGGGAGTGATCCTTGATCCATAGGTGGACGCCGTTTCGGGATATCGCCATAAAGGTGGACCAGGGGTGACCCTAGAATTTGTTTGTTTGTTTCAATATGTTTCGCCATAAAGATGGACCACGGGTGACTCTAGAAATGGTTTGCGCGATATGAGTATAAAGTGAAAGGTGTTAATGAGTATCTTAAGAGGGCGTGGGCCTTAGTTCTATATGTGGACGCCTTTTCGAGATATCGCCATAAAGGTGGACCAGAGGTGACTCTAGAATTTCTTTGTACTATATGGGTATCAAATGAAAGGTGTTAATGCGTATTTTAAAAGGGAGTGGGCCTTAGTTCTATAGGTGGACACCTTTTCGGAATATCGTTATAAAAGCATACCAGGGTTGACTGTAGAATGCGCTTGTATAATATGGGTATCAAACGAAAGGTATTAATAAGTGTTTTAAAAGGGAGTGGACGCCTATGGGTGGACGCCTTTTCGGGATATCGCCATAAACGTGAACCAGGGGTGACTCTAGAATTTATTTTGTACGATATGGGTATCAAATGAAAGGTATTAATGAGTATTTTAAAAGGGTGTGGGCCTAAGTTCTATAGATGGACGCCTTTTCGAGACATCGCCATAAAGATGGACCAGGGTGACTCTAGAATTGGTTTGTACGATATGAGTATTAAGTGAAAGGTGTTAATGAGTATTTTAAGAGGGTGTGGGCCTTAGTTCTATATGTGGACGCCTTTTCGGAATATCGTTATAAAAGTGGACCAGGGTTGACTCTAGAATGCGCTTGTACAATATGGGTATCAAATGAAAGGTGCTAATGAGTATTTTAAGAGGGCGTGGGCCTTAGTTGACTTTAGAATGTGTTTGTACGATGTGGGTATCAAATTAAAGATACTAATGAGGGTTTTAAAAGGGAGTGGTGGTAGTTGTATATGTGGTCGCCTTTTCGAGATATCGGCATAAAGGTGGACCAGGGGTGACCCTAGAATTTGCTTGTACGATATTGGTATCAAATGAAAGGGGTTAATGAGCATTTTAAAAGGGAGTGGGCCTTAGTTCTATGGGTGGACGCCTTTTCGGGATATCGCCATAAACGTGGACCAGGGGCGACTCTAGAATGCGTTTGTACAATATGGGTATCAAATGAAAGGTGCTAATGAGTATTTTAAAAGGGCGTGGGCCTTAGTTCTATAGGTGGACGCCCTTTCGAGATATCGCCATAAAGGTGGACCAGAGGTGACTCTAGAATTTGTTTGTACGATATGGGTATCAAGTGAAAGGTGTTAATAAGTATTTTAAAAGGGCGTGGGCTTTAGTTCTATAGGTGGACGCCTTTTCGAGATATCGCCATTAAGGTGGACCAGGGGTAACTCTAGAATTTGTTTGTACGATATGGGTATCAAATGAAAGGTGTTAATGAGTATTTTAAAAGGGAGTGGGCCTTAGTTCTATAGGTGGACGCCTTTTCGGAATATCTTTATAAAAGTGGACCAGGGTTGACTCTAGAATGCGCTTGTACAATATGGGTATCAAACGTAAGGTGTTAATAAGTGTTTTAAAAGGGAGTGGGCCTTAGTTCTATGGGTGGACGCCTTTTCGGTATATCGCCATAAACGTGGACCAGGGGCGACTCTAGAATTTGTTTGTACGATATGGGTATCAAATGAAAGGTGTTAATGGGTATTTTAAAAGGGAGTGGGCCTTAGTTCTATATGTGGACGCCTTTTCGAGATATTGCCATAAACGTGGACCAGGGGTGACTCTAGAATGTGTTTGTGCGATATGGGTATCAAATTAAAGGTATTAATGAGGATTTTAAAAGGGAGTGGCCCTTACTTGTATATGTGAAGGCGTTTTCGAGAAATCGACCAAAATGTGGACGAGGGTGATCCAGACCGTCATCGGTCGGGTACCGCTAATTTATTTATATATGTAATACCACGAACAGTATTCCTTCCAAGATTCCAAGGGCTTTTGATTTCGCCCTGCAAAACTTTTTCATTTTGTTCTACTTAATATGGTAGGTGTCACACTCATTTTACCAAGTTTTTTTTCTAAAGTTATATTTTGCGTCAATAGACCAATACAATTACCATGTTTCATCCCTTTTTTCGTAGTTGGTATATAATTATGGCATTTTTTTCATTTTTCGTAATTTTCGATATCGAAAAAGTGGGCGTGGTCATAGTCGGATTTCAGCCATTTTTTACACCAATACAAAGTGAGTTCAGATAAGTACGTGAACTGAGTTTAGTAAAGATATATCGATTTTTGCTCAAGTTTTCGGGTTAACGGCCGGGCGGAAGGACAGACGGTCGACTGTGTATAAAAACTGGGTGTGGCTTCAACCGATTTCGCCCTTTTTCACAGAAAACAGTTATCGTCCTAGAATCTAAGCCTCTACCAAATTTCACAAGGATTGGTAAATTTTTGTTCGACTTATGGCATTAAAAGTATCCTAGACAAATTAAATGAAAAAGGGCGGAGCCACGCCCATTTGGAAATTTTCTTTTATTTTTGTATATTGTTGCACCATATCATTACTGGAGTTGAATGTTGACATAAATTACTTATATACGGTAAAGATATTAACTTTTTTTTTTAAATTTGAATTAAAAAAATTTTTTTTTTAAAAGTGGGCGTGGTCGTCCTCCGATTTTGCTAATTTTTATTAAGTAGACATATAGTAATAAGAATAACGTTCCTGCCAAATTTCATCATGATATCTTCAACGACTGTCAAATTACAGCTTACAAAACTTCTAAATTTTAAAAGTGGGCGGTGCCACGCCCATTGTCCAAAATTTTACTAGTTTTCTATTCTGCGTCATAAGTTCAACTCACCTACCAAGTTTCATCGCTTAATCCGTATTTGGTAATGAATTATCGCACTTTTTCGATTTTTCGAAATTTTCGATATCGAAAAAGTGGGCGTGGTTATTGTCCGATATCGTTCATTTTAAATAGCGATCTGAGATGAGTGCCCAGGAACCTACATACCAAATTTCATCAAGATACTTAGATTAACAAATATAACACCATTAATTTGGCCCACACAAAACGACCCCACATCATATTCGATACAGCACTAACACAACAGCCAGTCACAAAAGGCTATAGCAACAGACCAACCAACAAGTTCAATACAGCATACATCATATTCGATACAACACTAACACACTAGCCAGTCACAAAAGGCTATAGCAACAGACCAACCAACAAGTTCAATACAGCATTGACACAACAGCCAGTCACAAAGGGCTATAGCAGCAGACCAACCAACAAGCTCAGCAACACAACGGGCAAGCACAACACTTTAATGCCAACACAACAAACTAACAAATCTCAGCAACGCAACGAGCGTTCGCAACATCGAACAGCAACCATGGCAATGCAACCATTCGTGCCAGCAATACCAAACAAAGCAATAAAAGGAGCAACAAAGCAGGACAGAAGTTAGTTAGCACGGAGCTGTGGTCGCGACCAGAGCTACTTGTGGAGCGTCCCTTGAAGTTGTCGGTTCTACCATGCGAATGTGGCCTCAAGTGGTGAATGTGTCGGTTATACCACCAAACACCGCTTGAGACCTCGTGAGCAACGGCACCACCACAGTGACGCGCCCCGCGAGGGACGTTCCTAACGGGAAACACACGCCGACGCAGGGCGTCACCAAACACATTTACACACACACAAGCAACAACCATCGAGGCTTCATAACGGGACACGAGTACCGTTGGCCCACCACGCAGTATAGAGCAAGCATACAGTGAAACGAAAAGAACAAATATTTCTTCTTTTGATTACGTAAAATTTTTCATTTTAATTATAGTGTACGTACATAGAATTAGAGAAATAAAGTGAATTTATATGAAAACGATTTGCACGGTGTCCCAAATTTACAAATCTATTGTAAGCGAACCTTGGACACGGCGAGTATATCCCTAGCACTTATTGAAGAAGCGCCGGGACGGAAAAAGCTTCGTTACAATACCTCAAAATTTAGTCAAGTTATCGTGTTAATGGACAGACGGACGGACGGACATGGCTCAATCGAATTTTTTTCGATACTGATGATTTTGATATATGGAAGTCTATATATATCTCGATTCCTTTATATCTGTACAACTAACCGTTATCCAATCAAAGTTAATATACTCTGTGAGCTCTGCTCAACTGAGTATAATAACAGCTTATATAAGTTTAAGCTTGAATGGTTTTCTATTTTTAACTAGTATGTAAGAAATCATGTAGTTATCGACATGTAAGAATTGAAGTAGATTATAGTCAGAGCAAAGCATTTATCATACAACAAAGGCATGTCTCAATTGGGTAAATCCAATGTCAAGGGGTTGTGTTCGCAACCCTCTCAAAGGGTTTCCAGCACAATATATAGTTTCTCCAACCCACTTGTCAACTCACCTAACCGTGGCGGATCCTGTTTCATTGTCAACCGAGGCTCTGGCGACCCCAAGTTCCTCATGGAACTAGGGGTGGAGTAGCGGGATGGTCTAGAAGATTTAATGTGATTATATAAATCGTTCCTGAGATGGTCGAGCTAGTAGTACCTTAATAGTGTTTTGTTACCTGAACGTACCGGATCTATATCCGGCAAAGGGCCATCAACATCGGTAACACTCCCCAAAGCCTTCGGGGAGTGTCTTTATCGTTAATACAACAACAACAACAAAGCATGTACTTTTAGACTGAATGAATTAAATAAATAAATAATATGCGCGCACAAAGAAATGACTAATTTGATATTATTGACAGGTTGACTTAGCACATTGTTTTTTTAACAGCACATTTACACATCATTGCCCACAACACTTAAAAATGAAAAATTTAAATAATTTTTTTTTGTGATCGATGTATTTTGTATTCAGTTTTAAAACTGCATTAAAATACAATTTTTCAAAAAAAGTGACTTAGCACATTTTCACATTCAGCTCACGATATATAAGTTGAATACAAACATAATTAAGAGAACTTAAAAAAAATTGCTACGAACTAAATGTAAAAGAAAGGATGAAGTGAACAAAATAAATGAGTATATGATATGAAAATAATAATTGATAAAAATTAATAAAAAAATTACAAGAAAATTTCAACGTTAATATTATAATAATAATCAAATAAAGAAGGTGAGGCAAATTAGTGCAAAAATCCATACAAAAAAAGAAAATTCCAATA
Source organism: Eurosta solidaginis (assembly GCF_040869045.1). NCBI lineage: Eukaryota > Metazoa > Arthropoda > Insecta > Diptera > Tephritidae > Eurosta > Eurosta solidaginis. Next base: position 148,805,493 of record NC_090324.1, on the reverse strand, counting down.
AAAAAAACGTGTATTCAAATGCCCTTTTATGCCCTCCTTGGGCGTTCGATGTTGATGGCGTCGGCGATGGTCGCTCAGGGTAATGATGTATGCGGGTAAGTATTCTGACCCGTTTCCTTCGACCCGCCACAGAATTCTGCAAAAGAAAAATACCAAAATGATGAAAATCAAAATTTAAAGTTGGTGTTTTTGTACATGTGTATATACCTCACATAGCCATACTTTCCCAAGTTCGGTACCGAACTTTGGCTTATATGTCTATATGTCTGTGTGTACATATGTATATCAAATGCAATGAAAATTTAACTTTATTTCATATTGGCCAACCCTCTTGTTCATTTTAATTTTAATTTAATTGTATTTCATTTATATTTTAGAAGAAGTTTCTTTAGGCTTAATTTTTAGTTTTATTTTAAATTAATTTAATTTAGTTTAATACCAATTTCATTTCAAAGGAAAATATTTTATTTATTTCAATTTCTAATTTGTTTCCGATCGGTGTTATGTAATTTACTTTTGATTTTACTTTTAGCAAGTTTACTTTAAATTAATATTGATTTTTTTTAAATAAATTTAATTTAATTAATTTTGGATTTTATTTTAAGAAACTTTATTTCAATTTAATTTTCAGTTTTAATTTAGATAATTTTTATTCGGTTTAATTTTGTTTTTGTTTTAAATAAATTTATTTTAATTTAATTTTGGAATTTTTTCTCAAATAAATGAACTATTGCTTTTATTTCGAACAAATTTAATTTAAGCTACTTTTGATTTTAATTTCAACACATTTACATTTTAAATTTGTATTTTATTTTAGGTAAATTTAGTTTATAATGCTTTTGCGTTAATTTTAAATACCTTTAATTTAATTTTGATTTTACTTTAACTAAATTTAATTTCATATAAATTTTATTTTTCTTTTTGTATTAATTTTATTTTTAGTTTAATTTACATTTTATTTCAAATATATTTTATTTTTGGTTTAATTTTAATTTTTTTCTTCTTTTCTTATTTTTAATGCTATTTTTAATTTTTAATTTGTTTATTTAATTTAATTCTATTTTTATTTATTTTATCTTTATTTTGAATACTTCTTTTTTATTTATTATTTAATTATATTTTTATTCTACATAGGTTTTATTTGCTTTTACATTTTATTTTAAATAAATTGTAATTTTTTAATCAAAAATTATTTTTTTTTAAATTTACGTTTCACAATTTTTATTAATTTTTATTTACCATTTAAAATTGCTTTTAGTTTTTAACACCTTTGTTTTACACACATGCTTTCTTTTATGCACAAAAATCTACATTATAAAAAAAGGAATTTAAAGATGAGAAAAAAGGTTTATATAAAAGTGCGTTAAGTTTTAGTGCAAATTTAATTTATTATAAAACTATTTAAAACCAAGACAAAAAAGAAAATTTTCAATTTATTTTTAAACTTGATTGAAATTTATGCAAAGAAAGGGTTTTTTTAAGGAAGCAAAAAAATTAATTTAAAAAAAAAAAATGTAAGGCGCGATAACATCCGAAGAGATCTAAGGCCGAGCTTCTCTTCCAATTTGCGTCGTGCTCCTCTTGATTTTCCCTACAAATTGGCCGGACGGGTCCTACATGTTTTATGCCGACTCCGAACGGCATCTGCAAGGCAGATGAGTTTTCACTGAGATCTTTTCATGTCATAAATACACCCGGAGCGCTTGCCAAACACTGCCGGGGGCGACCCCGCTTAGAAAAATTTTCTTCTAATTGAAAAACCTTATTTCTAAAATTTTGATGTTGCTTTGCCCAGGGTGTGAACCCAGGACATACGGTGTGGTAGGCGGAGCACGTTACCATCACACCACGGTGGCCACCGATTAATTTAACAATTTTAATTAAAAAGAATTTTTGAAACAGTATCACACTTACCGGTGGCAGGATGCTGAAAGGGTTTTTTTCTTCTTCCCTGGGTTTGCGGTTTCCTTAATAAAGTGTATTGCCGCTAAAACGGTACGGCCGTATCTATTTTTTTTTTCACATAATATATATATATATATTTTTTTTTGACTTTGTGTTACTAACTTCTCATGCGACTTTCCCGCAGCACGACCACGCACTATTGAGACAACTTTTCTAATGAACTTCTGAGTTTCGGTTAAATCTTCACATACCCGTATCTAAACGGAATTCCCTACATTTCACTCAAACACACCACACACACATATGTACTTTGCTTTCGTTTTTCTACACGCACACACCCACGCATGCGCTTTCGTTTCATCACTTGTACACACCCACGCACACGCGTAGCAGCATCCTTCCACTAATGCTGCGCAACACGTCTAGATACCGGGATCAAGATACTTTTGCATAGAATGCATATGGTTTGATTGCTGGTGATGTTTTTGCCCTTAAGGCTGGCGTAACAATGGCAGTTGTTGATTCAAATGATTTGTGGTCTCAACTGTAATGGGTGTTGTGCAATTATTAGGTCTTTTTGCTAGGCTTATGATGGTGTTGTAATTGTTGTTGTTTATGCTACAGTCGCTGCTGTTGATTTTAACGCAGTTATTGCCGTTTTTACCTAAATTTATTGTTTTTCAGTCATTATTTTAACTGGCCCTTCTTTTTCTGCGCCGTCCTTAACTGTTGTACTCAGACCAGCAATATTTGTTGTTGTTAATGCGCTTGTACTTATAGTGGTGCTATTTTATTTTTAGCGGATGTTTGAAACCAAGTTGGAAAACTACGTTTTATCGTATCAGTAAAATCCTGATCGAGATTTAAACGCAGATACAGGGCCGCGCTGCGTAGACTCTTTTAAATAGATTTGAATGGTAGCTTGCAATTAGATGCAAAGAGAAAGATTAGTTTTTAGAGACCCATGAAGCAAATATTTGCTTTTCCTTTTTTCCCTTACAATAAATGTTGCAATTTAGCACATACACTGTAGCCTCTTTTGGAAGAATCTGGGCATCGGTTCTACCCGGCAATCTTTTCACTACGTTAACACTTTGGTTGACTTTAACACAAGTATTACACGAAAATTAATCAATTGTTTTGCATCTTGCATGTGCTGTTCATTTTTCATCAACAAATTTTATGGGATTTTTACAATTTTCAGCACAGACGTCGTTGAATTACTTATTTAATTTCCAACCCTTTTCAAAAAACTTTTGATGTACTCGCGACCACAACCGACGACGACACTTGCAATATATTTTCTGATATTTGCAAATGGCGCACCCCGCCGACATGGCGTTAAGAAAGAAAATTCCATGTCATCACAGCGCATGCGCCATGACAAAAAAAAAAAAAAAAACAGTTATATGGCCTGATTTAACTGTGGCTGCAGTTATGTTATTGTTATGGTTCAACAATAGGGTTGGCTCATCTCTACCGCAACACATACTTCGTTCATATTGTCAAAATCTTCATGTTGATGTTAGGCGAGGAATGGAGAGAATGGGTGTTGTGGGAAAATTATGCTCTAAGTAGATGAATTTACTAAAAGGAACGCCTCAAAGTGCTGTGAAACAATTTCCGTTAACAAAAAAAGTTACCACCACGGCAGTAAGTAATTGTCAATGTGTTGGTTGCATTTTGCGTTTGCCATCTCCTTTTGACAATCCCCACGCCAGTGAAATGAACAGAATAAAATCAGCTGATGAGATGAGTCACTTATAAAATTGAGCCATGTGTTATTGAAAAATCGTAAATGTCATTGGAATCCTTGGCGATGCCACCCGCACGAAATTACAAAAACAATTGTGTTAACCACCCCAGGCAGACGATGAGTGAGGTGAATCCTAACCCTTTCACCTATTACCTAACCAATTAATACCAGTCAGCATAGCATTCAAAGTGAGAGTCTCACAAGTGGACCATAACAATTCTATTATATGTATTTAACCTCATAAATATATATAACACCAATAACTTATGTTAAAACTTATGTTTCTCTTCTTTGACTACTTTCGTTGATGAAACTTTGTATGATAAAATTTTTTTTTATTTCGGATAAGCCGTTTCTTTGTTATCAAGCCGGACTTAAAATTTGGCCTTAAAAAATAAAAGTCCGGATTTAACTTTTATTTCCGGACTTTTATTTTTAAAAGTCCGAATTTAACTAGTTCTATCGCACTCAGGTAATAAAAATGCGAAAATAATTTTTATCTTGGTTCAAGTATATTTAAAGTCCAAAATTAATTGTTTTGCATGGCATTATATTATAAAAGGAATAACAGTTTCCGCCCCTCTTTTTGCATAGTTGTGGTTGGTGTTGAGTTTGGCAATTTTGTTCCAACCCTGCAGGCAAAAGGAATGGTGCGTGATATATCACGTACCGATCACAAATAAAAGCCACACATCACAGTTCCGGTTCTATTATACGAAATATAGCGACAACTTCAACATTGAGTTGTCATTTGAGGTGACCAATTGCCACCATATAGAGACTATTGTGGCAGACCTGTGACGGGTTTGAAAGAACTGCTCCTTTAACAAGACTTCAGTGGCAGACCTGCGACGGGTTTTAAAGAACTGGTCCTTTAACAAGACTTCAGTGGCAGACCTGTGACGGGTTTGAACCAACTGGTCCTTTAACAAGACTTCAATGGCAGACCTGTGATGGGTTATTTATAACCGGTCCCTTTGCAACACTTTAGTGGTAGGTCTATACAAACTCTTTGAAATACCCTTTACATAAATTTTCATTAATATATTTGAATTAAAATTTTAGTAAACGTTTTGAGTTTTTCATAACGGTGTTTTATATTAAAAAAAAAATTTTATTTTTTTGTGAGTTTAATTTATTTTTTTATATTAAAAAACATAGTTTGCATACTATATCATTTAGAATTTTACAGTTATTTTCGTGCTTACGTGCTTATATATTTTATATATATAAAGTAAATGACATTTCAATAAGTAAGGAAGGCTAAGTTCTGGTGTAACCGAACATTACATACTCAGTTGAGAGCTATGGTGGCAACATAAGGGAAAATAACCATGTAGGAAAATGAACCGAGGGTAACCCTGGAAAGTGTTTGTATGACATGTGTATCAAATGAAAGGTATTAAAGAGTATTTTAAGAGGAAGTGGGCCATAGTTCTATAGGTGGACGCCATTTAGGGATATCGCCATAAAGGTGGATCAGGGTTGACTCTAGAATGCATTTGTACAATATGGGTATCAAACGAAAGGTGTTAATGAGTATTTCAAAAGGGCGTGGGGTTTAGTTCTATAGGTGGACGCCTTTTCGAGATATCGCCATAAAGGTGGACCAGGGGTGACTCTAGAATGTGTTTGTACGATATGGGTATCAAATTAAAGGTATTAATGAGGGTTTTAAAAGGGAGTGGTGGTAGTTGTATAGGTGGTCGCCTTTTCGAGATATCGGCATAAAGGTGGATCAGGGGTGACTCTAGAATGCGTTTGTACAATATGGGTATCAAACGAAAGGTGTTAATGAGCAGTTTAAAAGGGCGTGGTCGTTCTCCGATTTTGCTAATTTTTATTAAGCATACATATAGTAATAGGAGTAAAGTTGCTGCCAAATTTCATCATGATATCTTCAACGACTGCCAAATTACAGCTTGCAAAATTTTAAATTACCTTATTTTAAAAGTGGGCGGTGCCACTCCTATTGTCCAAAATTTTACTAATTTTCTATTCTGCGTCATAAGTTCAACTCACCTACCAAGTTTCATCGCTTTATTCGTCTTTGACAATGAATTATCGCACTTTTTCCGTTTTTCGAAATTTTCGAATTCGAAAAAAGTGCGTGGTTATAGTCCGATATTGTTCATTTGGAATAGCTATCTGAGATAAGTACTCAGGAACCTACATACCAAATTTCATCAAGATACCTCAAAATTCACTCAAGTTATCGTGTTAACGGACGGACGGACATGGCTCAATCAAAATTTTTTTCGATCCTGATGATTTTGATATATGGATATATCTCGATTCCTTTATACCTGTACAACCAACCGTTATCCAATCAAAGTTAATATACTCTGTCATACAAAGTTCGTAAACTTGTATTTGTGCACATTCTTAGTAATTTGGGAAAATAAAATACATTTCATTAAAAAAATAAATTATGTATTAAATGTATATATACATTATGTATATTTATATGTGTCCTAAATAAAAATTAGCAAAATCGGTTAACAAACACGCCCACCTTTAAAAAAAAAATTTGGGTCAAATTTTAACAAACAATTTAATATCTTTACAGTATATAAGTAAATTATGTCGACATTCAACTCTAGTAATGATATGATTCAACAAAATACAAATATAAAAGAAAATTTAAAAATGGGCGTGGCTTCGCCCTTTTTCATTTAATTTTTCTAGAATACTTTTAATGTCATAATTCGAACAAAAATTTACCAATCCTTGTGAAATTTGGTAAGGGCATAGCTTTTATGACGATAACAGTTTTCTGTGAAAATGGGCGAAATCGGTTTAAAGCCACGCCCAGTTTTTATACACAGTCCACCTTCTGTCCTTCCGCTCGGCCGTTAACACGATAACTTGAGCAAAAAATTTGTTGTTCCGTTGGAGATCGATATATATTGGAACAAAAACAACAACGACGTGTTTAATTTATTCACCTAGAGCCAGTTTGAAGAAATTATTGGTATTATTGAGGGTTTTAAAAGGGAGTGGCCTTTAGTTGTATATGTGAAGGCGTTTTCGAGATATCGACCATCATGTGGATCAGAGTAACCCAGAACATCATCTGTCGGGTATCGATAATTTACTTATATATGTAATACCACGAACAGTATTCCTGCCATGATTCCAAGGGCTTCTGATTCCGTACTGCAGAACTTTTTCATTTTCTTCTACTTAATATGGTAGGTGTTAGCCCCATTTTACAAAGTTTTTTCTAAATTTATATTTTGAATCAAAAAACCAACCCAATCACCACGTTTCATCCCTTTTTTCGTATTTGGTATAGAGTTATGTAATTTTTTAATTTTTCGAAAACTTCGATATCGAAAAAGTGGGCGTGGTCAAAGATTTCGCCAATTTTCAATACCAAGATAAATTGAGTTCATATAAGTACGTGAACTAAGTTTAGTAAAGATATATTCGTTTTTGCTCAAGTTATCGTGTTAACGGCTGAGCGGAAGGACACAAGGTCGACTGTGTATAAAAACTGGGCGTGGCTTCAAACCGATTTCGCCCATTTTCACAGAAAACTGTTATCGGCATAAAATCTATGCCCTTATCAAATTTCACAAGGATTGGTAAATTTTTGTTCGACTTATGTCATTAAAAGTATTCTAGAGAAATTAAATAAAAAAGGGCGAAGCCACCCCCATTTTTAAATTTTCTTTTATATTTGTATTTTGTTGAACCATATCATTACTAGAGTTGAATGTTGACATAATTTACTTATATACTGTAAAGATATACAATTTTTTGTTAAAATTTGACTCAAAAAAATTTTTTTTTAAAGTGGGCGTGTTTGCAAACCGATTTTGCTAATTTTTATTTAGGACACATAGAGTAATAGGAGTAACGTTTCTGCCACATTTCATCATAATATCTTCAACGACAGCCAAATTACAGCTTGGAAAACTGTTAAATTACCTTCTTTTAAAAGTGAGCGGTGCCACGCCCATTGTCCAAGATTATACTAATTTTCTATTCTGCGTCATAAAGCCACTTCACCTACCAAGTTTCATCGCTTTATCCGTCCTTGGTAATGAAGTATCGCAGTTTTTCATTTCAGATCCTTTCGATATATAGAAGTCAATATCTATCTCGATTAGTTTATGCCGTTATAGGGTACCGTTATACGAACAAAAGTAATATACTCTGTGAGCTCTGATCAGCTGAGTATAAAAATATTTATAAATAATAGTTAGACTTATCCTAATATTTAAAATTTTTAAGATCCCGCTTCTTCAATATTTGGCCTAGTAGAAGGACAAGAACAGCTTCGAAGAGCGTTTCATTTATCCAAAAAGCGTCACTTGAAACAAATTCTCGCGAAGAAAAAGAATCAAACAAATAATTAATATATGTTCAAGGTGTTAAAGCTGGGCCATATGAATAAAACCAGTGAACGCTGCTTGCTCTCTAAAATTGAGTTAAATAGTTTTATATGTATAGCCCCTTGTAACGCATAAGTTATCGTTAATACCTGCCTCACACGTTTTGTATATGTATGTACTGTAGGGTAATTCATTGTTTTCAGAACTTCCCTGCCAACCAAAACTGCGTCAAAAACTAGATAATGACTTAGTAAAAAAGTAGATAAAAAATTGATAATTTTGTATAAGCAGTGTGCGGATTTTATCCATTTTCCCCTTGAGCGAGTCGTGTACGTGTGATCGCGCATCCTTCTCGCACTTATACAAAAGTGCCATAAGGAAAAATGCATAGTTGCTCCTCTCTAACTGAAAATTTCCCATAACACAGCGTTGTATTTTTGTAGGGATGCCATATCGGAAAAATTTTATGTCTAAAAAATGCCCAAAATGTTTACCAAAATACCCAAAAAAAACTCCAAAATACCCAAAAAATCTCAAAACTTTTTTTAATTTTTAATGAAAACTTTTATTTAATAATATAAAAATTCATTTACAATTGTTCTAAAGGCCGTTTTATCATAAAATGTTAAGAATACATCTGTTAAAAGGACTTTTTACATTAAATTGGTTTTCATCGCACATACATTTTAAGATAAAACGGTCTTATAGTTATTAAATAATATAAATATAAATTATTTTTAATCACAACTTTTTTTAAGTATTTACTAAACTATAATATTTTTTATAAAAATTTAAAAATAAATACAAATAACATTGAAATAAAATAATTTTGAATAACAGCGTAATATTCGGATTTTTGACATTAAAATAACATTTGTTTATTTATCAAAGTAATTAATTCGATAACTGATAAAGTATCAAAGCTGATTAGGTCGAGCTTTCAAAAGGGCAATTCCATTAAAAACCAATCAATCGATAAGCTAAATTTTTCAAATCAATTAAAACTAAGGATTATTGTGATAAGTATATTTTTAATTATATTATTTAATAAAGGAACTATTAGCTTTTTGATCACTCGATTTAATAAACTTTGATTTTATCAGAGAGCCAGTCAGTTATTTTTAACAAATGAATGAAAAATACTTATATAACTTTGCAAACAAATTTCTTACTACAGAGGTGTTTTTCTTAAATATACAAAAAGCAGGTTGAAGTATTTGATTTCTGAGAAGAAGAAAAGAAAAATAAAAGTCAAAATTAGAAATCAATTCAACAAAATTGTCTAAGTCTGAATCTTCCCTTTTTTAGAGTTCGGGTTAAGGAAAGACACTAGTGCTGAGGTGAATGTTTGCTGTGCTGAAATAAAATTAAAAGCCAAAATTAATTATTGACGCAACACAATTTTTAAAAACTTGATCTTCCCTTTTTTAGAGCTCGGGTTAAACAATAGCTTTTTGAATTTTGCCAGTCAATTGCTGAAAAAAAAGAAAATTCTAAGTTTGTAAAAAAATTCAACATAATTTTTTAAGAAGACTTCACCTTCCCATTTTGAAAAGCAAAAACAAATTAAACAATTAATTTAGAAAATGTTAGTTCCAAAGTAGAATATACATAATTTTACAAATAAATTGGAACTTTTTTAAATAACTATTATGTACATATATTTTTTTTGTTAATTCATATAATATTTTATTAAAAATATATTAATACTAATTATATACAAAGAAATAAATAATAAAATCAATGCAGGTTAATTACGTACAAAATCAAAAAGGAAACGGAAAGACTTAAATAGTAGAAGGAAATGGTGAAATATATCTATAAACTACTATTTACAACGGCAATCTTAACTATATATAACCTATGCGAATTTATACAATGAATTATGTAATAACGGAATTAAAATAAATCTAGGGCCTACAGGTATAGAATAATACTTAAGGACTAAATCTTCTTTGTTTATAATGTGTATGTCCACATCTATAAGTTCAGCTACTAAAATACCTAATCTATAAAAGCGTTTCCAACTTTTGTTAAAACTTGAACTACCAAACTATTTTCGTTTTGTTGGTTGATAATTTTTATAGAACCCAATGTACTACTTAAGAAGAAACTGTCCTTATCATTCTTAAAATTTATAATTAATTTATCATTTTTTAAAATTTTACTACAATCCGTAAAATTTAGTCTTTTTTTTATCCTTAAAAACAATTGCTGCAGTATCTTAGACGAATTGTGAATAAGTTTTTTAATGTATTGCATATAATTCTCAAATTTATATGCTGAAAAAGAATCTAACGGACCAAATTGTTTTACGCAATCGCTTAAATGCAGAAGGCAGTGGATATTGAAACTAATTAAATTCGCGCCAAAATATTACTAAATAATTTAACAAACTCCTTTAACATTTTATTCACAACATTAGATTCTACTTTACAAGATTTCTCACAGGAGAGAAGTCGAATAGCGCAATGCAACAAAAGAAAGTGATAATAAAGGTTATCCTGTATGCAGTCTTTCAAAACGAAAATGCCAGAATACACTAAAAACTGCCGGTATTCTGTCGATTGCTTAATTGGTCTAGATCACGGCTACGTCTAGAAAACTCAGAGGGAACGTAATTATTCAGAAACATCAATTTTTCGTTCATTCTCGTTACGTTCCTTCTTTTAGTAAGCAACTTGAGTAGTTACTCCTAAGTCCACTAAATGCATGGGTTCTAAGGGAAACTGAGAAACCATGCCAATATTTACGGATTCTAGCAAAATCTCCCTCTGCTTATGGAATGACAAATCTAGCCTATTTTTAAATGAATCATCTGTTCTTAGCTCGCACACTTCTTGGGATAGGCACACCCGATCTAAGTGTTGCCCCATTTGCAAACATTTCGGGCAGCTATATTTTGCTGTATGACCCTTTACCCCAGTTATAAATGCCCGAGCTGGTGAATCGCAAATAAATAGCCTAACAATAAATTCCTTTAACAATTGTCTAGATCCCACTTTCACCCCATTCTGAGCTAAAGTGCCTATCTCTTCGCAAAATTCTTTTAAAAAATCATTTACATCTGGGGGCTTACTCATCCCTGAATAACAAGCTATCATAAATAGTTCCGAATTGGGGAAATCTACAACGTGGCCTAAAATTGGCCATAATACCCTGTTGGAACTTTTGAAAACTTTAAGCGCATCTATCCCCACATCTATTGAAATTCGTTCTAAACTTTCGAGAAAATCAAATTCTTTAAAGTAAAAATTATATTCAAACCCAAAATACAAAAACCCGCCCTCTGAAAAAGACCTAATACTTACTAGTTCCCTGCTTGTACACAGAACTGTTTTAGCGTCTACTGGCAATCCCTTAAGTCCTGTTCCATCCAAAGAGTGCAAAAGATCAGAAAGACTGCTCTGTGATGTTTTATTTCCAACCTTTCAACGCTAAACGTACCCTTCCCGTCATGTATATATGTACAGGCGCATGCATATATATATTTTATGATAACACCATAAAATCTTCCTGAACTTTGTCAGGGGCCTTGCACTGGACCCGTTTTGACATACACTATTATGTATATATGTACGGGCGCATGCATATATATATTTTATGATAACACCATAAAATCTTCCTGAATTTTGTCAGGGGCCTTGCACTGGACCCGTTTTGACATACACTATTATGTGTACATGTAAAGGCGTATGCATATATACATTTTATGATAACACCATAAAATCTTCCTGTACATTGTCAGGGGCCTTGCACTGGACCCGTTTTGACATACACTATTATGTATATATGTACAGGCGCATGCATATATGTATTTTATGTTAACACCATAAAATCTTCCTGAACTTTGTCAGGACCTTGCACTGAACTGCTTTTGGTGTACGCCATGATACATAAATGCACAAGCGCATGTTCCTTTTTTTGGTAATTCTATACGACAGCATGACACTGCTAATACGCGTCCAAAAATATCAACAGAGGTGTCAAAAGACGGGTCTTGACATCAGTATTAATAATCCGTAACCGGAATATACAATTTTTAAGTCGTTCAAAAGATATTAACGAAAACCAGAAAAATGACCCGCGGGTCCCTCCGAAACCGGGGGTGAAATCCATAGTATTTTTGCGCAGAACACCTTTCTGCATTAGCGGCCCTCGGACGCGCTCATAAAAAATTACCCTGGGTGGGTCCAACACCGGTTTGGAAATCAAAACTATATCCGCGCAAAACACTTATTTTCACAATTTTTTTGTGGGTACTCCAACATTACAACAACCACATGAAAATCGCCAACTTATACTGCAAATATCCCCGGGCAGAGATAACATTTTTATTTTCCGATTTCAGATTATTGTTGTCGAGATTAATACGCGTCTTTTGACACCTCTTTCGATATTGGACGCGTGTTAGCAGTGTCATGCTGTCGTATAGAATTACTCTTTTTTTATTATGGTGACACCCACACAATCACTTTTTTGTTTGTATTTTTCACAAATTTTTAACAAATTTTAACGAAATTGTAGAAATCACGCTTGAAATTTTAAAGATTTTTAACGTCAATGGCGCGTCAAATATTTTTTCTTTTTTATTTCCCTTTATTGGAATTTTTATAAGCAAGACACTCATGTTGTTTCATTCGCACTCATGTTGTTTCATTCGCACTCATAATATTTATGGGAAATTTTTTCCACCCTGAAAAACTTGAATTTTTTGACACCGAAATTTTTGATGGTGTTGGAATTTCATGGGAAAGTCGTTAAAAGTGGGTAGTCATGGTTGGCAGGGTTGTCGAAGTATGTAGTATGTGTGTATGTGAATTTAACCGTTGAGTTTTGAGATTTTTTTTATGGTATGGAAAAGTTTCTTTCATATAACGAAAAATCAATTTTACCATCAAATACGATGTTTATAAACTTCACATGAATTGCTTACGTTTAAATAATATTTACGTTAAATATATTTTTTTTTAAATATAACTTGTTTATTTCTTAAATAAACAAAAATGTTCTATTTTGAAGAATACCGTAATAGCTTTGTATTATGCAATATGAAAGTTTTAAGTTTGATTTCACAATATATCTATTACTTCCATATATTATTTATTTATAAGCTTTACGTGACTTGTGGCTTTATATAAATTGCAAACGTAAATGTAGTATATATATACATTTAATACAAAATTTATTTTTCTAATGAAATGTATTTTATTTTCCCAAATTAACAACATAAATGTGCATAAATACAAGTTTACGAACTTTGTATGACTGATAAGCTTTACGAGAATTATGACTTTATGTGAATTGCAAGCGCTTAGTACATAAAGTATTATTTTTTATTGAAATGTTATTTACTTTATATAAACAATATATAAGCACGTAAGCACGAAAATAACTGTAAAATTCTGAATGATATAGTTTGCAAACTATGTTTTTTAATATACAAAAATAAATTATACTCACAAAAAATTTTTTTTTAAATATAAAACATATGAAAAACTCAAAAAGTTTGCTAAAATTTTAATTCAAATATGTTAAAGAAAATTTATGTAGAGGGTATTTCAAAGAGTTTGTATAGACCTACCAATAAAGTGTTGCAAAGGACTGGTTATATATAACCCATCACAGGTCTGCCATTAAAGCCTTGTTAAAGGACCAGTTCTTTCAAACACGTCACAGGTCTGCCACTGAAGTCTTGTTAAAGGACCAGTTCTTTCAAACCCGTCACTGGTCTGCCCTGCAGTCTTGTCAAAGGACCAGTTCTTTCAAACCTGTCACAGGTCTGCCACTGAAGTCTTGTTAAAGGACCAGTTCTTTCAAACCCGTCACAGGTCTGCCACAATAGTCTCTATATGGTGGCAATTGGTTGCCGCTATTTTTCATATAATAGAACCGGAACTGTGATGGGTGGCTTTTATTTGTGATCGGTACGTGATATATCACGCACCAGTCCTTTTGCCTGCAGGGTTGGAACAAAATTGCCAAAGTCAACACCAACCACTGAACTATGCAAAAACAGGGGCGGAAACTGTTATTCCTTTTATAATATAATTAATTTTTATACCCAGTTGAGCAGAGCTCACAGAGTATATTAAGTTGATTGGATAACGGTTGGTTGTACATATATAAAGGAATCGATGTAGATATAGACTTCCATATATCAAAATAATCAGGATCGAAAAAAAATTTGATTGAGCCATGTCCGCCCGTCCGTCCGTCCGTCCGTTAACACGATAACTTGAGTAAATTTTGAGGTATCTTGATGAAATTTGGTACGTAGGTTCCTCAGCACTCATCTCAGATCGCTATTTAAAATGAACGATATCGGACTATAACCACGTCCACTTTTTCGATATCGAAAATTTCGAAAAACCGAAAGAGTGAGATAATTCATTACCAAAGACAGATAAAGCGACGGAACTTGGTATATGAGTTGAATTTATGACGCAGAATAGAAAATTAGTAAAATTGTGGACAATGGGCGTGGCACCGCCCACTTTTAAAAGAAGGTAATATAAAATTTTGCAAGCTGTAATTTGTCAGTCGTTGAAGATATCCTGATGAAATTTGGCAGGGACGTTACTCCTATTACTGTATGTACGCCTAATAAAAATTAGCAAAATCGGAGAAGGACCACGCCCACTTTAAAAAAAAAAAAATTTTAAAGTAAAATTTTAACAAAAAATTTAATATCTTTACAGTATATAAGTAAATTATGTCAAAATTCAACTCCAGTAATGATATGGTGCAACAAGGGCTCCGCCCTTTTTCATTTAATTTGTCTAGGATACTTTTAACGCCATAAATCGAACAAAAATTAACCAATCCTTTTGAAATTTGGTAGGGGCATATATTTTATGATGTTAACTGTTTTCTGTGAAAACGGTCGAAATCGGTTGATGCCACGCCCAGTTTTTATACACAGTCGTTCGTTTGTCCTTCCGCATGGCCGCTAACACGATAACTTGAGCAAAAATCAACATATCTTTAATGAACTTAGTTCACGTACTTACTTGAACTCACTTTATCTTGGTATGAAAAATGAACGAAATCCGACATGACCACGTCCACTTTTTCGATATCGAAAATTACGAAAAATTAAAAAAATTCCATAATTCTATACCAAATACGAAAAAGGGATGAAACATGGTGAGGTCATTGGATTGGTTTATTGACGCAAGATATAACTTTAGAAAAAACTTTATAAAATGGTTGTGACACCTACCATATTAAGTAGAAGGAAATGAAAAAGTTCTGCAGGGCGAAATAAAAAACCCTTAAAATCTTGGCAGGTATTATATATATAAATAAATTAGCGGTATCCAACAGATGATGTTCTGGGTCACCCTGGTCCACATTTTGGTCGATATCTGGAAAACGCCTTCACATATACAACTACCACCACTCCCTTTTAAAACTCTCATTGATACCTTTAATTTGATACCCATATCGTACAAACACATTCTAGAGTCACCCCTGGTCCACCTTTATGGCGATATCTCGAAAAGGCGACCACCTATACAACTACCACCACTCCTTTTAAAACCCTCATTAATACCTTTAATTTGATACCCATATCGTACAAACAAATTCTAGGGTCACACCTGGTCCACCTTTATGGCCATATCTCGAAACGGCGTCCAGCTGTGGAACTAAGCATCACTCCCTTTTAAAATACTCATTAACACCTTTCTTTTGATACCCACATTGTACAAACAAATTCTAGGGTCACCCCTGGTCCACCTTTATGGCGATATCTCGAAACGGCGTCCACCTATGGAACTAAGGATTACTCCCTTTTAAAATACTCATTAACACCTTTCATTTGATACCCATATCGTACAAACGCATTCTAGAGTCACCCCTGGTCCACCTTTATGGCGATATCTCGAAAAGGCGACCACCTATACCACTACCACCACTCCCTTTTAAAACCCTCATTAATACCTTTAATTTGATACCCATATCGTACAAACAAATTCTAGGGTCACACCTGGTCCACCTTTATGGCGATATCTCGAAACGGCGTCCACCTGTGGAACTAAGCATCACTCCCTTTTAAAATACTCATTAACACCTTTCTTTTGATACACACATTGTACAAACAAATTCTAGGGTCACCCCTGGTCCACCTTTATGGCGATATCTCGAAACGGCGTCCACCTATGGAACTAAGGATTACTCCCTTTTAAAATACTCATTAACACCTTTCATTTGATACCCATATCGTACAAACGCATTCTAGAGTCACCCCTGGTCCACCTTTATGGCGATATCTCGAAAAGGCGACCACCTATACCACTACCACTACTCCTTTTTAAAACCCTCATTAATACCTTTAATTTGATACCCATATCGTACAAACAAATTCTAGGGTCACACCTGGTCCACCTTTATGGCGATATCTCGAAACGGCGTCCACCTGTGGAACTAAGCATCACTCCCTTTAAAAATACTCATTAACACCTTTCTTTTGATACCCACATTGTACAAACAAATTCTAGGGTCACCCCTGGTCCACCTTTATGGCGATATCTCGAAACGGCGTCCACCTATGGAACTAAGGATTACTCCCTTTTAAAATACTCATTAACACCTTTTTTTTGATACCCATATTGTACAAACAAATTCTAGAGTCAACCCTGGTCCACCTTTATGGCGATATCTCGAAACGGCGTCCACCTATGGAACTAAGGATTACTCTGTTTTAAAATACTCATTTTAGAAATAGTGACGGAATTTTTGAGAAAAGCAAATATGAAAATTTCACTTGAAAAATCAAAGTTTTTTGAAAAGGAAATAGAGTTTTTAGGATATATAATAGCACAAAATGTCATTAAAACAGACCCCAACAAAATGAGATTGACTTTAAATTACCCGATACCTGAAAATTTACGAGAACTATGAGGATTTTTGGGAATTGCAGGATATTATCGTAAGTTTGTTAAAGATTTTGCAACAATAGCGAAACCATTGAGTAGATACTTATCCGGAGAAAATGGAAGAGTTTCCAGAAATAAGTCGAAAAAGTTTGAAATAAATTTGGATCAAAATGGGATTCAAGCATTTAATAAACTAAAAAAACATTTGGCGTCAGAAATGGAGTTGACGCAACCGGATTATTCAAAGGTTTTTGTTCTTACTACCGATGCCTCTAATGTAGCAAAAGGCGCTGTGCTCTCACAGGAGGGTAGACGAATCACTTTTATTTCAAAAACTCTTAATAAAACAGAAAGAAATTACGCAACAAATGAAAAAGAATTATTTGCCATTGTCTGGGTACTAAAGACTCTTAGAAATTATTTATATGGTGTCACTAATCTGGAAATTCATACTGATCATCAACTATTGACATTTGCTTTATCACCTCGTAATCCTAATCCGAAAATGAAAAGATGGCACACATTTATAAAGGAGTTTGCTCCAAAATTTATTTATAGGCCCGGTAAAACCAATATTGTAGCAGACGCATTGTCGCGTCTTGAATTAAACAATATGTCCGATGATCCACAGGATTCGCAGAGTGACGAATCACAACATTCCGCACAAAGTAGTGAGAGTATTAGAATTCAAGAAACAAAAAAACCTGTAAACCAATTTAAACAACAGATAATTTTGTGTAAAAACAGATTCACAATTCATGAATTAATTTAAAATTTTGGAAATAAAAGGCATTTAATAGAATATGATACAGTGGAAAATTTGCTAACCATTTTAAAAGAATTTATTCAACCAAAATTGGTAACCGCAATTCACTGTACAATAGAGGATTTATATGAAATCCAAGGACCCTTAAAACAAACCTTTCAAAACAAATTTGTTTATACAAGTCTTTTTCCGATGGATATTATTAATAGGGAAGCTCAGTCTGGAAGAATTGAACAAACTCATAATAGAGCTCATCGTAACTTTAATGAAAACATAAAACAAATAGAAAAATTATACTATTGGCCAGAAATGAGAAAAAGGATGAAAGAATACATTCGTAATTGCACAATATGTAATAAAAATAAATATGATCGTCATCAAAAAAGAATACCAATATGCAAAGCTCCAATTCCAGAAGCAGAAGGAGAACAGCTTCACTTAGATATTTTTTACGCGCAGAAGTTGAAATTCGTCACATGCGTAGACGCTTATTCAAAATTTTTAGTAATGAAACATATAGAAGACAAATCTAATATTGAGGAAAAGGTTTTGGAATTACTGCAAACTTTTACAGATGATAAACGAATAACTTTGGATAATGAGCCAAGTTTCACAACGCCAACATTTAAATCTCTGATGCATTGATTAAATATCGAAATTTTTTTTTGTGATCCCCGACACAGTATAACCAATGGGCAAATAGAAAGAGTTCATTCGACAATAATAGAAATAGCTAGATGTATAAAAGAAGAATACAATATATTTAGTGATTTAGAAACAATTATTAGAGCGGCACAATAGTACAATATAACGATACATTCAGTAACTAATTTTAAACCAAACGAGGTTCTCTATAACAGGGTGAATCATGAAAATTTACCAATAAAACTCAGGCACAGGATATAATGTTAACAACTCATAATAAAAATAGAGTTGAAAAAGAATATTGCCCAGGACAAATCATTTATGAAAAAATGATAGGAGAAAGAAATAAGTTAAAGCCTAGGTATAAAAAACAGCAGGTTAAGGAAAATTTAGAAAATAAAATAATAATTAACAATAGAAATAGAATCATACATAAGGATAATATAAAATCATAATTATTCGTAGATATTCAAAATGATATTGTTCATGATTGCATTCCTGCTCGGCTCAATAGTCGCTGACATCGTGGATTATACCCGACAAAATTACGTACTAATTGAGAGTGGAGACGTTTCCATATATGAAGATTATGGAGATATTTTTCACATTACAAATTTAACATATTTAGAGGAAATCATAAATGAAGAAAAACGAGATTTTATTAATCATTCAGTTTCATATAATGACAACAATAAAATTAACAGCTTAGACGCTGAATCAGAAATTTTAATAATTAAAACTTTGATAGGACAACTTAGACAAAATTCCTTTAGGCAGAATAGAGGGATAAATGAGTTGGGAACAATTTAGAAATGGATAGCGGGAACTCCAGATCATGATGACTTTGTAATAATTAATGACAAATTAAATGAATTAGTCGAAAATAATAATAAGCAATTTACTACAAATTCAGAAATGTTTAAAGTAATCACAGAATTAACAAATACAGTAAATAAAATGAAAGGAGACACTTCTTGCTACATAAAGCAAGGAGTATATGAAGATAGAAATGAATTAGCCATTTACAAAAGAGTAAAAACGGTGAATGGTTTTTCAATAATAAAATATTGTCATGTAATTCGTTTATTTGGAGTGGAACAGGTTTTCTATGTGTTTAGGCCCAATGCCTAACTTTCACTTGATTGACGGCGCCCCTCCCTAATGTTTTAATAATATTTCCAGCCACCCACACTCACGCCGCATTTGTGTGCATGCATGCACATGCATGCGTTGCGTACACATGCATGTGTGTGTGCAGGTTGTCAGCACCCATTCACGAATACGTAAGGGTGGTTGTGTGTGTGGTTTTTCCCCTCCTTAATACCAGAGGACCTTTTCGCGGCTTAGCGGTTGTCATCAACGGCACAACCGGCCTCTTTTTCGATCAACCGCCTACCGATACGCATCGTCCAAGGATCAACGCTGTACTTTGTTACACAGGTAAAATACCCTTGTCGTCTCTACATTGTACATTTCCGTTCAATTCAATTAAATACATTATTATAATGAGGAATTCCTCTTGGTGTTTTCTTTCTCGTATTTCTTTCGAGTGCACTATCAACCCGAGATCGACCCGTGTGCGCCTACCCATTGCCGGTTTCAGACGCACCCAGGCCGAACATTGGTCCTCCTCACCAGGAACTAAAAGCGCCTCTTTATATATACAGTCCACAACACAGCACATTTGCCTACTACTAAATTTGCACGAATTGCCACAAAAAAAAAAATCATCAAAAGTTTTATTTGTCACAGCATAGTCCAGCAGAACCACCAAAAAGTTGGAAGTTTGATAGTATACACGACATTAGCAGCCGCCGGAGCCACAGCCATCACATCAATTTTTCCACAAAAACAAAGTAAGTTTATATTTCTTGCCACTTTTTTTTGAGTGTTGTTTTTTGCAAAGTAAAGAAAAAAACCCCGTTTAGTGCGCGAAAAATTAAAAATAAAAGTGAAAACAATGAAGTGATTTAGTGAGCACCAATTTATTTTTCTAATTTCAAAGGTTAAATCACTCGGCTTGTTAGCCTTTATTTTCAGTCCTTGTGATTATCTGGTCTATCCCCCCACCAGTGGTAAGGTTTTCCAGACACAACACAAGGAAGAGGGTAACCTAACCTCACTTTCCGCACCATACTAAATAGGTTTTTGTTGTTGTTTTTTTTGTACTTCACAAACACGAAATTAAGTTCAATTTAATTAATTAATCCGGTGCTCACTTCACTTTTTAAACACTTTTTACACTTTTTTTGGCGCTTGTTTTGCAATATCGCACGCATTTTTTCACTTCTTCAAAAATACACCCATTATTTGTGGAGGTGGCGAGTGGTCCCCTTTTTGTTGTTGCCGCTGAGACAAAATTTGTACATTAAATCTTTTGCTGTTTTCGCTGCTGTGACAAAAAGCCCAAAAATAAATCCCTTTTTGTTGTCCCTGTTGTGACAAAAAGTTGAAAAATAAACCTCTGTTGTTCTCGCTACCGAGACAAAAAGTCTGCACTATAAAAAGAAATAATAAAGCTTCGAATTTCAATAGTGTTTATTTACGGCTGGGCAGGTATTTTTACTCAAAATCGTTCCATTTCTCTAATCAGCAATTATTTCTTTAATAAATTCAAATAAGACCATGGAAACCTACATCAGACTGGTAGAATTAATCGCAGAGTTTGATACAGATTACAGCCTTATTCCGGAAAGCGACCATAGCAAACACACCCTTGCGATACAGCAGGAAGAGTTGCGGTCCTTGTGGAAGAAGGTAAAGTCTGCGTTTGATTCGCTACTAGGATCTGAGGAGGTGTCAGGGGATGACGTTATGGCGGTAAGAAAAAAGCAAAAAGCAGCATACGCAATCTACATGCGATGCCTAGCGTCTATATCTGCTGAGGCAGAAAAATACAAGAAAGAGGACAAGAACGTCAACCCTGAGCAAGAACCTCATGCGCATAAAATTCGCCTCCCTGCTTGCGACACGGAAATTTTTAAAGGGGATTATCTGTCTTGGCCAACTTTTCGCGACCTTTTCACGGCAATTTATATAAACAATTCCAGCTTGAAAGGGGTGGAAAAGTTATTCCATCTCAACAACAAAACGCAGGGCGAAGCAAAAGATATCGTTAAAAAATGCCCTCTCACAAATGAAGGTTTCGAGATGGCCTGGAAAAACTTGTGTGAAAGATACGAAAACAAACGTATCTTAGTTAACACACAACTACAAATTTTATTTAACTTAAAAAAGGTAGAAAGTGAGTGTGGCAGTTCAATAAAAAAGCTGCAAAATGATATAAATAATTGTATTTCGTCCCTCAAATGCCACAAAATTGACACTTCCAATTGGGATGCAATCCTGACCTATCTATGCTCAACCAAGTTACCAGAGAGCACGCTGGCTCTTTGGGAGCAAAGTATAGATCATAAAATGGACATATCCAAGTGGGAGGATATGGATTAATTCCTGTCTAATCGGTTTCAGACACTTGAAACAGTGTCTGGTTTTACAGGGCATGCCACTTCGAAAGTGCAAAAACTAAACGCGTCGCGACAATCAACAGAACCCCCTACGAAAAGACTTGGTGCCTTTCAAACAAAGGTATCCAGACCGACGCCAAAGGCAATGTGTAAAATGTGCAAGTCCGCAGAGCACAGATTACGAAACTGTTCACGCTTTTGCGAGTTAACCCCTCCAGAAAGGATTAAATTCATAAAATCTACAAGTGGTTGTCTGAATTGTCTATCCCCAGGACACACAGTGACCAGATGCACCAGTCCTTACAACTGCAATACGTGCCACTCTCGTCACCATACGCTCCTGCATGCGGATACCCTACAGAAAAACACCACCTACAACCCGCCCCAACACTCCTACGATAATAGGCCCTCTACTTCTAGACAGGCATTAGCGAGACAGGAATCAGAAAAATCAGGTTCAAACGGGAACAAAAATGTGACATCCTGTCATACGAATTCCAGCACAGGTGTGCTATTAGGAACTGCTCGCGTACACATTCACCGTAATGGTACCGACTTCTCCGCGCGGGCATTAATTGATTCAGGGTCTGAATGTTCCTTTATAACTGAAAGACTGAAACGCAGAATCAATTTGCCAGCGAGGAAAATGCATGCCCAAGTTTCAGGCATCACAAATGCGGTGTCAGCTCAGGTGAAAGAGGCATCCAAAATTGAATTACGTTCACCAGTGGATGCCTGCTTCAGCCTGACTACACCCGTTCTAGTCCTAGCCAAACTCACTGGGAAGCTTCCATCCTGCCATATCAACGCCATGACTATGCAGGCATTCCCAGACTTGGTGTTGGCAGACAAGAGGTTCTACATCAACGAAGACGTAGACCTCATACTTGGAGGAGACATATAACAGCAAATTATACTGAGCGGTCTGAAAAAGAATGTACTAAATACACTTTTGGCCCAAGAGACAGTGTTCGGTTGGATACTAACCGGTCGCATCGAAGCACAGAGTCCAACGAAGAGCATCATGTCATTTTATAATGAGGTTGCATTGGACAACCAATTAAAAGCTTTCTGTGAGATAGAAAATGTTCCCAAAAATAAAATGCTTAATGAAGAAGAAAGGTATTGTGAAGAACTATTTAAGGAAACGACAAAACGTGATGAAAATGGGAGGTATATAGTTTCGCTACCATTCAGGCAGGATTACCCTGAGAATATTAAATTAGGACCGTCCCTAAAGCGCGCATGTTCACAATTCTTCAGAAATGAGGGGCGATTACTGAAAAACCAAGAGTTAGGGAAATAATATGTTCGGGTGTTATCCGAATACGAAACGCTTGGACATATGAGAAAAATTAAAAATAATGTACCATCCGACGATTCGGATAATTATTTCCTGCCCCACCACGCCGTTGTAAAGGCGGAAAGTACCACCACCAAGGTGCGCGTCGTCTTCAACGCGTCAAGCCCTACAGCAAATGGCATTAGTCTAAACGACATACTCCACCCAGGTCCAGTACTCCAAGCAGACTTGCCTATTTTAATTCTACGTTGGAGACTGTACCGCTTTGTCTTTAATACCGACATAGAAAAGATGTATAGGCAGATTTGGGTGACCGATAATCACGCCAAATTTCAAAGAATTGTCCATCGAACATCCACCAACGAACCCATCAGTCTTTACGAACTAAAGACTGTCACCTTTGGTGTAAACTGCGCCCCCTACCTCGCGATACGGTCACTTCTACAATTGGCTGATGATGTAGAAAATACCCAACCAATAGCATCGGGTATATTACGCGAAAGTATGTATGTCGACGACGTTTTATCTGGAGGGCATACAATAGCGTCAACTATCAAAGCAAGGAACGAGATTCGCGAAGCATTACACTCAGCTGGCTTTCCATTGCGCAAGTGGACATCCAATTGTGAGGAAATCCTTCAGGACATCCCCAAAACGGATTTGCTCAGCGAGGACTTGCTAGCGTTTGAAGAGGCTAGCTCGGTGAAGGCACTCGGAATACGATGGAACGCGCATTCAGACATGTTTTACTTCACCGCAGGAGTTTTAGAGAATGGCGAGAACATCACCAAACGCGCAATCCTATCCGCTATAGCCAAACTTTTCGACCCTTTAGGCTGGCTTGCACCAATGGTCATAGTAGCAAAAATACTAATGCAGAACATCTGGTTAGAGGGCACCGGGTGGGATGAACTGTCTCCCCAACTACCCAACACTATAGCGAAATAACATTAGGATACCGCGGTGGGTAAATTTTTCACCGGAAGACGACATAGAAATCCACGGCTTCTGTGACGCTTCCGAGAAAGCATATGCGGCAGCGATATACATGCGCGTGAAAAGAAACGATCAGGTTTTCATACACTTACTTTTAGCGAAAACCAGAGTAGCTCCAGTGAAAACCATCTCGCTACCACGTTTAGAATTATGCGGCGCCGTGCTGCTTGCAGAGATCATGGAATCAATATTCAGAAACATTCATCTGGGACCAGCAAAAGTTCACCTCTGGACGGATTCAACCATCGTACTCGCATGGATAAGAAAGCCGCCCTGTTCCTGGTCAACCTTCGTCGCACACCGAATAACTAAAATCATCGATATGGTCGGTAGCAAGGACTGGCTTCACGTGGACTCGGAATCTAATCCAGCGGATCTAGGAAGCAGAGGACTACTTGCATCAGAGTTGGTCAACAATTCGTTGTGGTGGCAGGGACCTTCTTGGCTGCAAGAAAACAATTCCCACTGGCCAGCACAAGAGACCGAATACAAAACGTCCGTTGAGGAGAAGAGGGCACAAACATATGCCACGACAAGGGTAGATCAGGTAGATATTCTTGACCGTTTTTCAAATTTACCCAGGGCTTTGAAGGTTCTTTCCTATGTTAGGAGATTTTATAAACGAACTCACCCAAAAACTAAAGCAATTTTCCACGAAAGGTCGTGTATAATCTCAGACGATGAGATTAAGACAACGACTCAAGCATTAATACGAGTCTGCCAGAAACAATTTTACGGGACAGAATATTTAAAATTGAAAAATAGTGAACCTATCGATCGAAAGAGTGAAATACTGTCACTCAACCCATATATCGACAAAGATGATATTATTAGAACAGGGGGCGTCTAGGGGCTTCAAAAGACATGTCATATAATGAGCGCCATCCGATCATCTTGCCTTACAATTGTAGGCTGTCTCGCCTTACAGTTATGATGGCTCATCATGACTCCCTTCATGGCGAGAACCAGCTCATGCTCCGTCTTATCCGAACCCAATACTGGATACCGAATGTCAAGACCATGATCAGAGCCATCATCCACAATTGCAAAACCTGCATTATTCACCGAAAGCAGGCACAGTCCCAACTTATGGGGACCCTTCCCTGCGAACGGACTACTTTTACCCGCGCGTTCACCAATACCGGGGTAGACTTTGCGGGGCCTTTCGACATCAAAAGCTACCGCGGTAGGGGATGTCGACTGTCAAAAGGCTACGTATGTCTTTTCGTCTGTTTTTCCACTAAGGCCATCCACTTAGAAGCCACTAGTGACCTTAGTACCCCAGGCTTCCTCGCGGCCTTTTCGCGTTTTATTGCGAGAAGAGGATGTCCGAAGAACATCTACTCCGACAATGGTACGAACTTTGTCGGAGCTTCCAGATCTCTACGATCGGAATTCAAAGCCTTCCTGGCAGAAAGCCGAGACAAAACAGTCTCCAAGTATAGCCATCAAGCATTAACTTGGCATTTTATTCCCGCTGGCGCTTCACATATGGGCGGCTTGTGGGAGGCGGGAGTGAAGAGCTTCAAAAGCCACTTCAAAAAGATCGCATCTCCCCATAAGTACACCATGGAGGAGTTCCAAACCATTTTGTGCAGGATTGAGGCGTGCCTCAACTCGCGCCCACTCAGTCCAGGGTCGAATGACCCAACGGATCTGAAACCACTAACCCCAGGACATTTCCTAACGGGCAGCCACCTACTGGCTCCGCCAGAACCAGATACTAGTGAGAGCTCTGCCTCGATGATAAATCGGTGGCAGAAACTCAAAGCCCTCCATCATACTTTCTGCAAGCGATGGAAGGTGGAATATCTATCCGAACTTCAAAAACGATTGAAGTGGAAGCATCCCAAAGAAAACATACAAGTGGGAGATCTCGCCGTCCTCAAAGAAGACAACTTATCTCCCAACGAATGGAGGTTAGGTAGAGTCGTCAACGTACACCCCGGCGAAGATAACCGAGTACGTGTAGTCGACCTCATAACCGAGAAGGGTCAAGTCAGACGACCTTTGGTCAAACTGATCCTTCTCCCTACGGAGATCGAGTGTGGGAGGACCACGAGTTCCTCGTAACAATCCGTCCGTTCCTCCACATACCTCCTGTCAGAAAATTCAACCCCAGCTCTCGTTCACCCGGAACGAGGCCAACCAACAACCCTAATGCAGATCCGCATCTGCCACAAAATACTTATTTTCAATTTCCAAAATCAAACCCCAATTCACTCACTCCCCAGAGCGAGGACACCAGAACCCTAACGCAGATCCATGATCTGCCACATAATGCATATGCACTCGTTCAAAGGCACTCGGCCAACAGGATTTATGAAAATTCATCCCATCACCCAAAACCTTTTGTTAAAAAAAAAAAAAAAAGAAAAACAGAATTTCTTCTACTCATAAATTTTGAGTTTTCCAATGAAAAAATCGAAAAATTAACAAAAACAAAAACTTTTGTGAAAGAAGGACTGGCAACAAATTATAAAACAAGTTAAAATGCAAACCTAGATGCTTATACATATCGGACTATGTGAGCATCTACATTAGTAGCAAGTCAAGTTCTAAACTCACCCTCTTTTTGTTCGTTGATTGATAGTTGCGTGCTGTGACTAGATGTGTAACTCGTTCCACCACCAGATAAGTTCGGTACTTCCTGATCCATAATTTCATCAGGTTTCATTGGTTTCATAACGTCCGCAATGAATTGTGGATGCATATAAGCGTCACGTCTTTTATTGTGAAGCACACGACACTTAAATTTATTGAAAAGGAAATATAAGGTTTTCCATCACACATATTCATTGATATAAATACGGTTCATATCGTCTATGAAAACTCAAACCACATATAAAAGTTTTCTACCATAGATGGGCCTTAATAACAAAAAAGTGGAAATAATCCCATAGCCCGGTAGTAAGCCGACAGTTTTGGAGGCGATTTGATATAATCACTTCAAAAACTCAAAGAATACAACAACAAGAACAGTTGGTCGGAACTTTCACCGACGATATATATTTTAGATTACAAATTCTACTAACCGTAAGCTATTGTACTCTCGGTCAGGTCTACATTCAAGTTCTCTGTACGCTTAAGTTCAAAATCTTGTAATATTAAATAAACTAATAGGCAATGATTTATGTTGTGCTAGGTTTACTATTATTTAAGCGGCCGTTTCTATTAAATGAATATCCAATACAACTTAATATAAGGCTATGAAAAAAAAAAAAAATCATTTCTTTGCCGTCAAAGGATGTATAGAAAACTTTACCAATCGATTATTTTATCTTGTAAAATGGAATACAAAAGCCTTTGCCAAATAAATCTCATCGCAGGCGTTGAGGACATAAATAATATGAATATTGCATTCCAAAATTGGTCATAGTGTGCATAACACTTATGATATTCCAAACGTTTATGTTTGCCACAATCATAGCCAGAACACATTGGTCAATTTCAAAATGCTCTGGTAAATTCCGAGCCATGCACCGTTCCACATTCTGTAGTTGAGTTGCAACTAAAAAATACGCTATGAGACATAGCACGCAACTCATGAAGACTTGGAACTGCTCCACATATTACACATATCACATTTGTTGGAGCCAATGGAATTGGTACAAATCTATATGCTAGCATTGCATCTCGTTTCGGCAAATAAACTGGAACATCATTTTGTAAAGTAAGTGACGAATTCAATGGTAACAGAAGTAATTCCCGGTCTATGGGATCCAAATCCCACCAACCTTCGGTACCAACCGCAACACTATTACCAACAACGAAACGAACAAAAAGCAAGAAGTGGAAAACTACGTGTCTTCGAAAAAAAAAATCTATTAAAACTTAACATTTTCCATCAAAATTAATGTATTTTTGGAGTCAATCAGCCTGTTGGCTGTGCGTGCTACCAACAACGGCGAAATGCAACTGTTACTTTCATCAATATGTCTGGCGTTGACGAGCGTCGTGATTGGAAACGCCTACTATTTCATATACGTGTCGCAAGTCTCTTAGTGGTTTTAGGCGCATTAGACTACGTTTTCTTATGCACGCTTATAATTCGACGCTTGTTCGCGGACCCACAGTGCAACTGGTATTTGGCTTTGAATATGCTATATTGTTAACGGTAGTCGCAAGCACTGCAATTAAATACGTCTTACATGCTGCCGAAATGCGCACTGACATACCATGGGAGAATAAAGCGGTATTCTTACTATACACTGAGCTAGTGATTGGGTTAATTAAAGTTATTTTATATGTATTATTTGTTGTAATAATGGCTAAAATATATGCATTACCAATGTTTATATTCCGTCCGATGTTCTTCACAATAAGAAACTTCAAGAAGGCACTAAGCGATGTTATCATGTCCCGACGTACTATACGCAACATGAATACTCTGTATCCAGATGCTACACCTGAAGAATTGCGTCTATCGGATAATATATGTATCATTTGCAGGGAAGACATGGTGAATCATGCAAAAAAAAATTACCTTGTGGCCACATTTTTCACACCACATGTTTGCGATCATGGTTTCTACGTCAGCAAACGTGCCCAACATGTTGACTGAATATATTTCGGGCCCCTAATGCTAATTCTACAGCAATCCCAAGACAAGACGATGCCGCAGTAGGAGGAGCAGCAGGACATGCGCCACCTGGGGCTGCTTCTGCACCAAATGCTACAACAATAACAGATCAAGCAGGTGGTATTGCTACACAACGTGCAGACGGTGCAACGGCACCTAATGTTACAAGTCTTCCTAGCTTCTTTGAAAACATTGGTAATAATGCTACTAACCCATTACAAGGCACCATGCCCTTTTCCCACGACAACATCCTTACCAAACTTTCAAGCGATGCCGATGCCGCCACCATTTATGTTACCGCCTCCATTTCCATTTATTCCTCCATTCGCTGTACCACCACCTCCAATGCCACCAGATCTAAGTACTTTGAGTGATGAAGAATTGAAATCATTGGAAGGTAATGAACGTCGACACGATTGAGGAGCGTATTAAGCTTTTGCGCAACATTCAATTAATGCTAAAAGCTGCAGGAATTTTGATGAATAATTACCAAATAATTACTGCACGGTTACAGACAACGGGTGGTGCCACCACCGCACCAAATACTGAAAACACTGTACCGAGGAGTACTACAAATACAGATACTATTAATATGGGCGATGGCCCAAGTACATCAGCTTCAGCAGCTGCTGCTCTCGCTGCAAAACAGGCAACAAGCGCAGGTTCGCAAAACCATAATGATGTAGCAATTGAGGACATTGGCGGGGAAGAGCATGACTACAGTAAGATTAAACGTAAAAGTGCAGCTTCTTTGTCTACTGCGTCACCAATATTACATCCGCCAAACAGAAATATAAGTTCAAGCGATAAAGACAATTTCATCACATCTGAGCAACCAGAAAATGCTGAGCTGAGTGAACTGAGAAAGCGCCGTTTGAAATTTCTTGAAGAGCTCAACAAATCAGCGGCGTCAACAGCAACAAACTTAACCAATACTTCAAATGTTTAGAAAATGAGCTTTAGCAACATCATTCATTATTATATTGGAAATATGCGTGCTATCATTCCTGATGGGAGTACAAAAAATCATCATGTTCGGCATTGTTATTAACACTGGTGTTGGCGTTGGCGGTAGTTATGGGGTCGTTTGCATTTGATTTTTTCGTATGTAACCAACATTTGTGCTGATTTTGTATCATCTGTCATTTGTATATCTAAGCCGCCCATATTTTCATCGATTTTGTAATTATTTTCAATAGCGACAATATTTGTCCAGCGAGTCGCTACCAGCCGAATCGTCATTCTTGGCGTCCATTCTAACCGACGCCGTTGCGTTTTAGCCAAATACACTTGTTGTTTGGTACAAATACAAATATTACACTGTACAGCTATGTGGTGGATTGTGAAACGATTCCTGTTACCAATCTGCAGGATACCCTGCTTTGTCGAGTCTACGGCCGTGTGAATGGTCGGTCGCCGCACGTAGTACCTCAATATTTGCAAATGTTCTTTCGCCAATGCGCGGCTCTTTGAACTCTACAAACAAGCACACTAGTAGCGATATTTCGTTGAACTTTCATGTAGTTTTACACGTAGTTAGCGTTTTTGGCCGAATTTTTTTCTTATATTCATGCAAAAGGTGAAATTTTGTTTAAAATGTTTTTTGACTTCTAAAAGCAAATTTGCAAATGATTGTACTACGGCCACGCGCCGTAGTAAAAAGAATGGAACAACGGAAAAAATCTTTCGATTAGTCCCGTTTGTTTCAATTCTGAGAAATTTGCGTTCTATACACGGGCGTGTATGAATGTTCGCAATTCTTTTTTGTCTTTGCTGCCGGTAAATATCTACCAGTACGCGGACTTTTTAAGACGAAAATGTTGGAAGACAAAAAAATGAAAATAGCAGTAGTTGGTAGATTTTGTTACCAAGAAAACAACAGCTATAGTTCTTATTTGTCCCAAACACTTAATAATTTATTGTAAAACAAATAACGCGCATTTCAGAAGATGACACTTTAAAACTCGTAAACAAGACAAAATTACATGTACATTTGTATATACCTATGTACATTGCTTATGCCTATACGATACTCACTTTTTTCCTGTATCGTGAGTGAGAAATATCGACAAACATGCACCAAAACGTCTAATCACAACAATAATATTCCAAAATACCAAAGTTACTGCCACAAAATAACCGATCTCGGCAGGTAATCGTTTCCGTAGAACCTTTTAGTTTCGTTCAAATCATTCAAAAATTTCTCTACTCAAAAATTTATTTCCTGTTTAAGTTCTTCAGAAATTTTTCAACTTTGACTGAGTTGGTCAGTATCGCCTCCTAATGTTAGTTGGGTGGGCTCTGCAATTCAATACTTTAAAATTATCGCAGTGCGGATACTTATACTGCGAAAATACTGAACTATTGGTATAATCTAAGTTTTGGTAGCAGAAGTAGTAAAAATGAAAAATGGGTCAAAAAGGTTGGTCAAACTACCAATGCGGTAAAGTCCGTGCACTGACTGCCCATATACTGATACCAACGTATGTACATATATATTATGTTAGGGATGCATAAAATGATGCAAACGGGTACCCAAAAACCCGTTTCCGGAAAAATCGGTTACCGGAGCTAAATACCCTTCGGGAACCGTGTCGTTTGCTAAACGCTATCAATGAAACGGGACTACAAGCGTACTTGGGAAAGATTGAATAAATAACCGAAAGGTAATACAAAAAGAGAAAAATGATACATTCTACAAATGATTCTCCTCATCCAAAACGAACATTTTTTTATTTTTTCTTTACATCGCATACAATTTTGCTGTTCAAACATTTTTTTTTGTGGCGGGCAGGGAAATTGTTGGGTTTTAGCACCAACAACACAAATAACAGCGAATCAAAAGAACCCACGCTATACACTTTCTACCCGGTCCGGCACCAGAATGTGCGAACCGAAAAATCGTAAATGCTCATTTTCTGCAGCACTAGTGTGCCCGTGGCCAACTAAAACGCTACCGGATGACACAAAATAAACAAAATAAGGCACTAAAGACCCAGGCACATAACGTGCGGGGAAAGAGGCCATGCATATAATGCACGCCACAAATGAATATTTTTTTTATGCAGCGACAGATGTTTCCCCTTATGCGCGCGCTAATAAAATTTCCCAAATCCCCAATAATACAACTAGGGACCACTCGCCCCCGCATTTTCGAAAATGACTCGACCCAGTCAAACATATTGCATTTCTTTCAGAAAAATGGGTCGCTTTGCCGCTATGCAACGAAGCGCTGCCAAGAACGTCATGCGTTATACGTCGGAATGCCGCGCTTGTTTTAAGCAACATCCCATACGCCTGTGCCCAATCTTTCGGGCCAAAAAACCCGAGGAGCGTCTTTACTTAGCGATCCGCGGGAGCTGCTGTGGAAATTGCTTGGCTCTAGACCACCGCTCGAACGCGTGCCCAAGCCAAGGCCGATGTAAAAAATGCGGCGAAAAACATCACACGATGCT
This sequence comes from Eurosta solidaginis, assembly GCF_040869045.1. Lineage (NCBI taxonomy): Eukaryota > Metazoa > Arthropoda > Insecta > Diptera > Tephritidae > Eurosta > Eurosta solidaginis. The sequence continues at coordinate 148,773,393 of NC_090324.1, read as the reverse complement.
TCACATCTCCTCGATTGATGGAGAGGAACAGCTACTCCACGAAGCCCGCTCCAAACCATGGAGTGTACAAGTTGAGGAGGAGCTGGAATCACCCCGTGAGCGGATTGACGACTCCATCTCGTTATATGCGTCAGATGCTGGAACGGAGACTGGGCCTCTTCGTCCAGCTCGAATCCACCGAACCGGAGCGGAGACTCGGTCTCTTCGCCCGATCACAACACCAGCAGCCAAATCGTATCGACCGCTTTTGCAGCACGAAAGGAAGCGGCTCCAGCACAACCCATCTACAGTCCAGCGCCATGTTCGTGACGGCCGAGCGGAGACTCGGTCTCTTCGCCGGCAAACTAAGGACCCTCAACGAAGACAACCACCGCGCGATCGCAGAGCGGAGACAAGGCCTCTTCGCCTGCAACAACGACATCACACCCATCATCAACCACGAGATCGCAGTCACGGATCCAACTCGCTGCAGCTCACCACCGTGTCCGCCTTCCGGGCAGGGCTCCTAGCTCCGCATTCAGCTGCCACCGCCACCATGATACCGACGGTAGCGATGACCCCCACCGCGGTCGTGAAAATAGAAGCAGGGGGCGGCTACACCTCGTTCGCGCCTTAATCGATGGATGCTCCCCCACCACAGTGATTGCGGATGAGCTCGCCCAGGAGCTCCAACTTCCTACCAGGAGCATTGGCGGGCAAGCAGGATGTCTGCTGCGTATCCGAGAAAGACACGGACAGAACAAAAGGATTGCGACCCATGCTGCGGTCGTATCCAATTTTCGGCACATGACACCCACGACCAGCATCGGCAGCGCTATCGCAGCCCCGTACGCACATCTCCGTCTTGCGGATCCGCAGTTCCATGCATCCGCGCCGATCCGCCTCATCCTAGGAACATGTGTCTATGCGGAGATAATATTACCAGGGATTCTGCCCACCACGTTTGGCCCTTTGCTGGCTCAGAGTACCATCTTCGGTTGGGTACTCTCGGGCACAACCAAGGCCTAACATGAAAATGTTCGGTAACGACCGAAATACAGGAATTTTTACACTTTTTATTCTTTTTTTTTATTTATTTTTTATTGAATTTCTGTTGTACACAGTCGCAAGAGGTGTGCATTGTGACTTCGTACAAGTGAAAAATCTTTCTATCCCTCCATTGCCATACCTACGTGTCAAATCATAGCTGACAGGGAGGACGGCTGTCGCGAAGGGCCAGAGAATGGAAGAAAGGTTTCTTTTTCTTGTGTTCGCCGTTATTAGATTGAAGTGCCATGAAATGCGCATTTGTTTCAAATCAGCTTTTCCTTTAAATTTGTATACAGAAAATCAGACTACAAATTAATACTCACTCGCTGTTCACTATTGTGAACGTTTTATCAAAAATTCGCCACTTGTATGAATTCACAATCGAGGTGTGCGTTTAAAACCCTGTATCATTACAATAAGTTATTTTTTATTGAATTTTCTTCATACAAAATTCTATGCTTGTTCACTTCCAATGAATTTGTAATAAACGGCAAGAAATATGAACATATATATCTTTTTACTTTTTTGCAATCCCTAGCTCTAGGCAAACATGGCTCAGGCTTTTAACCATGACGGGAAAGTGGCTAATGACCGAGGCATCCGCAACCAAGCTCGCACACTACGCAACTCATCGTGCGTGCTGCCAAGCCGGCGGACTGGCCGTCGTTAGGTTAAGTTAGTTATAAGTTTTTTATTTTTTTTCCTCTTCTTTACGGTCGGTGATCCTTGGATGACTGTGAGGTTGCGTACCGCAAGGGGGGCGGCATGTTTAGGCCCAATGCCTAACTTTCACTTGATTGACGGCGCCCCTCCCTAATGTTTTAATAATATTTCCAGCCACCCACACTCACGCCGCATTTGTGTGCATGCATGCACATGCATGCGTTGCGTACACATGCATGTGTGTGTGCAGGTTGTCAGCACCCATGCACGTATACGTAAGGGTGGTTGTGTGTGTGGTTTTTCCCCTCCTTAATACCAGAGGACCTTTTCGCGGCTTAGCGGTTGTCATCAACGGCACAACCGGCCTCTTTTTCGATCAAACGCCTACCGATACGCATCGTCCAAAGATCAACGCTGTACTTTGTTACACAGGTAAAATACCCTTGTCATCTTTACATTGTACATTTCCGTTCAATTCAATTAAATACATTATTATAACGAGGAATTCCTCTTGGTGTTTTCTTTCTCGTATTTCTTTCGAGTGCACTATCAACCCGAGATCGACCCGTGTGCGCCTACCCATTGCCGGTTTCAGACGCACCCAGGCCGAACACTATGAGATAGATAACTTGGAACCAGATTTGCTCCGGGGATATAAAATTTTTTGAAAAAAATAGAAGCGCATATTGACTTGCGCAAAGGAAAAATAATTTATAAAAATATAGATGATAAAGATAATGTGAAAAGAAGCATTAATAGTAACTTTCGTAATGATAGTGTTGCAAATCTAAACCCCTTGGGACAAGAAAGTCCTAAGGCTCCCGCCGAAGTTAATACCGGCAAAAAAAAAAAGAAAGTGAAACAAAAAAAGAAAGTGAAATAAAAAAGGCAAATAAGCCTATTAAAATTAAACAATTAAACCCCTTGGGATTAAAAAATCCTAAGGCGCCCGCCGAAGTTAATTCCGGCAAAACCAAATAAAAAATCTTAAAAAAGCAAAAACGCCTAACATATGTGAAGAATTAAATCCCTTGGGACAAAATAGTCCTAAGGCGCCCGCCGAAGAAAATACCGGCAATAAGAAAGAAGAATGTGTAGGAGAGTGTGAAATATTAAACCCCTTGGTATGCGAAAATCCTAAGGCGCAGGCCGTAGAAAATACCGAAAAAATAAAAAATAAATTCGAAAATCAAAATTTGAACAAGGTACAAAGGCCTTTTAGAAATTAAAGAAATGAAATAAATCCTAAAAAGGATATGCAAAATATTGTGGAACAAAAAGTTTCTACAAAGCCAGCCGGTGATTTTACCGGCAACATTATATTAAACAAATATTTTATTTCGTTAGGACAAAAGGATCCTAAATTACAAAAAGAGGAACTTATGGGAAATTCATTTGATAATTCTTCTGTAATAACTGAAAAAGATTCAGAAATAGCTGCAATGCTCAGTGATAGGGATAATGACAATGAAGAATTGTCAAATTTTAAAAAATATGTGAGAAATAAAAATAGTGAAGAAAATTTTGAAACATTAAAGATTGAAAGTCAAGATGAGAACCTTTCGGAATTCAAACCCCAGATAAAAGAAAAAATTGCTAAAATACATTCAAGAATAAATACAAGCTTTCCGTTTATGACCAACGTAAGGGCAGAAATAAGAACCAAAAATATTGAACCCATATGGAGTAGGCAATACCCATATCCTTTGTCAGTAAATTCATTCGTTAATAAAGAAATTAATAAAATTTTGAATGAAAACATAATAAGACCTAGTAAAAGCCCATATAATTCACCGATTTGGGTTGTACCCAAAAAAGGAACAAATGATGATGGCTCACCCAAACTTAGAATGGTCATCGATTATAAAAAGATTAATCAACATACCATTTATGATCGTTATCCAATTCCGGATACTAACATAATTTTATCAAATTTAGGTAAATCAAAATATTTCTCAAGCATTGATTTAGAATAAGGTTTTCATTAATTATTAATGTCGGAAAATGACATAGAATAAACCGCTTTCTCCGTAAATAATGGAAAATATGAATTTTTGTGAATGCCATTCGGTCTGAAAAATGCACCTAGAATTTTTCAAAGAGCAATGGATGATATATTGCGTGAACATATAGGAAAGATTTGCCATGTTTACATGGATGACATAATTATTTTTTCAGAAAATATAACACAACATTTGCGAGATTTAGAAATAGTGACGGAATTTTTGAGAAAAGCAAATATGAAAATTTCACTTGAAAAATCAAAGTTTTTTGAAAAAGAAATAGAGTTTTTAGGATATATAATAGCACAAAATGTCATTAAAACAGACCCCAACAAAATAAGATTGATTTTAAATTACCCGATACCTGAAAATTTACGAGAACTAAGAGGATTTTTGGGAATTGCAGGATATTATCGTAAGTTTGTTAAAGATTTTGCAACAATAGCGAAACCATTGAGTAGATACTTATCCGGAGAAAATGGAAGAGTTTCCAGAAATAAGTCGAAAAAGCTTGAAATAAATTTGGATCAAAATGGGATTCAAGCATTTAGTAAACTAAAAAAACATTTGGCGTCAGAAATGGAGTTGACGCAGCCGGATTATTCAAAGGTTTTTGTTCTTACTACCGATGCCTCTAATGTAGCAATAGGCGCTGTGCTCTCACAGGAGGGTAGACGAATCACTTTTATTTCAAAAACTCTTAATAAAACAGAAAGAAATTACGCAACAAATGAAAAAGAATTATTTGCCATTGTCTGGGCACTAAAGACTCTTAGAAATTATTTATATGGTGTCACTAATCTGGAAATTCATACTGATCATCAACCATTGACATTTGCTTTATCACCTCGTAATCCTAATCCGAAAATGAAAAGATGGCACACATTTATAGAGGAGTTTGCTCCAAAATTTATTTATAGGCCCGGTTAAACCAATATTGTAGCAGACGCTTTGTCGCGTCTTGAATTAAACAATATGTCCGATGATCCACAGGATTCGCAGAGTGACGAATCACAACATTCCGCACAAAGTAGTGAGAGTATTAGAATTCAAGAAACAAAAAAACCTGTAAACCAATTTAAACAACAGATAATTTTGTGTAAAAACAGATTCACAATTCATGAATTAATTGAAAATTTTGGAAATAAAAGGCATTTAATAGAATATGATACAGTGGAAAATTTGCTAACCATTTTAAAAGAATTTATTCAACCAAAATTTGTAACCGCAATTCACTGTACAATAGAGGATTTATATGAAATCCAAGGACCCTTAAAACAAACCTTTCAAAACAAATTTGTTTATACAAGTCTTTTTCCGATGGATATTATTAATAGGGAAGATCAGTCTGGAATAATTGAACAAACTCATAATAGAGCTCATCGTAACTTTAATGAAAACATAAAACAAATAGAAAAATTATACTATTGGCCAGAAATGAGAAAAAGGATGAAAGAATACATTCGAAATTGTACAATATGTAATAAAAATAAATATGATCGTCATCAAAAAAGAATACCAATATGCAAAGCTCCAATTCCAGAAGCAGAAGGAGAACAGCTTCACTTAGATATTTTTTACGCGCAGAAGTTGAAATTCGTCACATGCGTAGACGCTTATTCAAAATTTTTAGTAATGAAACATATAGAAGACAAATCTAATATTGAGGAAAAGGTTTTGGAATTACTGCAAACTTTTACAGATGTTAAACGAATAACTTTGGATAATGAGCCAAGTTTCATAACGCCAACATTTAAATCTCTGATGCCATGATTAAATATCGAAATTTTTTTTTGTGATCCCCGACACAGTATAACCAATGGGCAAATAGAAAGAGTTCATTCGACAATAATAGAAATAGCTAGACGTATAAAAGAAGAATACAATATATTTAGTGATTTAGAAACAATTATTAGAGCGGCACAACAGTACAAAATAACGATACATTCAGTAACTAATTTTAAACCAAACGAGGTTCTCTATAACAGGGTGAATCATGAAAATTTACCAATAAAACTCAGGCACAGGATATAATGTTAACAACTCATAATAAAAATAGAGTTGAAAAACAATATTGCCCAGGACAAATCATTTATGAAAAAATTATAGGAGAAAGAAATAAGTTAAAGCCTAGATATAAATAAAATTAAAGAAAAAAAAAACTTTTTTAAAAATAAGCTTTTATTATTGGTTAATAAAATTAACTAAAAAGTAAACAATAAATTGACTCTAAAGAAATATAACACTTTATAAGTTCATTGTAAGCTTTAACGATAATTAGGCTTTTTCGTCTGCGGCAAAAGAATTCTATATTGTACATAAATATATATTTTTAACATTAAAACTTTACACCTAAATATTAATCCTTACAGTTTATATCACAGTTCTAATTGTTCTAATAAAAAACGTGTTGAATTTTGATGGTATAATTAAGAACATTTAGGATCTCCTTTTCTTGCTATCGCAATGTAACACGCCCGCCGCAGAAAATACCGGCAATAAGAAAGAAGAATGTGTAGGAGAGTGTGAAATATTAAACCCCTTGGGATGCGAAAATCCTAAGGCGCCAGCCGTAGAAAATACCGGAAAAATAAAAAATAAATTCGAAAATCAAAATTTGAACAAGGTACAATGGCCTTTTAGAAATTCAAGAAATGAAATAAATCCTAAAAAGGATATGCAAAATATTGTGGAACAAAAAGTTTCTACAAAGCCAGCCGGTGATTTTACCGGCAACATTATATTAAACAAATATTTTATTTCGTTAGGACAAAAGGATCCTAAATTACAAAAAGAGGAACTTATGGGAAATTCATTTGACAATTCTCCTATAATAACTGAAAAAGATTCAGAAATAGCTGCAATGCTCAGTGATAGGGATAATGACAATGAAGAATTGTCAAATTTTAAAAAATATGTGAGAAATAAAAATAGTGAAGAAAATTTTGAAACATTAAAGATTGAAAGTCAAGATGAGAACCTTTCGGAATTCAAAACCCAGATAAAAGAAAAAATTGCTAAAATACATTCAAGAATAAATACAAGCTTTCCGTTTATGACCAACGTAAGGGCAGAAATAACCAAAAATATTGAACCCATATGGAGTAGGCAATATCCATATCCTTTGTCAGAAAATTCATTCGTTAATAAAGAAATTAATAAAATTTTGAATGAAAACATAATAAGACCTAGTAAAAGCCCATATAATTCACCGATTTGGGTTGTACCCAAAAAAGGAACAAATGATGATGGCTAACCCAAACTTAGAATGGTCATCGATTATAAAAAGATTAATCAACATACCATTTCTGATCGTTATCCAATTCCAGATACTAAAATAATTATATCAAATTTAGGTAAATCAAAATATTTCTCAAGCATTGATTTAGAATCAGGTTTTCATTAATTATTAATGTCGGAAAATTACATAGAATAAACCGCTTTCTCCGTAAATAATGGAAAATATGAATTTTTGTGAATGCCATTCGGTCTGAAAAATGCACCTAGAATTTTTCAAAGAGCAATGGATGATATATTGCGTGAACATATAGGAAAGATTTGCCATGTTTACATGGATGACATAATTATTTTTTCAGAAAATATAACACAACATTTGCGAGATTTAGAAATAGTGACGGAATTTTTGAGAAAAGCAAATATGAAAATTTCACTTGAAAAATCAAAGTTTTTTGAAAAGGAAATAGAGTTTTTAGGATATATAATAGCACAAAATGTCATTAAAACAGACCCCAACAAAATGAGATTGACTTTAAATTACCCGATACCTGAAAATTTACGAGAACTATGAGGATTTTTGGGAATTGCAGGATATTATCGTAAGTTTGTTAAAGATTTTGCAACAATAGCGAAACCATTGAGTAGATACTTATCCGGAGAAAATGGAAGAGTTTCCAGAAATAAGTCGAAAAAGTTTGAAATAAATTTGGATCAAAATGGGATTCAAGCATTTAATAAACTAAAAAAACATTTGGCGTCAGAAATGGAATTGACGCAACCGGATTATTCAAAGGTTTTTGTTCTTACTACCGATGCCTCTAATGTAGCAATAGGCGCTGTGCTCTCACAGGAGGGTAAACCAATCACTTTTATTTCAAAAACTCTTAATAAAACAGAAAGAAATTACGCAACAAATGAAAAAGAATTATTTGCCATTGTCTGCGCACTAAAGACTCTTAGAAATTAGGGATTCAAGGGGTTGTGTAGCGCAATATATAGCTTCTCCAACCCAATTGTCAACCTCACCTTCGAGCGGCGAATCCCGTTTCACTAACAGACGAGGCTCTGGCGACCCCAAGCTTCTCATGGAACTTGGGGGTGGGGAGGAAGGGATGGGCTGAAGGTTTAATGTGGCCATATAAATCGTTCCGGAGATGGTCGGGCCAGCACCTTAATGGTGCTGTGTTACCGGAGCGTATCGGATCTGTATCCGACAAAGGACCATCACATCGATAACACTCCCCAAAGCCTTCGGGGAGTAACCTAATCGCTACAACAACAACAACAACAACAGAAATTATTTATATGGTGTCACTAATCTGGAAATTCATACTGATCATCAACCATTGACATTTGCTTTATCACCTCGTAATCCTAATCCGAAAATGAAAAGATGGCACACATTTATAGGGGAGTTTGCTCCAAAATTTATTTATAGGCCCGGTAAAACCAATGTTGTAGCAGACGCATTGTCGCGTCTTGAATTAAACAATATGTCCGATGATCCACAGGATTCGCAGAGTGACGAATCACAACATTCCGCACAAAGTAGTGAGAGTATTAGAATTCAAGAAACAAAAAAACCTGTAAACCAATTTAAACAACAGATAATTTTGTGTAAAAACAGATTCACAATTCATGAATTAATTGAAAATTTTGGAAATAAAAGGCATTTAATAGAATATGATACAGTGGAAAATTTGCTAACCATTTTAAAAGAATTTATTCAACCAAAATTGGTAACCGCAATTCACTGTACAATAGAGGATTTATATGAAATCCAAGGACCCTTAAAACAAACCTTTCAAAACAAATTTGTTTATACAAGTCCTTTTCCGATGGATATTATTAATAGGGAAGATCAGTCTGGAATAATTGAACGAACTCATAATAGAGCTCATCGTAACTTTAATGAAAACATAAAACAAATAGAAAAATTATACTATTGGCCAGAAATGAGAAAAAGGATTAAAGAATACATTCGTAATTGCACAATATGTAATAAAAATAAATATGATCGTCATAAAAAAGGATACCAATATGCAAAGCTCCAATTCCAGAAGCAGAAGGAGAACAGCTTCACTTAGATATTTTTTACGCGCAGAACTTGAAATTCGTCACATGCGTAGATGCTTATTCAAAATTTTTAGTAATGAAACATATAGAAGACAAATCTAATACTGAGGAAAAGGTTTTGGAATTACTGCAAAGTTTTACAGATGTTAAACGAATAACTTTGGATAATGAACCAAGTTTCACAACGCCAACATTTAAATCTCTGATGCATTGATTAAATATCGAAATTTTTTTTTGTGATCCCCGACACAGTATAACTAATGGGCAAATAGAAAGAGTTCATTCGACAATAATAGAAATAGCTAGATGTATAAAAGGAGAATACAATATAGTTAGTGATTTAGAAACAATTATTAGAGCGGCACAACAGTACAATATAACGATACATTCAGTAACTAATTTTAAACCAAACGAGGTTCTCTATAACAGGGTGAATCATGAAAATTTACCAATAAAACTCAGGCACAGGATAAAATGTTAACAACTCATAATAAAAATAGAGTTGAAAAACAATATTGCCCAGGACAAATCATTTATGAAAAAATTAGAGGACAAAGAAATAAGTTAAAGCCTAGATATAAAAAACCGCAGGTTAAAGAAAATTTAGAAAATAAAATAATAATTAAAAATAGAAATAGAATCATACATAAGGATAATATAAAATCATAATTATTCGTAGATATTCAAAATGATATTGTTCATGATTGCATTCCTGCTCGGATCAATAGTCGCTGACATCGTGGATTATACGCGACAAAATTACGTACTAATTGAGAATGGAGACGTTTCCATATATGAAGATTATGGAGATATTTTTCACATTACAAATTTAACATATTTAGAGGAAATCATAAATGAAGAAAAAGAGATTTTGTTAATCATCCAGTTCCATATAATGACAACAATAAAATTAACAGCTTAGACGCTGAATCAGAAATTTTAATAATTAAAACTTTGTTAGGACAACATAGACAAAATTCCTTTAGGCAGAATAGAGGGATAAATGAGTTGGGAACAATTTGGAAATGGATAGCGGGAACTCCAGATCATGATGATTTTTTAATAATTAATGACAAATTAAATGAATTATTCGAAAATAATAATAAGCAATTTACTACAAATTCAGAAATGTTTAAAGTAATCACAGAATTAACAAATACAGTAAATAAAATGAAAGGAGACACATTTTCTAGAGCGTTAAAAATTAAAAGATATCAGTACATTAAGCAAGAACTTCAAAATTGAATAAATACCATCACTTTCGGAAAAATAGGAATTTTAAACCCAGTAATCCTCCACTTAAATGAATTAAAAAACATAAAAAACCATCAACATGGTTTAATGTCAATTACAGATTTAATGGATATATCAGAATTCAAAATATCCAAAAATAAAATTTACTTGTAAATATTATGAAGCTAGAGCTATAGCACAGATGGATGGTAAGCTTATAATAGACAAAAATATAATAAATTCTAATAATGAATTTTTTAATGTACAGGATTGCAAAATGGAAATTACAAATACTTATTGTAAACTAAATAAAGAGACCACATGTTTATCACAACTTTTAAATGAAAATCAAGGAAAATGTAAAAAAATTAAAGAACGAAATATAAAATTGAAATAGTTAAACAGGGAGTTATTTTAGTTTCAGGAGAAAATTATGTTCAGAATCAAAATTTAACAGACACATACTTAATTGCTTTCGAAAATCAAACAATAATTAATAACAAAACTTATGTAAATGTTGAAACAAAAATATGGAATTATTTACAACATAATAATGTAAATAATTTTGAAATTTTAGAATATATTGAATCAACTAATGAACAACTAAAATTTGAAAATATAAATCTTTTAAATAAGCGAAGTGAAGATATTTTGTGGCTTTTTGCATGATTTTGATAATTTACTTATGCGGAAAGTCACTAAAATCAGGTAAAATTAAAAAGCAAAACGTAGATTCAGAATTGCAGCAGATCACTTATAATGTCATGTTGGACAAAATAAATAGTTTAACTGAATCCGGGACGATTCATCTTAGAGAGGGGGGAGTTACCGGCAGCCTCCACACACAAACCTTTCCATAACTGTAAACAAAATTGATCTTTTCAATCAATTCATGCTGCGAACTGAAATCGCTTCTTAAGTAAGCACAAGCTCGCCTCTTTGTTATTGCAGCTGCAAATGGTAAATAATTTGATCTTGAATCAATGATTCAAGCTACCCAAAAATAGTTTTATGATTCATATTTGTTATTGTAAGAATACAAAGTATCCTGATTTGTTTACTTGATCGAATACTGGCGCATCGATTTAGATGTAGCTTAACTAGAGTCTTGATGGAATTTTCCATCAAATAGAAATTGATATCTTTATTTCAAGGCCAAGGTATTTCACAATATGATGAAATTAAAATGTAAGAAAGTGTTGTAATCCTATGAATAAGAGCAAAATGCAAATAAAGTTTTAGTTTTTGAGTAACCGTCACCATACTTGGATAAACTCGGCCTCAAGGCCTAACATAAAAAGTATGTTTTTTAAAAGGTTGAGCCAAAGGCCACAACCTTAATTTGCATGCGTATGCAGATGATATACAAATATATTTACAAATCTGGTAGTTTCGCGACCCTAAGCACACTTTGTGTCAAAGTAAATAATGACCTAACATGCGTGCAGTACTGGGCCAATAGTAATGGCCTTTGCCTTAATGCTAATAAATCCTTTGTATTACCTATTTCTAAGAAAAGGGCGTCGATGTACTAACTCCTGCTATATACATTGGCAATACTGCTTTACAAAATGTTAATAAAATCACGAATCTGGGTTTCGTAATTAACTCAGACGTAACTTGTGTTGACCATATGAACTCTAGTGTAGAAGTTTCAAATTTAACCTTAAATATGAAAGAGAAATTTCGTCGTTCAAAATAACTGTGTCAGACCTTTATGTTGATAGTGTTCTTGACCGTTCTTTTTGGACGGAGCATTCTGTGGTGCAGTTGTACAAGAAAAAGGCCAAAAAACTCTATGAGCTCCACAGTGGGTACAGCAAAAAAGTAGTCAATGACTTATTCTCCCTAGTCGTTCATTACCAAAATGTCCGTGGTTTACGATCTAAATTAAATACTTTTTTTCTTAACAGTTTCGCTTTTACAGCGCACGTTGTTGCTTTTACCGAGACTTGGTTAAAACCTGACAATTTACACGCTGAGCTTTTTTCGAGCAACTACGTTGTTTACCGGCGTGATCGTATATCTAGAGCTGGCGGTGTTCTCATTCCTGTGGACTCAAGCCTTTCATCCGAGTTGTTGTTGTCGGACAACATATTTGTTATTGAGTTTATAGCAGTAAAGATTTCATTGCGATGTTTTAGCTTTTATATTGCTGCTCACATATTCCGCCAGGTCGAATATGTATGTTTACAATTGCCATAACATAGCTATTCGCAACTTATACTCTCAGTTGCGAGACAAAGATCGCTTAGTAGTTCTTGATTTCAATTTTTCCTCCGTAAATTGGATTAGCTTGAGCGACTCAAACACTCTGACCCTCACCTGTCAGCATGATTTCTTTAATAATATTTTATTAATACTTTAAATACATCACTCGTACAGATCAATAATGTTTTAAATTGTAAAAACAAGATTTTCGACCTGGTATTTGTGGATGAATCAGTGGGTATTGCTCTCAATCGTATTTCTCCTTTATCTTTTCCAGAAGACCCCGTGCATCCTACGCTTGAAATAGCAATTGATATTGTTCAGCCTCCTAAGGTGATGTGCCCTACAAAATTAAAATCTCGATTCCGTTCAAGATGTTTTTATAGAGCAGACTTCATAAAACTCAGGAAATACTCATGACTGGTCGGATCTTTATTCGTGTAACGACGTCCACTCAGGGACTTTATTATTATGCGGTATTCTTGATGGCTTCTTTGAAAGCTGTGTTCCCCCTCAATGTGTTAATGTTGGAACAAGTAAACCACCTTGGTTCACAAGACAACTTATAAGACTCATTAAAATACATTCTAGGCTTTATACACGTTTCAAGAAATCAGGATCTTCTGCCGATTTTTCTAAATATTCAGTTGCTCGTTGCAACTTTCATTGTCTAAACCAACAATGTTATAAGTTATACTTAAGCAGTTGTAAATTTAAATTTCCAACAATCCGAAAAGATTTTACAGTTTCGTTAATTCGAAGAAGAAAACATCTGGTTTTCCAGCTACCTTTTATTTTGGTTGCAAGAATGCCAGTTCTGATAATGACATTGCCGAATAATTTGCAGGATTCTTCAAGTCGACCTACTCATCCAAACGTTTTCAACCCGGTCAATACTCGTACAACTTGGAAAGTTTCAATTGTATTCCTAATCCAGTAATTGATAAGAATACTGTTCTTAAGAGACTTCTAAGTTTGAAACAAATTTTTCTCCGGGTCCAGATGGTGTTCCTAGTTGTGTGCTAAAATCCTTTGCAGCTAATTTATCTGAGCCAATTATCTATGGAATCTGTCACTTTTCCTTTGATTTGTAAGAAATCATTTATTATACCTTTGCACAAAAAAGATAGTAGGTCTAGTATCGAGAACTATAGAGGTATAGCAGAGCTTTCAGCTATTCCCAAAACATTTGAGCAAATAATTACATGTCAACTTCAACACATGTGTAGCTCTACATTATCGCCTTGCCATCATGGTTTTGTGCAGCGTAGATCAACCAATACCAACTTGCTAGAGTTTACTTCTTTGTAATGGATGGATTTTTAAACAAAAGGCAAACGGATGTGATCTACACCGACTTCAGTAAAGCGTTTGACTCTTTCAATCATGAGCTGTTAGTTTACAAACTGGATTTACTTGGGTTTCCGAAGCATTTACTTGTATGGCTCGAAAGCTCTATCGCGAATCCGACTCAAAAAGTTTTGTTCAAAAAGAGTATTTCAAGGTTGTTTGATGTAACGTCTGGTGTGCCTCAGGGTAGTCATTTGGGTGCATTACTTTTTTCCTTGTTTATAAATGACTTACCACAAACTCTTATACATTCCCTAACTCTTATGTATGCGGATGATGTTAAACTTTGCTACTCATATTTGCCTTCGGAGTCTTCCCGCGTGGAGTTTCTTCAGGCAGACTTGGATTCATTTCAATGGTGGTGTAATGCAAATTTACTAGTTTTGAACTGCTCGAAGTGCAAACTAATGACATTTCACCGAGTGAAGCCAAGTTTCACATCGTATAGGCTAAACAGCACGCCTTTGGAGTGTGTATCTATTATAAGGGCGTTCTTTTTGATCCAAAACTGACTTTTAGTACGCATATTTCATCAATGGTAAGCAAAGCAACGGGTATACTCGGTTTCGTGAAGCGATGGGCTAAGGAGTTTAATGATCCGTATCTGACTAAGACACTCTACACATCGTTGGTACGACCAATCTTAGAGTATTGTTCGTGTGTCTGGTGCCCAGGGTATCAAAACTTTATAAAGTGTATATTGAGTCGGTACAGAAGCAATTCACTATATTTGCCCTACGTGGTCTTAACTGGGATTCAAATGTGCATTTGCCACCATATAGAAATAGGCTTCTCCTTATTAATCTGTCAACTTTAGAGAATCGAAGAACTTTACTAGAAGTAATGTTCATTCATAAGCTCATTATTGGCGAGATTGACTAATCTGATATTGTTAGTCGACTTAATTTTGCTGTTCCTGGTAGTACGTACAGGCACTTTGTGCCTTTTCATTTACCACTTTGCCGGCAAAATTTTGCCAAAAACAAGTAAGGAAGGCTAAGTTCGTGTGCCACCGAACATTACATACTCAGCTGAGAGCTATGGACAAAATAAGAGAAAATCAGGATGTAGGAAAATGAACCTAGCGTAACCCTAGAATGTGTTTGTATGACATGAGTATCAAATGGAAAGTATTAAGGAGTATTTTAAGAGGGATTGGGCCATAGTTCTATAGGTGGACGCTTTTCATGATATCGCCATAAAGGTTTATATATGTAAACCACGAACATTATTCCTGCCAAGATTCCAAGGGCTTTCGATTTCGCCCTGCAGAACTTTTTCATTTTCGTCTACTTAATATGGTAGGTGTCAGACCCATTTTATAAAGTTTTTTTCTAAAGTTATATTTTGCGTTAATAAACCAATCCAATTAACATGTTTCATCCCTTTTTTCGTATTTGGTACAGAATGGCATTTTTTTCATTTTTCGCAATTTTCGATATCGAAAAAGTGGGCGTGGACATAGTCAGATTTCTGCCATTTTTTATACCAAGATAAAGCGAGTTCAGGTAAGCACATGAACTAAGTTTAGTAAATATATATCGATTTTTGCTCAAGTTATCGTGTTAACGGCCGCGCGGAAGGACAGACAGTCGACTGTGTACAAAAACTGGGCGTGGCTTCAACCGATTTCGCCCTTTTTCACAGAAAACAGTTACCGTCCTAGAGTCTAATCCCCTACCAAGTTTCACAAGGATTGGTAAATTTTTGTTCGACTTATGGCAGTAAAAGTATCCTAGAAAAATTAAAAGAAAAAGGGCGGAGCCACGCCAATTTTAAAATTTTCTTTTATTTTTGTATTTTATTGCGCCATATCATTAGTTGAGTCGAATGTTGACATAATTTACTTATATACTGTAAAGATATTAAATTTTTTGTTAAAATTTGACTTAAACAAATTTTTTTTTTAAAGTGGGCGTGGTCGTTCTCCGATTTTGCTAATTTTTACTAAGCATTCATATAGTAATAGGAGTAACGTTCCTGCAAAATTTCGTCATGATATCTTCAACGACTGCCAAATTACAGCTGCCAAAACTTTTTAATTCCATTATTTTAAAAGTGGGCGATGCCACGCCCATTGTCCAAAACTTTACTAATTTTCTATTCTGCGTCATAGGTTCAACTCACCTGCCAAGTTTCATCGCTTTATCCGTCTTTGGTAATGAATTATCGCACTTTTCCGGTTTTTCGAAAATTTCGATATCGAAAAAGTGGGCGTGGTTATAGTCCGATATCGTTCATTTTAAATAGCGATCTGAGATGGGTGCCCAGGAACCTACATACCAAATATCATTATGATACCTCAAAATTTACTCAAGTTATCGTGTTAACGGGCAGACGGACGGACGGACGGACATGGCTCAATCACATTTTTTTTCGATACTGATAATTTTGATATATGGAAGTCTATATCTATCTCGATTCCTTTATACCTGTACAACCAACCGTTATCCAATCAAAGTTAATGTACTTTGTGAGCTCTACTGAGTATAATAAACCACTGCGTAACTGGTGTTCGCACTACAACAACTTGTATAACTGCATCAGCTTTGAATGTTGGTTTGCCGCGTTGCATAATTCAATACACTCACGTCTGGCCTGATATTTTGTACTTTCTTTCATATTTATTTCATATTATTGTTATACTCAGCTGAGCAGAGCTCGCAGAGTATATAAATTTTGTTCGCATAACGGTAGTCCGTAACGGCATAAACTAATCGAGATAGATATAGACTTCTATATATCAAAATGATCTGGGCGAAAAAAGAAATTCATTTAGCCATGTCCGTCCGTCTCTCTGCCCGTAAACACGATAACTTGAGTAAATTTTGAGGTATCTTAATGAAATTTGGTACGTAGGTTCATGGGCACTCATCTCAGATCGCTATTCAAAATGAACGAAATCGGACTATAACCACGCCCACTTTTTCGAAATCGAAAATTTCGAAAAACCGAAAAAGTACGATAATTCATTGCCAAAGACGGCTAAAGCGATGAAACTTGGTAGGTGGGTTGACCTTATGACGCAAAATAGAAGACTAGTAAAATTTTGGACAATGGGCGTGGCCCAGCCGACTTTTAAAAGAAGGTAATTTAAAAGTTTTGCAAGCTGTAATTTGGCAGTCGTTGAAGATATCGTGATGAAATTTGGCAGGAACGTTACGCTTATTATTATATGTGTGTTATATAAAAATCAGCAAAATCGGATGACGAACACACCCACTTTTAAAAAAAAAAAATTAAGTCAAATTTTAACGGAAAATTTAATATCTTTACAGTATATAAATAAATCATGTCAAACATCAACTCCAGTAATGATATGGTGCAAAAAATACAAAAATAAAAGAAAATTTCAAAATGGGCGTGGCTCCGCCCTTTTTCATTTAATTTGTCTAGAATACTTTTAATGCCATAAGTCGAAAAAAAAATTACCAATCCTTGTGAAATTTGGTAAGGGCATAGATTCTATGACGGTAACTGTTTTATGTGAAAATGGGCGAAATCGGTTGAAGCCACGCCCAGTTTTTATACACAGTCCACCGTCTGTCTTTCCGCGCGGCCGTTAACACGATAACTTGAGCAAAAATTGATACATATATCCTTACTAAACTTAGTTCACGTACTTATCTTGAAATGTTTTTAAAGAAACTAAGAACACCAATAGTTAGCGAGTAAAAGAGAATTCCCTTATTGAAGAAATTCTTTTATATTTATACAAAAGTTCTTAACCTACTCATACATACTTACATTAATGCTTAAATATTAAAGTACATGATTTGATAATGAATCATAATGAATATCGGTGTGTCAGAATATGATTGTATTGACCTACATACTGTCAATATGATCCGCACACAAGTTGGTTGGTGTGACTGACCGATAAATTGTACAGTTTGGCAAATGCAAATGGACTCTGAGTCAGTAAAATATGAACGTTTGTTTTTATGTATATTAGTGTCATTAAAAGCATTTGAAATGAGGTGCATTCCAAGCAATGCTGTAATACTACACCATCCACCTTAGAAAAAGAGTCGTATATAATTGCAGAAAATTGTATATGACTCTTAAAGAGACATAATCACCCACTTAAGGTTTGTTTGAGTTTACAAAATTTTATTTGCTTTTGTTCTCCATTGTAATTTATTACATAGCGGTTACTTGATATTGAGAGTGAAGAATTTGTTTACGTAGTCTTATATCCGTTTACATTTGCTTCACATGTGTGATTTTGTGCTGACTTTTCTTTTCAATATAATATGGTTTTTTTTGCTCATGTCTTGGCCGGGCCACAGCTCATGGATGGTGCCAGTTTAACTGGCACTGTTGGCCAATATAAGAAAAAATGCAGAGGGCGACCTTTTATGTTTAGAGTTTAGGCTGTTGGCCTAAACAGCTCATGTGCACACTTTTTATATGCTTTTAAGGGAGGAACGTATATAATTTGGCGCCTTACTACATACGGTCATCCCATCGTCATAAAAGTGTGCCATGCTGTTCCATTTTACTTTTGATGATTTGAAATAATGACCATGTTTGTTTATGTGTTCCTTGTTTTTTATTTACATATAGTTTAAATTTAAATTGTTATGCTGACTTTGGTTTCTTTTTTTTTGTTTGTATATATTGTGTGTATACTTATAATTATGAGTAAAGTGGAATGCTTAGAGTAAATTATTGTTTTTTTTTTTTAAATTATTTAAGTAGACGTTTTATACTGGTATAAGCCTATTTTTATGGATTACTATTTCTTTGATTTTGTTTGTCCTATCACTATTTCTTATTCTATTAGGTATTAATGTATAATTATTATTTTTATCGATAATTTTTACCTTATAATTTCCTTAATATCTATTATCTAACTTATGAGCTGCTTCTTCTCTAACTAACTCTCCTATTTTTATTTATTTAAAATGGTATTTCTAAAAATTAAAAGAGAATAATGTTTTATATTTTCTTTTATTTTCTTACCCTAGTGCCGTATACAATTCTTATAACATAAGGATTTTTTTTTAACTTGGGTCATATAAAAGAAGTAATCTTTAAATAATTAAGCAGAAATTTAGGAGATGTAACTGATGGAAGAGCGAGTTCAGCTAATGTGTAACTGGAAGGTACAGTTGATGCAAAAATTTTACATATCTTTAAATGTTCCTTTTCATTTTACAGCAATATCTTTGATCTTAATGTCATGCGATTTCTGCGGCGGCCACCAAGACAGAATCGTCATGATATTTATGAAGAATTATTTAACTTCTTACCGGGATTTGTCATTTTCGCAACCTCTGGGGTTAGTTCAATTATTAGACCTTAGAGAACTTGGGTACCTTTTTAATTTATAAATTCGCCTACTGCAGTATATATTCAATTATTTTCACCAATTTGTCCCTAAGGACAACTGCGTTTTTCCTTATTTTCAAGTCCTTGATTTTCGGCTTATTTCAGCCTGGTCGAATATTGTCCTAAGTCAATAACTTCCTCAACAATCAGGTTGCTTGAGAATTTTCTACGCTACCATTTTTCTATCCGAAGATGAAAATGAGCGCGACTAGTCTTTTGTTGCAAATTTATATAGCGCTTTAACATAGATATATGTTCTCTTTGTGACTTTTCTTCATCGTTTTTTTTGTTTTTTTTTTTTTTTGTGTTATTATTGTCTGGTTTTTTAGTATTTAGTGTTTTGCATATTTCCATCGTCCTAGAATTTTTCTATTGCTTCATGACTATCTTTGTCTTCAAAAATATCAAGAGCTTTCAAAGAGATTATGCAAATTCTTGATTTGCTATTGAATTTAGGCGGGGCTAATGAAGCTGACTTTACTGTCAATTGAGACATTTTGAAGGTTACATTTTGGAGTTATTTTAATTATTCATTGCTCTTCCTCCGTTTTGGGTTTGGGTTTAGGTAGTGGGTTGCACAAAATAGTGTTTCTTAGATACGACCTGTGACGGGATTTAACTGGCTATATTTGTGCTTCATATAGTTTTTGAGCACCATAGCTATTGTAATAACAAATGGCATGAATACGCAAATTATTACAGCTAACCAAACATTTGGGACGTTTGGAACGGTTTTCGTATCTGATTCTATTGGTGGTTCATACTTGATTATCCTGTTCTCTGTTGTCTCAGAGCTTTCTTTCCCTGATTCATACCCTGCTATCATGATGCCTTGGGCTATTTTTTTTTCCACCAAGACATTTTGAAACTTCTGTAATTGCTTTCCTGTTTCAGTAAATAAGGGGTAAATTCCAATAAAATTTCTTTGATTTTATTTTCTTTATATTATAAAAATTGCAAAAACTATTTTTTTAATTTCTTAAAAATATTTTTATTTAGGTTAAAATTTTTAACATTTCAGCAATTTTATAATTTACTAGCTTAGTATAGTTTATTTTCACTTAGAAAATATTTAAAAATATTTTTATTTATTCATAGTAAAAAAAAATTCAAACGCTATTATAATTTAATTGTTTTTGTTTTTTATCGGCCTATTGATAAATGATTCAAGGTTCGATTCGAGCTCAAGGCCAGAACAATAATTTTTTTCTAATTATAATTATTGTTATTTTTAATTTTTCTAAATTTGAAAAATTGTATTTTGTTTTTGGAATAGTAAGTAGAAAATTTTTCAGACAACCTGCCATAGCTGCGCAGATAGATCCATTTCGAAGGGTGCTAAGCCTTCATCATCAGTACGCTTTAGGCACGCTGCGCTAACCATTTAGCTATACAGCGGTGGTTTGTTTGACTGGCAAATTTGCTACTTCTATTCCTTTTACCAACTATATTTATTCAGCGTTGCGCCATCTGGTGCAAATCACTGATAATGCTGGATTTTTGTTTATTGTCAATTAATTTGTTGACATTCCCAAGTGTTCATGGTTTATTAACAATTGTTTTTGTTTTTTATCGCTTAGAGCTTTTGAGCATTAGCAGAGCTTTGCCTTAAACATGACAGTATATAAATTATATATATATATATATATATATATATATATATATATATATATATATATATATATATATCAACAAACCGCAAAATACATACCGACACAATCACACCCATCCATATACATACATTTAGATAAGGGCTACTTGTCTCAATGTATATAAGTTGGGCATCTTTTGCGTAAAAAAAAAATGAGGATCGTTAAATGGGGGCCCCACATTTTTAAACGGCCGGAAATTTTTAAATGTCCCCTCATATTTCTAATGAGTCCTAGACTTCACCCAAGCCGTTTTAAAGAGTCCCATAGATTTCTAATCGAGCGACTGCTCCCCAATCCCCCACCCCCTCTTTTTCTCGTCTACAAAAAGTACCAGTTGGACACCTGTTGTACCGCCCAACCACCAACCCCCCAAACCCAACCCCCCAAACCCAACCCCCGACCCCACCCCCAACCACCGACCCCCCAACCCCCATTTTTGTCGTCTACAAAAAGGAGTCGATGGGCACTTGTAGTATCGCCCCCTTTTTTTCTCGTTTGTAAAACGGGCCTGTCGGGCACCCGATCAGGGGCAGATTCTTAACTAAAGGTTATGTTAATATTGAACTCATGATTTTCCATTATTGAACATTTGTGTGACTATGCCGTTACATACGTTTGTTTGATTGTAAGTTTTTGTACACATGCTGTTGCTGGTCCATATATATGCATGTGAGAATTTCATAATTCCATTTGGGCTCCTTAAAAATGGGAGCATATAGATAAATTATATTTTTTTAAATATGAATATTGAACATTTGTGTGATCATGCCGTTACATATGTTTGGACATGGGAATTTTATTAAACCACACTGATAAGAAATGTGTAATCTAATTTTAACATGACATCTCATTATAGTAAGCAATGCGTAATCTACTTGCAACATGCCATTTCATTAAGCAATGCGTAATCTATTTGTGTGCGTCTGTGTTTCAGAAAGGAAGATAAGGGAATTACATTTGTTCAAAGTGTTTGCGATACCAGTTTTCGTTATGAACATGAAACGGCCGAGACAGTCTTAATTAGTAGAATGCCTGTACCCTCTAACAATTTGATTCTATCCAATTCTCCCAATTCCATTTTTTTTTCCTTTTAATACTTTCCTGGTCTTAACAAGATTTGGTAGTACAGTCATATGATTATTTGACGTGGTTTTTAATGAGCGATCGAAAAAAAATCTGTTACCTATCAGTTGTTTATCTGATAAGAATCTGGAAAATATGTTACCTACCAGTTGTGTATCTGATAAGAATCTGATAATTATGTTATCTACCAGTTGTGTATCTGATAATAATCTGATACATCTGTTACCTATCAGTTGTGTATCTGATAAGAATCTGATAAATCTGTTGCCTATCAGTTGTGTGTATCTGATAAGAATCTGATAAATCAGTTACCTATCAGTTGTGTTTATCTGATAAGAATCTGGTGTGGTATATTTCTTTTATAGCTGTATAAAATTATCGAACCCCTTTCGATATCGACCTCTATTTATAGGATCTGAAGCCATCAATACATTACAATTATGAGCAGAAAGAAAAATACAACACAGTAACATGTGGTCAATTATGTTTAAAATTTTTATTTAATAAAAATAAATTATATAAAATATAAATTGTTTATTATTATTTTTTTTAAATGTATTACAGTAAAGTACTACCTTAAGGT
Organism: Eurosta solidaginis; assembly: GCF_040869045.1. Classification (NCBI taxonomy): domain Eukaryota; kingdom Metazoa; phylum Arthropoda; class Insecta; order Diptera; family Tephritidae; genus Eurosta; species Eurosta solidaginis. The sequence continues at coordinate 148,750,936 of NC_090324.1, read as the reverse complement.
TTCGAAATGTCCATAAGCATAAGTATCAATATGATTTTCTCGTACAATTCGCTTATCATCCATATTGCTTAGAGCTACTTTATAAATATTTTGTGTATAAACCGTATGTAATTTAGATCTAAATGTATACATTGATGCATTATACAAATTATTTTCCAACATACATTTTCTAAAATCACTTAAACTCAATGTAGAAGTTACACACTTTTTTGAAATATCATCACGAATATCATTATAAAAATCATCAGTTTGAATATCATATATGAATGAATCGGTATCCATATAATTCAAAGCAATATTATTTTTATATTTCTCTTTGATATAATCATAATGAAAACTATACATTTTAAATTTAGAAAGTTCTAATACGGTAAAGCCAATATGTATCGGTTTATTGTACAGAGTTGACACTTGTTTCAATTGAATCGCTATTAAATTGTTAGAAAATTTGCTTAGACTATGGAAATTTGGTTTTGCTATTAAGGCCCTAGCACCTAATTTTTCCTACCTCTTCCACCAATACTAGTTTCTCCCAATCTTGTACTAATTTAACATCTACTCTTTCATCTACATTTTCCATAGTTTTTTCATACACAGCATTATTCAACAATTTAAAGAAATTTTCCTCAAACTTATTTGCTGCTAATGTTCTATGATAATGATTTAAATCAATATATTTTTTTAGCCAATCTGATTGATTAAATTGTAGAATTCTATGAATTTTCTTTAATACAAGCCCATGTTTAATACATTGTTGTAAATTTCTATAATGAATAATATATTTTATTTTGTTTCTCAAATCTCCAATTAACTTTGAGTTTTTCATTGAGCCAACTTTTTTATTTTCAAAACAAAATGGTAAATCATTATGAATATTGTGAGTGGTTATGGGATAATCTAAATCTATTTCTAATATGTATCCGACTAAAGAATCTTCTGGTATACTAAAAACATCAAACTCCTCTACGTTTTCAATCCATTCAAAGTTATTATGAGGGAGATATTGTGACATAGCATAACCATATAAATTATTAACATCTAAATAAATTATATAATTTGAAGCCTTAGCCTCATCGTAATCACTTAAATATTTATTGTTAGCAACTGAACGCCGTTTGCAACATTGAACAATCCCGCCCCTAATTCCCGACATTATAAAATTATGCATGTTTTCATCAGTAAACAATTCTAATTCTATTCTAGTTATTTTGAGCATTGCGTTCCAAGATAATCCTGGAGATGTATAATATTGACAAGGGTCTAGTCGATAAATTCCTTTACATAATTTTCTAAAATTTTCAAAAATGTCACTGAGGAGTATCACATCTACTTTTAGATATAATAATAAATAATCTAATAAATTGGAAAAATTAAATGTTGTCCAAACATTTTGTGCATGCTGATATTCATCGATACTACACGATTCCTTTGATAATTTATTAAAGAAATGTGAAAGATCAGGTAATTGTGTTTCGTTGAGACGTTCTTCTGAATCGAAGTAGTCATATGGAAAAATACTTTTACGTTTCATTAAATCAAAGTGATGATCGTTGGGGAAATAAGCCTTTGTTATTTCTAAATCATTATTACTTAAACTCTTAGCTAAACTGTCTAAGCTAGAAGGCATGAATCGAAATGAATCTAAAAACATAAGTTCAATGGTATCTTTATTATTAATATATATTCTCTTTGATATTGAAATATCCAACTCTTTGTTTAAGGGAATAATATTTATATCCCCCTCTACAGATGACAACTCTTTAATAAATAAATGACAATCATATTTAGATAAATTATGGAAAAATATTGGAATAAAATTTGCTATCTGATATTCTAAATTACATTTATTATGTGCTGGGCCTCTATATTCACCAATTAAATGGCAATGGTCTGCTACCCTCTCATTTAGTAAAAGTTCCATTCCACAAATATGGCAAAATATATCCTCGTTTTGACGCCTAACTTGGTTGGCAGTTAATGGATGCATTCTAACTATTTTACTCAAATATAGGTGATAAATATCTAAAACATCATCGAAAATACTTTTAAAAAAATGTTTTGGAGCATCAACACCGCTATATATTTTAAAATTATTCAGTTGGTTATTATATGAGCACTTAATAAAATAACAATAGGCATAAGGAATATGTCCTTGCACACATTGAGTCCTATTAGAATTTTGAATATCTATTGGTTTTAGAATACATTCGAAATCTGCATATATAGTAAATGGCACATCTAATTTTTTTTTGAAATTTTCAAACTTTAGCATTCTTTTCTCAGGTGTAGGCATGCGTGTTACAATTTTTCTACAATGCTTTTTATGAGTTAGTAATTTTTCTTCCTTATCAAAATGTCATGGGGGTTGGGCGGTACTACAGGTGTCCAACTGCTACTTTTTGTAGACGAGAAAAAGAGGGGGAGGGGGTGGGGGGGGGGGGGATTGGGGAGCAGTCGCTTTATTAGAAATCTATGGGACTCTTTAAAACAGCCCGGGTGAAATCTAGGACTCATTAGAAATATGAGGAGACATTTAAAAATTTGCGGCCCTTTAAAAATTTAGGGCGCCCTTTTTAACGATCCTCATTTTTTTACTCAAAAGATGCCCAACTTATATACATTGAGACAAGTAGCCCTTATCTAAATGTATGTATATGGATGGGTGTGTCTGTGTCGGTATGTATTTTGCGGTTTGTTGTTGTTGCCACCTAGCGGTGAGATCGGCCAGAGGTGAGATTAGCCAGAGATGAGATCAGACAGAACTGAGATTAGCCAGAACAAAAACCGGAAGAACGGATGCGACACCTAGCGGTGTATAGATCGGTCAGTGGTGAGATTAGCCAGGACACAAACCACTTTTCCTTGCACCAGTTTTCCCATAAAAAATTGGTCTAGAACCCGCATTTCCATACTACTATTATTCTTTAAATTTTAGCCGAACAAATTAATTAACTTTTAACATGAAAAATTTTAAATATTCTTTTAATTTTAAGTTACCATTCCTGATTTAAAAAAAAATTGTTAAGCAAAAATAAAATTTTTGCTCGTGAGTAAGCATCCCTAGGGACGCTCAATTTTTTTTTCTAATTGTTTATACTTAAAATAATTATGCTGCCTGCTGCCAATCGTGCTGTCAGTTCCCATATGCGCCGATACTTGTAGATTTTAGTTCGAGTTTAATAATGGATAATTTCTGCCTTCCCAAGTAGGTATAGGTGACATAATATGAAAAAATGTTATGACCCAGTGTATCCGAAGTTTGATAACATACCAAAGATTGCCTTCTCCTTCTTGCTGATTTCAAGGAATAGCTCAAGGACTAATGAAGATGAATATGCCAATACTCATGAATATGCCAAACGCACTAATTGCTCAAGGAATGATGAAGATGAATATGCCAACTGAATATACCAAATGCCTTGTTCGAGCCTTTAATTTTCCATTTGTATGTCCCGTGTATGATTCGGACTTACTGATGAGGACCTCTGACCAATTAGATTATTTTAGCAGCTTTGCCGATATTAATCTAAACTAGCAGGATCGCCATGAAATGTTTTTAAAGAAACTAAGAACGCCAATAGTTAGAGAGTAAACAGAATTCCCTTTATTGAAGAAATTCATTTCTATTTATACAAAAGTTCTTAAACTACACATACATAATTACATTAATGCTTACATATTAAAGTACATGATTTCATAATGAATCATAATGAATAATGGTTTGCTGTATTGACCTACATACTATCAATATGATCCGCACATAAGTTGGTTGGTGTAGCTAACCGAAAATTGGACAGTTTGGCAACTGCAAATGAACTCTGAGGCAGTAAAATATGAACGTTTGTTTGTATGTATATTAGTGTTATTAAAAGCATTTGAAATGAGGTGCATTCGAAGCAATGCTGTAATGCTACAATCTGAACTCACTTTATCTTGGTAAAAAAATGGCCGAAATCCGACTATGACCACGCCCACTTTTTCGATATCGAAAATTACGAAAAATTAAAAAAATGCCATAATTCTATACCAAATATGAAAAAAGGAATGAAACATGGTAATTAGATTGGTTTATTGACGCAAAATATAACTCTAGGAAAAACTTTGTAAAATGGGTGTGACACCTACCATATTAAGTAGAAGAAAAAAAAGTTCTACAGGGCGGAATCAAAAGCCCTTGGAATCTTGGCAGGAATACTGTTCGTGGTATTACATATAAAAATAAATTAGCGGTACCCGACAGATGATGTTCTGGATCATGTGGGTGTAGTTCATGTGGAAGACATTCCAGAATTGTATATTGGTAATAGCGTCTTAATGTTTAGTGAGAAGATACGGAGTTTGGGATTTGTAGTGAACTCCTCGCTAACCTGCTCAGACCATATAAATAAAATTGTTAGTAATGTGTATGTTGTTCTACGAAGACTAAGAATGCCAGCCTCATTTACGCCTCTAAATACCAGAAAAAAGTTAACTGTTCAACTAATTTTGCCTCACTTTATGTACTCGGAGCTCGTATACAGCAAACTCGATTCTATTTCGTCTCACAAAGTTGATGTTGCATTCAACAATGTAACGCGATATGTTTATGGTATTAAAAGATATGACTACATATCGGCTTGGAAGACTAAAATTCTATAATGCACCATTTCAGATTACCTGGCAGCAAAAAATTGTATATTCATTTACAAGCTTATAGAATATAAAACTCCCGAATATCTTTATCAGAAACTGAAATTCGCAAGGTCTAAAAGGCATCATAACCTGATCGTTCCGAAATATACCTATTTGTACTCATCAAGACTTTCCTTCATTAATGCTGTGAGGCTGTGGAATTCTATTCCAGAACATGTCAAAGCTGTTATGAGTAGGTGTAATCACAAAAGGGTAATTCACAATTACTGTAGTTCTGCGGAGTGAGTATGATTGCAATCTAACTGGTTCATGTTCCTAAGTGTCTGTTCTATCCTATACTGTTTCTAAATCCTATATATGCTATATATTTATACTTTTAAATTTGAAATTAAAACTAAATTTTATCTGAAACATACATAAATTTAATTGATACCCAGTGTAAAATTTTAATTTAGTTTGATTTAATTTCATTCTATTAATTTATACAAAATTGTATTAGATTTAAATTTATGTACTTGTTAAATTTCCACCTTGTTGATGTATCTTAAAAGACTGAAGTCTTACGTGTACACCCTCATACTTAAAATAAATAGAAATATAAATCTTAATATATAAAAATCACGTGTCACAATCTTTGGCCGCGATGGACTCCTAAACTACTGAACCGATTTTGAATTTGTTTTGCACCCCGTGTGTAGTTTGATCTAGCTTGAAATATAGGATAGGTTATATCTCAGTTTATGGTCGCAATATTATTTTATTGCAAATTTTTTTATTTGTTTATACGTAATAATAAAATGTTACGTATACGCACCGGTCCCACATTTTCAGGTGTGCGGATATACTTCCGTGTAATTGGTTGGCGTTTAATTAAACAACGTGCTTATCAATAAAAAATATTATAGCGAATAATATCAAGTATAGCACATCACCAGGCCCGCCGAGAGGGTGGGGGGGGGGGGGGGGGGTTTTCTGAGGGGGCCCGCGATTTAGAGGTACTATGACATTTTTTTTTAATTCAGGAGAGTCTTTTTTAGTTGTTCCATGTGAAATTTTTAAGGCGAATTTCAAAAGCAACGAAAATCTGCATTTCGTTTTAATATTATAGTGAAGTGTGAAAAATAAAAATCTATATATATAAAAAGAAAGGCTAAAATGTGTGTTAGGTGGTCGCCGATGTTTGAAGAGATGTGTTGGTCGATTTTGTTCAAACTTTCACACAAGTTGCGTAAACCTGACGCGGTGGTTACTACATAGGTTTGGTTGCGATCGGCGTACAGGGTCTCGAGATATAGGCCGAAACGTGGACCCGAGTACCCCGTAGAATGTGTTTATAGAATATGGATAACAACTGAAAGCTGTTGATGAGTGCTTCAGTAGAGGATAATTTTCATACCCCTGGGTGACTAGGGTCTCGAGATATAGGCCAAAACGTGGGCCAGTGAATGCCTAGACAGTGTTCATACAATATGGATATCAAATGAAAGCTGTTTATGAGTGCTTTAGTACAGAGTAATATATTATCCAGAGACGGACTGGGACTGGGATTAGGGCTAGGACTGGGACTGAGACTCGGAGTGGGACTGAGACTGGGAATGGGACTGGAATAAAATATATAACACCCTCTGGGACAGGCAATAAGGGATGCAGAAGAATGAGAAGGAATTGACAGAAGAGAAAAGAGAGAAGGAGATTGAGAAAGAGATAGAATGAGACGAAGATGGAGATAGATGAAGCGAAAAAGACGGAGGGAGGAGTGAATAAAAGGATTAGGAAAAAGTGAAGAGGGGGGGGGGCGGAGTCAGATGGAAAAAGCTTTTTAAAATGGATGCAGATAGGCCAAATTTAGGGCAGGACAACGTCTGCCGGGTCTTCTAGTATAAATATAAATATAATTATAAATATAAATATAAGTATTAATATAAATATAAATATAAATATAAATATAAATATAAATATAAATATAAATATAACAAGTAAGGACAGGACTTCATACCTTTCATGAATGGGGCTTAACAATAATCTTATCCCATTCGTAATCTCCGAATAATCGGATGTATAAGATAAGAAATATATAGTGAACAGATCTACATACCTAAACGATTTTTAAGATAAATATAAAATAAATAAAAAATAGGTAGGTACTTTGGGTGAGGATGCAAAGTTTCAGGTTTTTTGTGGTCTGCGTGTAAAAACTATGACTACGAATCACGTATTTCAACAATATATGACGTAAACGTAACTATTTGATGAAATTTTATGAATTTTGAAGCTTCTAGCCATAAAAAAGTGGCAAAAAAATAGAGTTTATATGGGGTATATAATATATGTACCACCGATCTCTATGATTTTTTCAGACAACAATATATGCTATATACGTAAGCATTTGGTAAAATTTGAAGCTTCTAGCTGTTAAAATGGGGCAGAAATTGTGCAAAGTTTCGTATCTGAACAATCGGTTGTATGAGATATATACTATATATACCACCGATCTCAATGATTTTTTCAGAAAACAATATATACTATACACGTAAGCATTTGGTGAAATTTGAAGCTTCTAGATGTTAAAATGGGGAAGAAATTGCGCAAAGTTTCTTATCTGAACAATCGGTTGTATGAGATTATACATACCACCGGTCTCTATGATTTTTTCAGACAACAATATATGCTATACACGTAAACATTAGGTGAAATTTTAACATATCTAAACGATTTTTAAGATAAATATAAAACAATTTTTTTGTTGTTATATCGGCCTACTGATTTTAAGATCGCGGGTTCGAATCGAGCTCAAGGCCTAACAATAATTTTTTATCTTTATTATTGTTATGATAAATTTTTTCTTAATTGAAAAAATTTTTAAATTAGAATAGAAGAAAGAAAAAATTTTAGACAACTGCCAAAGCTCGTTGTATAGATCCATTTCGGGAACTGCTAAATTCCTTCATCGGCAACGTTTAGGCGCCGCTGCTATAACCATTCAGCCACCACAGTGGTTTTTTGTTTGTCTTCATTAATCCTACTTCTATTCTGGTTCGTGCCAATTGATATTCACACCACTGCGACTTCTGTTGCAGAATAGCTGTGAAAATTGGACTTGTTTGTTGGCAATGCTGCCATAGTGTCATATTTTATTGACACTTTTTTTCCCCGTGCTCTGGGATGTATTAACAATTTTTTTGTTGTTATATCGGCCTACTGATTTTAAGATCGCGGGTTCGAATCGAGCTCAAGGCCTAACAATAATTTTTTTTTTTTTTTTATCTTTATTATTGTTATGATAAATTTTTTCTTAATTGAAAAAATTTTTAAATTAGAATAGAAGAAAGAAAAAATTTTAGACAACTGCCAAAGCTCGTTGTATAGATCCATCTCGGGAACTGCTAAACTCCTTCATCGGCAACGTTTAGGCGCCGCTGCTATAACCATTCAGCCACCACAGCGGTTTTTTGTTTGTCTTCATTAATCCTACTTCTATTCTGGTTCGTGCCAATTGATATTCACACCACTGCGACATCTGTTGCAGAATAGCTGTTAAAATTGGACTTGTTTGTTGGCAATGCTGCCATAGTGTCATATTTTATTGACACTTTTTTTCCCCGTGCTCTGGGATGTATTAACAATTTTTTTGTTGTTATATCGGCCTACTGATTTTAAGATCGCGGGTTCGAATCGAGCTCAAGGCCTAACAATAATTTTTTATCTTTATTATTGTTATGATAATTTTTTTCTTAATTGAAAAAAATTTTAAATTAGAATAGAAGAAAGAAAAAATTTTAGACAACTGCCAAAGCTCGTTGTATAGATCCATTTCGGGAACTGCTAAATTCCTTCATCGGCAACGTTTAGGCGCCGCTGCTATAACCATTCAGCCACCACAGCGGTTTTTTGTTTGTCTTCATTAATCCTACTTCTATTCTGGTTCGTGCCAATTGATATTCACACCACTGCGACATCTGTTGCAGAATAGCTGTGAAAATTGGACTTGTTTGTTGGCAATGCTGCCATAGTGTCATATTTTATTGACACTTTTTTTCCCCGTGCTCTGGGATGTATTAACAATTTTTTTGTTGTTATATCGGCCTACTGATTTTAAGATCGCGGGTTCGAATCGAGCTCAAGGCCTAACAATAATTTTTTATCTTTATTATTGTTATGATAAATTTTTTCCTTGAGCTCGATTCGAACCCGCGATCTTAAAATCAGTAGGCCGATATAACAACAAAAAAATTGTTAATACATCCCATAGCACGGGGAAAAAAAGTGTCAATAAAATATGACACTGTGGCAGCATTGCCAACAAACAAGTCCAATTTTCACAGCTATTCTGCAACTGATGTCGCAGTGGTGTGAATATCAATTGGCACGAACCAGAATAGAAGTAGGATTAATGAAGACAAACAAAAAACCGCTGTGGTGGCTGAATGGTTATAGCAGCGGCGCCTAAACGTTGCCGATGAAGGAATTTAGCAGTTCCCGAAATGGATCTATACAACGAGCTTTGGCAGTTGTCTAAAATTTTTTCTTTCTTCTATTCTAATTTAAAAATTTTTTCAATTAAGAAAAAATTTATCATAACAATAATAAAGATACAAAAATTATTGTTAGGCCTTGAGCTCGATTCGAACCCGCGATCTTAAAATCAGTAGGCCGATATAACAACAAAAAAATTGTTAATACATCCCAGAGCACGGGGAAAAAAAGTGTCAATAAAATATGACACTATGGCAGCATTGCCAACAAACAAGTCCAATTTTCACAGCTATTCTGCAACAGATGTCGCAGTGGTGTGAATATCAATTGGCACGAACCAGAATAGAAGTAGGATTAATGAAGACAAACAAAAAACCGCTGTGGTGGCTGAATGGTTATAGCAGCGGCGCCTAAACGTTGCCGATGAAGGAATTTAGCAGTTCCTGAAATGGATCTATACAACGAGCTTTGGCAGTTGTCTAAAATTTTTTCTTTCTTCTATTCTAATTTAAAAATTTTTTCAATTAAGAAAAAATGTATCATAACAATAATAAAGATAAAAAATTATTGTTAGGCCTTGAGCTCGATTCGAACCCGCGATCTTAAAATCAGTAGGCCGATATAACAACAAAAAAATTGTTAATACATCCCAGAGCACGGGGAAAAAAAGTGTCAATAAAATATGACACTATTGCAGCATTGCTAACAAACAAGTCCAATTTTTACATCTATTCTGCAACAGATGTCGCAGTGGTGTGAATATCAATTGGCACGAACCAGAATAGAAGTAGGATTAATGAAGACAAACAAAAAACCGCTGTGGTGGCTGAATGGTTATAGCAGCGGCGCCTAAACGTTGCCGATGAAGGAATTTAGCAGTTCCCGAAATGGATCTATACAACGAGCTTTGGCAGTTGTCTAAAATTTTTTCTTTCTTCTATTCTAATTTAAAAATTTTTTCAATTAAGAAAAAATTTATCATAACAATAATAAAGATAAAAAATTATTGTTAGGCCTTGAGCTCGATTCGAACCCGCGATCTTAAAATCAGTAGGCCGATATAACAACAAAAAAATTGTTAATACATCCCAGAGCACGGCGAAAAAAAATGTCAATAAAATATGCCACTATGGCAGCATTGCCAACAAACAAGTCCAATTTTCACAGCTATTCTGCAACAGATGTCGCAATGGTGTGAATATCAATTGGCACGAACCAGAATAGAAGTAGGATTAATGAAGACAAACAAAAAACCCCTGTGGTGGCTGAATGGTTATAGCAGCGACGCCTAAACGTTGCCGATGAAGGAATTTAGCAGTTCCCGAAATGGATCTATACAACGAGCTTTGGCAGTTGTCTAAAATTTTTTTTTTCTTCTATTCTAATTTAAAATTTTTTTCAATTAAGAAAAAATTTATCATAACAATAATAAAGATAAAAAATTATTGTTAGGCCTTGAGCTCGATTCGAACCCGCGATCTTAAAATCAGTAGGCCGATATAACAACAAAAAAATTGTTAATACATCCCAGAGCACGGGGAAAAAAGTGTCAATAAAATATGACACTATGGCAGCATTGCCAACAAACAAGTCCAATTTTCACAGCTATTCTGCAACAGATGTCGCGGTGGTGTGAATATCAATTGGCACGAACCAGAATAGAAGTAGGATTAATGAAGACAAACAAAAAACCGCTGTGGTGGCTGAATGGTTATAGCAGCGGCGCCTAAACGTTGCCGATGAAGGAATTTAGCAGTTCCCGAAATGGATCTATACAACGAGCTTTGGCAGTTGTCTAAAATTTTTTCTTTCTTCTATTCTAATTTAAAAATTTTTTCAATTAAGAAAAAATTTATCATAACAATAATTGTTCGCGACCGATATTCCCTTAGTATTATTCATTAAATTTATATCGTAATCTTTGATATGTAATAATCGATAATTGTTATCGCTGGTCAATAATATTTGTAATAACTAAGCTTCTATTCTTTATGTCTTGATTTACCTACTTACAGTAATTCATATACGATATGTACATACATATTTGTGTAGGTATATACATACATACATATGTGCATATATTACTTATTTCTTCTTGTACTCATTTTTGATTATGAATTCTGTTAATAAATCAGTCAAGGTTAAACTCTAAACGGCATCGGTCAATTTGTAATTTGACATACATTTTTTGGTCCTTTCGCAGTCGGATAAATTTTTAATTGTTCGTAAAACACCGCGAATCACGTGTTTTCTCCGTTAAATTAATAACTATAATATCACAAATATCGGTCGATTGAATTGAAACAATAATACCGCGTACCAAGTGTTATAATTTAATTCAATTCAAAATGGATAAATTACTAAAACAACGTGGGTGGGTTAAAGGCACTATTACACGTGCCTGTGCAAACGCTAGGAGCTTTGATAAGTCCACTACGATGGAGCACTTAAAAAATAGACTGCATAAGTTAGAGGAGTCCTACAATGAATTTGTAGACATCAGCAAGGCGTTGTATGATTATGAAGGGGCAGACAACTTCATAGACCCAGCAGAAGATGTGGAGGAGTATGAAGAAAAATACTTCGTCGCTCATGCCGCTATATCCCGTTTGATCAATGATCAACTGAGTTCCCAACACGTGAAGGAAACTGAATCCGATGATTCTATTGATAAGTTACTGACTCAACAAGCCAAGTTCCTGGATAACTTCAGTGCAGCAGTAACTCATTCAAATGTGCATCTCCCTAAAATTTCTCTGCCTAATTTTTCTGGAAACTATTCAGATTGGCCGTCATTTCGCCACCTTTTTCGTAGCGCAATTGACGAAAAGTCAAATTTGAGCAACATCCAAAAGTTCCATTACCTAAAGTCATACTTACAAGATGAAGCATTAAGTCTTGTTAAACATATACCATTGACTGACAATAACTATAAAGACGCATGGGACAGGCTAGTAGAGCGATATGACAAAAAACCGCTAATTGTTCATTCCCTTGTGCAACAGTTTTTGTCTTTGTCACCATGTACTAGTCCCAACATAGCAGCTCTTCGTAACTTAACCGATAAAGCTGACGAAACTGTACGCGGTTTGGATGCCCTCAATTGCAATAGTCGGGACCCTTGGTTGGTAGCCATTTTGTTGGGCAAAGTTGATGAAGAAACAAAAAGGGAATGGGCAAAGAAAGGTGATTCTCATGTAGTTCGGTCATTTGATGAGTTTGTTAAATTTCTGTCACATCGGTGTGATGCGTTAGAATCGTGTAGTCCATCTCGTTTAGTCAACAAAAAGCGCACAGCATTGGCACATTATGTTCAATCGGGAGAGTCAACAGCAACAACAAATTATTGTGTTGTATGTGAAGAGCAGCATACAGTTTCTCAATGCCAAAAGTTTAAGCAAATGGATAGCGGAACAAGGAGGGCATTTGTAAAAGATAAGCATTTATGCTTCAATTGCTTGCGCTCATCTCATAATGTAAATCAATGTCCATCCAATTTCCGGTGCAAACTTTGTCGCTCAAAGCACCACACGTTAGTGCATATACATAAAGAGCCCGTGAAGAATACAGCAGTTGCAACAACAATCAAGCACGAAAACAAAAGAAAGTATTGCGATCAAAGATGCAGTATCAACGGACCACGCTCCTCGTACTTCGGCTGTCTCTGCACATGCTAACAACAAAAATGCCTCAATGTCGTTCATGCCTACCACTCTCTTACCGACTATCATGGCGAACGTGGTGGACCGTTGGGGGAATGTGGTGAATTGTCGCGTTTTACTTGACACAGGGTCTACTGTATCATTCATTGCTGAAAACTTCGCGCAACGCATCGGAATTCCACGTACAAATGCACGTATTTCAGTGCTTGGTTTGTCTGTCTGTACTGCAGGAACTACACGAGGCTGTGTTCAACTTAAATTACTCTCGCGCTTGTCTGACTATTTTCTTAAAATAAGCGCATATGTTTTACCTAAATTGACAACCGATATACCTACACACCGCATCGACTGCTCAACCTCAGAGTGGGAACGAATTCTGAATTTGCAATTAGCTGATCCAACATTTTTCGACAAGGGATCTGTCGATGTCATAATTGGTGCTGATCAGTTATGGGCCATCTTTACAGGAGAACGCCAGCATTTTGATAAATCAATGCCTATTGCATTAAATAGTAATTTCGGTTGGGTAATTGCCGGTACATGTAATGCAACTCAACTAGGCTCATCACCAGCAATAATCAATCATGCTCTCGTTGATTTGGATTCGCTCGTTCGTTCCTTCATAGAAATGGACAGTTTACCCACCACAACAACTGTAATTCCAGTGGACGCAGCAGAGGCACATTTCTCCGCAACGCATACTCGTAGCCAAAACGGTACTTATATAGTGGAATACCCGTTCAAAGAAGACGCACCACCAATTCATCATACGCTACAACAAGCACGAATGCGTTTATTTGCCATGGAGAAAAGGTTTCGTACTATACCCGAACTAAAACAACAATACGCGCAATTTATGAGAGATTATTTGACATTAGGACACATGGAAAAGCTGTCGACAGAAGAAGGGGAGCAAGACCATGAAAACATTTTTTATTTACCGCACCATGCTGTCTTGAAACCGGAAAGTACGACAACACAATGTAGGGTTGTCTTTGATGGTTCGAGTAACGATTCGTCCGGTGTCTCCCTCAACCAGCGCCTACATGTCGGCCCACCTATACAACGAGATCTTTTCACAGTTTCCCTGCGTTTTCGACAGCATCGCTTTGTGTTTTGTGTAGATATACAAAAAATGTTTCGCGGCATTCGAGTTTCAAAAAAGCATACTGATTTTCAAAGGATTGTGTGGCGAACAGACGAAGCCATGCCAATTGAGCATTACCGGCTTTTGACGGTAACATACGGGCTCACGTCATCACCTTTTATAGCAGTTCGTGTTTTAAAACAACTAACTGATGACCATAAATTAGAATTTCCTGCTGCATCGCTTGTGCTTCAAAACGATGCTTATGTAGATGACATTTTAACTGGCTGCAGCTCAGCTCACGATTTAATTCAACTTAAAGACGAACTTATTTCTTTACTATCTAAAGCCAATTTTTCGTTGCGAAAATGGAGCTCGAACTGTTGGCCGCTGCTAAATACTCTTCCTAAAGAAATATGCGAATATAACCCCGTTGATTTGACATCACAATCAGTTGATGCATTCGTTAAAATACTAGGAGTACAGTGGAATCCATGCAGCGATGAATTATTTTTAAAAACTAAACCAGTGATGCTTATGGAACACCCCACAAAACGATTAATGTTATCAGAAATGTCGAAAATATACGACCCATTGGGCATAGTGTCGCCAACTGTGGTTTTGTTCAAGGTATTGTTTCAAGAGTTGTGGTTACTGGGGCTACATTGGGACGATAAACTCCCTCTTGAGGTGTGCGCTCGCTGGCAGAAATACGTACAAGAGCTAGAGTTATTAAAACAAATATCAATTCCGCGCCTCATTGCCTCTTGCGAAGGCTCAATCGAAATACATGGTTTTGCGGACGCATCGTCGGTTGCATACGCTGCACTGGTTTACAGTCGAATAAAGATAAATAATGAATATCGCACAAACATTATAGCATCGAAGATGCGTGCTGCACCCTTAAAGCCCATATCAATACCTAGGCTTGAACTTAACGCGGCATTATTTCTTACGAAATTAATCAAGCTAATTCAAAGCTCATTGACAGTAACCATTGAAGATGTATATTGCTACACTGACTCGGAAATAGTACTCCATTGGCTCTCATCACACCCGCGCAGATGGACGACTTATGTATGTAATCGTACTGCTGAAATATTGGAAAGTTTCCCACGAAGTTATTGGCATCACGTTTCTTCAGAACATAACCCAGCCGATTGCGCATCATGCGGTTTAACACCATCAAAACTCATCACACATCAACTTTGGTGGAGTGGCCCTGCATGGCTTGTGCTGCCCAGAGCTGAGTGGCCAATAGCTAAAAATATAACACTACCTCAAGACGATTCATCAGTTCTCGCTGAGCAGAAACCAATAAAACAGCAATCACCTTTCGTAGCGAGCGAAGACGACGTTATTGACAAGCTGCTGAACAGAGTATCATCGTGGATTCGTCTTATTCGCGTTGTTGCCTATTGTCTACGCTTCGGATCTGTCAGAAAAGGTGAACGCCTTGGATGGCTGAGTTCTTCTGAGCTACAACGCGGAGCCAATCTCGTCATTAAGCACGTTCAGAAGACGATATTTCATGCTGAATATCAATTATTACAACATAAAAAACCATTGACGCAAAAATCATCGTTGATACGGTACACGCCATTCATAGATCAGAACGGCCTATTACGCGTCGGTGGATGCATCAAACACGCAGACGTCAACTATAATACTAAGTATCCTATTTTGTTGCCTAAATGTTCTTTTGTTTCACTACTTTTAGTTCGCTACATCCATGAAACGTACCTCCATACCGGAGTAGAAGCTACTGTCGCACATCTGCGCCAACGTTATTGGATACTTGGTGCCCGAAATCTGGTGCGGAAAGTAGTTTTCTCATGCAAGAGGTGCTTTATGCAGCGACGTACTACCAGCACTCAACTCATGGCAGATCTCCCCTCACCACGAGTGCAACCCAGCCGTTGTTTTCTTCATTGTGGACTCGACTATGCTGGACCCGTTCCTATTAAGATTTCGCGGGGACGAAACCCAAAGGTTGGAAAGGCGTGGTTTTCTATATTTGTTTGCTTTTCTACAAAGGCGCTATACATTGAATTAGTAAGCGACCTTACGGCCGACGCTTTCTTAGCTGCCTTTCGTCGGTTCATAGCCCGTAGAGGCAAACCTACAGATTTGTACTCTGACAATGGTACTACATTCCATGGTGCTAAACGAAAGATGAACGAATTACAACAGCTAATTATGTCTGAAGCATATTTAAAAGAAGTAGCGGAATCACTAGCCAACGAACAGGTTCATTGGCATTTCAATCCGCCGTCTGCTCCACATTTTGGTGGTCTATGGGAGGCTAGCGTACGCTCTATCAAACTGCATCTAAAACGTGTCATAGGCCACAGCATTTTAACATTTGAAGAGTATACTACAGTGCTGGCTCAGATTGAATCAATTCTCAACAGTAGCCCATTGAGTGCAATCTCTGATGACGACCTTGATCCGCTTACGCCCGCTCATTTCCTTATTGGGGAACCGTATACGTGTGTACCAGAGCCTTCTCTTTTGAATATCAATCCTAATCGTTTGGATCATTGGCGTCATTTACAAGCTATGGTACAAGGTTTTTGGAAACGATGGCATACAGAGTAACTTACGTCATTACAACAGCGTCAAAACTGGCAGACAGCCACCCCTAATTTAGAGAAAGGAGAACTTGTGGTCCTCAAGGAACCGAATCTGCCACCTTCGAAATGGGTTCTTGGCAGGATAACCGAAGTTACTAAAGGAGACGACGATCGAGTACGGGTTGTCACAGTAAATACCAGTAGCGGAGAGTACAAACGACCTATTACCAAGATAGCGCCACTCCCTTCATCCTGAACAGTCGTTCAGGGGGGCGGTATGTTCGCGACCGATATTCCCTTAGTATTATTCATTAAATTTATATCGTAATCTTTGATATGTAATAATCGATAATTGTTATCGCTGGTCAATAATATTTGTAATAACTAAACTTCTATTCTTTATGTCTTGATTTACCTACTTACAGTAATTCATATACGATATGTACATACATATTTGTGTAGGTATATACATACATACATATGTGCATATATTACTTATTTCTTCTTGTACTCATTTTTGATTATGAATTCTGTTAATAAATCAGTCAAGGTTAAACTCTAAACGGCATCGGTCAATTTGTAATTTGACATACAATAATAAAGATAAAAAATTATTGTTAGGCCTTGAGCTCGATTCGAACCCGCGATCTTAAAATCAGTAGGCCGATATAACAACAAAAAAATTGTTAATACATCCCAGAGCACGGGGGAAAAAAGTGTCAAGAAAATATGACACTATGGCAGCATTGCAAACAAACAAGTCCAATTTTCACAGCTATTCTGCAACAGATGTCGCAGTGGTGTGAATATCAATTGGCACGAACCAGAATAGAGGTAGGATTAATGAAGAAAAACAAAAAACCGCTGTGGTGGCTGAATGGTTATAGCAGCGGCGCCTAAACGTTGCCGATGAAGGAATTTAGCAGTTCCCGAAATGGATCTATACAACGAGCTTTGGCAGTTGTCTAAAATTTTTTCTTTCTTCTATTCTAATTTAAAAATTTTTTCAATTAAGAAAAAATTTATCATAACAATAATAAAGATAAAAAATTATTGTTAGGCCTTGAGCTCGATTCGAACCCGCGATAAATATAAAATAAAAAATAGGTAGGTTCTTTGTGTGAGGATGCAAAGCTTCACGTTCTTTGTGGTCTGCATGTAAAAACTATGACTACGAATCACGTATTTCAAAAATATATCACGTAAGCGTAACTATTTGATGAAATTTGATGAATTTTGAAGCTTCTAACCGTAAAAAAGGGGCAAAAATGAGAGTTTATATGAAGTATATAATATATATACCACCGATCCCTACGATTTTTTCAGACAACAATATATGCTATATACGTACGCATTTTGTGAAATTTAAAGCTTCTAGCTGTTAAAACGGGGCAGAAATTGCGCAAAGTTTCTTATCTGAACAATCGGTTGTATGAGATGTATACTATGTATACCACCGATCTCAATGTTTTTTTCAGACATCAATATATGCTATACACGTAAGCATTTGGTGAAATTTGAAGCTTCTAGCTGTTAAAATGGGGCCGAAATCGCAAAAAAAATATATATATACTCTATATATATACTATATATACCATCATATATATATTATATATATCACCGATCTCTATGATTTTTTGACACAACAATACATACTATATACGTAAGCAATCGGTGAAATTTGAAGCTTATAGCTGTTAAAATGGGGTAGAAATTGCGAAAAGTTTCTTATCTGAACAATCGGTTGTATGAGATATATACTATATACAACCGATCTCTATGATTTTTTCAGACAACAATATATGCTATATACGCAAGCAATCGGTGGAATTTGAAGCTTATAGCTGTTAAAATGGGGTAGAAATTGCGAAAAGTTTCTTATCTGAACAATCGGTTGTATGAGATATATACTATATATACAACCGATCTCTATGATTTTTTCAGACAACAATATATGCTATATACGTAAGCAATCGGTGAAATTTGAAGCATATAGCTGTTAAAATGGGGTAGAAATTGCGAAAAGTTTCTTATCTGAACAATCGGTTGTATGAGATATATACTATATATACAACCGATCTCTATGATTTTTTCAGACAACAATATATGCTATATACGTAAGCAGTCGGTGAAATTTGAAGCTTATAGCTGTTAAAATGGGGTATAAATTGCGAAAAGTTTCTTATCTGAACAATCGGTTGTATGAGATATATACTATATATACAACCGATCTCTATGATTTTTCAGACAACAATATATGCTATATACGTAAGTAGTCGGTGAAATTTGAAGCTTCTAGCTGTTAAAATTTGCGAAAATATATATATACTATATATACCACCATATATATACTATATATATCACCGATCTTTATGATTTTTTCAGACAACAATATATGCTATATACGTAAGCATTCGTTGAAATTTGAAGCCTCTAGCTCTTAAAATAGGGCAGTAATTACGAAAAGGGCGGCCACCGTGGTGTGATGGTAGCGTGCTCCGCTTATCACACCGTATGCCCTGGGTTCAACTCCCGGGCAAAGCAACATCAAAATTTTAGAAATAAGGTTTTTCAATTAGAAGAAAATTTTTCTAAGCGGGGTCGCCCCTCGGCAGTGTTTGGCAAGCGCTCCGGGTGTATTTCTGCCATGAAAAGCTCTCAGTGAAAACTCATCTGCCTTGCAGATGCCGTTCGGAGTCGGCATAAAACATGTAGGTCCCGTCCGGCCAATTTGTAGGGAAAATCAAGAGGAGCACGACGCAAATTGGAAGAGAAGCTCGGCCTTAGATCTCTTCGGAGGTTATCGCGCCTTACATTTATTTTTTTTTTTTTTTAATTACGAAAAGTTCCTTATCTGAACAATCGGTTGTGGGGGATATATACTATATATACGCCGATCTCATCAATTTTTTCAGGCAACAATATGTGCAATATTCGAAAGTAAATGGTGAAGTTTGAAGCTTCAATCTGTTAAATTGGGTAATATATTACAAAAATCCACTTTTTCTGAAAAATCGGTTGTATGGAGGATATATGCTATAGTGGTCCGATCCGGTCGGTTCCGACAAATGTCTAATCGGACACCCAAATACACCCGCTCACCAAATTTTATCAAGATATCTCAAAAATTGAGGGACTACTTTGCATACAAACAGACAGACGGACAGACGCACAGAAGGACATGGCTAAATCAACTCAGCTCTTCAACCTGATTATTTCGGTGGGTCTATCTATATTCCTTTAAGGACTTACAATTTTCGGTTTCGTGACGAAATTAATATACCATTTCATTTTCATGAAAGGTATAAATATAAATATAAATATAAATATAAATATAAATATAAATATAAATATAAATATAATGTAAGTATTGTTTTCAATAAAACCGTTTAACTAAAATTTTTTTTTTAATTATTTTATTTTCAAGCTTTTAGTCTTTATTTAATTGCCTATTATTTCTCATTCTATTTAGTTCATTTAGTGACTCATTACTACAAGAACTCTTTCCTGAAAATTTGTTACAATCTATCCTCAATACACAATCATTCCAAAGACTTTACTCGACTCTGCGCCACGTATGCTTGTCTCTCCTCGAACTCCAAAATATATTGATGTCACTTCTACCGGACTTTATGTAATATATGTTCCAAATATGAGCCAAATCGGACAACATAGGTCGCTTTCTATTCATGTATGTATTATGTGTTCCAAATATGGACCAAATCGGACCACAGATACGAAAATTTTGAATATCTCGATCTTTTCGCAACCTAGCGGCGATTTTTTCACAGGCCGCTTTCTATTCCTGTATGTATTATGTGTTCCCAATATGAGCCAAATCGGACCACAAATACGATTTTTTGATTATCTCGATACTTGCGCCACCTAGCGGCGATTTTTTTAATATGTCGATTTCTATTAATATTGTGTGTTCCAAATATGAGCCAAATCGGATCAAAAATACGTTTTTTGTGAATATCTCGATCATAGCGCCACCTAGCGGTGATTTTTTTTCATAGATCGCTTTTTATTCTTGTACGTATTACGTGTTCCAAATATGAACCAAATCGGTCCACAAATACGATTTTTATGAATATCTCGATCCTTGCGCCACCTAGCGGCGATTTTTTTCATAGGTCGCTTTATATTCGTGCATGCATTATGTGTTCCAAATATGAGCCAAATCGGACCAAAATAAGATTTTTGTGAATATCTCGATCCTTGCGCCACCTAGCGGCGATTTTTTTCATAGGTCGCTTTATATTCTTGTATGCATTATGTGTTCCAAATATGAGCCAAATTGGGCCACAAATACGATTTTTGTGAATATCTCGATACTTGCGCCACCTAGCGGTGATTTTTTTTCATAGATCGCTTTCTAACCTTGTACGTATTACGTGTTCCAAATATAAACCAAATCGGTCCACAAATACGATTTTTTTAATACCTCGATCCTTGCGCCATCTAGTGACAATTTTTTTCTTATTATTGTATTGGCATCGGGTTCTGAAATATATTCCAACTGCCAAGCTTGTAGCTTATCGGGAAGTTACTTAAATTTTAAGTACAAAATTCGTAAACAACGATTTGAACAGAACTTTGGATTTAGTTTTCATAGGTAATGAATGATGCGACTCGCCTTTAACATGTGAATCCATTCATCATATCGCCATCGAGGTAAATTTCTTTTTCTATACATTTAGCAATATTCCCATAGAACCGGAGCTCAGTTACAACTTTGCGAAAGATAACTACACTGGTATAATTGATCTCTTCAGTTCAGTTGATTGGTAATATGTCTTCAGAAAATTAGATCTAACAGATATGTATGGTATATTTAAGACTGTTATCGCTGAGTGCTTATACCACTTCGTTCCAGTATATTAAAAGAAAAGAATGTTTACTTTGCACTGGTACAACGATAGACTGTTAAAGCTGAAATACCGAAGGAATAAAGCTCATAAAATGTTTAAGCGAACTGGCTCCCAAGGAGACAAACTAAAATTTCTTTAGCTGAGGAAAGAATTTGAGAACCTATCTCGCTTCTTGAACAAAATATACATAAACTCGATGGAGTCCAGTATCAAAGGCAATTCGACGTCTTTCTGGATATACTAAAAAGGAAGGTGAATGAAAGGTGAACCAAATAAAAAGGTTAGTGTCATCTTGCATTTCAGACTATGCAAATTTATTTGCGAAGATCTTTTATGATAGCTTCAAAAGTACCTCCCCTGTCTCTTCAAAAACTGTGCAAATACTTTGTTTATCCCTTTGGCCCAAATTTTGAACAAGTGTCTTGTCTTAGGAATTTTCTTAGATGAATGAAAAACTGCCTTTATCACTAAATTATAGACCAATCGCGAAGCTCTCAGTAATCTCGAAATTGTTAGTCAGACTGGTTAATAATTATTTCTTATCAGTCTTGAAAATCCATCTCCATACGCAGCAGCATGGCTTTTATCCCGGAAGGTCAAAATGCACAAACCTTGCGGTCTTTACTAACGTCACATTGCATGCAATTGAAAACGGCTCGCAAGTCGATGTTCTATACACGGAATCCACAAAACCTTTCGAGAGTTTAGATCGCGGGCTACTTATCTGGACACTGGGGTTCCTGGGAATCCACTCTAATGCCCTGACTTGGCTGGAATCCCATCTCAAGGACAGAAAATTGTTGTTTAAAGTCGGAAACAGCCTCTCGCAGGTAATTTTAGGGACCTCTGGTGTGCCCCAAAGCAGCCATTTAGGCCCATTAATTTTCACGATAATCAACAATGATGTTGTTGACATCTCCAAATATAGCAAATGCTTCCTTTATGCCGACGACCTCAAGCTCTATCACCTTGTTAGACGCCTTCAGTATTGCTTAAATATGCAAAGTGACATTAATTCGATTACAGTCCTTCTAATGGATTGTTCCTGAATTTTACAAAATGTAGTGTCGTAACATTCTCGCGCTCATTTCGGCCAATAGTCTTGAATTACTTACACGACACAGATGCTAGCTTCCAGCGGGTAAGCACTATTAAGGAATATATGACATCCGCAGCCAATTCTAAACTTGGTTTCATAAAAAGAAACTCAAGGGAATTTCTCGACCCGTTGACTCTCAAAAGCCTTTTCTCTAGCCTTGTATGATCCCTTATCGAACATCCAGGATTTATTTGGGATCCGGGATCTATCGTACATTCCGAACGAAAAGAAGGAGTTCAGAAAAACTTCACCAGGTACACGCTTCGTCGAATGTACTCATCACACTCTTTGCCCTCATATAGATAGCCTTTGGTGTAGAATCTTAAATTTCGAGAGCTTTTCTAGTAGGAGGAATATACAAGGCGTCATCTCTATCAATGACATCATAAATAACAGGATAGACTCACCTGAATTATTATCGCTTCTATATTTTAACGCTCCTGCCACACCTCTTAGGGCCGATTTCACCAACTCAACTTAGGCTAAAACTTAGTTGCAACTTAAGTTAGCCCAGTTTTGATGCTAAGTTTTTTCGGTTTCACCAACTTAGCTACTAAAGCCATTTCACATACAAAAACTCGATCAGCTGTTTTATACGTAGTAGTATTTTTGGCTACCTTTTAATTACACGCCACCCAGTGAATTTACACAATAGCGATGTTGCTGTATTTGCATAATGAAATAAGAATCAATACCGCCATTTAGTTCGACTCAAAATTTGTACTACAGCAACACTGTTAGAAGTCGAGAATAAGCCAGCTGACAGGTAGGCTAATTTGTGACTCAGCTAAGCACTGGTGTCTAGAGACGCATTCAAAAGCTATTTAAAAACTTCTTTTTGAATTAACCATGTATCAAACTATTTATTTATTTTGTACGTTTATACTGCCGCAATCTCTAAGGGCTAAGCCCAGTAGGTTGAACATATTTAAATAAATATATATATATATATATATAAATATATATATATATATATACACATCGCGACAAAACTTTAGCACACTACACATTTTTTATGACAACTTTTAATAACAAAATTTTTTTAGCTTTTATATTCTACAATTAAAGACGGTGAGTGAAGGTATTCATGTAAATAGTAGTAGTAGTAACAGACAGCTTTTGCTTACGTAAGTATAGGGTCCGCGTAAAATCGTGGCGCCCGAACGACGCGACAAAACCATAGCACAATTAGGTAAAAATAAACAAAAAAAACTGATTAATATTTTTAATTTTTATTTCAGTAATGGGTATATCCCCCATTATTTTTTACAACTTCAATAAGTCTCTTTGGCAGCGTTTCATATAGGCTTTTAATATAATCTTGATCTAACTTTTCCCACTCATCTTGGATAGCATTTTTTAAATGTTCAACATTGTTATATTGTTTACCATTTAAGTACACAGCACGTGCTAATTTACCCCAACAATTTTCCATAATATTTAAATCAGGGGAGTGCGCTGGCCTCTTTAAATTTAGAATATTATGTTCCGGAAAATAGTTTCTTACGAGTTTTGCAGTATGAACTGCAGCATTATCTTGCTGAAAATTATAATTTTTAACCACCAATTTGTGTTCCATACTTGGCTAATTGTTCGTCGATCAATTTAATGTAACTTTTACTATTTATTTTCCCAGAGATAAATTTTATTTCTGCCTTTCCTTCAAAGCCTATAGCAGCCCAACACATAACACTTCCTCCACCAAACTGCCTGCGACTAAAAATTCTTTCGTTTCTTCTTAAATGATGATAGTAATACTTATACCCATCAGGGCCATCTAAATTGAATCTCTTTTCATCGGAAAATATTTCATGACGCCACTTTTTTTTCCATGCGATATGTTCTTCGGCAAATTGTAAGCGTTCCTTCTTGTGTTTTTCACTTAAAGGTGGTTTCTTCAATATTTTCTTTCTGCTTAAATGCTTAGCATCATGCTGGAGACGTTGAACATTCCTTACATTCGTCTTTACGCCAGTGTAACGACAGCCTAAGAGCAACTCACCACATCAACCAAACATCAGCTGATGTATGTACTAGTTGACCGAACACGCTCGCACGGGCGAATGCAACCCGGCGCGTGAGTGGTTCGGCCATTATAATTTGGCCACTGAAAAAGATACACACAAATTCCGAGAAGTTCAATAATTTATACTTACACTTTAAATCAAATTTGAATAAAAGTAAGAATTTAGTTTAAACATTACTCGGAGTTATGATTGTTATAAAAAGCTAATACAGCATTGGTGATACGGGGACGCAGGTGCATATTGCTCACCTAAAAACAAATCTGAAGGTAACTTAAGTATTTCGGCCGAAGAAGGTCACATGGCGACCGTGACATCGCAGCCACGCCACGCGAAATACAAAATGGTGGCATAACATGATTTTCTTGGTTATGAAGAGGTAACCAAAATTAGATTAGCCTGGCAAAGGATTAATCCAAAATTGCCAATAAGTTTTACGTGGTAGAGTCAGTCGCGACACCACTTCACAATTTCACAATATCATCGACACACGGAATATAACATTTTCACAAACTTTAACTCAAATTTATGCTACATTCATTCTACCAAACATTTTCCGGATGCCGATTTTAGTCCATACGACTACAACACAGTAAGTGGCATATTTTCAAGGCACAAGCACCAGTAGGAACCAGCAAAGACCAGCAGCAGGAAATATGTATATAATATGTATGTATGTATTACATTTTTTTTACTTAAGTTTTTTATTAGACACATATGTATGTATACGAAATATTGCAACCTTAAATGCGGTGCGTTCGCATAATATATTTTGGATTTTGATTACAACGGTGCGTATGTTAATATAAAACACCTGGACTTTTTTTTACTAAAACGGTGCGTGCGTCTAAATTTTAAACTTAACCACTAATACTTCCGCAGTTTTCAACAAGTTTTAAAATTTTCAAACCATTTTATAAGTATCGACATTTTTAAGTCTGCAATTTTTATTTTGCCTCAAAGTTTTCAACTCATTTTTACAAATTTACATTTCCTCCAAATTTTTCTAATTTAAAAATTCATCAATTCACTTTACAAATTCTCATATTTTCAAGCTTCCATCATCATCTCACAAATCTTCCATTTAAGGGTTTCTCTTACTCCAGGTAGAATTACGCGTTTTTACAAATCGTAAGTAGAGTTCACACCAGCTGCAGAAGCGATTTGATTCGCTGTTAACGTAGAATTTGAAGCAACTCGCAAAATCGCTCGTCTATCTCTATCACTTATAGCTCGTGGCCGACCTCCTGGATTTTTTTAAATGTAATTTTCTGGATCTCTTAAGTAATTCATGATGACTTTTCTAGATCTATTTATTGTATTTGCTATTTGTGACACATTAAATTTTTGTTTTTTAGATTCTTGATAGTGTTTATTTCAACTATACTAAGTATTTTACCGCGAGGCATGATGAAAAAATAAATTGATATTTTAAATACGAAATACTTTCCAATACGTATAGTATTCACACGTATTAACCGTTTGCTAGATATTCACACACTAACAGCCCTATTCTGTGCACTTGACAAATTCACCATCTTGCTTATTTGTCAAGTTTGATAATTTATCAAGTAATTGCTATTCTATGTAAAAAATAAAAAGCCTTTTCGCTGACAAATTGTCAATAAGTCAAACGCTCTTGATAATTTAATTTATACGGATAAACTTAAATTAGAATTCTGTTATTGTGCGATCGAGAGAAAACGGAAGATTTATTACTTTTGCTATTATTGTGGGAAGATCCTCTGGGAATTTTGGGGGTAATTTCAGGACGGTTTTGGGGACTCCATCGGGGTCATTTGGGGGACATTCCGGGATGGTTTTGGGGTTTCCATTGGGTGCTCCCGGGGTCATTTGGGGGTTGTTCCTGTATCCTTTTGGGGACTCCCTCGGGGTCATGTGGGGATCATTCCGGTACAGTTTTGGGGACTCCCTCGCGGTATTTGGGGGTTGTTCCGGAATGTTTATGGGGAATCTCTCGGGGTCGTTTAGGGGTAATTTTGGCATGGCTTTGGGGACTCCCGCGGGGTCATATGGGGATCATTCCGGGACGGATTTGGGGACTCCCTCGGGGTCATTTGGGGATCATTCCGGTACAGTTTTGGGGAATCCCTTGGGGTATTTGGGGGTCGTTCCGGGATGTTTATGGGGACTCTCTCGGGGTCGTTTAGGGGTAATTTTGGCATGGCTTTGGGGACTCCCGCGGGTCATTTGGGGATCATTCCTGGATGGTTTTGGGGACTCCCTCGGGGTCATTTGGAGATCATTCCGGTACAGTTTTGGGGACTCCCTCGGTATAATTTGGGGGTCGTTCCGGGATGTTTATGGGGACTCTCTCGGGGTCGTTTAGGGGTAATTTTGGCATGGCTTTGGGGACTCCCGCGGGGTCATTTGGGGATCATTACGGGGAGGTTTTGGGGAGTCCCTCGGGGTCATTTGGGGATCATTCCGAGACGGTTTTGGGGCTCCCTTGGGGGATTTTGGGGGACATTCCGGGATGGTTTTGGGGACTCCATCTGGTCTTCCCGGCGGCATTTAGGGGTCGTTCCGGTATCTTTTTGGGGACTCTCCCGAGGTCATTCCGGAATGGTTTTGAGGACTCTCCCGAGGTCATTCCGGAATGGTTTTGGGGACTCCCTCGAGGTTATTTGGGGGTTATGTCCCTCAAATTACCCCCAGAGAGTCTCCAAAAAGATCTCGGAACGACCCCTAAATAACCACGGGAGAACCCGATGTAGTCCCCAAAACCATCCCGAAATGGCCCCAAATGACCCCGAGGGGTCCTCAAATGGATCCCGGAATGACCCCCAAGTGACCCCGAGAGGACCCCGAGGGAGTCCCCAAAACCATCCCAGAATTCTCCCAAATGACTCCGAGGGAGTCCCTAAAAACATCCCGGCACGACCCCAATTCACCCTGGGAAGACCCCGATGGAGTCGCCAAAACCACCCCGGAAAGACCCCGAGGGAGTCCCCATAAACATCCCGGAACGACCCCTAAATGACCCCGATGGAGTCCCCAAAATCATCCCGGAAGACACCCAAATTATCCCGAGAGTCCCCAAAAAGATCCCGGAACGGCTCCCAAATGCACCCGATAGGGACCCCAAAACAATCCCGCAATGTCCCCCAAATGACCCCGAGGGAGTCCTAAACCCGTCCCGGAATGATCCAAATGACCCCGAGGGAAACCCCAAATGCCCCGAGGGAGTCCCCAAAGCCATGCCGAAAGGACCCCCAAAAAACCCAGCGGATTATTTTTTCCTATTCCAATTTCGGGGTTAGAAGCATAAAATGAGACATATCGCTCCAATTGCTCATGCGTAGCACGTTCCACTTTTGATTTCTTTGAAAAAACTTTCATTTTGAAATATTTGTTACAAAAAATTAAGAACAATATTTAACTCTTACGTTTTTTCCATTTCGCGATTGTTGCACTAAACCGTTGATTTAAATGAAAATAAAATACATTCCATTAAAATAATAATTTACCTAGTCCTGATGATGACTTCAGATTGAAATCGAAATATCGACAAATTAAATAATATAATTGTATCTCGAAAATTCACGCTACCTAATTATTTTCTAGCTTTTAGTATTATTATTACTTCACGTAAATATTATTTTCAATAAAACCGTTTAACTAAAATTTTTTTTTATTATTATTTATTAAATTTTGATGAGCTCGAGGCAGTTTAAAAAATTGAAACACAGTTTAAATTTTTATATTTCAATTTTATTTGGTCGATATTTCGATCTCATTCTGATATCATCCTCAGGAACTGTGGACAAAAACAACAATTAGTTAACATGTAAACAATTTTCAAACCCTAAACATAATACCACTTACACAATTGAATATGTTTTACCGACTAACAAGATGTACGAAAAAAGAAAGCGTAGAAGTCAAATAAATATGAAAATATAAACAATTTAAAACACCGGAAGTATAAACAAAAATCTACAAAAACAACAATACATAGAATGACGAACAAAAAGGCATAATCATTTGCATTAACATACAAATGTACATATGTACATATATATTGGTCATCCCACTGCATTTGTTGTGTTGAGCTGCAATTCTAACTAGAACAGTGTTGTTGTCTTAAAACTAAGTCGCGGTAAACGCGCGCCAGCTGATCAGTGTCTATTTTATAATTCATTTTCGTGTCATTAGGGGTGTACGTTATGTGCAGCATTTCTAAAGTATATCTTTTGCCGTAATTTTTCTCCTCGTGTAAAATGGATACATTATCGAAATCGGGATAATGCCCGGTATCTTTGCAATGTGATGCCAATGCCGTCTTATTGTCCGAAAAACTGCTTCTTAATTTCACACTTGACCTGTGAGCGGAAATCCTTGTCTTGAGTTTCATTTTTGTTGTCCCCACATATACCTTTTTGCATAAGTGGGACCCGTCACCATTACAAGGAATCCTGTAAACTACATCAGACTTCTCTTGTTTGGGAATTCTATCCTTTGTATTGCTGTAGATTTTTCTTAGCGTGTGTTTATAAGTTGGCGCGATCTGATATTTATCTCTGTCATAGATCTTTGAAAATTTTATTCTTTCCGTTATTCCTGGAACATGAACTACTGATTTGAATATCCTTTGGCTATGTTGGTTCTCTCCTTATTTTCGGTAAAGTATGTTCGAAGTAATTGATTTATGACTTCCGCTAGGTGGTGCATAAAAAAACGTAGTGGTGTACAAGAAAAAGCTTAGAGCTTTTTACCTTTAGCAGAGCTTTGCCGTTCAGGAGGGCCCTACATTTTTAAAGGGCCGCAAATTTTTAAATGTCCCCTCATATTTCTAATGTGTCCTAGACTTCACCCGAGCCGTTTTAAAGAGTCCCATAGATTTCCAATCGAGCGACTGCTCCCCAGTCCCCCCACCCACCCCCTTTTTTCTCTTCTACAAAAAGTAGCAGTTGGACACCTGTGGTACCGCCCAACCCACAACCCCAACCCCCATTTTTCACGTCTACAAAGAGGAGTCGATGGGCACTTGTAGTAACGCCCCCTTTTTTCTCGTCTGCAAAACGGGCCTGTCGGGCAACCGATCAGGGGCAGATTGTTAACTAAAGGTTATCTTAATACTGAACTCATTATTTTCTATTATTGAACATTTTATTTGTCTTTCTATTAGGGTATAAGTTTGTATGTACATACTTACACTTATGTTTGTACATGGGAATATCAACAAACTACAAAATACATGCCGATGGCCACGTCCATCCATGGGAAACTTGTTCCAATGTAAATACTTACTTTTTTTTGTCAAATAAACCTTTTTCAAATAAATAAAAACAATTTTTATTTAAAGTTTTAAAATTTTTATTTATATTTTTCTCCATACTTCGGCGTGGTTAGCAATGCGTAATATATATGTGTGTGTGTGTGTGTAGTTTCATAAAATTACTACTATTTTTCTAAATAGCCTTTTTGACAACGTTTGTAAATGGAATATATTCATACATTTTATCATGGATGAGTATACAATAAGCAGCGTGTTGGCAGATACGGCCTTGTGAAATTTTAGCTCAATTCGAATATCGATGGGACCGCTTTTTATAGATTCATTCTGATGTGTAACATCTAAAACAATTATTGGAGCATGTTGAACAAATTGATCAGGCGATAAAAGTGGTTGGGGAGTGCGTCCATAGTAACTTTGTTGAAATTTCAAATACATGTCATATAATAGAGCATACCGATTTCGAACAAATTTAATATTAAGATCATCATATGCATATGTAGTGGAGTTGAGGTGAACTTTAACATCCAATAAGTTACAATGTGTAAATCCTAAAATAATATAGCAAGGTCCTTCATTTTCACCAACCAATTTGACATTCCATAAGATATTAGTGCTTTCCTGTAGAGACGGGTTATGATAAACATCCCAACTTCTAAACGAAATGTTTAGTGGTTGTATGCTATTAATTGTTCTCAGCATAGTTAACCAATACGAGTCTGAAAGTTCAACATGTGGCACTTTCCATGTAATATTTAAAAGTTTTAATAAAAGCTGTACTGATGGTGTAGTTGAGATCTAACACCATCATTTTCTTTGGCTCGTATTAAGATTAATTCATGTTTACAATTAACAATAATTTTATCAAAATATTCAGCGAATCCAAGCAGGGTTTTCAACGGTATACAAAAATTAAAATTACCAGTCTTTAGGCTAATATTTTCAAATGGACACCACCCTGAATTTTTTAGATTTTTACTCTCAAATTCGTTAAGTGATACATAATTTTTCATTGCTGTTGCAATACCCAACTTTCTAGCGCGATCAATTTCTATTCCGTTAATTTCATATCGAATCTCCTTGAATAAATACGCCATACAATTATTAAGCAGCTGCAAAGTTTTTGAAACTTGCGAATTACTATTTGATATGACTCCCTCAATGTATAAAATACTCTCACTAGGTAACACATATAGGTCTTGATTTTGTATAGGAAACAATTGCAGATATGGTATGTAACTATGGTAATCCTTTTTTATTATACTATTTTCAAATATGGGTTTGGACAAAACGTTTATTATATCACTCATTTTTTAAACTAAATCCTAGACTTATTAGGAACCCCTTATTCGCGGAGGTTAAATCAATTTTATGTTGAACAGGAGATTTTACTTCTTTAGAGTGTAGATTTTTATACTCAGTTGAGCAGAGCTCACAGAGTATATTAACTTTGATTGGATAACGGTTGGTTGTACAGGTATAAAGGAATCGAGATAGATATAGACTTCCATATATCAAAATCATCAGTATCGAAAAAAAATTCGATTGAGCCATGTCCGTCCGTCCGTCCGTCCGTCTGTCCGTTAACACGATAACTTGAGTAAATTTTGAGGTATCTTGATACAATTTGGTATGTAGGTTCCTGGGCACTCATCTCAGATCGCTATTTAAAATGAACGATATCGGACAATAACCACGCCCACTTTTTCGATATCGAAAATTTCGAAAAATCGAAAAAGTGCGATAATTCATTACCAAATACGGATTAAGCGATGAAACTTGGTAAGTTAGTTGAACTTATGACGCAGAATAGAAAAATGGTAAAATTTTGGACAACGGGCGTGGCACCGCCCACTTTTAAAAGAAGGTAATTTAGAAGTTTTGGAAGCTGTTATTTGGCAATCGTTGAAGATATCATGATGAAATTTGGCAGGAACGTTACTCTTATTACTATATGTCTGCTTACTAAAAATTAGCAAAATCGGAGAACGACCACGCCCACTTTTTAAACAAAAAATTTTTTAAATTCGAATTTTAAAAGAAAAGTTAATATCTTTAGAGTATATAAGTAAATTATGCCAACATTCAACTCCAGTAATGATATGGTGTAACAAAATACAAAAATAAAAGAAAATTTCAAAATGAGCGTGGCTCCGCCCTTTTTCATTTAATTTGTCTAGGATACTTTTAATGCCATAAGTCGAACAAAAATTTACCAATCCTTGTGAAATTTGGTAGAGGCTTAGATTCTAGGACGATAACTGTTTTCTGTGAAAAAGGGCGAAATCGGTTGAAGCCGCGCCCAGTTTTTATACACAGTCGACCGTCTGTCCTTCCGCTCGGCCTTTGACACTATAACTTGAGCAAAAATCGATATATCTTTACTAAACTCAGTTTACGTACTTATCTGAACTCACTTTGTGTTGGTGTAAAAAAAGGCTGAAATCCGACTATGACCACGCCCACTTTTTCGATATCGAAAATTACGAAAATTGAAAAAAATGCCATAATTATATACCAAATACGAAAAAAGGGAGGAAACATGGTAATTGTATTGGTCTATTGACGCAAAATATAAAAACAAAATAAATGTAAGGCGCGATAACCTCCGAAGAGATCTAAGGCCGAGCTTCTCTTCGAAGTTGCGTCGTGCTCTTCTTGATTTTCCCTACAAATTGGCCGGACGGGACCTACATGTTTTATGCCGACTCCGAACGGCATCTGCAAGGCAGATGAGTTTTCACTGAGAGCTTTTCATGGCAGAAATACACCCGGAGCGCTTGCCAAACACTGCCGAGGGGCGACCCCCTTAGAAAAATTTTCTTCTAATTTAAAAACCTTATTTCTAAAATTTTGATGTTGCTTTGCCCGGGGTTCGAACCCAGGGCATACGGTGTGGTAGGCGGAGCACGCTACAATCACACCACGGTGGCCGCCAATATGGACGCAAAATATAACTTTAGAAAAAAACTTGGTAAAATGGGTGTGACACCTACCATATTAAGTAGAAGAAAATGAAAAAGTTTTGCAGGCGAAATCAAAAGCCCTTGGAATCTTGGAAGGAATACTGTTCGTGGTATTACATATATAAATAAATTAGCGGTACCCGACAGATGAAGTTCTGGATCACCCTGGTCCTCATTTTGGTCGATATCTCGAAAACGCCTTCACATATAAAACTAAGGGTCACTCCCTTTTAAAACCCTCATTAATACCTTTAATTTGATACCCATATCATACAAACACATTCTAGAGCCACCCCTGGTCCACGTTTATGGCGATATCTCGAAAAGGCGTCCACATATAGAACTAAGGCCCACGCTCTTTTAAAATACTCATTAACACCTTTCATTTGAAACACATATCGTACAAACGAATTCTAGAGTCACCTCTGGTCCACCTTTATGGCGATATCTCGAAAAGACGTCCACCTATAGAACTAAGGCCCACGCCCTTTTAAAATACCCATTAACACCTTACAACTAAGGGCCACTCCCTTTTAAAACCCTCATTAATACCTTTAATTTGATACCCATATCCTGCAAACACATTCCAGAGTCACCCCTGGTACACGTTTATGGCGATATCTCGAAAAGGCGTCCACATATAGAACTAAGGCCCACTCCTTTTTAAAATACTCATTAACACCTTTCATTTGATACCCATATCGTACAAAAAAATTCTAGAGTCACCCCTGGCCCACCTATATGGCGATATCTCGAAAAGGCATCCACCTATGGAACTAAGGCCCACTCCCTTTTAAAATACTCATTAACACCTTTCATTAGATACCCATATCGTACAAACAAATTCTAGAGTCACCCCTGGTCCACCTTTATGGCGATATCTCGAAAAGGCGTCCACCTATAGAACTAAGGCCCACGCCCTTTTAAAATACTCATTAACACCTTTCATTTGATACCCATAGTGTACAAACGCATTCTAGAGTCACCCCTGGTCCCCTTTATGGCGATATCACGAAACGGCGTCCACCTATGGAAATAAGGATCACTCCCTTTTAAAATACTCATTAACACCTTTCATTTGATACACATGTCATATAAACACATTCCAGGGTTACCCTCGGTTCATTTTCCTACATGGTTATTTTCCCTTATGTTGCCACCATAGCTCTCAACTGAGTATGTAATGTTCGGTTACACCCGAACTTAACCTTCCTTACTTGTTTGTTTTTGTAGCCAATACTTTTGAGGCTGATTGAAAACTATTCAAAAAGTCTGCATGTGGTGGCTTTTTATTAAAAGTTATAATTTTTTAGATAGGTTTTAAATGCAGTCTTATTGATATGTTCTCTCCACGAAAATTAACCAAGCTACCAGTTTGATCAACAACTGTAAGAACTAGAGTGCTTATTTGACGTGTATTAACCGGTAAATATATAAAATTAGCAGGTGTTTCTGAGTTTTCCTGGACTAACTCTAAGCGAAAACTGGTGAACTGTATGCACAGATAGTTCATTTATATATGGTCCGTTGATGATATTACATTCAACAGATATCGTGTTTATTTTTGTTATATCCACTGGATTGTCGGAGTAATGAACAATTCCCGGCTTCAGTACTATTGTGTTTTATTAAGAATATACAATTATTTGGCCTAGAGCTCGTTTTTATTTAAAAAGTA
The DNA here is from genome assembly GCF_040869045.1 of Eurosta solidaginis. Classification (NCBI taxonomy): domain Eukaryota; kingdom Metazoa; phylum Arthropoda; class Insecta; order Diptera; family Tephritidae; genus Eurosta; species Eurosta solidaginis. The sequence continues at coordinate 148,716,605 of NC_090324.1, read as the reverse complement.
ATAATTTATAAAATAAAAAAATAATAAATTTAAAAAATGCTTGCTTGCAGTGGGCTTTGAACCCGCATTCCCAAACGTGTGAGTCGGGTACGTCATCCACTGTGCCACGACTCATACACCTATAAGATTAAATTACTCCCTTATAACTCACATTAAACTGCTCGCCCTCAACTGCCCCACGCTTAGCTAATTTAGTTCACCCCAGTATGGTGAAAAGCAGAGGTCGTAGAGCTTTTTAGAGTTGTCAAGCTATGCACAGAATAGAAATATTTGTCAACTTGATAAAAATCTTGATTACTTGTCAACTTATTGACAATTTGTCAAGTACACAGAATAACCCGTAAATGTGTGCTATAGTTTTGTCGCGTCGTTCGGGCGCCACGATTTTACGCAGACCCTATACGTAAACAATAGCTGTCTCTACTACTATTTTCATGAATACTTTCACTCACCGTCTTTAATTGTACAATATTAAAGCTAAAAAAATGTCGTTATTAAAAGTTGTAATAAAAAATGTGTAGTGTGCTAAAGTTTTGTCGCGGAGTGTACATATAGCACCTTGAGAACTGTCACACTCTTGCCCTTACAGCAAGGGCGTCCTATCACACATTGGAGACTTTAGGGAGCACTTTTTCTCAACATGGCACACTTTACAGACTTTGGGGTAAGCCTTTTCTCAACATATCCAAGATTGTAGATTAAATGTCTTAAAAAATATCCACCGAGGATGCTTGATAATGGGCATCGTAATAGGACCATGAGACTCTCGAATTGGGCATCTTGCCACAGCTAGAACAAGAGGGTTATGTTTAATACGAATATTAAAATTAATTGCATGGCTCCAAATGAAAACATGGTATGGCATCCGTGGCATTGAGTGCTTACAATTGTTTCACTATTTGGCGACCATTATTTTATAGCGCGCAACACTTACATTAACTGCTCGCCGCTGCGTCATATAAAAATTCATATTATTTAAACTAAAATTGGGCAGTGAAATTATCTTTTGAAATAAATAACTTAAATATATAACGTGTATTACTAAAAAGAAATCGATTATCGTACTGAGAAGTTATTAAAGTTTCAATTTGTTTATTTCATACTTAATAAAAAATATGATAATAAACAAATATGAGTACTATCGCTCAAAATTTCGTTAAGTTATCTTCAATAGGTTTTTTAAAACTACTTTTTTAATTTAAAGTACCCAAAATTTTTATTGTAAGAAAAATTGTAGTTAAATTCAACATTCTCAAAAACTGTTTTGAAGGACGATTTTTAGGTATGATTTCTTTCGATACATATATGTATGTAATACTCCTATATTGCTACAAAATGCTAGGTACATTCCCAAACATCAGAGTGCCGATATATTGCTGTTTAAACGTTTTTGGTTTTTGTATTCAATAATCGAATTTGAACTTTTTCTTGTCACACTTATGCTGCTACAATCACAAAAATTTTATAGGCTGTCTTGTTTTGATTTCGAATTCAAAACACATTGCGAGAATTTTCTACTACACATATGTTTCGATAATTACATTAAGTTTTATATCGTTAAGTGGTTGATGTGATCTAACTATTGTCTGAACAAAATATTGTATGGGATGTGTACTGCATAAACGACCTATCTTTAAGATTTGTCAGACAATAATTCGGTAACATTTGAAGCTATATATACTACGTTTTGTGAAATTTAAAGCCTCGGGCTGGCCGCGACTAAGACTCATGCTAAAAATGAGCATAATAGAAAGCGACCACTCCCATTTTTTATACTTGTAATTTTATTTCAAAATAAAATATAATTCTTTGATAATTCAATACCTGACCTTTAAGGGTAGTCTACATTTGTAGCAAACTTGGGAAGAATTCAGATAAAATTTAAAGTTCGAAAAAACCAGGGCCCGAGGTTTTTTATTCGAAAAATTGAGAACTCGGGCTCTCGCGAAATTCTCGTAAATCTTGCGGGCTTCTCGACATTGAATTTAGCTGCTGCATTGGCAGTATTTATGCACCCCGTCATTTTTTACTAATGGTTTGTTAACTTCACTAGCATCATGTACGTATGTATAATTTTGTTCATAATCAGTCCCGTTCTAAATATTCGGTATTTTGTTCTCGGGGATTTTTTTATTCCCGCGGAGAAGTTCCTCCAATGCTTTTCTCCTGGGGAGAACAATAATTGATGAATAAGAACTTTGAATTTTCGAAGTCAGCTGTTTTGCCAATTGAAATTTTGTTGCGTATTTCTGTTTTTGTTTAAGAAATTTAAAAGTTTAATTATTGCTGCGAGGTTGTTTAAAATTTAGAAATAAAACATAAACAATATAATTATTGCATTTCAAATGCTATTGACTGAAATTAGTAATGAATTGGTGTCCCAGCAACATCAACAGAGGAGCATTCAAGGGGTTGTGTAGCGCAATATATAGCTTCTCCAACCCAATTGTCAACCTCACCTTCGAGCGGCGAATCCCGTTTCACTAACAGACGAGGCTCTGGCGACCCCAAGCTCCTCATGGAACTTGGGGGTGGGGAGGGAGGGATGACCTGAAGGTTTAATGTGGCCATATAAATCGTTCCCGAGATGGTCGGGCCAGCACTTTAATGGTGCTGTGTTACCGGAGCGTATCGGATCTGTATCCGACAAAGGACCATCACATCGATAACACTCGCCAAAGCCTTCGGGGAGTAACCTAATCGCTACAACAACAACAACAACAACAGCATAAGAAGAAGAAGACGGCGCGATAACAAAAATACACTGAACTTGCTTGCTTCCCTTCAGCAAAAAATTTTTCTGGCGGCCAAGCCGAGTTAAATTCTTCTTTCGAAAAACTAAAGAAGCCTTCTTAAAAAATCCTTACACAATTGCAGCATCGAATTCGCAAAAAGCTATTCTTTGCTTATTTGAATATTTTTCAACTTAAAAATAAAGTATTGTGGTTGTTGTTGTTGTTGTTGTTGTAGCGGTGCGTCGCCCCATCCAATAGGTGCGACAGATCACAAATTGTCATCAATTTCCTCTACCGGAAGTCCAAAGAAACTTGCTGTTTCAACAGGAGTGGACCATAATGAGAGAGTTGTTAGAGGCGTTGGTTCCACAATACAATTGAAGAGATGGTTGGTGTCAAGTGGGAGCACGTTACAAGTAGGACATATGTTTTGTATGTCGGGATTTATTATTATTATTTTATTATTATTATTGTTATTTATTTATTATTACTGCGTTTTAAGCCTAAAACTTAGATTATTACAAATTTTTAAATAAATTTTAATAATAATAGGATTTCTAGCGTTTGGGGTGTCGGAATGCATGAGAATCCGATCAGCACGGGAACTGGTGGTCCCAACGGGCGAGTCTTGGAGTCATATCATTGGGAGGTTGGAAGGACGTGTTCTCAATCCTGCCCTACTCCAAGACGTATGATTACCCAGTTTTATTATTTATGCTGTCGGAATGCATTTGATTCCGGTCAACCCAAAAGCTAGCAGCTCAGCAGAATAAGCCACTCTTATCGGACGGTTGGAAAGGACGTGTTTCTTCTTTTTATGTAAACATAATTAATTATAATATATCATTGTTGTAGGACTATACGTGATTCACATGAACACTCCAACTGTTTGTCTGGGACGATATTTTCAGGAATTCTTTCCTAATTTTATTGCGAGCAATATATGTATTTGACCTGATGCATGAGGTTCCTCTGTGTCTATTTGGATTGCCATGTACGCTCAAGGATCAGTAACATGAAATACAGATACAAAATATTTTATCTTATTGGAAGGGTTTTGCAATATTCTAATAAACTTTTTTTGAAGGTGTTTAAGTTTTCACAATTTTTAACATGATTAGGTAGTTCATTAAAACATTTCAGGCCTTTGTAAAATATATTTTCCTTGTCCATTTCTGTTTTGAGAAGAGGTAATCTAAAATTATTATTTTCCCTGATTATGTAAGAATGGGTTTCATTCACATAAACAAGTTTTTTACTTAGGTAGGCTGGTAATTTACCATGCTTGATATAAAATACAAATTTCATACTATGGTAAAATATCAACTGTTTCACGCTCAGCCAGTTTAGTGCATCAAGCATACTCTTTATGGAAGTGTCGCAATCAGTTTTGATTTAAGCACGCTATTGTTTGTGAAGTATAAGTGCTATTGTGAAGTACTTTCAAAGTACTCTAATAAATACTGTTTTGCATTATTGAATATTGGAGTTATTTATACAACAGTTTAGCGCTTCGAACATTAGCAGAAGGTTTGGAATAAATGGAATTTCCCTAAGTTCGTTACAATTGGTGTCAGAAGAGGAATTGCTGAATAAATTCCGATTTCGCATACAACTTGGACATGGCAAAGTTAAGTGAATTAAGGATCCAGCCACTGAAAAAGGAGTTGGAAAACCGTGGATTGAATACCACCGGCAATAAGATCGAACTTACAGCACGGCTGCGAGAGGTAATGGAGTCGGAAGGAATTAATGTGGACGATGCTGTGTTTCATCCTGATGGGGACGAGACAACAACAAAAATTTAAGAGAAAAACGAAACATCGCAGACAGTTACGAGCACAGACTTGAAAATGATATTGGCTGCAATATCTGCTCAAACATCGACAGTGGCATCTCAACTGGAATCACAGGAGAACGGTATAACATTCAAGATGGAATCACAGGAGACACGCATAACATCAAATATCGAAGCACAAGAAACGCGAATTTCAGAAATGTCGACACAGATTACGTCAAAGATGGAAACACAACTGAACGAACAAGAGACACGCATACAGTACAACTCGAAGCGCAAGAGGCGCGTATATCATCAAAGCTCGAAGCGCGTATGGACGAGAAAATAACGCAGTTTGAGGAAAAAATCGAGGCCGAGGTGGATGCTTTGAGAGGTCGTATACAGGAGTTGCAACTGAATCGCCCAGCTGTTTCAGCAAGCAATACGTAGGTAAAAACTCCATCTTTCGATGGCTCTGTTCCTTTACAGGTATTTAAGCTCCAGTTTGATAAGACCGCAACAGTGAACAACTGGAATGCTGAAGATAAAGTTGCTGCACTATTCGTGGCATTAAAAGGATCTGCTGCTGAAATCCTACAAACGATTCTCGAGGGAGAGTGGAACAACTACGAAACTTTGATGGGTGCTCTAGAGAGGCGATACGGAAGCGAACTCAGGAAGCAGATATACCAAATATAGTTCCAAAACCGCTACCAAAAAGCTAAGGGGACTTTGCAGGAGTTTGCATTAGATGTCGAAACTCTTGCACATTTGGCGAATGCCGACGCACCCGTGGAATACACCGAAAGGGTAAAAAATCAGAGCCTTATAAATGGCATACGGGAAGTCGAAACTAAGCGAGCCACATACGCAAACCCAAAGCCAGCATTCGCAGAAACGGTATCACATGCTTTGACACAGGAAACTACCTCACTATATAGTAAATCAGCATACAAAGCTCATCGTGTGGAATTGGAAAGGCCAGATTGGGTTCGTTTTATCCGAGACTACGCAACCATTGCAGCTCCGCTGCTAGACTGTCTCACTAAAGATAAAATTAAGAAATTTACGATGACAGACGAAGCGAGGAAGTCGTTCGAGCGGTTAAAGCAAGCCTTATTTCTTCTCCAGTACTGCTAAATACTGGCTTTGAGAGACGTTTTTACATCCAGTGCGATGCTTCGACAGACGGAATAGGCGGGGTAATATTTCAGTTAGACGACGAGAACAACGAACGACCGATAACTTATATTTCCGCCAAACTAAACAAAGCCCAGCGAAATTATAGCATCACCGAGCTAGAATGTTACACAGCGGTGATAAGCGTAAAAGTATTAGGGCGTACGTCGAAGATTTGCCGTTCACAATTATAACTGATCACGCGAGTCTGAAATGGTTGATGAACCAGAAAGTTCTGTCTGGAAGACTCGCGCGGTGGAGTTTGAAATTGTAGGCATTCGGCTTCCAAATTGAACACCGTAAAGGAGCATTTTATGTTGTCCTACATACTCTGTAGCGGGCTCACATGGAGGAAATGACGCTATCAGACAGATTAATGGACATTGACTTAGACTCACTCTACTTTAAAACTGAAGAGTATGACGATTTACAAAGACCGTGACACAGAACCAAGACAAACTTCCGGACTTATGGGTATTGGACGGATATGTCTATAGACGGACTCAGTTTAACGATCTTCAACAGGACCAGACCTGGAAGCTCTGGGTACCATCGGAACTGCGTGCAGGATTGTTGGATGCCACACAGCCAGAGAACTGCAATTTTTTTTGATTTAATCAAACACTAAAACTTGCATTCACATTCAATCATGCGAATGAACTCATAATTGAATAAACTCGTCATTAAATATAGGTACTCAGCATCTGTCTTAACAAGACTCTGTTAGCATGATTGCGATCGAATGACCGAACAGGTTTTGCGTACGATTGTATTGATCAAAGGAGGGCAAGCGGAGAATAAAATCAAAGCACGAGAAATAGTATCGTTTAGTTCGGCAAACAAACACAATCGTAAGCAATGTTTATATGTATGTTTATATGTAGCTTGTCGCGGTGACGTAAGGGCAGAAGAATCATGCAAATATTCAGACGCATGGAGTTTTCATATTTGCCTTTTCATTCCGATGAATGTAATCACCGTTGAGGCAAACGAGCAAACGCCTGAATTGATTACATTCACGCATGCAATAAGTTGGTTGATTTTAAACCAATGTTGATTATGTTCGTTTAAGTAAGTTGGATCATTGAACACGATCATGTTGCCGAATGTAATCGAAGGTTGTTTTGTTCGATTTTTGCAGTTCATTGCTCACAGCTCACCTTCAGCGGGGCACGGAGGCATCCATAAGATGTTAGCCCGTATACGTGAGAAATATTACTGGCCTGGTATGGTAATCGATGTGCAAAGATATGTTAGAGGTTGTGAAGTCTGTAAAGGAAATGAGACCAAAAATTCTTTCCACCGTCCACTCATGGGCAAGCAGCATGTAACTGAACGACCTTACCAACGATTGTTTATTGACTTTATGGGCCCATCGCCACGTACTTGTGATGGAAATGTTTATGTGTTTGCGTGTCTTGACCATTTTTCTAAGTTCGTCTTTTTAAAACCTATGCGTAAGGCCACGTCTGTAGAAGTAGTTAAGTTTTTAGAAAAAGAGGTTTTTCACATCTTTGGAGTTCCGGATTACGTCCATTTTGATAATGGCAAACAATTTGTCTCTGATGTTTTCGCGAAATTTTTAGAGAAGTATGGAACAACTCACATCCGAACGGCTTTCTACTCTCCCCAAGGGAATGCAGCGAAGAGAGTAAATCGCTCACTGCTACAAATAGTGAGGTCGTTTATTAAAGAGAACCAAAAGAATTGGGATAAGTGCATCAGTGATGCAGCTTTTGCGCTGCGCAGTGCGGTACACCCTTCAATAGGTTGTGCACCATACTATGCCACGTTTGGCATGCCAATGATACAACATGGGGCATCCTATGAAGTGTGTTGCAAACTAGGATCCGTTAAAGATTCGGATAAAGAGATAAATTACAGGCAATAACAGATAAATTACAGGCAATAAGAGATTCTATTATGAGGGAATTGAAGCTACACATGAGGGAAGCCAAAAGGTTTACAACACCCGATCCAAAGATATGAAATTCCAAATCGAGCAAATTGTACATCGCCGAAATTTCAAACAGAGTTCACAAATTAATATCTACAATGCTAAACTTACCCCAAAGCAAGTTAAGTGTGTCGTGCTGAAACCGATCGACAACTCTATGTACGAACTCGGCGATACCAGTGGCAGGAAAGTCGGCGTATACCACGCTAAGGATATCTTTGTCGTGTAATTACATGTTGAATGTTAGTTTGTTGGTATATGTTAAATCTAGGTATGTTTTATGCTTTCTAGCTAAGTTTTTGACTTGACCATGAAAGTGATTATTTATGCATTATTTATATTTATGACTATTTATATACTGACATTACTGACTTATTTATTGACATATATATATATATTTATTTATTTATTTATATTTTATATTTATTTATTTATTTTATTATTATTTATATTTTTTTATTAACTTTTTACTCTGTGATATTTTTTTTTCAACTTACTGACTAAAACTGTGATATAGGCTTAGATACTTACCATTGATATAACTTTAGATTTAACCCGCTTGTTCTTCTAGTTATTAAAATAGGCATAAATCTGTTATATTAGTTTTAGGAGTAGAAAATTGAATAATTCTGCGTGCCCTGAATAATCGAGAGAATGGGGGATAGCCCGGCTTTAGGTCGAGGCCACACGTTAAGCGCATCAAGGGACAGAGATTACAGACTGCGCTTTGAATTTTTTTCCCCACGCTCCATGTTGCAAGCAACATCTGCGGATGCGAGCCTGTAGCGGCAGCCTGCAGGGTTAATCATATTCGAACATCTACGTAGGTATCTGTGTGCTTAAGCCAACAGAGCCATGTATACATATGTTAGTACCTGGTAGAAAGCAAACACATGTATAGAGATGTATCTGTTAGTATATGTGGAGAAAGTTCGTGTAAATTTGTAGATACCGTATCCCGCCAATGTGAGATTGTGTGTATTTTGTCCTTCCTCTTTGAGTGAAGGAGAAAAACGGGAAACTTTCAGCTTATGGGGATTGATTACCAAACGAGCAAACGGCTTCTTGCAATATCAAAATCGAATTGAACCAGAACGGGAGTATTTATTTGATGAAGAGATTTTTGAGTACCAAAAGATTTTTTTGAAAAAAGTTAAGGAACCGATATCCCGTACCCTTTCCAGCAGCTGAATAGGTGAGTCCAGCGAAGCCCCTTTTTCTAAACCCCTGTGCATGTGAACTAAATAGTGAAAGTAAATATAAAATAAAATTAAAAAATGAATAAAATAATATAAAATAATCATATAAAATGATAAAATAAAATAAAACTGTGAAATAATAATAAAATACCTAATTTCTAAAAATAATGTGCATATTAAATAATATATAAAATAACTTTCCTAAAATAAAATTTAGAAAAACTGAAATTTTTGGTTGAGCTCAAGGCCGGGTTTTCCTAAATAAAACACTTGGATGTGTATTTTATTTTCTTTTTATTTTTCAATATTTCGACTTCAGTCTGAAGTCATCCTCAGGACCAGAAATAACATGAAACATAATTATTAAAACCAAAAAAGGCATCAACAAACACTCATTACTTACATCTTAAGCTACGCTTTGAAGACTAAAAAAGTTATATGTAACAAGCATACAATTGGTATAGACCGAAAAAGTAAACAAACAAAAGAACAGTAATCGTAAACAAAATTCATAAAACCCAACCACACATAAGACAGCAAACAGATGATCATCCCAATATGTCATAGTTGTTGTCCCGACGACGAACGTACATACATACATATGTATATATAAATAATTCGATCAGCATTGTTTTTTGTGCCTAAGTAACAGGTTGCGGTATGCATATGCACAATCGGCTGTGTCTGATTTAAAATTCATTTTCCTGTCATTAGGGGTGTCCAAAATATGTAGCATTTCTAATATAAATCGTTTGTTATAGTTTTTCTCTTTTTCTAAGATGATTACATTATCGAAGTCAGGGTAGTGTCCGGTATCCTTGCAGTGGGATGATATCGCCGTTTTGTTTTCCGAAAAAATTATTCCTTAATTTTATATTTGATTTGTGTGCATATACCTCCGTGCTATACGTGTAATAGCGTATGTGTTAAAGTTTATCAATAGACTAAAGGCCGCTATAAGCGGCAACTGTGCCCAAAACTATCCCACATTGTCGCATGTTGACCTAACTCGTGCTAAACACCGCTTGATTATCTTGACGCAAACTAGAATTTTCGCCTCAGAAAGAGCTTGATTAGAGAATTCGAAGCCACTCGGGAGGCGAAGTCCTTTGCTGGCACTTCATCCCTTCCTGGACCAAAGCTGTGTTCTTCGTGTCAATGGGAGACTTGCGCACGCCAATATCCCCTATAAGGAACGTCACCCCATCATTCTCACCGAGAAATCTCGGCACTCCCTCCTGTATCTACGATTTCTTCATGAGTTATTGCTTCATGCGGACGTCCGCCTCATGCAACAAGTTATAAGGCAAGAATTCTATATTGACCGTCTGAAACCCCAGCCCAAGAAGTGCACCCGTTCCCAAATAATGGCAGCCTTACCCCCCGAACGCTGTACTTTCTCACCCCCCCCCCCCCCCCCCTACTATCCCTGACGTGGACTTCGCCGGCCTGCTCCAACTAAAAGCCTCCATGCTCCGATCCCCCACGCGGGTGCAAGGCTACGTGGTCGTCTTTGTCTGTTTCGCCATTAAAGCCGTCCATCTAGAAGTATGCTCCGATCTCACCGGCCAAGCATTCCTCGCTGCCTTTGCCCGCTTCGTGGGCCGTGAAAGATACCCCAGCCAAATGATGAGCGACAACGGCACAACCTTTGTGGGAGCCAAACGCGCTACTGAGAAGGAGTTCATGACATTCCCGAAGGAAGACTTATCGGACGTCGTCCAGAAATAAGCACCGCAAGGCATAAATTGGAAGTTTATACCCCCCGGCGCACCCCACAAAACCCATTTTAAGGAAGTTGCCGGAACACACAGCTTTACCTTTGAAGAACCCTCGGTTTTACTAATTCGTATAGAAGCCTTACTTAATCCTTGTCGCATCGCCCCGCTTTTTCAGGACCCAGCAGACCTCACCGCCCTCAAAGCAGGCCATTTTCTTCGAGGTGCCCCACTGGTCTCTCTTTCCGAATCGAATCACGAAAACCTCTCTATAATCAATCGGTGGGAGAGACTATAGTTTCTGGATCATCAATTCAGCAAACACTGGAAAACAGAATACCTCATCGACCTTCAAAAGCGTTATCGATGGAAGACCGCTCAAACTCCCCCTAAAATTGGCGATCGATTCGTCATCAAGGAAGACAATTTACCCCCCACCGAATGGCGTCTAGGTCGAGTGAAGAGCACTCGTCCTGGCAGAGACGGACACGTACGAGTGTTCGACGTACGCACTCAAAACTGTGTTCTCACCAGGCCTCTCACAAAATTGTGTTTCTTGCCGCCAGCCGAGCTTGACTCAGACCCCCACGGTTCCTCATCATCTCCCTAACTTGGTGTTTCTTCCCAGGCGTACAACTAATACACATTCATATACTCTCGTTTCACAGACGGATTGTCAACGCCCTACGCCGCGCACTGTAATCGCGAGTTGTAGTGCCCGCAGCCCCACCAAGACGCACCAACACCGCGATGGCTGACTGCCGGAAATGCCGTTTATGTATGCGGCATCACGCCCTCTTGAGGTGCCCCTGGCAATACAGCCGCAACAACGCGCATTAATTTCTAGGGCACATCAATATTGCACCAACTGCCTAGCGCTGTCCCACCGCACCAATAAGTGCACCTCAGCAGAACGCTGTCGGGTGTGCGGGCAACCTCATCACACTCTTCTCCATCGAGAAACCGGAGGTCGCCAGCCGTTGTACGCCGTACCACAACTGCAGGCAGCTCGTTCGCAGCCACGTCGCCCCGAGCAGCGCTGTCGCGCTCTCGTCATTCATCATCGCCGTAGAAAGCCACATGCCACCACCCGTGCTCTGGATGCACGCCAACATCAGCGGCCATCAAATACTGGAGATCGCAAAATAAGATGCACAGCCACCAGCCACTTACAAACATAAAGTTGGGAAAGACTGAGCTGCAGTATACGTTAGGTGCTTAGTAAGCTTAGGCGGGCCAAGATGTTTACGCGGCATAGGCTGTCACACGTCTAAATCCCCCATTTACATCATGAATTTTATTTATAACCCATATATCGTGTTACATTTTATTGTATTATAGCTTATTATATTAATGAATTGCACTTAGCTTTAAATTCCCCAGTGGGAATACCCATGAACGTGTGGCATCAAAATGAATTCGCCGCAATCTGCAGTGGGGCGATCTGTCATCACCGCCAGCTGTCAGAGCGGCCATCATACTTATTGTCATTATTCTCATCTTTGCAAGTTCAGCACAGGTTTGCTTAATTTCATTTTGCTATGCAAATCATCGTTTTTTGCTTTTATTTTATATTACTATAATTCTAACACCCGAAATATTGTAAACCGAAAGTCCGCAGTTTATCGTGAATATATATCACAAATCCGCAACGTTTTATTCCGATTTTCTGTATGGAAATATTTTATATTTAAAGTGGGTTGTTTGTGAAATTTATATGGAATAAAGTATAAAGGCTGCAAAAACCATATTAAATTAGACTATTAATTAAAGACACGTGAATAATTTGAAGCTAAGTTCAAGGGTGATACTTCTCGCGAACTTCAATAGTAAACCGGTTTGTGACGAGATTCATGTCAAGTGCTCACCATCACGCCGCCTGGACAGGCACAAATTCTGCTACCCCCGTCTACCAGAGACGCATCCAGCACAACGCCAGCGAATTTCCTAACAAAATCCTTGCGAATATTCCTGATTGGACAGATCTACAGTTGTTTGCTTTTGCAGTTGCCAATTTGATTCATCATCGCTACGCGACGTGACGGCGGTTAGAACAGCCTTGGAAATCATCAAAGTCTTGGGCATAATTTATGGTATTTCTATGCGATATATAAATATTCTCGTTTTGGATAAGTTTGTTTAGCTTGAAGCAGTAAGAACCATAGTCGGCCAACCAGCCCTCTCAATATAAACCCGTGAGTACTATCCTCTAAATTAGCTACATAGAAATTGCAAAAATATTTATGAGAAGTAAAAATATAAAAGTGGAGCGCACATTACTTGGATTGGAAAGTTGGTAGGAAAGGAAATATTATTAGTCAATTAATTGCGAATCAAGTTGCGGTCGCAGCGAAACGGATTTTTAAAAAGACAATATATTTAAGACAGAAGACAAGTTTTTTAGCGAACAACGATTGACGTCGAATCAGCGTCAAAACCAAAACTGAAACTTTACTTCATTGAAATCAATCATGAAACTTACAATTAATATGGATATTATTGCTTATTGCCTACTAATTGAAATTAACTTAGCTTCTGAGAATTGTCAGTTTGCAGCTTTATTATTGACCGGATGTTATTTACTCGTAATTTTTAAAATCATTTGTCAATATCGTCTGCTGCTGACTCTGCACTTACATAACTACATGTATCATTAATAGCTGGTGGTCATAACTACTTCTCCTTTAGGATTAGTGTACGATATTAAAACACTGAATTAAAACGCTTGATTTTGGATTTTTCTACGAACGGTGTTTTATTTCATATACGGTTTATTATTTTACATGTTATGCTGAAGCGAATCAAATTTGGAGTGAACAAAGAAAATACGAAGACAACTGGTGACCCTTTATGTGCGGATATTTCTGTTCATAACTGTGGTTATTTGCTAAGAGAGACTAAATATTTACATTATATACATATCTATGCAGCTATGTATTGATGAGAAATCCAAATGCAGCGTTACATAAATACATATTTAGGCAGGTAGTATAACATATTATGTATACCCTGCAGAGAGTTTTAAGATTTATAGTTGGTTATAGAATAATTAGGATTCTCCTGATTTCTACTACTTAGTTTTAATATTACCCGTTTATGCTTAATCATTGAAATTACGAAAATTGATATTATTAAAGAAGTTATTACTGCAATACATACATATGAAATTTTACTATGGTAATATAAGTTTAGGTTAATTTTTTGTGTAAATATATGTCTTTTTTCATATTCACAGTATCTAAACAATTTTTTTTCGAAGATTTCTTCTGAATTTGAGAAATAGTAGTCACCAATTTTAAGTGAAAAATTTCTGTATTGTATTAGATTATTTTTGTTAAGTATAACTTAATTCTTTGAGTATGTTTGATTAATTAAAAAATTTTGTGCATTTTTAACAAGAATTGCATCTGTATCTATTTCTATTATTTCTAGCTCTTTATTTTTAAAGAATTGACAGTTTGAGTTTAATGTACAATGTAAGCTTGTTTTCGCTTTTTTCAATTGTTTATTTTCGATATTGTTTTTGTTGCTTTTTCGGCCTTTGAATTGTAATAAATTTAATAATTGATGGAGCCCTGGTACTATTAAAAACTCTAAGTCCCTGCACATCTCATCCCACAACACCGGTAATACTACCACGCCTGTCACTGGTTATTGTTGTTGTTGTAGCGATTAGGTTACTCCCCGAAGACTTTGGGGAGTGTTATCGATGTGATGGTCCTTTGTCGGATACAGATCCGATACGCTCGGGTAACACAGCACCATTAAGGTGCTGGCCCGACCATCTCGGGAACGATTTATATGGCCACATTAAACCTTCAGGCCATCCCTCCCTCCCCACCCCTAAGTTCCATGAGGAGCTTGGGGTCGCCAGAGCCTCGTCTGTTAGTGAAACGGGATTCGCCGCTCGAAGGTGAGGTTGACAATTGAGTTGGAGAAGCTATATATTGCGCTGCACAACCCCTTGAATCCCCCTGCCTGTCACTGGTGTTTCTCTTCCGTTTGCCGTCTTAATAAATTGATGTGTTATTGGCAGAATCCTTGTTTCGTGCCCTTCTAAAAACTTCTCACTATTTTTCCTCAGACAACATGCTCCTTCTCCCGAATCTAACAAAGCTAATGCGTCTTTACCCCCTATCTTTGTTTGCGCAAAAAATCTATTGTCACCCCTGAAAGTGACTATTGTCGAAATTATTTTGCTCCTGATTCTTCTAAACATCTTTCTCTTTTCTCTCATCTTTTGTATCTTTTTAAAATTTCTGCTTCTTCTTCTTTCTACTATCTCCTCATTAAATATTCTCCTCCGTGCTTCCTCATATTCTAATTTCCTTATATGTAAACTCTTCAATTCTCCCTTCTTTCTTACATCTAAACTATTTTCTATTCTGTCATTATTATTTTCTCTTTTTAAAATGTTCATTGCTTGTTGTCCGGGCGCTCCTTCTCCTGGCCGAGTACCCCGGTCATCTCTGCCAGATTCCCGTTTCCCTTAGGAGGTTCGAACACACAAAAAGAGCTGTATCCCCCACACGAAAAGCAGATCATGTTGTGGAAGGTGGATTTGCAGCGCGTTTCCCTATTGGCTTCCGCTGGATTCTTCACAAAATGGTCAACCGGCATTCCACAAGATAAACAGAACATTAAGTGGAAAGGTGAGGGACAGAAAGAGTTTATAGTTGGTTTGGTACCGGTTGTAGACGTTGTGGTAGGTGCACCACGCGGTGCCAGGTTTTGTGTCCTGTTATCAGGTAGCTGACAGTGGTTCGACCTATTTTTAAATGGGTTCCCTATCGCCTCAAGTAGCTTGGAACTACCCATCTCTTCTGTGAACTGTACGTCGGGGTAGACCAGTTCGCTTACCGCCCGTTTAGACCTACTTTTGTTTTCCTTGATAACCTTTTCGGCACGCCGGCACTCAGCCTTTAGCTCGGCTAGTGTGTCCATTTTCGATGAGAATGTAAGGTTAGCCAGGTATGGCTTTAGGTTCCCCTTAATGATTCCTACTAGCTCCTTTTCAGGAATTCTCTTCCGAAGCCTGAACGTCAAATTATGTACTTCCCCATAATTTTCATCAAATCCCTCATGCACCAACTGTTTTCGTTCCATGATTTGCCGAATCACCTCGTAGTCGGACTCTGCGGTTTTGAAATGGACTAGCAATTCTGCATTCAGATCCATGTATCTGAAGTTTGGATCTTCTGCATGGTCTTCCAACACCTGCCAGTACCATTTCAAAGCCGCGCCCGACACGAGGCAATGGAAATCAGTAAACAGCTGGTGATGAGTGATTTGATGCTGTACCCTCATCTTCTCAATACGGAATAAGAAACTTTCGACCGAAATCCCCTTATCTGTGCCGTCAAACTTTATGTGCCACTTCTCCAGTTCCATTTTCTTCCAATGCTGTGGCTCCTGTGTGGCCTGACTTCCTCCGTCCGTTCGTCTTTCCCCGTTGTTGGTGTTGTTGCCTGCTCCATCTGAGTTTGTTTGACCTCTGTTGTTCGGCGTCGATGCCTGAGTGGAGCGGTGGTCCAATGCCTGTGCTGCGGAGGTTTCGATCTCTGCTACTCGGCCGCTGAGGTTGGCTACATAGGTCTTGATATTTTCGAGTTCGTTTGTCCACTGCGCCATTAGGTCGCCTTGCTGCGCCATCATGGCTATCAAACGACTTAGTTGTTCGGTGTTGGTATCGGTGTTCGCCATCCTATTTCCTGGTGCTACCGAAACCCCTGGCATCTGACTCTCTACTAGACCAACGCCCCCCTCAGCACCGCCCTATTCGTCGTCTGCCATATCTAAAATTTCGTCGAGCTTTTTGGAAAAGTTCAGGCTCTCTTCGGACCTATTTGCCACTACCTGGCTCACAATGGACACACTAGCTTCGCGTCCGCTCCCTCCTTCCAAGGAGCCGAAGATCCTAGCTGTGCACTGGTTAAAGTAGTCTACGGGGACGAAATCTACCGGGTGTTGAATACCTGTATCAATTTGGTTGAACAGTGACCCAACCACCTGATTTCCAAGGGCACGCACAAAGCCACGAGTGATACGCCTGTCAAAAAAATTTACTAAACTAATAAAAGAAAATTACGAAATTAAATAGCAATTCAAAAAACGGCAAAAACATGGGAAATTGAATCAAGTGCTTAAAAAAGGAAACTAAAGCAATTGAACAAAAAAATAAAAATTCTAGTAATTTAGTCAAAATTCACATTAAAGATTTAATAGCAAGTGTAACTTAAAATAAACAGAAATTCCCCGAAAAAATTACAAATAGTTCAGGTGGGATGACAAGGAAGAAATAATAAGATATAAAAAAAACTAAAAAAGTTTAATTATAGGAATTAAATTTAAATATTTTAATGCAAAAATAAAAATAAAAAGATTAAAACTTCGATAGAAAAAAACTTTAGACTTAAACTAAAATAAAAACTCAAAAATTCAATACAAAAAATAAAAAGTAAATTTTCGAGAATTAACACTAAAAGTAAAGAAAATAAAGAAATTTGAAAAAAATAAAATAAAATTCAAAATAGTAAAGAGCTCTTAAGAATTAGATTTAATTTCAAAATTCGAGAATTAAAACGGATTAAAAAATGATGTAAAACTTAAATTTAAGTGGTAATTAAAGGGATTATATTTATAAGAATAAAATCAGAAAAAAATCTAATAATTTTTAAATTCAAAACAAGTTTAAAAAAAAATGAAATAAAAATTTTTAAGATAAAAAAAATGGAACTCAAAAATTAAAAATTTTTAAAATTAAAAAATTCAACTAACTGTTTAGATGGCAGAAGCATAAAAATTCCTAATAACTCGCTAGAAATTCAAATCAAATATAGGAATTAAAACTGAAGTTTTAATCCAAAGTATAGAAAACTAGGGATTAAATTTCAATCCAAATTGATTCGTTTAAATAGGTATGATATGTAGAAGCAATAAAACTAGATACAATTTTTTTTTTTTTTGAAATTGAATTTAAAAACCTAAGAAAATATAACAGTCAAAAGAACTTAAATTAAATAGGATAAGGGGGTAATTCAAATAACTGAAAGAAATGGAAATATTAAGGGTTTGGAAACCGTTGGAAATAAATATTAATCTCCAAAAAATTAAAAAAAATTAAAAATTAAACTTAAACTAGAATAAGAATTCAAAGGGTTTGCTTTAAACTCAAAGTAAGGAAATTAAATCGGTGTGATATCTTAAAAAAAGGAGAATAAAAAATTGTATCTAAATTGAATAGTAAATATAAAGGAAATTTCGAATCGTAAATTAAAAATTCACAAACTAGATAGATTTCTGCGAGTTTATATTTAAATAAATTCAAAACAGATATAGGGGTTTTCGAAATTCGAAACAAAAAAAATTTTCGAAGTTGAGAATTTAAAACAAAACTAGGAGTTGTAATTCGGAACTCAGATTTTACAACATTAAATCGAAATTTACTAAAAAATATCAAAAACATATAAATAACTATTTAGTTATAAAAAAAATATAAAAAGAATGCAGATTATTTCGCAACTAATTTCCAGTAGAAGAAATTTTGCAAATAAAACAAAATAATATTTTGTTGGTAAAAATCAAATATAAATTCAAATATTCCGTTTTAAGGATTACAAAGGATTTTTCCCACTGAACCCCAAATAAATTATAGTTTTGGGTGTATTTCAATAAACATGTGTATATTTAATATGTTTTAAAAGTTATACACATGTATATTAAAAATAGGTTCATATCATATTTAACTATCCTTCCTGGTTTATCTATAACTGTTGTTACTCTTGGTGCGTATGGTGTTGCCCTCGGTGAGGTCATTGTGGGAGTTTTCAGTCCGGAATCATTCTGTCCTTGTCACGTCAGCTAACTAATCCCTAATATGCTACTATAAAGGGCGCACGTCAATACCCAGTACTCGGTACTGATGCACGGATGCAACACCTTAATCCTACTGTAACGAACCCCGTTAGTCAGGTTTATAGCTGGGGTATAACTCAGCGAATGGGTTCGCCTATACAATAAAAGATGTTAGTTAACGTTATAAAATGATGATTTATTTCAATCAATAATAAAATCTATATACATATATATATGCATGTGATTATATTATGGTTAATCACCGAGTGTTTTACACGCCTCGGTAGTATGCCTGTGAATATACGTAATCGGTGAGCGTTTCACACAACTCACCGGATCCCTAGTAAAATACGTAATCGGTGAGCGTTTCACAGAACTCACCGGATCCCTAGTAAAATACGTAATCGGTGAGCGTTTTACACAACTCACCAGATCCCTGGTAAAATACGTAGTCGTCGAACATTTTACACGACTCGGCGGCATACCTAGCATAAACAGCTGAAGTTTGACACCACCAGCTACTCCGTAGTGGATGTTTAACACAGCCCACTATATAGCTCATTCTACGACTTCTAAGCAATGATGACATGATACGAAACATTCATTCTCTCTCAATTCGTTTCCAGGAATGGGTCTTAAAGTTCATTCAATTGTAAACATTGGTTCATTCGATTGTAAACAAACTTCATTCGTTTCCAAGAATGGGCCTTGAAGATCAGAATTGCGTAAACCACGCAAAAAAAATCCAAGAAAATCGGTGCGTTTTCATTATTTTTCATTTCAAGTGTATTCAACTACATAAGCGGATCAAAAATTTGTAAAAAAGGTACAAGGAATAACAAAATTAAATGAGCTGTTATATTAACGCACGAAAAGAGATAAGTACATTTTATCTTAGCTATCAAAAAATTAAATTTCACGTGTTGTCACGGAAAAATTTTTAACGGGTAAAATAAGCTTTTTTTTGTATTTGTGATCCTGAAAAAATTCGAGTTTTTTGATATCCCATTTGACAGTCTTGAGTAAGTTTTCGGTGAAAATCATAAATTAAACCTTTACCATGTAAAATACCTCAAAGTTATTCCGAAATGCCCAAATTTGATTTTGAGGATGATGACATCTATGCACATTTTCACGCGCTCTCAGAGAGCGAGAAGTTTCATATCATGTCATCATTTCTTCTAAGCCAAGAGTGCCTTGTTCATGAATTTGCCGCTCCTTTTATACCATTTTGGAGTCGGCTTTCGTTGATTTACAATAA
Organism: Eurosta solidaginis; assembly: GCF_040869045.1. Lineage (NCBI taxonomy): Eukaryota > Metazoa > Arthropoda > Insecta > Diptera > Tephritidae > Eurosta > Eurosta solidaginis. The sequence continues at coordinate 148,696,925 of NC_090324.1, read as the reverse complement.
AAGTTCTTATAACTAAGCTAAGATTACTAAATATATAATTGTACGCATGTGTGTTCGCTATCGTTTGACAATTCCATTTCTGCTTGTTCGCTTACACGTAAATATGTATGCTTGTGCATAATTATGTGAGTTCTTACACTCTGCGATAAAAGTTTTCATATCCTATATATAATTTAATATGTATTATAATTATATATGTTTTAAAATGTATGTATGATTGTACAAAGTATATTTAATTCAAAATGTATGTACATATATGTATAAGTGAATTCATTTCATGCCATATAAATATAAATTATTATAATTTAGTTTATAATTTTAATATGCAATTATATTATCTACAATGAAAAATCAAAATTTGTGGAGGCCCCGAAAGCCTGTAATTTTGGGGTCTTCACATCCCCCCCTTACTTCCGGCTCGTGATTGTTACCTCGCCGCCACTGTTGATACATTGTCATCGTGTGAAAGCTGTAATTTTTTCCAAAACCATCTAATCATTGCCCGAACCGTGTTGGTATTTCTTTTTTAAATTTCCAAAGGTTTCCCATTTCGCAAAATTTCGTATGTCTATGTGTATGAATGTGCGCGTGAGTTTGCTACTTTCTTACTTGTTGTTGTTGTCACCAAATAATTATTCCTTCTTAAGTTACGTTGACCTTTATTGTTGTAATACTGTAGCTTTAATACCTTGCAATTCTTATGTTAGTTGCTGTCGGTATCCTCGTGTCTTTGTCCTTTCTTGTATTGCTTGTGTTTGTTGTTGTTGTACCACTGTATCTTTTCATTTCGTGCTTGCTTGCGTTGTTGTACCATGTAGCTGTGATATTTTCTATTATTTTGTTAGTTACTGTTGGTATGCGCGTGCATTTGCCCTTTATTGTATTGCATGTGTTTGTTGTTGTTGTACCACTGCATTTATATTTCGTGTTTGCACGTGTTGTTTGTTGTTGTACCATTGCATTTCTTTGTTCCTTGTTAACGTTAGTCGGCTGTGATTTGTTTGGGGATGCTGTTTATTTTAGACGGAGTAGATAAGCGTTGTTTTGGCGTGTACCAAATAAGGGTTACCGAAAAATTTTGTTACCGGTAATATAAATGTGATGGTTACTATTATTGTGATTATTACTATGATCATAAATAGAGCTATTATGATTATTAGAGCATTATTATTAAAACTAATAATAGTAATAGTCTAGTTGAGGGGTTGTTGTATAATTACTTACTTGAAGTCCGTAGAAGCAGAGTAAGACGACACACGTTTATTCAGTGATACAGTTTAATTCAAAGTGAAAGAGTAATCGATGAAGGATAAATTATAATGACATAAATTTATAATAAATCAGAGTTGCTCATTTAGTAAATATGTGGGTTGCAGAGTTGCAATATGAATTCAGTATGTTTAACATTCCTTCTCAAAACACATATTTACTAAAAATAAAAGATATTCAGCTTAAGCCTAACATTTGTGTTAACTTTACATGAATTATCTTTGATAAATTTTTTGTGAATATATCTGCTATAATTTCGTTGCTGCCTCAATACTCGAGTCGTATTTGACCATCTTGATAAGCATCTCTTACATGGTGATAACGTATGTCAATGTGTTTGCTACTGCTGTAATATACAGGGTTCTTGACTAAATGCATCGCGCTCAAATTATCTCCATTAATTGTTATCGGATCGTCCTTACACAAGTTCAACTCTTTCAGTAGCTTGCGTAAATATATGGCTTCCTTTGTAGCTGAAGACAATGCCATATATTCAGCTTCAGTGCTACTGAGTGCCACTGTTGGTTGTTTGCGGCACTCCCACGAAAAAGCTGCTCCTGCTAACATAAACGTATAACCCGTGTACGATTTACGATCGATTGCATCGCCCCCCCAATCTGCATCGAAAAAGCAGTTTATCGGCTTCCCGGTTTTTTTATACCTTAGTTGCATGTCTAATGTTTTCCTCAAATATTTTAAAATTCGCTTAGCTGAAGTTAAATGCTCTTCATGTGGATCTGAATTCCTTTGCGCTAACTTACACACAGAATGGAAAATATCAGGCCGTGTTAATATAGCGATGTACATTAGTGAGCCAATTAATGATTGGTATTTTGAGGCATCAATCCTTTTGCAGTTAACGTCTTCGCATTTCACTTGATAATTTGGCTCCAATGGCGTAGATACAGGACGGCACGTCTCCAATCCAAACTGAGTTAAAAGTTGCTTTATATGTGCTTTCTGACTAACAGCAATTGCACCTGTGTCTCCGTTACGTTCTACTTCCATACTCAAAAACTAGTTGACCGGCCCCTTGTCTTTAACATCAATTCTCTTTGAGATCTTCGATTTAATATCTGTCACCTCATTGACGTCAGAACCTGCAATGAGTAAATCATCGACGTACACAGCTTTTAATTTATGTTACCATCATGATTATTTGTGTATAAGCACGGTTCACTTTCACATCGTCGAAAACCAATATCGTTTAAAATACTATTTAATTTTATATTCCACTGACGTCCGCTCTGCCTAAGTCCGTAAAGCGCTTTTTTCAACTTAAGAACATGATTGGGAAAATTTTTATTAATGAACTTTTCTGGCTGTACCATATAAACGTTGTCATTTAATTCGCTATTCAAATAAGCTGTGGAAACATCCATTTGATGTAAATGGAGCTCGTGCTCTGCGGCTAATGCGAACATCATTCGAATTGTTTCGTAGCGTACTACCGGAGAAAAAGTTTCCTTGTAGTTTATGCCATAGTTTTGCGCGAAACCTTTTGCCACAAGCCTCGCTTTAAATCTCTCAACTTTGCCAGCTTTATTGCGCTTAAGTGTAAATACCCACTTACAGCCAATAGCTTCTTGGTGTTTTGGCAATTCCGCCAACTGCCACGTTTCGTTATCTATAAGTGCGCTGTATTCACGTTGCATAGCTTCCCACCACTCATGAGAGTACTCACTTGACAAAGCCTCATTCACTGTTTGAGGGATCTGAATATCATCCGCACGTCTAAAATTGAGAACGTTATATTGTTTCTTGGGTCTTCCCTTAACCCCACTACGTACGATTTTTGGACGACCGGGCCTTATCTTCTATCAACTCAATTTTATTGCTGCTTTCATGTATTTGCTCATTTTCTACGCAATCTAAATTTTCAGTGCTTTTAAGTGCATCCATATTCAAAAATGTTTTCATTACTTTGAGATGTGTCGAAAATCAAACTATTTTCATTAACTTTCGGTGTATCGATATTCATGCCATTTGCACCAAATGGAAGAGTTACAAATTCCAAATCAACGTTTTCTCTTAAAGCAGCGTTTTCTATAAAATACACATCTCGACTAATAATTACCTCTTGCTTTGAATTTGCTATGTTGTGTTTTGTCTAGTGCTATAGCTATAGAGCCAAATATTTTAAGGTGTGATACATTTGGTTTTCTTTTAAACCATAATTCGTACGGAGTTTTTTCATCTAATGCCTTTGTTGGCGACCTATTACGCAGGTAAGCGGCAGTATTTATTGCTTGTGCCCATAATGTTTCGTTAACATTAGCACCGATCATCATGCATCTTGCCATTTCCAAGAGTGTGCGGTTGAATCGTTCAGCCACACCATTTTCTTGTGGCGTATGCGGAACAGTAAGCTGTCTTTTGATTCCGAGTTTCTGTAAATATTCATCAAAAGCTTTATTTAAAAACTCAGTACTATTATCACTGCGAATAATCTTTATTTTCTTCCCCGTTTGTCGCTCAACAAAACATTGAAACATTTTAAATTTTTCAAAGACTTCGTCTTTACTTTTGACAAAGTATACAAAAACAAATCTTGACCAGTCGTCAATAAATTTCAAAAAGTAACGAGCGCCACCATTTGATGTTTGACTCACCGGCCCATACAGGTCAGTATGGATAATTTCCAATGCTTCTGTTGCCCTAGTTGTCGCAATCGAAAATGGCTTTACACAGCATTTGCTCTTTAAACAAATATCACAATCTAAACGTTCAACTATTTTGGCTTTCATTCCAAGCGCCATTTCTTTTTCCACCTAATGTTTAAGGCTGCCGAAATTTAAATGGCCATACCGCTTATGCCATTTCATGGCTTCGACATTAAAACTGTTCGCAATAAATAGATTATTACCTTCTGCTCCATATAAAAATAGATCATTTACTTTTTTCGCTTTTAATATAATTTGTCCGTCCGTGTTTATTATATTGACAAATTCGCTCGTAAATGTGACTGTCAAATTATTTTGCACTGCTTTTCCAACAGAAATAAAATTGAATTGAATTCCAGGCACATAGAGAACATGTTTGAGAGTTATTTCAAATGATTGAGTTTTTAACTTGACTTCACCTATGCCTTCTGCTCTAATGGTATTGTCTCCAGCGAGTGTGATAACTTCACTCCATTTTTGGAAAGTTGTAAATGCGTTTCTATTGCAGCATAAATGAGATGATTCCCCGCTGTCAACACACCAAATGTTGGATCGCAGCATGTTTGAGGTCGATGTTTTGAGCACGGAGAATGACATTTGCTTTTGATCTCTTTTTGATTCTCTGTCTTTGCATTGAGCCGCGTAATGACCTCTACGTCCGCAATTATAACATTTGTACGACTTTTTTGTGCTAGCATCTTTTTTGTTGTTATTGTTCTTTTTTAAAGTTCTTTTTGCGTTGTCCGCTCGCGCCATATATACTTGAACCTTGCTGTCAGGTGATTCTTCTTTTCGCGTGATTTTTCTGCGTTCGCCTTCTTCAGTCAATTTTATTTTGAATGCAGCGAGTTTAGGTAAATCGTCTCTACTTTCCAACGCAACAACAAGATTTTCATATGACTTGGGTAAACTAGCGAGTAACATTATTGCATATAATTCCTCCTGGTGACTAACTCTTATTTCTGCTAATTTGTCCACAACTGATGAAAAATTTTACAGATATTGTTGCATGTACTCGGTGTCGTTCATTCTCATAGCGAGTAGTTGTTTAAAAAGGGTAACTTTGCGAATTGGCCCTCTTGGACGATGTAGATCACGTAACGTAGTCCACGCATTACTTGCCGATACCGCATCTTTCACATAAGTGATTTGCGACGGTGTTGCACTTAGAATTATAGAAGCTAATGCTTTTTCATCTTTAAGTTTCCAGCTTTTTACTTCGATTTCATTCTTGTCAGTGGGAATTAGTTTGGCTTCTTCGCCCGATACGACGTTCCACAGGTATTGATGAACGAGAACACTTTTTATTTGCAGACTCCATGAATCGTAGTTAGAGTCATTTAATTTCTCGATAGAATATAATGAAGAACTCATCTTCATGCTTTTCTTGCGTAGTGACTTTAGCAGATGGGCCCATAACCTGTTGTATAATTACTTACTTGAAGTCCGTAGAAGCAGAGTAAAACGACACACGTTTATTCAGTGATACAGTTTAATTCAAAGTGAAAGAGTAATCAATGAAGGATAAATTATAATGACATAAATTTATAATAAATCAGAGTTGCTCATTTAGTAAATATGTGGGTTGCAGAGTTGCAATATGAATTCAGTATGTTTAACAGGGGTCGACTGCTAATACGCTACCAAAAATATCGAGAGAGGTGTCAAACGACGCGTCTTGACATCATTATTAATAATCCGAAGGCGGAAAATAAAAATTTTAACGCGTTCAAAAGATATTAACGAAACCCCGAAAAAAGACCCACGGGTACCTCCGAAACCGGGGGTCGGATCCATAGTATTTTTGCGCAGACCAACTTTCTGCGTTGTCGGCCTTCGGCCGCGCTTATAAAAAATAACCCTGGGCTACGCCATGCCAAGTCCGGGTGTGTGGTATAACCGTGGCTACCGCCACGGTGATGCACAATTTTTTTGGGGGACACCAACACAACAACAACCACATGAAAATCGCCAACTTCAACTGCAAATATCTCTGGACAGAGATAAAATTTTTCTTTTCGGCCATCGAGTTATTGTTCTCGAGATTAATACGCGTCTTTTGACACCTCTCTCGATATTTTTTGTAGCGTGTTAGCAGTCGACCCCTCAACTAGACTATTGCCCTAATAATAATATTATAGAAAATAGAATTAATGTAATTGTAATAATTATTAGGGCAATGATTGAAATTTATGAAACTTGTGATTTACCATCGTGTTCCGCCTTCCTTTGTAGTTTTCGGTGATTTTGCCCTTCGGTTGTGTTTGCAAAGATATAGATGGGAATCTGTGGAAGGTTTTGTCGCGCTTTCGCTTCTCCCGTTGATTAACTTGTTTTCATAAAATGGTTTAAGCTCGCTTAGATGCGCTTTTCTCTTCTTGCCTTGAAACCTTTTGTCCAGTTCGACGATGACTGGCGAAATAAAATTCGTGATTCTATGGGGCCCGCTGAATTTCGGTGCTACTTAGTTTGGCCTCATAGTTGTCGGTTGCCTTTGACAGATGGTGTTCCTTTACCAAAACTCTGTCTCCTATCGCCGGATTCCATTTCCTTCTCCGCAAATTATAATGTCGTGCCTGTTCTGCTGACGCACGTTGCTGATTTCTTCGTACCATTTGAAATATCTCCTTCATTTTCGCTACCTTTTCATTTGCCGTTGTTGCGGCCTCGCCTGTGCCATATGTTCGCTCGTCGTATAGGGCGTTAGGGATCCGTAGCTAAAATCCGTTTGATGTTTCGGTTTGCCCTCTCCATTGGGTTCTCTTGTGGTGTACAGGGTGCTGTTAATTGGTGCTTTACTCCCTAGTCCTGAAGGAGTCCCTTGAATTGTCTGCTCGTGAACTGGGCACCGTTGCCTGTAATAATGACCTTCGGAACTCCAAATCGTGATAATATACGGTCTCTAAGTGCTTTGATGAGGCTATCCGCTGTTGCCTTACGTAATGGTACGATCTCTACCCACTTGGTGAAACGATCTAGAAATACTAGAACCATGGTATTGCCGTGCTTTGAACGTTGTAATTTTCCAACGAAATCTGCACACACCGTTGCCCACGGTTCCTCTGGAATTTGGGTTAACATTTTCCCCACTGCTTGCTGTTGATTAGGCTAGTAAATTTGACAAGTTGGACATTGTTGTACATACCGTTTTATATCGCGAAACATTCCTGGCCAGTAGTACCTTGTGGCTGCTCGAGCTATTGTCTTCCGGATACCCATGTGTCCAGCGCTTGAACTGTCGTGCACAGCCCAGCTATGCCTGCAACCACCACCGCGCTCACTACTTTTTTTAAGTTTACTTAAAACTGCACACACCCACGCATCTCCGAACCGCAATAGTTCGTTTTCTTTTGATCGGTCACCCGCCGTCACGTAATATTTATATATATACATATTTCCCTTTTTTGTCAAAGTGATGTAAAGGATTCTGAAAAGAAAAATATGTGAAATTAAATAATAATATTTTATATGAATCCAAAAAAATCATGCTTATTATATTTTTTTACTTAAAGGGGGCACGCCTCTTGGCCTCTTAAAAATAAAGTGCCTAGTGTTAGAAAACTATACATGGTCCTTTCGCGACTAAAAATTACATAGAAAGAAAAAAACGCGATATCGGTACGGACACTGCAAAAACAAAGTGCTCTGTTACATTAACACAATTGTTTAAAATATTAAAAAAAAAAGTGCTGAGAACATCAAAAAGAAACTAATAAAAACAAAGTAAAATTTAAATTTTTCATTAAAATATATACATATATACACAGAAGAAAAATAAAAAATTAACATTAAGGCGTGTGAAGAAAAGAGACAAAATTTTAGAAATCAAAAAATTTAATCAGAAAAAATTAAGGAAAGAAACAAAATATAATTTTTTGAGAATGTTCTTCAACGAAAAAACAAAAGCATACAACCAAATTTATACAAAATCTAATATACACAACCTAATTTTTTTATACAAATTGGGGGTGTTGAAAAAGAAAAACATTTTGTGGAAACAAAAATAAAAATTTTAAGAAAAAGAAATAAAATTCATTTGAAGAGAAAATAAAAATTAGCATGAAAAAACTTGTTTAAATACAAAATTAAAAAAAAAATTAAAAAAAAAATCATAAGATTTATTTACAAAAAAATCAAACAAAATTAATTTTTGTAAAATAAGTGGATGAAGGTAAAAAGGAAAAGAAAAGTCCAAACTAAAAAAAATTTATTTGGGAAAAAATACATATATATTTAGAAAAAAGAGAAACAATTTAATGCTATTGTGGTAACATTAAATATTAAATAACGTTTTTAAAAAAAAAAAATTGAGAAAAAGTGAGAAAATAGATTTGAAAAAAAGTTTGAAAACAATAATTTAATAATTTTAATAAAACAAATCACATACATATAGTAAAAAACAATACCAACATTACACCACAACATATCAAGAAGGAACAGCACAATACGACGAGTAGAATTACAATAAAGGACAACACAAAAACTCACAAGTCACAAATAACACATTTCAAATAAAAAATGCCTGAGTAAGTACTCTCGGTACCAATATATACCCCCATATATATTCTCTCCGTCTAAAGTACGGACCGCAAATCTAAAATTCCCCAATTTACATACCCCTCCGATATCAAGATCTGGACCCTGGTATATAACCCACGTTATAAAGCCTAAACGGCAAAATATTTCATTTGCCTACCACTGTTATCAACAGGTAAAGTCCATTACAAAACCCTTAGAATTTTTTTTTTCAAAAAAAAAAAAAAAACAGATATTAAATAAATTTTTATTCCCGTACCAACGGAAAATTGCGCTGCCCGGTTCTATATACCCGAAAAGTTCGTTGCTTCATATACCTACGTAAATATAAAAATATATACGTATATATGTAATATATGTATATACCCACTTAGTTCGGTAATGTTCTCCGAGCTAAATATTTTTCCAGCGTGAAATTTACCGTTGCCGGATTTACCCTTATATATATACTACATAAAGTATAACTTCTAATACGCCCATAGCAACGAACTTTGCCAAATTTTTGTAACTTTTCCACACGCACTTGTACATCTTTTTGCATAAGCCAAAAACCACCCTCAACAAAGTAATAGCTCCGATACATAAGCAGTTTTTCATAAAGATGAGTTTAACACATGCTTATGCATTATGAGTAGATTGCACGTATTTTTATGGAGAATGGTAGAATGAGCGACACTGGCGCCATCTTTTATTGAAAAGTAGCCAACTCCCCGATTTTGTTCCAAGAAAATCATAAGAAGAAGAATTTGACATTTGCTTTGGCTAAGGGTGTTGGCATACTTTGCAAGTGAAATTATTTTTCCCACTGGTTGGTAAATTTTCTAACATTTTTCACAATTGAAAACTGCAATATAACAATCGAATACGACACAAAATATGTTAGCAAGTATTTTTGTTGTATAGGCAGAATGTTTACAAGAGTGCTTCCCGAAATTTTGTATGTGAATGGGCAAGGCGTAATAAACTTCAATTGCCAAGTCTGGAGTTCCTTCATATTTGCAAACTATATAGTTTGGCAGTTTATTTTGAGGTTATATTGCGAATAGAGTGGAAGGCAGTGGACTAGGCAGTCGAATGACATATAATGAAGGAATGGTGTTCGGATTTTTTTCAAAGTTAAAAAAAAATGATAAAAGCTTTAATATAAATAAAAATATTGTTTTAGTAACAACAAAAACGCCTTATATATTCTATATACATAAATTCGTAAGGATTATCTCACTTTAAAATATGAGCTAAATAATCAAATTTTTTTTTTTTTTGAAACTGAGTCGAGAACTGTGCGTGTGAATGTGCGAATTTTCACCGATCAGCTGTTAAAAATTGTTTGCCCAGTAAACACTTTTGAGGAAAATTTTTCTATTTTCACAGCTTAATAACAGCTTCCATTTTTGATAAATTAAATTAAATTATAATTCAAAAAACGAACGAAACCCAAGAATTGACAACTGCAGACCAATGCCTGCAGGAATTTATATATGACGGTAACCAATTAGAGGTTTACTGCTCAAGATGGTTTCCCTCCTAGCTACCGATTTATCAGAGTGTTTGCTTTAGGTCAAATTAGAAGACCTTGATAAAATATGGGCAAAGGTGCATCGAGAAGTAAGTTTCTCCGATAATTATTCAGATGCTGGCGGCCCGGTTGAGCAAAAATTCTCTAAATGCATAGAAACTTACAAAACATGCAGGTCTGAAATGTTGGAAGCCTTGCAGCTTTTCAACACTCCTAGTACCAACCAACAACAAATACCCGCCCACCCAGTTAATGATTCAAACTCAAATGGTTTTTATTTGAAAGTACCACCATTCGACACCGAAGTCTTTCATGGTGGATACGAAGACTGGCCATCCTTTAGATATATGATCACGGCAGTCTATAAAAACCACCCTAAATTATCACCGGCTCAAAAATTATACCACCTACGCCTGAAAACAAAAGGACAAGCTGGAATTATTGTCAAACAATAACCAACAAGCGATGATAATTTCGAGCTTGCCTTGGAAGCGCTCAGATCTAGGTACGAAAACTGAAGGATACTCGTCGACAACCAACTGAAGACGCTGTTAATTCTGCCCAAAATATTCGCGGAAAACGGAGAACAAATACACAAGATGCAGACAAAAATGAAAAATTGCATGTCAACCCTTAATACCCAAGGAATCACGAAAACGGACTGGGACCCGATCCTCGTTTACCTCTACTCCTCCAAGCTGCCAAGTGAAAGACTTTCACTATGAGAAGAATCCTTCAGCTCCCGAAAAGAACTTCCACTTTGGGATGATATTGACAAATTTTTGACCAGCAGATACGAGGTCGTAGAAATATTAAGTACCTATAGACCAAGCAAGGCGAACCCCCAATTTTCGAGTTTTACAACACGAATGGTGAATCAAAACTCGACCCAATCTAACAATAATAGAACCCAGGACTATCACACGGAGTTCAATAATAGATTATGCGATCAATGCCATGCAGCCAATATCTTGCGTTAGGTTTATAAATTTATCGGTATCAGACCGAATCAAATTTGTGAGAGAAAATAGTTACTGCGAAAACGTTTCTCAACGGCACGCCACAAAAACGAATGTAAAAGTAGTTTCTCGTGCGTATATTGCCAAAAGCATCATCGTTCGCTACTGAATTTGCAGCGCAAACCCCAACCAACACAACCAAACCACAGAGCTCAAAATGCCCAAGCCGACACCCCTAGGAGAACGGACGACGAGCGACCCTCAATATCGAAATCATCCGAAAGAGCCACCTCCTCCCAACAGTCTCAGGACAAAAACCCGTAATAATAAAATTCGTGCCCTAAGAGACCAAGGTTCACAAAAAACTTTTGTATCATCCCGTATACAAAAGCTTCTTGGTACACCCACAAAAGATTCTCTCCAACAGATATCTGGAATGGGTGGAACGGTTGTGAAGAATGCAAATAAAGTCTGCCAGATAACATTCTGTTCGGCAGACTTAACCCAAATGATAGACGCACAAGCAATAATTTTGCCGAAACTAACTAAGTTCCTGCCCACAGTCAGAGTTTCAAGCATCGATCTCGAAGAACTGTCCATATTACCGTTAGCCGATCCTCAGTATTCGATACCATCGAAAAACGTTGTGGTAATCGGCAGCGATATCACCCCGCAAATCCTCACCGAAGGGCTCCAACGGAATGTGAGTGGAACATTACTTGCCCAAAACACCATATTCGGATGGATATTACGCGATCCTGTAGCTGAAAAGGTATCAACGTTCAGCACTCATGTCACGAAATGCACCGATGATCCCCTCAATCAACTTTTGAGACAATTTTGGGAACAGGAAGAAGTTCACCAAACCCAAAAACGATCAGCTGATGACGAATACTGTGAAGCAGTCTACCGGACAACCACAATTCGCGAGGAAGATGGACGCTATAGAGTGAAACTGCCATTCAAATCGGAATTTCCAGCCAATCTAGTACTCGGTCATTCACGACCCGCAGCATAACAGCAGTATATCAGCATCGAGGGAACCCTCCAAAGAAAACCCGAATTAAGAGACAAATTTTTTGAAGTCCTTAATGAATATTTAGCCGTGGATCACATGGAACCCGCCTCCCAACAAGAGATAGTTAGAGACTGTAAATATCTATCATTTTATCTACCCCATCATGCTGTCATAAAACCCGACAGCAAAACCACAAAAGTGCGAGTCGTCTTCAACGCACCAAAAATGTCACATTCTGGCAACTCGTTCAACGACGTCAGGCCCCATACTACAAAATATTGAGAAAGTTTATCGCCAAATACTCATACATGAAGAAGATAACGATTTTCATCGAATTGTTTTCGAAAACACCCAACTCTGCCGATAGAAGATTTTCGACTGAAAACAGTTACCTTTGGTGTAAATTGCGCACCGTATTTGGCAACTGGAACCCTACACCAACTCGCCCACGACTGTCAAGACAAATATCCGCTCGCTAAAAACATTTTATTAAATGAAACGTATGTTGACGATATTTTGTCAGGCGGTCATAATATACAGTCCATTTTGAACTCCATGACTCCAGTTAACGAAGCCTTAAAATCAGCAGGGTTCCCTTTGAGAAAGATGTCGGCAAATCACCCTGAAATTTTAAAACCCGTTCCCGAACCTGATTTTCTAGACGTCGATTTTCTTAAGTTCCACGATTTGGGTTCCACAAAAACCCTTGGAATTCAGTGGAACGCGCTAACCGACACCGTCACCTACACGTATTATCCACCATCAGCAGAAAAAACGACTACAAAAGGGCAGATTTTATCAACAGTTGCGAAACTGGTTGCCCCCCAGGATGGCTATCGCCAATAATGATTCTTGCGAAAATGTTGCTGCAACAACTCTGGATAGAAGGAACGGATTGAGACGAAGACGTGAAGCACGGGGCTCACCAAAAATGGACTTAGATTAATTAAAATTTACCCCAAAATAGATAAATTAAAATCTCTAGGTGGGTACAGTATTCCCCCGATAAACTCATCCAGCTGCATGGATTTTCAGATGCGTCAGAAAAATCATTTTGTGCCTGTATATATTTACGGGTACAAACCCATGGAAATAGTTTTTCATGCCATTTGCTAGCTGCTAAAAGCAAAGTAGCACCCCTTCAAACCGCGAGTCTTCCACGGTTGGAACTCTGTGGAGCAGTGTTACCCTCCAAATTAGTGGAATAGCTGCTAAGTGATCTGAAGCTACCCCAACACGAACTGGTTCTCTGGTGTGATTCTGCCATCGTACTGGCATGGCTAGAAAAACCACCCCATACCTGGAAAACGTACGTCGCCAACAGGACATCAGAAATCCTTAAAAACTTTGACAACGCCAGCTGGAGACACGTTTCCAGCAACGATAATCCAGCGGATTTGGGCACTCGAGGCTGCAAGCCTCAGGACTTAGTCCAATGTCCATTATGGTGGGAAGGACCTAATTAATTGGCTTATCAGGCCATCAACTTCGTGGCCAAAGGATATATCTCACCACCCAACTCCCCCCGAACAACGACATGTGGAGGTATTCCACACCCTGCAGGAAGAAAATAGAAATATACTAAACCGTGTTTCATCGTTTTCTCCATCTTTAATATACGGCACCCAATTATCATGCCCGGAAACTCTCGATTTTGCTCTCTTCTGTTGGACTTCCTCCATTCAAACCTGCTGCATTCCGAAAAACAGCTTATGATCCGAATGGTACAGCAACAGTACTACATTCCACGTTTGAAGCAAAAGGTAAAAAAGCTCATCTTCCACTGCAAAACATGCACCATCTACAAACAGCAGATGAAAACGCAGATAATGGCAGCCTTGCCACCCGAGAGGTTGTAACGACAGCCTGTCTCCATACTGGCTTAAATGAGTGGCAGAGTGTATATGCGTCTATGTGTTTGTGTGTTTTGTGTCCAGGTCCGTACCTTAGCCGCAATGCTGCCAGTAAAATAATATTAACTTAATAACATTAACATTAACAACATTGTACCTATAGTGAACACAATGTTACCACGGAAGTAAGATGTTGCGCTTGGCATCATGTTGTTATAATAAGTAAAATTTCACCATGTTGCTAACAACCTAGCAGCCTTGACGAATGATATGTAACTATGTGTTTGTTCTGTTCGGTATTATGTAGGTGGATGTGTATTTGTGAAAGGCTATGAACGTGTGAATGCATCAGTGTAAGCGGTCAAGGCACGAACCAAATGTATCTGTGTAGGTGTTCGTTTTGTGGAGCGGTAAGCGTATGAATGTATGAGTGCATGATTGTATAGATGGAAAATACGGGAAAGCCGAAAAGAAAGTTTGGCATGTAATGGTAAAAATTTTCCGTTTTTGGGTAACGTTCCTTACCACGGCGGTGGCTATAAGAAGGGGAAAACTGAGTCAACGGGCCAAAGTCTTGTTTCAACAGTGTCCAGTGCAAGTGAGTAGTGAAAAATCACAAGTGAAGTGCGCGTTTACAACCGTAAATTACAAAGTGCATAGTCCTTAGTAGTGCGCGAATTAAACCGCGTTGTAAATAAAATTGTGCGCGTCGAAAAGTTTCCGCGATACGTGCAAAGAGCTGGAATCAGTTGTCAAAAAAATTACAAGTTACAAGAGGTAAGATATTATACTCTTTTTTAGGCATGCTTGACGGGAGCTGGGGCTTCAACCTTGCCTATCTCCAGAGCAAGCCAAAAGAAAACTTGCATCGACATATATATCTCTGCATACAAATATATGTATGTAGATGAATATATGACCATGCAGACAAGAAATTCGTAGGCAATTATGTATATGCACATAGATACACATTTGCTTTTGAATTTCTAAATAGATTTTCTTTTGTATTTAATTTCAGCGCACAATTGATTTTCCTTTGGGAAAGACCCACTGGGCACGTAAATGGGCGGCGTACCGCCAAAAAGCAAATACATTATACTTGGCGGTCAACACAACAACAACAACTACCACGCACTACACTAAAATTTTAATTGGTAGCGCACTCCACAACATAAACCACTACAGCACTTTTTTTTATTGGCAATATACGGCCGCAACAACCACAACAGAATTTTGCTTTGTATTGGTGGCATAACGCTCAACAACGCGACACGCATTTCTTTGCAACGGCACACCATTTGCTTCCACCAGCAACGAATCGTTATTCGCTTATTTGGTCATCAGCGGCGCAACGCCAACAACAACTGCGTCACCTTTTCCACTGGCAATAACAACTCCCACCTGCGGCCACACGTTTTGGTATCGGCAATATATTGTCACCACAACAACAACTACAACAACACTACCCTTTTGGCCTCTCAGTCGACGGCAAAACACCCAACAACAACACCTTCGATACACCATTTTGACAACATTTTTTTGTTGGTCGGGCTACACCAGCAACAACCACAGCCATTGCCTATTTTTATGGGCGATACACCGCCCAACAACAAGTACCACAAACATCCACAAACACTACATTGTATTTAATTTGTTGCATGCGCACACCTCAACAACAACCACAAGAAATTGGCAACTGTGAGTATCGCAATTTTCACCGGCGGCGCTGGGCCGCAACAACAACAGCCACTACACCACACAAAAAAAACACAACAACAAACACCGGCGGAGGGATGAGCTTTGCAGACAACACCTCTAGCCGTATTTTGAAATTCGTATATTTTGGATATATTATTAAGTTTATTTAAATCTTGGTATAAGGGTCATAATTTTTACAGGGAACGGGCAAAAGAGGCATCATATCTCCGGGGTCAAGCATTTCCTTTTCGCGCATATAACGTCTGAGTGTTACTTTAACTCCATATTTCAGGAGTTAATGGTGGCACTTTTGCCTCCATAATTTTTTTTCGTTTCGCCTCGTCATTTCTTTAATTTTTCCACTTCAGTTTGACATTTAAATTTTTCGTGTATTTTCGTGTCTCCGTCTTCTATCATATACACATTTTTCTTTTACACATGGTTTTTGCCACCTCTGGTAGCACCAAATTGGAACTTTAAAATTTTTGCCACTTTATATATGTATATTTTTTTTAGATATTTTTGTTTTACACTTACTCTTTAGGGTTATTGGCAATATAATTCCCAATATAACTTCTTTTAACCTCAGAAACCCGAGATTAGTAATTTTAGCGTGCCTTCCGCACCAAAGGCATTTTTTTTGGGTAGAAGACACATTTTTTTTTATCTCGCACTTGATGTTCACGCTGGTAGATTTGATACTACCAGAGCACTCATTATCAAAGATCACTAGCGAGTGATCTTGTCTGAGTGTTTGAGGGTGGCTACCTTGAGTGTGGTCATATGTACATATGTATGTTTGAGTTTTTCTTTTTTTCAGCTACTCAACTGCAGCGGCGCCGTTGGATGAGAAGAGTAACTTGGTGAGTGTTTTGAGTGAAACGTTAAAATTTATCAAAATACACCTGTTTAGTTGTATGTACATGTGTTAGCACAGATTCCTGCTCTTGCAAAAATAGAACAGGAATTAGCAAATCAGAAAAATAAAAACAGATTGCAACGAACATATGTGCATGCATGAAAAACGTCACAAACGTACATTTGCACTTACATACATACCATTTGTTTGCATATACACATGAATTCTTTTCCTTGATGACCTACTTTTGCTGTGAACATAATTGATCTTATGTTTATTTGAGCGGTTGCGGTAGGTCAGGGATTAGGGTACTTGAATTTTTTTTATTCGCCCTCTTATTTTATTTTATTTGAATTTGTACCTTTAGAATTAGAATTAGCTCCTATTAATAATACCGCATTAGGGTGGCCCTAAAAGTTTAATTTTTTTCTTTGAGACCAGACACTTTGTCTATTAGCCGTAGGTTTTTTTTTATAGAATTGAATTTGGAATGTATCCACTGGTTCTTGCACTCTTATGAATTTTTAATGTTCGCCAGTAA
Source organism: Eurosta solidaginis (assembly GCF_040869045.1). Classification (NCBI taxonomy): domain Eukaryota; kingdom Metazoa; phylum Arthropoda; class Insecta; order Diptera; family Tephritidae; genus Eurosta; species Eurosta solidaginis. Next base: position 148,680,013 of record NC_090324.1, on the reverse strand, counting down.
TAAAAGTTAGCATTAAGTTTGAGCAATTTTTTTATTGTTACTTTGAGTAAACTTTTGAAGCCTTTGGAAAATTATTTTGTAGTAAATTTTGATTTTAAAGTTTTGTTGAAATTATTGAACTAGTAGTAGGGTATTAGTTGGTAATTTGGAAACCAAAAATTTTGTAAATAAATCATAAGAATTATGTTTGGATGAAATTTTAATATTTTCAATAATGCAGGGCTAAGTCGAATTTTGGTGTTGGTGCTGCGCTTGCGCGCGGTAAGGTAAGGTGAAAGTGAGTGTTTAGGGAAAATGACTGAGTGACAGGGGACAGACCCATGTCAGGTTTGGGGGCACTGTAAGGTAAACAGGAGTCAGCACAGTGCCCACGGTGCAGTGCAAGTTGCACTGCAGAGGGAGGGTAGACTCCACCTGACAGGACAGACCTCCATCTTTTTCCCCTCTTAACTCTGCCCCTCACGTTTATTTCTATCTTTTTCAGCTTTTTCTCTCCTTTCTATACACATGCAGGTATGAACCCTCTTTTTGTTCGTGTGGCTGCGGGTGAGGTCGGTGGTGCAATACCCCGCCCAAGACGACGAGCTAGTCTGGGCCCGCAAGCATACCTGCTTGCCGCCGCTCCTCACCACCCAAACAGTCAGCCACGTAACAATGGCGCCCAACGTTAATAGCCCGGTAATCTTTTTTTTATTTCCCACACTTTACAAATCACTCTATCTTTCACTATTCTTTAATCATCCCACTTTTCTTCTAGATTTCCTGTGTTTTTTTTTTATCCCAAGTCCATCCAAACCCAATCCCTATTTCCGTCTTTTGACAGGACAGGGACCGTCATGATGGCAGCGCCGATTGGGCTCGCCTGGTCGACAAGTGTCGTCATGACAAAGGTATAGGGAGTGGTTGAGTATTCATGCCAGGGTTCCTTCGTTTGCTTTCTACAACTGGACTAAGTGGTACCTGGTATGACGCTCAGCCAAAAGACGGACGTTAGCAGAAGGTCGTGGCGAGCTGTTTAAGCTACCTTACCGGGAGTCCAGCACTGCCGGTAGGTGAGGTTTACAGTCGTCGCCACGATAGATAGGAGTAGGGGGGTGTGGCAGCCATACCTGGAAACTAGTTGATAGGTACGATGTGCCACACTTCCACGGACAGCACGAAAACTGACTTGACAGTAATTAGATACGGACCAACATACCGCCTTCACTGAACCTTCGCCAAGGCAGCACCAAACACACCAAGACTTATATATATATTATAACTCAGGTTCAACTCATATCCAAAATAGGTCAGTTCCCGTTTCTGTCGGAAAGTTTAGAATTTTTCAATAATTTTTTTTAATATATCCTTCAAGTTTTCTTTTGTAGTTGATTTCTTTTTTATTTATTTTTTTTTCTTCTTATTTTCATCTTGGTTTTTAAGTAGCCATTTTTGTATATTGCATTCGAATTTTTATATATTTAATTTATAGTGAAAATTGTTATTTTTCTTACATATCTACACACACATCCTTAGCATTTAATTTTCTTACACGTCTTATACATACAGGCATTGCCTGTTATTCCCTTTATTAATTTTGTTTATTTTGCAATTTCCAATTGTAGAGTTTTCGATAGGTTTTTTTTATATACCCCTGGTCGATGCATATAACCTCAATACATTGCTTATATATTTAGTTATTCCACAAACAGAAAAATATTTAAGTTTTCATTTTTGGTTTTGGGTTCATAGACATTTAAGGCAATTCACTGAATTCTTTCTTATCTCTAAGATACACACATATACACATTGTCTGGATTTTTACACATATTCACACATATTTGAAATACACATCCATTTAGTAACACACATTATTTACAATAAATAACTTATTTACATATAATTTTTTTTTCTTGCTAAATTTTGTTCAGTCTTCTATCACCTAACACCAAAATATATAGATTAACATATCTTTTTCGTATTTTTTTTTTTTACCGCTCGTTACTCGGTTAGGTGTGGGGTTTTATTTTCCTTGGATCCATTACACGTAAAATTTTGAGTCTTGATTTTTTTTTTCTTTCTTTTCTCGTTTGAACATTTGCTTAAACGTCCTTTTTTTGCTGCTGCAGACAGTGAATGTCTGACCAAGACCAGGGCAAACATACCGAGGAAAGACCTTTTGGGGGATTGGGAATCTTTGATCCTAATAGGCGCTTAACTAGGAGCCGTGCGCGAGCCCTGGAAAACCAGATCGCCGGGTCCGTGTTCAATCAAATCGACACTGGTATTCCCAGGGCCGTCGACTTTGTGCCTACAGATTACTTCCATAGGTGCGCGTCGCGGATTTTCGGATCGTTTGGCCCTGAACGCCCGATTAGGCTCTCTTTCGCGAACGGGGTGTCGTTCAACGATTCGGAAAATAGTTTAAATTTTTCCCAGAAGATCGATTTGGTGTGCCAAATGTCCGATAGCGACAACGTGGGTGCACAGGGGGGCGATGTTACATCGCGAAACGCACCAGCAATGGTTAACGGCGGCTTGAATGCTCCTCGCACCGACGCTAATGAGCAGGCAACCAATGTTGAACAGCTGAGCCGCATGATGGCGATGATGGCGCAACAACAAGATTTGGTGGTGCAAATGGCGGGTGAAGTGCGAAGCATCAAGACCAACGTCGATCATCTTGGTGGCCGCGTGGCAGAGATGGAGGCATCCAGTCACGCGGTGGGACATCGGTCCGCTGTGGCATCCACGCCTGAGCCGCAGAACCGTAGGGGGGAGCCTGCTACCCGCAACGGTATTCCGAGTGGCAGTCGGATTGCTGAACGAGATGGTAGTGACCCTCCAAGGTGGAAAAAGTTAGATCTGGAAAAATGGCACATCAAATTCGATGGAACAAGTAAAGGTATAAGCGTCGAAAGCTTCATCTTTCGGGTGGAAAGGATGCGCGAGCAGCATAATATTTCCTACTTCCAGCTTTTCACGGACTTTCATAGTCTGGTTTCCGGCGGTGCCTTGAAGTGGTATTGGCAGGTCCTAGAGGACCATGCAGATGAGCCCGATTTCGGCTATTTCGAGCTGAAGGCCGAGATGCTAAGCCACTTCAAGTCTGCCGAGTCCGACTATGAAATAATCCGTGAAATAATGGAACGGAAACAGCAGCCCGCAGAAGCTTTCGACGACTTTTATAGCGAAGTCCACAACTTGACTTTCCGTTTGCGGAAGAGGATCCCTGAGAGGGAGTTGGTTGGCATCATCAGGGGCAACCTCAAACCGTACCTGGCCAACTTGACCTTCGCCATAAAAATGGACTCGTTGGCGGAGCTCAAGTCGGAATGCAAGAGAGCCGAAAAACTAATTAAAGAGAATAAGAGTAGGACTAGGGTAGTTAACGAGGTCGATTTTGAGCAGTCAAGGTTAGGAGAGGCAACAAAAGTCGAAGCCTTTGATAGGAAACCCCAACACCAATCCCAATCCTTCCCCCAACACCAAAACACAGCAAATCCCAATAGTGTTCGTCCTTCTGTTAGTCCTTCCGTGTCCAACTGTACCGTCAATTCCTTTTGTGCATCACCATTCCACTTGATGTTGTGTTTTTCGTGCGGTATGCCGGTGGATCACTTTGTGAAAAACCCGGCAGAAGCACAAAAACCAAATAAGTGTTCGTCCTCGTTCCACAATATGGTCTGTTTTGCGTGTGGAAGTGATTCGTCCTTTTGTGTTTTTAAACCGAAGCAGGGAAACCCCAGGCTGGCGGAGTTGACCGGGGACTTCAGCCAGAAGCCAGGCAACCCGGCAGCACAACCGTAAAGATTTTGAGTAGGGAAGAGGGAGATAGAAGAGTTGAAAAGGTAGAGGGAAAGTTGAAAATGCGCGAGGGAAAAAGTTTACATCAGAGGAAAATTGAATATGAAGAAGCTAGGAAAAGAATATTTTGTGATACAATAAATGCAAGTAGGAAAAACAGAAATTTCAAGAAAATAGAAAAGATGAGGGAGAAGAGAAAATATTTCAAAAGGTTGAAGAATAAAATAGTTGCAACAATTGTTACCGTGAAAGGAGATAACAGATTTTACGCCAAAACAAAGATAGGAGGTCATGAGGTCCTGGCTCTCTTAGACTCAGGGGCGAGTGCCAGCTGCTTAGGCAAAGACTCAGCTGCACTCCTTCGGGGAAAGGAAGCCTCGATTGTGCCAATCAGGGGCCAAAATATCCGAACCGCGAACGGGGAGGAAACCGCCGTGGTAGGAGTAATAAAGTTACCGGTTGTGTGGGATAATTCGATGGAAGAATTAGAATTTTTGATAGTGCCAGGTCTACAACAACAAGTTTATTTAGGTATAGACTTTTGGCAGGCATTCCGTATGAGTGTCGTGAGTAAAGGTATGAATGGGAATGTGTGTCCAAATATAGCCAGTGTGGCGGAGCTCGTGCCCGCCGAGGGTGACTTGTCTTTCGATGCTGTGCAGCACGTTTTAACGCCGGAGCAAAATAATAGGTTGGAGCGTGTGAAAGCCCAATTCCCGTCCTTCGCGGTATTAGGGTTAGGTCAAACAGATAAGGAGGAACACGTCATCGAGGTGGTTGACGAGAATCTGCCAGTAAAGCAGCGCCATTACCCGATTTCACCAGCTATTCAAAAACTCATATACGCAGAGTTAGATCGAATGTTGGACATGGGAGTCATCGAGGAGTCCAACAGCAGCTGGAATTCGCCGGTATCGCTGGTAATAAAAGGGACGAAAAACCGCTTATGCCTTGACGCTCGCAAAGTCAACGAACGAACAATTAAGGATGCCTACCCCTTACCCCACATTGATGGAATCCTCAGCCGACTACAAAATACACGATTTATTTCCGCGATAGATTTGAAGGACGCTTTCTGGCAGATTCCTCTGGAGAAGAAGTCAAGAGAAAAGACTGCTTTTACTGTCCCTGGCCGACCCCTATACCATTTCACCGTCATGCCTTTCGGGTTGTGCAATGCAGCGCAACGAATGTGTCGTCTCATGGACAAGGTCATTCCGGCCGCTTTACGTGAATGTGTTTTTGTTTATCTTGACGATTTGTTAGTTTGTTCTTTAGATTTCGAGTCCCATATGTGTTTATTGGAAAAGGTCGCTCGGTGTCTTCGCGAGGCTAAGTTAACAATTAATGTCGAAAAGAGCAAGTTTTGTTTCAAAGAAGTTCGATATCTAGGGTACGTAGTCGGGGATGGATGTATCAGGACGGACGCCAACAAAGTGGTGGCTGTGAGGGACTTTCCAGTTCCGAAAACCCCGAAGCAACTACGCCGGTTCCTGGGTATGTCGGGCTGGTACCGACGTTTTATACAGGACTATGCGACTATTGCAGCCCCGCTGCACGACTGCCTCAAGAAAGACAAAATCAAAAAGTTTGTAATGACGGAAGAAGCAATAAAATCATTTGAAATGTTAAAGCAGAGTTTGGTTTCTGCACCGGTGCTCACACATCCTGACTTTAAGCGTCGTTTCTATATTCAATGTGATGCATCAACGGACGGAGTGGGAGGGGTTTTGTTCCAGTTGGACGATGACCAGAACGAAAGACCGATTGCCTACGTTTCGGCAAAACTAAATAAGGCGCAGAAGAACTATAGCATCACCGAACTGGAATGCTACGCCGCGATCGTGAGTGTGAAAAGATTCCGACCTTATGTGGAAGGAACCCCGTTCACCATCATAACTGATCATGCCAGCCTCAAATGGCTCATGAATCAGAAAGATCTTTCTGGGAGGTTGGCAAGGTGGAGTTTGAAACTCCAGGGTTATGATTTCGATATCCAACATCGAAAAGGTGCGCAAAACGTGGTCCCCGACACACTCTCACGAATGCACATGGACGAAATACAGACTAACGACAGAGCCATCGACGTATGTCTCGAGTCACCGTGCTTCGAGTCGGAGGAGTATACGGAGCTGAAAAAGACGGTGACCGAGAACAAAGATAAGTTGCCAGACTTATGCATATCGGACGGTTACGTTTATAAACGGACGCAATTCGACAGGGGGGACGAGCTTCTAGCGGACCAGACCTGGAAGCTCTGGGTTCCGTCGGAACTGCGACCGGGGCTGGTAGAGTCGTCTCATAGCTCACCGTCCGCTGGTCATGGTGGCATCCACAAAACACTGTCCCGACTACGTCAGAAATATTACTGGCCAGGAATGGTCACAGATGTATGCGCCCATATAAAAGATTGCGAAACTTGCAAAACAAACAAAACTCAAAACGTGTTTAAACAACCCAGGATGGGAAAGCAAAAGCTCACAGAGCGACCTTTCCAACGTTTATTCATTGATTTTATGGGTCCTTATCCTCGTTCTAGTGATGGTAACGTGTATGTCTTTGTTTGTCTAGATCACTTTACTAAGTTTGTGTTCTTAAAACCTATGAGAAGGGCCACTTCAGCTGAGGTTATAAAATTTCTAGAGAAAGAAGTCTTCCACGTGTTTGGTGTGCCCGAATATGTCCATTCGGACAACGGCAAACCATTCGGCTCGGAAATATTCAAAGAGTTTTTGGAGAAATACGGCACGACACACGTGAGAACTGCATTTTATTCACCTCAGGGTAACGCTGCGGAAAGAGTCAACCGATCTGTGCTGCAGATAATTAGGTCCTTCATAAAGGGCAACCAAAAGAACTGGGACAAATGCGTCAGCGATGCCGCATTTGCACTACGCAGCGTTACTCACTCAGCCATCAACATGTCGCCATACTATGCCACTTTCGGTATGCCTATGATACAGCATGCTGCATCATATGAGCTATATCGGAAGTTGGCGGCGTTGAAGGATGGTGACGTGGAGATAGATATGGCTGGTGATAAGATGCAGCTCATAAGAAAGAGAATTATGAAGGAGCTGAAGCTGGCCCACGATAGAAGTCAAAAGGTCTACGACACCAGGAGTAAGGATATAAAGTTTCAGATTGGACAAGTGGTATATCGCCGAAACTTTAAACAAAGTTCCCAAGCCGAAAATTACAACGCTAAATTAGCTCCAAAACAAGTAAGATGTATTGTTTTAAACGTTATAGGGAACTCTATGTATGAACTTGGCGACAGCAATGGGAAAAAGATCGGCGTATACCACGCTAAAGACATTTTTGCAAAATAGCTTAATATTTTTTTTTGTAGTGTTAGTATTCTTGTTCTATGTGTTATTTATTTATTTGTCGACGTATTGTATTCATTAGTTTATTGACGTATGTGATTATATTATTAAATTATTTTTATTTATTTCTTTTTTTTTTGACCTTTTGATTTACTTGATTATTTTTGCATTTATTTATTTTTTTATCTTTCTTTTTTTATTTATTTATTTAGTTTACCTACTTGACCATTTGATCCGTGATATTTTTTTTTTATATATAAATTTTTTTTGCCATCTGTGATATTTTAGTTTATAAAAATTTTTTTATTGTTCTGCTAACTGTGATATTTTAATTTGTTTTATTTTATTTTAGTTTTTTTTATTTTTAGTTATTTTTTTTATTTATCTTATCTGTGATATTTTATTTACTATTAGATATGTAGAGTAGTGTCTGTGATATAGGTTTAAGTAGTAGCATTAGCCCAGCGATTTAGTTCGTAGTTAGGCAGTGTGAAAATTTAAAGGCTTGAAGAGAAATAGGCCCGGCATTGAGTCGTGGGTCGAGGCCACACGTTGGACGCGGGAAATAATACTTGTCAGGCTGCGTTCGAATTCTTTACGCCCACGCTCCATAGTGCAGGCACCATCGGCGGTTGCGAGCCTGTAACGACAGCCTGTCTCCATACTGGCTTAAATGAGTGGCAGAGTGTATATGCGTCTATGTGTTTGTGTGTTTTGTGTCCAGGTCCGTACCTTAGCCGCAATGCTGCCAGTAAAATAATATTAACTTAATAACATTAACATTAACAACATTGTACCTATAGTGAACACAATGTTACCACGGAAGTAAGATGTTGCGCTTGGCATCATGTTGTTATAATAAGTAAAATTTCACCATGTTGCTAACAACCTAGCAGCCTTGACGAATGATATGTAACTATGTGTTTGTTCTGTTCGGTATTATGTAGGTGGATGTGTATTTGTGAAAGGCTATGAACGTGTGAATGCATCAGTGTAAGCGGTCAAGGCACGAACCAAATGTATCTGTGTAGGTGTTCGTTTTGTGGAGCGGTAAGCGTATGAATGTATGAGTGCATGATTGTATAGATGGAAAATACGGGAAAGCCGAAAAGAAAGTTTGGCATGTAATGGTAAAAATTTTCCGTTTTTGGGTAACGTTCCTTACCACGGCGGTGGCTATAAGAAGGGGAAAACTGAGTCAACGGGCCAAAGTCTTGTTTCAACAGTGTCCAGTGCAAGTGAGTAGTGAAAAATCACAAGTGAAGTGCGCGTTTACAACCGTAAATTACAAAGTGCATAGTCCTTAGTAGTGCGCGAATTAAACCGCGTTGTAAATAAAATTGTGCGCGTCGAAAAGTTTCCGCGATACGTGCAAAGAGCTGGAATCAGTTGTCAAAAAAATTACAAGTTACAAGAGGTAAGATATTATACTCTTTTTTAGGCATGCTTGACGGGAGCTGGGGCTTCAACCTTGCCTATCTCCAGAGCAAGCCAAAAGAAAACTTGCATCGACATATACATCTCTGCATACAAATATATGTATGTAGATGAATATATGACCATGCAGACAAGAAATTCGTAGGCAATTATGTATATGCACATAGATACACATTTGCTTTTGAATTTCTAAATAGATTTTCTTTTGTATTTAATTTCAGCGCACAATTGATTTTCCTTTGGGAAAGACCCACTGGGCACGTAGATGGGCGGCGTACCGCCAAAAAGCAAATACATTATACTTGGCGGTCAACACAACAACAACAACTACCACGCACTACACTAAAATTTTAATTGGTAGCGCACTCCACAACATAAACCACTACAGCACTTTTTTTTATTGGCAATATACGGCCGCAACAACCACAACAGAATTTTGCTTTGTATTGGTGGCATAACGCTCAACAACGCGACACGCATTTCTTTGCAACGGCACACCATTTGCTTCCACCAGCAACGAATCGTTATTCGCTTATTTGGTCATCAGCGGCGCAACGCCAACAACAACTGCGTCACCTTTTCCACTGGCAATAAAAACTCCCACCTGCGGCCACACGTTTTGGTATCGGCAGTATATTGTCACCACAACAACAACTACAACAACACTACCCTTTTGGCCTCTCAGTCGACGGCAAAACACCCAACAACAACACCTTCGATACACCATTTTGACAACATTTTTTTGTTGGTCGGGCTACACCAGCAACAACCACAGCCATTGCCTATTTTTATGGGCGATACACCGCCCAACAACAAGTACCACAAACATCCACAAACACTACATTGTATTTAATTTGTTGCATGCGCACACCTCAACAACAACCACAAGAAATTGGCAACTGTGAGTATCGCAATTTTCACCGGCGGCGCTGGGCCGCAACAACAACAGCCACTACACCACACAAAAAAAACACAACAACAAACACCGGCGGAGGGATGAGCTTTGCAGACAACACCTCTAGCCGTATTTTGAAATTCGTATATTTTGGATATATTATTAAGTTTATTTAAATCTTGGTATAAGGGTCATAATTTTTACAGGGAACGGGCAAAAGAGGCATCATATCTCCGGGGTCAAGCATTTCCTTTTCGCGCATATAACGTCTGAGTGTTACTTTAACTCCATATTTCAGGAGTTAATGGTGGCACTTTTGCCTCCATAATTTTTTTTCGTTTCGCCTCGTCATTTCTTTAATTTTTCCACTTCAGTTTGACATTTAAATTTTTCGTGTATTTTCGTGTCTCCGTCTTCTATCATATACACATTTTTCTTTTACACATGGTTTTTGCCACCTCTGGTAGCACCAAATTGGAACTTTAAAATTTTTGCCACTTTATATATGTATATTTTTTTTAGATATTTTTGTTTTACACTTACTCTTTAGGGTTATTGGCAATATAATTCCCAATATAACTTCTTTTAACCTCAGAAACCCGAGATTAGTAATTTTAGCGTGCCTTCCGCACCAAAGGCATTTTTTTTGGGTAGAAGACACATTTTTTTTTATCTCGCACTTGATGTTCACGCTGGTAGATTTGATACTACCAGAGCACTCATTATCAAAGATCACTAGCGAGTGATCTTGTCTGAGTGTTTGAGGGTGGCTACCTTGAGTGTGGTCATATGTACATATGTATGTTTGAGTTTTTCTTTTTTTCAGCTACTCAACTGCAGCGGCGCCGTTGGATGAGAAGAGTAACTTGGTGAGTGTTTTGAGTGAAACGTTAAAATTTATCAAAATACACCTGTTTAGTTGTATGTACATGTGTTAGCACAGATTCCTGCTCTTGCAAAAATAGAACAGGAATTAGCAAATCAGAAAAATAAAAACAGATTGCAACGAACATATGTGCATGATTGAAAAACGTCACAAACGTACATTTGCACTTACATACATACCATTTGTTTGCATATACACATGAATTCTTTTCCTTGATGACCTACTTTTGCTGTGAACATAATTGATCTTATGTTTATTTGAGCGGTTGCGGTAGGTCAGGGATTAGGGTACTTGAATTTTTTTTATTCGCCCTCTTATTTTATTTTATTTGAATTTGTACCTTTAGAATTAGAATTAGCTCCTATTAATAATACCGCATTAGGGTGGCCCTAAAAGTTTAATTTTTTTCTTTGAGACCAGACACTTTGTCTATTAGCCGTAGGTTTTTTTTTATAGAATTGAATTTGGAATGTATCCACTGGTTCTTGCACTCTTATGAATTTTTAATGTTCGCCAGTAATAAAAGTTAGCATTAAGTTTGAGCAATTTTTTTATTGTTACTTTGAGTAAACTTTTGAAGCCCTTGGAAAATTATTTTGTAGTAAATTTTGATTTTAAAGTTTTGTTGAAATTATTGAACTAGTAGTAGGGTATTAGTTGGTAATTTGGAAACTAAAAATTTTGTAAATAAATCATAAGAATTATGTTTGGATGAAATTTTAATATTTTCAATAATGCAGGGCTAAGTCGAATTTTGGTGTTGGTGCTGCGCTTGCGCGCGGTAAGGTAAGGTGAAAGTGAGTGTTTAGGGAAAATGACTGAGTGACAGGGGACAGACCCATGTCAGGTTTGGGGGCACTGTAAGGTAAACAGGAGTCAGCACAGTGCCCACGGTGCAGTGCAAGTTGCACTGCAGAGGGAGGGTAGACTCCACCTGACAGGACAGACCTCCATCTTTTTCCCCTCTTAACTCTGCCCCTCACGTTTATTTCTATCTTTTTCAGCTTTTTCTCTCCTTTCTATACACATGCAGGTATGAACCCTCTTTTTGTTCGTGTGGCTGCGGGTGAGGTCGGTGGTGCAATACCCCGCCCAAGACGACGAGCTAGCCTGGGCCCGCAAGCATACCTGCTTGCCGCCGCTCCTCACCACCCAAACAGTCAGCCACGTAACAAGGTCAACATATTGCCCACCCTTCCACACAACAGGAGTCGACTTGGCTGGATCATTGATGGTAAAAATTTCTCCTCTTCGCCGAGATTTATATGTGAAAGCGTATGTTTGTGTGTTCGTCTGTTTTTCCACAAATGCTGTTCATTTAGAAGTGTGTTGTGATCTTACCACGAACGCCTTCAACACAGCCTTTGCTCGATTAACTGGCTGCCGTGGCCTACCCCATCAGATATTTTCTGACAATGGAAAGACGTTCGTTGGCGCACAACGCGTGTTACAAAGGGAATGCCCCACATTTTTCAAGGAAGTCGCTACACACGTCGCAGAGAAATATCACGGATTCTCATGGAAATTCATCCCACCATACGCTCCACACATGGGTGGTCTATGGGAAGCGGCCGTGAAAAGTTTCAAAATACACTTTACGAAAGTAGCAGGAAACCAGAAGTTCTCCTTCGAAGAGTTGAAGACATGATCCAATTTTCGAACTAAGTCCGCCCACGTCTGGCAACACCCGGCTAGTGCGGCCAAGTGCAAACAGCACAGCCCAGCTGTGCCTGCAACCACCACCGCGCTCACTGCTCTCATTATACCTTTCATGAAAATGAAATGGTATACTAACTTCGTCATGAATCACAAAATTGTAAGTCCTTAATGGAAAATAGATATACCCACCATTAAGTATACCGAAATAATCAGGATGAAGAGCTGAGTTCATTTAGCCATGTCCGTCTATCATGTTATTTATACTAAATTATTCTAACATATTCTTACATATATATTAACATTTAAGCATGCATACTTACATACATATTTACCTTAAGCATTACATACCTACAAACAACTTGATACAAAATATCTACCTACACACCCGTGTTGAGTTGTGACTTCTGTGGGAAATGCAACGTTCGCAAATTTGCTTGAATGCAAATTTGTATGGTTGTGTGTTGTACACACACCTGTATTAAATCGTGTGAATGGCTATGTCAGCAAGAATGAAAAATACTTTTTATGTGTTGATGAACATTTAGACTATTTTTGTTACAGGGTAGCTGATTTAAATATTTGGGATTAAATTGTTGGCTGTTTACACTACATCTCCCCTTTTTTTTAGAATGCTTATGCATTTGGAGAATGCATGAGTGTTATATTTTTATAAATTAATTCTACTTTTGTATTTTATGTTTGTAGGTTCAAAATTTTCTTATTCTACTAATTTAAGTCTATTTTTGTGTATTTTTATTTTCTTATTATTTATGATATTGCTATTCTCTATGTTACTGAGAAATTTTTGCTTATCCTCATTTCCTATTCTAGATGGGATTAAAGTGTCATTATTTTTACTATCGATATTTTCTACTTTATATGGAATTAGAGTAAAATTATTGTTTCTGTCGATCTTTTCTACTGTAAAGGGCCCTTTATATCAATTATTAACTTATGTCCTGATTCATTTTTTACTAACACTACATCTCCTATATTTATTTCCTTATAATGAATATTTTTATCATAACTAATCTTTTGTTTTTCTTTAGCCTATTTTACTAATTTATATGCTCTATCTTGTGCTATTTGTAACCTATATTTAATTTCTTTGTCGTAAGCCTCATAATTGTATAATGGGCTTACTGTGTTTTCTCTTAAAAATTCGTAAGTCTCTGGTTTTTTGGCAAATACTAATTCGTATGGACAATAATTATGAACCGTAGATGAGGTAGTATTGTAACAATACGCAAAATATTTAAGATATTCATCCCAATCATTTTTGTCAATGGATATGTAGGAACGTACGTATTCATTGAATGTTCTATGACTACGTTCAACTGTGCCTAAAGTTTGATGGTGGTAAGGTGTTGGCGTTTTATGGTTTATTTTTAGAAGTTTGCATAATTCTTCAAATAAGCTATTTTTATATTCGCTTCCCATATCTGTTATAATTGTCTTCATGCAACCATAAACTAGGATAAAATTTTCGAATATCGCTTTGGCTATTGTTTTTGCGTGTTTGCTGGGTATTGGTATTGCAACCAAATACTCAAATAAGTCGCATACTATAGTAACTGCATATTCATTTTCATTTTCCGACCTGGGAAGGGGGTCTATCGTATCTATTTGTACTGTGTCGAACGCTTTTGTGGGCGTTTCGGTTATAATCATAGGTTCTTTCAAGTTTTTTATTATTTTATTTTTATTGCATTTTTTTGATATATTTTCTGATGTCGTTTTTCATTCCTTTCCAAAATGAAATCTCTTTAGATCAACAACTGGCAGCATTTTGGGAATTGGAAGATATCCCATGGAACGCGACCCGTACGGCCGATGAGGAATACTGCGAGGAGATTTACAAAGCAACTACGACGCGAACGGATACGGGGAGGTATACGGTCTCTCTACCCTTTCGAAAGAATTTCCCAGCAGATATTTCTTTTGGGTGTTCACGTAAAACTGCGTTCTCGCAATATTTTCGTTGTGAAGGTAGGCTAACCAAAAACCCCTATTTACGAGAGGAGTATACGAGAGTTCTTAAAGAATATGATCAGTTAGGTCATATGTCTGAAATCCGACCAAGCCTGTCCGAAAATCCGTCCGAGTCCTACTACCTACCCCATCATATGGTAAGCAAGTCAGAAAGCACTTCTACGAAGGTGAAAGTTGTGTTTAATGCTTCGTGTCCCTCGGACAATGGTGTGAGTTTGAACGACACTCTGCTTCCCGGTCCCATCCTTCAAAGCGATCTTACGATTCTTAGATGGAGACTGTTTAAATTCGTCTTTAGTAGCGAAATGGAGAAGATGTATCGTCACATATTTGTCCATCCTCAACAGAGGAAATTTCAAAGGATTTTTTTCGCGAGTGCACAGATGAACCTATCCGTCAATTCCAATTAAATACGGTCACTTTCGGCGTAAACTGCGCTCCCTACCTAGCAATAAGAACATTGCTTCAATTGACAACATCCGTATCCCACGATGGGTTAAGTTCTCTCCATCCTACGAAATGGAACTCCACGGGCTTTGTGACGCCTCTGAAAAGGCCTACGCGGCAGCCATTTATATGCGCGTGAAAGAAGGCGAGGAGGTCCACATAAATTTGCTGTTAGCCAAGACTCGAGTAGCTCCAGTGAAAACGATATCTCTTCCGCGCTTGGAATTGTGTGGAGCAGTACTCTTGGCCGAAATGATGGAATCAGTCGTCACTAACCTCGATCTTCGATCCCTGCAGGTTTATCCCTAGACTGACTCCACTATCGTGCAAGCTTGGCTGAGAAAACCACCATGCTCCTGGTCAACCCTCGTGTCCCACAGGGTTACCAAAATAATCGACAAGGTGGGGCAGCATCACTGGTATCACGTGGACTCATCCTCGAATCCAGCCGATTTAGCCAGCCGTGGAGCAACAGCCCGGATTTAATTGACAATTCTTTGTGGTGGCAGGGCCCTTCTTGGCTGCAAGAAGGCAAGTCAGAATGGCCAAAACAAGAGTCGGTCTTCCAAACCAACAAAGAGGGAAAGCGCGTGATCTCCCACGCAACGAAAGTCCTTGAAGTATCGGATATACTCCAACGCTTCTCTTCGCTTCCAATGTAAAAGATTAGAATGCAATAAAAAAGAGTTGTGACCTTAATGAGTGAATTCCGAATGAATATTTATTCAAATATTTCAGCTTATTTACATTAAATTATTCTAAACATATTCTTACATACATATTTACATTTAAGCATACATACTTACATACATATCTACCTTAAGCATACATATTTACATACCTACATACAACTTGATACAAAATATCTACCTACACATCTGTGTTGAGCTGTGACTTCTATGGGAAATGCAATGTTTGCAAATTTGCTAAAATTCAAATTTGTTTGGTTGTGTGTTGTACACACACCTGTATTAAATCGTGTGAATGGATATGTTAGCAATAATTATCAAATGCATATTTATGTGTTGATGAACATTTAGACTATTTTTGTAGCAGGGTATCATATTAGACTGATTTAAATATTTGGGATTAAATTGGTGGGTGTTTACAGTACATCTCCCCTTTTTTTTTGGATGCTTATGCATTTGGAGAATGCATGAGTGTTCTATTTTATAAATTAATTGTACTTTTGTATTTTATGTTTGTAGGTTAAAAATTTTCTTGTTCTACTAATTTAATTCTATTTTTGTGTATCTTTATTTTCTTATTATTTATGATATTGCTATTCTCTATGTTACTGAGAAATTTTTGCTTATCATCATTCTAGATGGGATTAAAGTGTCATTATTTTTATTATTAGTACTTTCTTCTTTATAGGGTATATAGTAAAATTATTATTTTCATCGATTTCTTCTACCTTATAGGGCCCTTTATATCTACTATCTAACTTATGACCTGTTTCGTTTTTTACTAACACTACATCTCCTATTTTTATTTCCTTATAGTGAATATTCTTATCATAACTAATCTTTTGTTTTTCTTTAGCCTCTTTTACTAATTTAAAGGCTCTATCCTGTGCTATTTGTAACCTATATTTAATTTCTTTATCGTAAGCCTCATAATTGTACAATGGACTTACCGTATTTTCTTGTAGAAATTCGTAAGTCTGGGGTTTTTTGCCAAAGATCAATTCGAATGGACAATAATTATGGACTGTAGATGGGGTAGTATTGTAACAATATGCAAAATATTTGAGATATTCATCCCAGTCATATTTGTTAATGGAAATGTATGAGCGCACATATTCATTGAAAGTTCTATGACTACGTTCAACCGTGCCTAAAGTTTGGTGGTGATACGGCGTAGATGTTTTGTGCTCAATATTGAGAAGTATACATAGTTCTTCAAACAGACTATTTTTATATTCAGATCCCATATCCGTTATTGTTGTTTTCATACTTCCATAAATTAATATGAAATCCTCGAATATGGCTCTGGCTACTGTTTTTGCATGTTTGCTTTGTATAGGAATTGCTACTAAGTATTTAGTTAAATCACATATTAGAGTGACAGCGTATTCGTTTCCATTTAATGATCTTGGTAAAGGTCCAATTGTATCTATTTGTACTGTTTCGAACGCCTTTGGTGGTGTTTCAGGTAAAATCATTGGTTCTTTTAAATTTTTATAAATTTTATTTTTATTGCATTTTTTATTTTTAACGCATTTCTTTATATATCTTCTGATATAATTTTTCATATTTTTCCAGTAATATTTTTGTCTTATTTTATTAGTTGTACGATTGATTCCTAGGTGGCCACCAAAAACAGGATCGTCCTGAAATTCGTGAAGAATTTCTTTAATTTTTTCATTATTTGTCACGTGCATAACTTCTGGAGTTAATGCTATAATTAGATTTTTGAGCACTTTGGTACCAATTTCTTTAAATGTGTCTACCCGGGCATAATTATCTTTAAAGAATTTGTCTCCTAAGGACAACTGTATTTTTCTAATTCCTAAATTGCCGGCTTCTTTTATAAGCCTGGCAAAGAATTGACCTAAATCAATCTTCGCCTCAACAATTAGATTTTTTATATTAATTTCGCTACAAATTTTCTTTCCTTTTTTGAAACGTAATTTCGGAGGATCTAAAACGAGCTGGTCTAGTCTCTTTACTTCACATTTATTTAGCGCTTCAAATATTATTGGGTTCTCTTTGTGACTTTTTATTTCTTTATTTTTACTACTGCAATCTTTATTGTTATAATTTTTCTTAGTTTCCGATCTAGTCGTAACTTTTAATATTTTACACGCTTCTACCGATATTTGTTTTAAGTCTTCAATATCTATGCGTGATAATGCGTCGGCTACATAATTTTCTTTACCTACGATATACTCCACCTCGAAATCATATTCTTCCAGGTCTAGTCTGATTCGAGTTAGTTTTGATGACGGATTTTTCATCGAAAATAGGAATGTTAGGGATCTGTGGTCTGTTTTGACCAAAAATTTTCTACCGTAAACGTATGGTCTTAAATATGTTATGGCCCAATGAATGGCTGCTAATTCTTTCTCAATTGTTGCTTTATTATTTTCTCCTTTAGTAAATGATCTTGATGCATAGGCAATTGGTAATTGTTTTCGTTCATACTCTTGGCTTAATATTGCTCCGCAAGCATATCCACTTGCGTCAGTTGTTATACAAAATTGTTTATTGAAATCGGGATATTGTAGGCTTATTAACGCAGCTTTCAAATAGTCAAAGGATTTTTTGCAATCCTCTGTCCAGTCGAAAACTACATTTTTCTTGCAAAGTCTTGTTATTATTCTAGAATATTTTGCAAAATTTGGGATAAATCTTCTGTAAGAATGGCAAAATGCGACGAATCTTTTCGCCTCATCCGCATTTTTAGGTGTTGTGAAATTTTTAACAATTTCGAATTTATTGGGGTCTGGCAAAATTCCTTTGCTTGTGCATTTATGACCAAGGTAAGTTACTTCTTGGTTGAAAAATAAGTATTTATCTGGATGTAATTTTAAATTATATTTTCTGCAAGTTGCGAAAACATCTCGTAAATTTTTATTCACATGATTTTCGGAGCATCCTAATACAACTAAATCGTCCATGTATAGGATAGTTTGTGAAGGTTTTAAGCCTGCAAATACCAATGTCATCATTCTTTGGAATGAATTCGGTGCTACTTTAAGGCCATACGGTAATCTTTTAAAACGATAAGTACCATTATCTGTTGTATAGGATGTGATATCTCTTGATTCTTCGCTGAGTTCAAACTGGTGAAATCCAGACATTAAATCTAAGCATGAAAAATATTTAGCTCTTCCTAATTCATCTAGTATGTCATCAATTCTTGGTAAAGGGAATTTATCTGCGGTTAATTTTTTATTTACCTGTCTGTAATCTACAACCATTCTCCATCTTTTTCCTTGGTTATTCGGTAGTGATTTTTTCGGTACTAATAAAATTTGACTATTGAATTCTGAAATTGAAGGTTCTATTATGTCGTCTTTAACTAATTTGTTTTAAGCACTCTTATGAGCTTCTGGTATTCTATAATTTTTTACGTAGACTGGGTTGTAGTCTTTCATATGAAGTTTTAGTTTGTAAAAATTATTACTAGTAATTGGTTCTGTTTCCAATGAAAAAATGTCAATGAATTCTGCACATAATGCATTAAGTGATTTATTTGAAAATTTTGGAAAATTTTTATTTAATCTTTCTAATTTTTCCTTATTGTTGGCCTCATTTTCGAGTTTTTTATTTTCAATTATTTTATAATCATTCAAGTTTTCTGTACGTATATTAAAATCTTGCAGTGTTGCATTTTTATTTGTTGTATTTATAATTCTATCAAATGTATGTTGTGAATTTGCTAGTGTGTTTGCAATAAAAATACCTTCAGAAAATTCTTGTTGTTGGATTAATAAATCTGAATTTTTATTTTCTATGTGAATTTGTCGAACTACTTCTGATCGTGCGGGAATTGAAATACTATAAGATTGTTGGTTTGTTAGTCATCTGGATTACTATGTTTTCTGGGTAGTCATATGGTCTCAGTATAAGAGTGCATCCTTCTGTTTGATAATCCAAAATGCAATTATATTTTTTAATGTAATCTAATCCTAATATTCCATCACATGGGATTGGGAAAGTGTCTTCTACTACGTGAAATTTGTGTCTAATTAATAGGTAATCATCTTTTAAATCTGCTTTAACCGTGCCAATAGTGCTTGTTATTCCTTGACCAATTCCTCTTAGATCTCTTTTTAGAGAACTATTTATCGTGACATTACTGTCAATCTGCCCCTTTTTTATTGTAATATCCGCTCCCGTATCGATTAGGAGGGTTGATATGGAATCATTCAGAGTTGTTCTGGAAGATATGTAGCTATTAAGATGTAAATTGAAAATATATAATTCGTTATTTATTGAGGTGGAGTTTGTTGGTTTTCCTGTTGTGTAACATTTCGGGCATTTCTTGGTCTTTGGTTATTTTGCCTGTTATTATTATTATTATTATTATACGTATTGAAAGAACGTCTATAATTTCCTCTATAATCATTGTTTTGGTAACTGCTGCGGAAGTTTCCTCGGAAATTGGAATTTTTTGGCGAATATGTAGTAGTGAATTTGTATTGCCAGTTACTTCTGTGCAACTGTTAGTAAATTTTGATATGGCTTCGTTCATTGTTGTGAACGTCCCAGCTTGCATAGTTGTTATACTCAGTTGAGCAGAGCTCACAGAGTATATTAACTTTGATTGGATAACGGTTGTTTGTACAGGTATAAAGGAATCGAGATAGATATAGACTTCCATATATCAAAATCATCAGTATCGAAAAAAAATTCGATTGAGCCATGTCCGTCCGTCCGTCCGTCCGTCTGTCCGTTAACACGATAAATTGAGTAAATTTTGAGGTATCTTGATGAAATTTGGTATGTAGGTTCCTGGGCACTCATCTCAGATCGCTATTTAAAATGAACATATCGGACAATAACCACGCCCACTTTTTCGATATCGAAAATTTCGAAAAATAGAAAAAGTGCGATAATTCATTACCAAATACGGATTAAGCGATGAAACTTGGTAAGTTAGTTGAACTTATGACGCAGAATAGAAAAATGGTAAAATTTTGGACAATGGGCGTGGCACCGCCCACTTTTAAAAGAAGGTAATTTAGAAGTTTTGGAAGCTGTTATTTGGCAATCGTTGAAGATATCATGATGAAATTTGGCAGGAACGTTACTCTTATTACTATATGTCTGCTTATTAAAAATTAGCAAAATCGGAGAACGACCACGCCCACTTTTTAAAAAAAAAATTGTTTAAAAATTAATATCTTTGGAGTATATAAGTAAATTATGCCAACATTCAACTCCAGTAATGATATGGTGTACCAAAATACAAAAATAAAAGAAAATTTCAAAATGAGCGTGGCTCCGCCCTTTTTCATTTAATTTGTCTAGGATACTTTTAATGCCATAAGTCGAACAAAAATTTACCAATCCTTGTGAAATTTGGTAGAGGCTTAGATTCTAGGACGATAACTGTTTTCTGTGAAAAAGGGCGAAATCGGTTGAAGCCGCGCCCAGTTTTTATACACAGTCGACCGTCTGTCCTTCCGCTCGGCCTTTGACACTATAACTTGAGCAAAAATCGATATATCTTTACTAAACTCAGTTCACGTACTTATCTGAACTCACTTTGTGTTGGTGTAAAAAATGGCTGAAATCCGACTATGACCACGCCCACTTTTTCGATATCGAAAATTACAAAAATTGAAAAAAATGCCATAATTATATACCAAATACGAAAAGAGGGAGGAAACATGGTAATTGTATTGGTCTATTGACCCAAAATATAAAAAAAAAAATAAATGTAAGGCGCGATAACCTCCGAAGAGATCTAAGGCCGAGCTTCTCTTCCAAGTTGCGTCGTGCTCTTCTTGATTTTCCCTACAAATTGGCCGGACGGGACCTACATGTTTTATGCCGACCCCGAACGGCATCTGCAAGGCAGATGAGTTTTCACTGAGAGCTTATCATGGCAGAAATACACCCGGAGCGCTTGCCAAACACTGCCGAGGGGCGACCCCGCTTAGAAAAATTTTCTTCTAATTTAAAAACCTTATTTCTAAAATTTTGATGTTGCTTTGCCCGGGGTTCGAACCCAGGGCATACGGTGTGGTAGGCGGAGCTCGCTACCATCACACCACGGTGGCCGCCAATATGGACGCAAAATATAACTTAAGAAAAAAACTTGGTAAAATGGGTGTGACACCTACCATATTAAGTAGAAGAACATGAAAAAGTTTTGCAGGGCGAAATCAAAAGCCCTTGGAATCTTGGAAGGAATACTGTTCGTGGTATTACATATATAAATAAATTAGCGGTACCCGACAGATGAAGTTCTGGATCACCCTGGTCCACATTTTGGTCGATATCTCGAAAACGCCTTCACATATACAACTAAGGGCCACTCCCTTTTAAAACCCTCATTAATACCTTTAATTTGATACCCATATCATACAAACACATTCTAGAGTCACCCCTGTCCACCTTTATGGCGATATCTCGAAAAGGCGTCCACATATAGAACTAAGGCCCAGGCCCTCTTAAAATACTCATTAATACCTTTCGTTTGACACCCATAGTGTACAAACGCATTCTAGAGTCACCCCTGGTCCCCTTTATGGCGATATCACGAAACGGCGTCCACCTATGGAAATAAGGATCACTCCCTTTTAAAACACTCATTAACACCTTTCATTTGATACACATGTCATACAAACACATTCCAGGGTTACCCTCGGTTCATTTTCCTACATGGTTATTTTCCCTTATGTTGCCACCATAGCTCTCAACTGAGTACGTAATGTTCGGTTACACCCGAACTTAACCTTCCTTACTTGTTTTTACTTTATCGTTGGAGCAGTTTTTACACATAGCTTTCACAGCTGATTGTGTAGCATACTTGGTTGCTTACTCTGGTTAGTCCGTCGGATATGTATGCTCCTTCCAACGATTTTGTGAGCTTTTCAATTTCAGCAGTGTATTGATTTGCAGTTTTACTGCGCTGATGGATATTCAGGAGTTTTGCTGTCAAAACTTCAACTGATTCACCTTTAATTGCTGTTTTTAATTTTTATCTTATTGCTTCGAATGTGCTTCCAGTGTTTATTAGGTTTATGGCTGTTCCTTTCAGCTTGGTCTTTATCATTGAAACTGCTATAGCTTCATGCGTATCCTTAATTTGTTCTAAGATATCTAAAGCATCCAAAAAGCTATTCAAGTTTTCAGCTTTACCATCGAATTCTGGCAAAACTGATGAAGCAGTCTTTAAAAATTGGACTTTTTTTGTGACATTTTGTTGATTTCAGTTTGTGAGTTTGATGTCTCTGTAAAAATTTCCTGTTTTTCTTCTTCTACTTTTTGTTCTATTTCCGGTTCCTCTTCTAAATCGGAGGCTGACCCTAGAAGGAATGTGCTAAAGTCTATTTCAATTTCCTTCTTGAAACTCGTTGGTACTTTGAATTCTATATCATATCTTGCCAGTGAGGACACAAATTTGTCTCCATTCAACTGTTGAAGTGTTTTTCCTATTTTGTTAAATACTTCAACTATTATTTTAAGATGCTTTACTACTGTTTCTGCCTTCACTTTTGTATTTTTATTAATACATTTGTAAGATTTTTCTCCTATCGTTTTTTCTTCTATAAGTAGTTTAACGATATCTTCCCATTTGCTCATTGGGGATGGTAGTTAAAATTTAGTTAAACCTTATCCAAACCGTCTGCGCGGCTGGTTTTTCGCTTTTTTAGGAATTTATTATGGGTTGAGTAGAGTTTC
The DNA here is from genome assembly GCF_040869045.1 of Eurosta solidaginis. Taxonomy (NCBI): domain Eukaryota; kingdom Metazoa; phylum Arthropoda; class Insecta; order Diptera; family Tephritidae; genus Eurosta; species Eurosta solidaginis. The sequence goes on along the minus strand of NC_090324.1, from coordinate 148,657,216 downwards.
AGAAACAAACTGATGCAACTGACTAGGTAGATTATTAGAAGCATGATTTTAATAGTAGCTAGTGCCTCAGTATGATCTACTACTTGGACTGAGTTTACAACATTTGCCGTTGGTTCTTCTATTTTTGATTCTTGGCTTCCCATCGTAAAAAAAATATGAAGACAACAAAACATTTTTTTTTTGGTTTTTTCCCCTTTATTAAAAAATGTTTTCTTTGTTTTTCAATATATTAATATGTTCTTCCCATAAATTTGACTTCGTACCTATATAGTTCTTCGGATGTTGTTGCTGGTGGGTTTCTTACATTCCACATTGTTGGTTCCCCAGGCATATCAATAAGTTTACACCATTTTTTCAACCATACTAGAGTTTTTTCCTCATATACCATTTTAATTTCATTTTTAAGGTTCTAAAGTGGACCTTTGAGCTAACTTTTAATTTTTCTTGATCTTTCCATAATTTTAAAATCAATAGTTTCACAAAATTGTATTTTATTTTTATTTTTTTTCAACAACCTAATGTTTACATTGCTGGGTTTGGTTTTTATTTTGATAATTATTTTTCCTTAATTCCTTGATTTCTTATTTTAGTTTAATTTTTTCTGCCTGATTTGTGCTTAAATTAATTTTTTCATAAATCTTCGCCATTGCTTTTCGAATGGCAAATTGCTTTCCTCCTCTTTTACTTTTCAATTTTATCGGTTTTGGAACTTTATGTTCTTCAATTTTTTTAATCTTATTTCTCTGTCTATATTCCTCGATTGTTATTGGCTTAGGGCCTTGCTTGGGTATTTCAGGTGTTTTGTTTTCACCTTCTTGGAAATTCAGATTTAGTTTAACTAATCTTTCAAAAATTTGATCAAATTGGCTTTGACTTTGTATGTCCTCTTCTTGTAACATATCTCAAAATTTAGCAAAAAAAAAAGCTTTTTACAGCAGAAAGTTGAATTTTTGCTTGTCAATAGGCAGCTGTTAGGTCGTCCGAATATTTTATGTCTAAAATGTTAAAACTATTTCAAAACAAGTAAGGAAGGTTAAGTTCGAGTGTAACCGAACATTACATACTCAGTTGATAGCTATGGTGACAACACAAGGGAAAATAACCATGTAGCAAAGTGAATCGAGGGAAACCCTGGAATGTGTTTACATGACATGTGTATCAAATGAAAGGCATTAAAGAGTATTTTATGAGGGAGTGGGCCATAGGTCTATAGGTGGACACCATTTAGGGATATAGCTATAAAGGTGGATCAGGGTTGACTCTAGAATGCGTTTGTACGATATGGGTATCAAATGAAAGGTGTTAATGAGTATTTTAAAAGGGAGTAATCCTTAGTTCCATAGGTGGACGCCGTTTCGAGATATTGCCACAAAGGTGGACCAGGGGTGACCCTAGAATTTGTTTGTACAATATGGGCATCAAACGAATGGTGTTAATGAGTATTTTAAAAGGGAGTGGGCCTTAGTTCTATAGGTGGATGCCGTTTCGAAATATCGCCATAAAGGTGGACCAGGGGTGACTCTAGAATGTGTTTGTACGATATAGGTATCAAATTAAAGGTATTAATGAGGGTTTTAAAAGGGAGTGGTGGTTGCTGTATAGGTGGTCGCCTTTTCGAGATATCGCCATAAAGGTGGACCAGGGGTGACTCTAGACTGCGTTTGTACGATATGGGTATCAAATGAAAGGTGTTAATGAGTATTCTAAAAGGGAGTAATCATTAGTTCCATAGGTGGACGCCGTTTCGAGATATCGCCATAAAGGTGGACCAGGGGTGACCCAAGAATTTGTTTGTACAATATGGGTATCAAAAGAAAGGTGTTAATGAGTATTTTAAAAGGGAGTAATCCTTAGTTCCATAGGTGGACGCCGTTTCGAGATATCGCCATAAAGGTGGGCCAGGGGTGACTCTAGAATTCGTTTGTGCAATATGGGTATCAAACGAAAGGAGTTAATGAGTATTTTAAAAGGGAGTGGGCCTTAGTTCTATAGGTGGACGCCTTTTCGAGGTATCGCAATAAAGGTGGACCAGGGGTGACTCTAGACTTTTTTTGTATGATATGGGTATCAAATGAAAGGTGTTAATGGGTATTTTTAAAAGGGAGTGGGCCTTCGTTCTATAGGTGTTCGCCTTTTCGAGATATCGGCATAAAGGTGGACCAGGGGTGACTTTAGAATATGTTTGTACGATATGGGTATCAAATGAAAGGTGTTAATGAGTATTTTAAAAGGGCGTGGGGCTTAGTTCTATAGGTGGAAGCCTTTTCAAGATATCGCCATAAAGATGGACCAGGGGTGACTCTAGAATGAGTTTGTACGATATGGGTATAAAATTAAAGGTATTAATGAGAGTTTTAAAAGGGAGTGGTGGTAGTTGTATATGTGAAGGCGTTTTCCAGATATCGACCAAAATGTGGACCAGGGTGACCCAGAACATCATCTGTTGGTTACTGCTAATTTATTTATATATGTAATATCTGCCAAGATTTTAAAGGTTTTTTATTTCGCCCTGCAGAACTTTTTCATTTTCTTCTACTTAATATGGTAGGTGTTACAACCATTTTATAAAGTTTTTTCTAAAGTTATATTTCGCGTCAATAAAAAAATCCAATTACCTTACCATGTTTCATCCTTTTTTCGTATTTGGTATAGAATTATGGCATTTTTTTCATTTTTCGTAATTTTTGATATCGAAAAAGTGGGCGTGGTCATAGTCGGATTTCGTTCATTTTTCATACCAAGATAAAGTGAGTTCAAGTAAGCACGTGAATTAATTTCATTAAAGATATGTCGATTTTTGCTCAAGTTATCATGTTAACGGCCATGCGGAAGGACAGACGAACGACTGTGTATAAAAACTGGGCGTGGCATCAACCGATTTCGCCCATTTTCACAGAAAACATTTAACGTCATAAAATCTATGCCCCACCAAATTTCAAAAGGATTGGTTAATTTTTGTTCGACTTATGGCGTTAAAAGTATCCTAGACAAAGTAAATGAACAAGGGCGGAGCCACGCCCATTTTGAAATTTTCTTTTATTTTTGTATTTTGTTGCACCATATCATTACTGGAGTTGAATGTTGACATAATTTACTTATATACTGTAAAGATATTAAATTTTTTGTTAAAATTTTACTTTAAAAAAAAATTTTTTTTAAAAGTGGGCGTGGTCCTTCTCCGATTTTGCTAATTTTTATTAAGCGTACATATAGTAATAGGAGTAACCTGGAGTTCCTGCCAAAATTTCATCATGATATCTTCAACGACTGCCAAATTACAGCTTGCAAAAATTTTTAACTACCTTCTTTTAAAAGTGGGCGGTGCCACGCCCATTGTCCAAAATTTTACTAATTTTTTATTCTGCGTCATAAGTTCAACCCATCTACCAAGTTTCGTCGCTTTATCTGTCTTTTGTAATGAATTATCGCACTTTTTCGGTTTTTCGAAATTTTCGATATCGAAAAAGTGGGCGTGGTTATAGTCCGATATCGTTCATTTTAAATAGCGATCTGAGATGAGTGCTCAGGAACCTACATACCAAATTTCATCAAGATACCTCAAAATTTACTCAAGTTATCGTGTTAACGGACGGACGGACGGACATGGCTCAATCAAATTTTTTTTCGATCCTGATTATTTTGATATATGGAAGTCTATATCTATCTCGATTCCTTTATATATGTACAACCAACCGTTATCCAATCAAACTTAATATACTCTGTGAGCTCTGCTCAACTGAGTATAATTAAGGTAATTATTTTTATTATATTTATACTTATTATGCTGCCAGTCTTGTTGTTTATTTCGAATGTGGTTCTTTTGTTCCTTCCAAGGTAATATCAATATTTTTACTGGTCATATCCACTGCTCCTGCATCATTTCGATTATAAAGCCCGTAAATTATCATAAAAATTTGCTAAATGGCGTCATTTTTGAGTGCTCCAAATTTATTCAAATTAGCTTTCAGTAGATTTCGTTTGATCAGCTCCTTTTTGCTTTTCTTCTTCCAGGATAAAATTTAGAGTAAAAAACTCGTTTTATAGCTTCACTCTTTGTTCCTTTTATAAAGCTTAGGCTGTAATCAGCCAGTAAATTCCTTGCCAGCTATGAAATTAGGCTGAAAAATCAGCAGGAAGAATCATAGACAGGATCGCCATGTAAAAAGGTTTGAAATAAAATAGACTGTTTTGTGAGTGATCAAAGCTCAATGCTCAATTGCTCTTTTATTCAAATGTTGTCAGCTTATTTATACTAAATTATTCTAACATATTCTTTAATACATATTTACATTTAAGCATACATACTTACATACATATTTACCTTAAGCATACATACCTACAAACAACTTGATACAAAATATGTACCTACACACCTGTGTTGAGTTGTGGCTTCTGTGGGAAATGCAACGTTCGCAAATTTGCTTGAATGCAAATTTTTATGGTTGTGTGTTGTACACACACCTGTACTAAATCCTGTGAATGGCTATGTCAGCAAGAATGAAAAATGCTTTTTATGTGTTGATGAACATTTAGACTATTTTTGTTACAGGGTAGCTGATTTAAATGTTGGTCTTAAATTGTTGGCTGTTTACACTACAGTCTGTCCGTCTGTCTGTTTGTATGCAAACTAGTCTCTCAATTTTTGAGATATCTTGATAAAATTTGATGAGCGGGTGTATTTGGGTGTCCAATTAGACATCTGTCTGAACCGGCCGGATCGGACCACTATAGCATATATCCTCCATACAACCGATTTTTCAGAAAAAGAGGATTTTTGTCATATCTTCCTCAATTTATCAGATTGAAGCTTCAAACTTCACCATATACTTTCGCATATTGCACATATTGTTTTCTGAAAAAATTTATGAGATCGGTCTTATATATAGTATATATCACCACAACCGATTGTTCAGATAAGAATCTTTTCGTAATTTCTGCCCTATTTTAAGAGCTAGAGGCTTCAAATTTCACCGATTGCTTACGTATATAGTATATATTTTTGTGCGAAAAATCATAGAGATCGGTGATATATATAATATATATATGATGGTATATATAGTATATATATATTAGGCCGGGTCGATTTGTGGGGAGGCAAAATAATCGCCCATTGCTTTGTGAAAATCATATTGAAGGGATCAAAATAAGAAACTTTGCCCAAGGAACCATACCTCTAAAACGAATTCTGATGTCCCCCCTTTGGGTCGTAGGGAAAAAATCCCACTTTGAAATGCCTATGTTTTTTCTTTTTGGAGTTTATTTTTCTCTTTAGAAATTTATTTAGTCAGAACATAAGTAAATGAAAAAATGAATTTAGCTTAGTAATAGAAAAGAAATTAAAAAAAATTATTAGAAATTAGCGTTTTTACAGCCCCCTTTTAAAACCAAGGCATCGTTGTGATGCATTTGCATGCCGTAAACATAGTTGTGTGGGTTTTTAATTCAACCGTTTTAAAAAATGATGGTATCACTGTGACATAATTGCAGATCGTAAAATTGCTTGTGTTGTTTTTTTAAACCACCACAAGACGCAGCAGGTAGAATTGAAATTGCTCCTACCCAAAAGTTCGACCCAAAGGGGGGGGGGGGGGGGGGGGACATCAGAGTTCGTTTTAGAGGTATGGTTCCTTCGGCAAAGTTTCTTATTTTGATCCCTAGAATACGAAATACGATTTTCACAGAGAAATGAGCGATTTTTAAATCGACCCGCCCTAATATATATTATATATATGTATATTTTTTTGCAATTTCAGCCCCATTTTAACAGCTAGAAGCTTCAAATTTCACCAAATGCTTACGTGTATAGCATATATTAATGTCTGAAAGAATCATTGAGATCGGTGGTAAACATAGTATATATCTCATACAACCGATTATTCATATAAGAAACTTTCCACAATTTCTGCACCGTTTTAACAGCTGGACGCTTCAAATTTCACCAAATGCTTACGTATACAGCATATATTTTTGTCTGAAAAAATCATAGAGATCGGTGGTATATATATTGTATACCCTATATAAACTGTCATTTTTGCCCCTCTTTACGGCTAGAAGCCTCAAAATTCATCAGATTTCAGCAAATAGTTACGTTTACGTCATATATTTTTGAAATACGTGGTTCGTAGTCATAGTTTTTACATGCAGACCACAAAAAACGTGAAGCTTTGCATCGTCACACAAAGTACCTACCTATTTTTATACCTTTCATTAAAATGAAATGGTATATTAATTTCGTCACGAAATCAAAATTGTAAGTCCTTAAAGGAAAATAGATAGACCGACCATTAAGTATACCGAAAGTGCTGAGTTGATTTAGACATGTCCGTCTGTCAGTTTGTATGCAAACTAGTCCCTCAATTTTTGAGATATCTTGATGAAATTTAGTGAGCGAGTGTATTTGGATGTCCGATTAGACATTTGTCGGAACGGGCCGGATCGGACCACTTTAGCATATATCCTCCATACAACCGATTTTTCAGAAAAAAAGGATTTTTGTCATAGCTTCCTCAATTTAACAGACTGAAGCTTCAAACTTCACCATATGTTCAGATAAGAAACTTTTCGCAATTTGTACTCCATTTTAACAGCTATAAGCTTTAAATTTCACCGATTGTTTACGTATATAGTATATATTGTTGTGTTAAAAATCATAGAGAGCGGTGATATATATGATATATATATGATGGTATATATAGTATATATATCTATATATATATATATTTTTACAATTTCAGCCGCATTTTAACAGCTAGAAGCTTCAAATTTCACCAAATGTTTGCGTGTATAGCATATATTGATGTCTGAGAAAATCATTGAGATCGGCGGTATACATAGTATATAATTTAATTTTTTAATTTAATTTAATTTAATTTATTTTTTTATTACGGCTTTCCTAAGCCTAACTTAAATCTATTTTACATGTTTATAATTGTCTTATGGACTATGCAATCTAGAATAATTACATCTATGTCCTACCTTGGAGTACTATGTATGGGAGAATTCCAGATCATGCGAACAAAGTGTTGTGCTTGTGTAGTATGTAGGCATTTTACGCATGTTAGTAAAGCGCGAAGGCAACATCTGCACGGCGATGCACTGAGTTATTCGAGTGATGCGTTTCAGTATGTGCTTCGGCAACCTTTTTTGTATGCGCACAAGAGCTTGGAAGTCTTGGCGCTACATAGCAGAATAGTTTCGCTGCACTTCTATCGATGCTATGGAAGCCCGCCTGTCCAGCACTAAATTGGTGGTGTTCTGCAATAATTGTACAATTTTTGTTTAAATTTATTGGAATGACATTATTAAATATCATTCGGTACTTCATTATAGGATTTAAGACCTTTATAATACAGATTACATTTGTCTGCTTCAGCCGGCAGATTAAAATCATTTTTATTACGAGTATTTACAGAGTGCATATCTTTTACATATTTTATATTAGTTCTTAAATACGCAGGCAAAGTTTGTTTTATTATGTTTTTAATAAATTTCATGGTATAATAAAAAATTTGCTGTCTAATTCTAAGACAATTAAGAGAGTATAGCATGTCTCTGATAGGTGTGCCATACCGTTTTCTGAGAATGAATCTCATAGCTCGGTTCTGTTGCTTTTGCAGCTTGTATATCTGACTATCCCGCAAGATGAAAAATATAGTTGGGCAATAAATAAAATGAAGTTCGATTATAGATCTGTAGACGATGATTTTATACCTTATACTTAAATATTTGCAGGTTCGTTTTGTAAAATATAACTTTATCGCTATTTTCCTACCGTATAATCCACGTGCTCATTGAAATTCAGCTTATCGTCTATTTTTATTCCCAAGTATTTTATGGTGCCGACTTTTTCAATTAGTTCGTTATTTATATTTAAGTTTTGTAGCTCGCTGCTTTAAAAACTGCGTCTAGATATAATCATAAATTTCGTTTTATTGACATTCACTTTCAGTCTGTTTACGAATAACCAACTATATACGCTGTTAAGATCTTCTTGCAACTTAGCATATATTTCAGTAAAATTGCTCCCACTTATCATCAGCAAACAATTTTATTTCACATTGCTTTATAGAACTAGTTATATCATTAATATATATATATTGAAAAGTATGGATACCAGCACAGACCCTTGAGGTAGACCAACAGGCACCTCCCTTTTATCCGATACGGACGTTCCAATCACTGTTCTTTGGTATCTCTTAATTAGGAAGACTATGCATACAAATCTACAGGTAAGCATACCATGCTTACAAATCTACATGTATGCATACCGTGTATACAAATTTACATGTATGATTAGTGTTAATACAAATGTACATATTTTTAGTATTAAGGTAATTATGGATGTGTAGGTTAAGAATTTAACTATAAAAGAGAAAGAATTTGTTTAATAAATGGGATTGATGTTCAGACATTCAAACCACAAACATTTCGTTTTATAAATTTAAATTTTTCAGAAGTTTTGAAACCATTTTAGTTCTATACCAGAAACGCCAATGTAAGAAAGCTTTTTCAGCATTAGGTTTTGGTCGATCATCTCGAATGCACGTTTCTAAATCCAAAAACACAGCTAATATGTGTTTTTTCTTGCTTAAGTCTTCTTTCCAGTTAGCTACAACCAAATTTAAAGCACTTTCACAGGAATTTTTCTTTCGAAAACCAGATTGTTGAGGTATAATAATTACATTTGTTGGAGAATTGAACTCCAATTTGATTGAATTTTAAAAATGTTCCCTAATTATTCAATTATAATATAATAATGAATTTAATATGAAAAACGAATTTACAATGAATTTACACTTATATATATATACTTACCTTAAATTCCTCAAATCTACTTAAATCATTTTGCTGAAATACTTACCTGTACTAAGATACATACCTTTTGTTAAAATACCTAAATTTACTTAAATTAACTCACTTAACTCACCTTTTTCAAACACCCTGTAAAATAAGAATTTACTTACTGTTTTCTGCATTTTTTATACTCTTTGTACATTTTCATATTTACATACATACATACATACTTACCGTTTCCCTGCTGCGCAAGAGACCTAGGAAATTTGCCAAATCAGTTCGTCTGTAACTACCGCCCGCTAACGTTCATCATTGTTCTCGAGTTAAAGAGTTTTTTGAATGCCGCTAAGAAAGTTTAAATATAGTTATTAAATAGTTTAAATTAAAATATATATTAAAAATATATAAAATATTTTATATTTAAAAGGTGCATTTTTTCTTTACGTCAAACAATTTCGCAACCGCCGATAAAATTTGCCTCTTTGTGGTCGAGTTTTCTGCGGGTATAGGGTCGTAAGAGTATGATAAAGAGTCGTTTATGGCATTCCATTTTATGCCGAGGGTCTTTGTTGAGCTGGCATCGTGAAACTCCAACAAAACCTGCGAGATAACACTCTGCTCGTCGGATCTTAAAACAAAAATAAATACCAAATCCCCAGCGTCCTGGCCGAAACCAGTGACACAAACCTCTACTCCACCGGAACAAAAGCGCACTCAAGCATTTCATGCTGTAGATATGCCTGATCTACTCGAACGCTTTTCTTCCTACTCAAGAGTTCTACGAGTCGTTGCTTATATGTACCGATTTATACAGAGGGCACAAGGTCTTGATGCTCTGAAAACGATCACGCTAACCCAAGAGGAAGTTCATCAGGCAAAATTTCGTTTGATCCTGTTGACGCAACATAAATACTTCTCTGCCGAAATTGTAGATCTACAGTCCAACAAACCACTCGACAAAAAGAGTTCATTGTTAATTCTAAACCCTATGCTCGAGGAATCAGGCTTAATGCGAGTGAATGGTCGGCTCGCAAAAGCCAGTCTTAGTTACAACGGGCGTTATCCTATTATAATTCCCGATAACTCTCGGTTTTGCTATTTACGCTTAGAATGTATACACTCTATCGTGTTGCATGCCGATAAACAACCGATGATCCGCATAATACAACAGGAATACTACATCCCTCGACTCAAACAAAAGGTGAAGAAGTGCATATTCCATTGTAAGATATGCACGATCTACAAACAACAGGCTAAATCCCAAATAATGGCCGCACTCCCTCCGGAAAGGTCCACATACTCTCTCCCATTTCACACAACCGGTATCGACTTTGCTGGACCTTTTCTCGTTAAAACATCAACCTTACGGAAGGCATCTTACTCAAAGGCATACGTTTGTGTATTCGTATGTTTCTCAACAAAAGCAGTCCATCTTGAAGTCTGCTCAGATCTGACGGCCGCTGCTTTTAAAGCAGCATTTGCTCGTTTTGTTAGTCGTCGTGGACTCCCACACAAAATAATGTCAGACAATGGCAAAACCTTTATTGGATCTAGTTGTACCATTCAAAAGAAGTTTTCTTCTTTTCTCAAGGAAGCCGCAACTGACATAGCTCAAAAATATGCTACTCTTGGACTGTCCTGGCAATTCATCCCACCATATGCTCCTCACATGGGCGGATTATGGGAAGCGGCAGTTAAGCGCTTCAAAACCCACTTCCTTAAAGTTGCAGGCAGTCAAAAATTCACATTTGAAGAATTTGCGACCCTACTCACTCGAATCGAAGCGATTCTAAACTCTAGACCGCTAGCTCCGATGTCGCAAGATCCAAATGATTTACTCGCTCTAACTCCCGGACATTTCCTCCGTGGTGCTCCACTACTTGCGTTACCCGAACCCAACTCCGAGAACCTTTCGCTCATCAACAAATGGCAAAAACTACAAGTTCTACACCATCAACTTAGTACGCGCTGGAAAAATGAATATCTCGAAGAACGTCGTAAGCGTACTAAATGGAAAACTCAGCAGACAAACATCAAAGAAGGTGATCTATTCGTCGTGAAAGATGACCTTTTCGACGAAAATTTTCGAGTTGTAGATGTCCGCACTCAAAGCGGAATATATACACGACCCATTGCAAAACTTTGCGCACTTCCCCCAGCAGAATAATATCTCTACCCTCACTCTAGCGATCTCCCCGTAGCATATAAACTCTAGGGATATCCATAAACCCTATCGTTAGCACCCCTACTCACCTCACAAAACATTTGTATCTCTTTTTATTCTCATTACAGTCGCTACGAGAGTTACAGCACTTGTCGGCTCTGTTGCCAAAAGCACTCGTTGCGCTATTGCAACGCCTTCATGGCTATAACCCCTGAAGAACGCTATGAGTCGGTGCGGGCCCATAAATATTGTATAAATTGTTTGGCAACATCCCACGTTACGGGCGCATGCGACTCCCCGGACCGTTTCCACAAATGCGGCCTTTCACACCACACGCTGCTACATCGGCAGAGAGATAAACCCCCAAGAAGAAGAAGAACCGACGCAGTGTACCGAAACTGAAGGAGAAACCCACTACTCGACGAGTGGTCATTGCAAAGCCGAAAAAGAAGATGGAAGGACGCAATGACACTCAGCGGCGCTTGAAAACCCTGTTCTCCACAGCAGTATCCACCTTGGCAGAGATGCAGGAGTTGCTGCTTCCTTCATCAGAGCAGGCCGGCCGCCATATTGGAGACATGAACTCCAATTTGATTGAATTTTAAAAATTTTCCCTAATTATTCAATTATAATATAATAATGAATTTAATATGAAAAACGAGTTTACAATGAATTTACACTTATATATGTACTTACCTTAAATTCCTTAAATCTACTTAAATCATTTTGCTAAAATACTTACCTGTGCTAAGATACATACCTTTTGTTAAAATACCTAAATTTACTTAAATTAACTTACTTAACTCACTTTCTTCAAACACCCTGTAAAATAAGAATTTACTTACTGTTTTCTGCATTTTTTAAACTCTTTGTACATTTTCATATTTACATACATACATACATAAATACTTACCGTTTCCCTGCTGCGCTGGAGACTTAGGAAATTTGCCACATCAGTTCGTCTGTAACTACCGCCCGCTAACTTTCATCATTGTTCCCTAGTTAAAGAGTTTTTTTGAGTGCCGCTAAGAAAGTTTAAATATAGTTATTAAATAGTTTAAATTAAAATATATATTAAAAATATGTTAAATATTTTATATTTAAAAGGTGCATTTTTTCTTTACGTGACGGTGTATGAAGGGAAGTGCTACTGGCACCTTAGACCTTCCACAAAAGTGTGCTTTACCCCCCAGAAAAATATACAACATTATCTTCTAAATATTTTACCAGCTGATTTTTTACCACTGTTTCCAAAATTTTTTCATCATATTGTAACGTGTTAATAGGTCTTATCTCCTCAGCTTTGATGGTATTTTTAACTTTTTCTAATGGCACAACTATAGAAGATTTCCTTAAATTAGCAACGAAACCTTTATCTAAGCTCACATTAACAAGTTGAGAATAGAAAAAACCTGTATACGTTATGGAGTCTTTAACGACTCCTTCCGACACAAGTTTCTTCCCTCCAATTTTATTTTTAGACTTACTTACTATATCAACTATTTCTGAAGTGGATACTTTCTGAAACTTAAAAACATTATGGCCATTTTGCTCATCTATAGTACCTTCATTACTAAAAGAAGTAGGAATATTCACGCTAATCTCCAATATACTATCAATGAAATAGTTATTCAAAGACTGCGCTATTTCATCTTCCTCTGTGTAGAGTTGGTCGTTTATTTTAATTTTTTTAATACCATTGTTTTCTTTAGCCATGCTTATGGAATTTTTCAAGTTTTTCCACATGACCTTACTATCACCAACACTATGGTTGATTTTGTTTTCCAAGTACTTGGCTTTTTTTATCTTAGTTAGCCGTTTATATTGGCGTTTCGCACTATAATATTCACTCCATTCTCCAGTGGATAGGCTGATCTTTTAAAGATTTAGTTTACGTTTATTTAAGTTAGCCAGCTCAAAATAATACCACTTGTTCATAAGTTTGAAACTGACTTCTTTAGAGTATGTCAGGGTGGTCACTGCGCTTGATAGCGTATTATATAGGAATGTTGCCTTATTTTCGATACTCAGATTTTCAAAGTCAGTGTAGTTAAGCTCTCGTAATTCATTAACAAGGCTGTCGCTTGTATAATTTTCCCAGGAAATTATTGTTTCCTTCGTTCTCATCTGAAATAGTTTATGTAATTTGATTTTGAATTTAATCGTTTCATGATCTGAAATCTGAAACTCTTCTAATTTTAAACATGATATAGAGCTACTATCTGTGAGTGATATATCAGAGCTATTTGGTATTGGGGGAAAATATTTTTAACTTTTAGTATAATATACCAGATGTTCTTGTTTAATGTTCTGTTGTAACTTATTGAGTATTCAATTGTTTCATTTATATATATTAGCACACCGCCAGTGTGATGCGATCACCATACAAGTTTATATGTTTGTATCTGTAGCTCTTGATTCGTTATTTCTTCATTCGAACAAGTCTCCGAACAAAATATTAAATGTGGTTTATGTACATCTATCAGACGCTCTAGTTCAGCTTTATTGGCGACGATACTGCTAATATTTAAATATATACAACTTAGCTCCTCTGGTATTCGTTGCTAAAAAAAAATCGATATATCGTTTGTTCGGAGAGGACGTGTTTTTCAATCGCGCCCTAATTATGTCTTAATAACTAATAATTTTGCAATGTTTTTATGCATGGTGCATAATAAACTGTTTGAGATATTGACTCTTATTATGCGAATAGTTCGTTGTGATCGCAGTGTGTATAGAAAAAAAAAACAAACAATTTAGTAATTATATCTATTCAGTTGTGCATGGATTTGTCTATTTATTTAATTAAATATGACTTGCCGTTGTGGGACGAAAGTGGAACGTGCTCAGGCCAGAGTGCAGTGCTCTAATTGTAATAAGATTTTCCACCTACATTGTGTTGGTATGCAACAGTCTGACTTAGAGTACCTTTTGAGTTCAAATACCCCATTTCTGTGCGATGAGTGTAAAGCTGTGCGCCGTTGTTCTCTTCGGTCTCCGCTTAAACATAATACAACAAGTAATGAGCGCCAAGGCAACCAAGACATTGACAATCAATCTCTTGCGTTGTTGATCGATGAGCTCGCTGAAGTTAAAGCTCTTAATTCTAATATTCTGTGTGTGGTTAATGCTGTGAGAGAAGATAATGAATGCCTTCGCAATAAAGTTGAGACTCTTCAAACTGAAATCATTGAATTGCGCTCTATGCTTGCTGAAAATAAATCGATTGTGTCGCACTTGCTATCTGAATTCAGTGAAGTGCGTGGTATTGTTAGTGGCCCTTTGGCCAAAGAGAAGGATAGTGGAAAGCAAATAATTGTGTCTGATGGTAATGGTGTACTTAGTGCAGTCAATACTTCTTATTCTGCAGCTGAGACAGCTTCTGTTCCAATAACAAATATGCCATACGCCTTCGTTGCTGCTTTATCAACTAGTGTAGTTACTAATACTTCCTCTTCTTATACCTCTTCTTCTGCTTCTACTGGCCAAGAGAAAATGCTGCCGTACCCTCATGTTGCTGCTCCCGCTACTGGTACTCCGACTGCGGCGCCAGTGTTTCCAACAAATATGAGTGCAACTAATTTAGATGAACCATCTGCAGGTGCTGATAACCAAAGTGATTGGAACACTGTGCGTAAAAAAAAGAGGTCTAATAAAAGCAAAAATAAGTACTCTGGTTCTAGTACAGCAAATTCTTCCCAAAGCGATTTAAATTCAAATCTGTTGCAAGATTCTGGTAACAATGCTGATTCCAGGGCAAATATCAACGCTAGCTCCCCAAAAAATGCAAACGCTCGGAAAGTAATTAAACCCTTAGTTATTGGGTCGAGCTCCAGTAATGAGATACGAGCTGTTGTCAGAAGAAAATGGCTCCATATATCTCCCTTTTCTACTTCAGCAACAGCTGTCCAGATAAAAAAATATATTGCTAGACATACTCGTATGGAAGAAAACTCCATTGTTTGCAGTAGTCTTAGCAGGAAAGGTGTGGAACCGAGCTGTGTGAGACACCTTAATTTCAAGTTAGGCGTTAATGCCAACTCATATGCGATGCTGTTGCAGCCTGAACTATGGCCTGCAAATATTGTTGTGCGCCCGCTTAAACTCAAGCCAAAAAACGACGAAAACCCACCGGTGTCCGACGGCAATCGGTTGGGTTAGATGGAGGAAATAATCACCTAAGGTTATATATGCAGAATATGGCTGGTGTTAGAACAAAATCCCAGCTGGTGCGGCCCATGAAGAATATGATGTTTTTGTCTTCATTGAGACGTGGCTAAATGAAAACTTTTTCAGCGAGGAATATTTTGATCCTATGTTATACAATGTTTTTCGCAAAGATAGAAATTCAAACCTTACTGGTTGTACACGAGGTGGTGGAGTTCTCATTGCGGTACATTCCAAATATCATGCTTCTGAAATCATACTGGAAAATAATAGTGCGCTATTTGACCTGCTATGTGTATGCATTCGAGGCTCATCAGACACTGTTTTTGTTTGTGCTTCATATACACCGCCCAATAGTAGCTACGACTTATACACTGCACATGTCGATAATATTACGTCACTGGCATTGAACAAAGTTGGTGGTGATCATCTCTGCGTGCTGGGTGATTTTAATCTGGGTAATGTTAAGTAGTCACAGACTCTATCAAACTCGGCTTTAATAGCATGTGGGGTCATTGGCTCCAGTGAAATATATTTAATAGATAGATTTTTAAGTATTGATATTAAACACATTAATCGTTTTTCAAACAGACTAGGTCGTACTTTGGATTTGATACTTTTATCTAATAATCTAAATTTTTCACTTTTTGAATGTATTTCTCCTATTAAAAGATCCGATTTGCATCATGTTCCATTAGTTCTTGATCTTGAGTTTTATAAATTTGCCGAAGCGAGTACTACCAGCTCTAATTTTTCTTTTAATCTTAAGAGATGTGATTTTTCGAACTTGAAAAATCTTTTGCTGGAAACAAATTGAGACAATTTGTTTTGCAGTCTTGATACAACTAAAAGGTTTGAGATATTTAAGTCTACTGTTCTGCAAATTTGTAGAAATGTCATTCCCTTGGCTTCCAAAAGGAAGTACAAGGTGCCCTGGCATAATAGAGCCTTGATGAAACTCCGGAATTTGAAAAATAAATTTTTCCGTAAATTTAAAAGAACTCAAAATCCAACGTTTTTCAACTTGTATAAAGAGTATGATAAGAAATTCGCGTGTCTGGATAAATTCTTACACAGAAATTATATTTTAAATTTTGAGGAAAATCTTAAATCTAACCCAAAATCATTTTGGAACTTTGTCAACTCGAAGAAATCAGTTTCGAATATTCTGTCCTCTCTTTTTCTTGCAGAAGATGCTGTCGATACTCCGGAGGACGCTGCAAATCTTTTTGCTGAATACTTTATGAACAATTTCACTTCTGACTCTGTCAATCATGATAATATTACTTTTAATATTCAGGCTTCTATTGACTTCGGTAATGTAGTATTGTCTAAGGAAGATGTTCTTAATGGGCTTATTCGGCTTAAGACCTCGACGATTACCGGTATCGATGGGTTCTCTGCAATTTTGTTTAAACAATGTGATTCCCTAGTCTATCCACTGTTGTTAATTTTTAATAATTCGTTATCTACAGGTACTTTTATTGATGCGTGGAAAGTAGCGTTCATTACACCTATTTTCAAGAGCGGCAATAAAAATGATATTACTAATAATAGGCCTATTTCAAAACTGTCCACCATTGCGAAGCTCTTTGAATGTATCATCCAAGATAAATTACGTTTCTGTGTAAAGAATTTTGTGTGTCCAGAGCAGCATGGATTTTTTCCAGGACGTTCAACTGTGTCTAATCTGACTATTTTCTCGGATGACTGCCTCGCAGCTTTTCAGGCAGGATATCAGATTGACGCTGTGTATACTGACTTTTCCAAGGCATTCGATCGGGTCTCCCATGTTATTTTGATAAAAAAGTTAGCCTGTTTGGGCTTTCACTCAGTATTTTTGTGTTGGATTTAATCCTACTTATTTAATCGTCGTTGCATGGTCGTAGTCGATGGTGTTAGGTCTCGTCCATTCGTTGCTTCCTCCGGTGTTCCACAAGGTAGTATCCTGGGTCCACTGTTTTTTGTCATGTTTATTAATGAGATTCGCTCTTGCTTCTCTAAAGTAAGATTCTTGCTGTATGCAGATGACCTTAAGATATACTTGCCTATTCATAGCCTTCATGATGCGGTATTGTTGCAAGAAGCTTTGGATAAACTTAGTAACTGGTGTAATAATAATCGGTTATCACTTAACCTAAAAAAGTGCTTTCAAATAACTTTTTCGAAGCGTGTCAACTTGATTGATACCGTGTATCAAATATCAAACTCGCCCCTGTTGCGGGTTAGTGAAATTAAGGACTTGGGAGTAATATTTGACTCGAAGTTTTCGTTTTCAAGTCATATTAATGTGTGCATTGCTAAGTCGTATGCCATGCTATCTTTTGTTAGGCGTCATAGCTTGGATTTCAGTGACCCGTATACGCTAAAGCTTTTATATTCTGCGTTTGTGCGATCCAAACTGGAGTACGCTTGTTTCATCTGGTCTCCGTATTATTCCTGCCATGTTGCAAGAATTAAACGAATCCAAAAAGTATTCGTACGCTTTGCATTACGCAGTCTGTGCTTCTCGGACCCTATCCCGACTTATAAAGTTCGTTGCTTATTGATTAACTTAAAATCATTGCAGGACAGGAGGACAATTTTATCGCTGTCGTTCGTTTTCGATTTGTTACGTGGGGCTGTTGATTGCCCTGTGCTCTTGGGGAGGATTTTCATTAATATACCGGCTAGAGCTCTTCGTGCTTCTGAGTTTTTTCATATTGGTGTTCTCAGGGCTCTTTATGCGCAGAATGCTCCAATTACTAGAGCCTTAATTGAGTTCAATAGAATTTCTAAATTTTGTGAGATAGATTTTTCTTGTTCGAAAGATGGCTTTCTGAGTATTTTAAATACATTTTATAAGTAAGGTAATTTATATTATTTTTTTTGAAATAAATAAATAAATAAATATACTCGTGCCTTATTTCTTGGCTGCGAATATTTTTTATACGCAGGACAATCTTTGCTAAAAGCGCAATGGCTAACATCGACGCCAAAAACTTTTTTTTGAACAAGTTCGCTACGGTTTACACATTTAACAATGTTAGATGTGCACTCTTTGCTATCATGGGGTCCAGCACATTTGCTGCAAGCTACTTTATTCGTGCACTCAGCTGCTTTGTGCTTAAATCCCAGACATTTAAAATACCTCAAAACACTTATATGCTCGTAAGCGACGCAAGTATCCCACTCTATATATAGTTTCTTTTGTTGCAACACATTATCGAATGTTACTGCATCTGTTTCCACTAACGCAATGTAGCTTACTTCTCTACGATTGGTATTTTCATACAGCTTTAACACTTTAAAATCCTTTCCGTTACATGAGCCATTTTGCTTAGTTAAGCATTCTACCAAACGCTCATTGCTAACTGTTTCAAATAAACCAACAATTTTTCTTTTCTTTTTTATTTCATCCTTATTTTTTGTTTTTTCTGCTTCGTAATCGTTTCCATGTTTCCGTATTTTTTTATGGCACCACTATTTACCTCTTTAACATTTTTAGCAAGGCCTTGGGTAGGTTCTACAACTTTTTTTAGAGCTTCCTTGGTTTCCTTAGTTTTTTTGCCCTTCTTTTTCTGTTTAATGACAATTTTATTCTCATTTAATAAAGCGACCTGAGCATAGAATAGTTTTTCTGGCTGATCATTTGCTACGCGTAAATCGTTAAGCAATTCATTGCTATTTTTAATTCATTAGATAAATCTTTTACTATCTCATTCTTCATTGCAATCAATTTTACATCTATGTTATGCTCTAAAAGGGAGTTGAAGTCCGTAATAATGCTACTTTTAATCTGGGAGAATTTATTACAAAATATCTGCTCGACTATCTGTTTAATATCAACGGCTTTCATTTTTGTTTCTTCACATTTATTAATCAAATGTTTGATTTCCACAAATTTTGTATTAGTATCCGATAATGCACATACATTACAGAACCATTTTATGTTCATATTATCTTCTATTAACTTTTTTTCATTTCTTTTAATATTACTTTAATATTACTGCATTTCAAGCAGAAACTATAGCCACACCCACCAGAGCATGCTACTACGTCATCTACCTGAAGCAGTTTCGCAGTACATACTTTGCACTAATGTACAAACATTACAGAACCATTTTATGTTCGTATTATCTTCTATTATCTTTTTTTCATTTTCTTGTTCTTCTCTTCCCCACGAAAATGTATGTATATCTCATACAACCGATTGTTCAGATAAGAAACTTTGCGCAATTTCTGCCCCGTTTTAACAGCTAGAAGCTTCAAATTTGACCAAATGCTTACATATATAGAATATATTGTTGTCTGAAAGAATCATAGAGATCGGTCGTATATATATTATATACCCCATATAAACTCTCATTTGCCCCTTTTTTACGGCTAGAAGCTTCAAAATTCATCAGATTTCATCAAATAGTTACGTTTACGTCATATATTTTTGAAATACGTGATTCGTAGTCATAGTTTTTACATGCAAACCACAAAAAACGTGAAGCTTTGCATCGTCACACAAAGCACCTACCTATTTTTTATTTTATATTTATCTTAAAAATCGTTTAGATGTATAGCATATATTGTTGTCTGAAAAAATTATAGAGACAGGTGGTATATATAGTATATATCTCATACAACCGATTGTTCAACTAAGAAACTTTTCGCAATTTTTACCTCATTTTAACAGCTATAAGCTTCAAATTTCAACAATTGCTTACGGTTATAGTATATATTGTTGGGTGAAAAAATCATAGAGATCCGTGGTATATAGTATATATATATACTATATATATATTTTTTTTTTGCAATTTCAGCACCATTTTAACAGCTAGATGCTTATAATTTCATCAACTGCTTTCGTATATAGCGTATATTGTTGTCTGAAAAAATCATAGAGATCGGTGCCAGACGGCGTTAAATTACGTCATATCTAGCTGAAGGAAGAGCTGATCCTAAAAAAACATATAGTAGCAGTTTTCATTGACCTGAAAAGAGCATTCGAAACAATTGATAGGAATATAATGCTCGATAAACTGCAAAAAATTGGTATTAGGGAAAATGAATTGCAGTGGTTTAGAAGCTTCTTATCAGACCGGAAACAAAGAACAACCATCGAGTCAGTAGTCTCATCCGAGGCACAAGTGGACATAGGTTTACCACAAGGGTCGGTATTAGCACCAATCCTGTTCAACATTTACA
Organism: Eurosta solidaginis; assembly: GCF_040869045.1. NCBI lineage: Eukaryota > Metazoa > Arthropoda > Insecta > Diptera > Tephritidae > Eurosta > Eurosta solidaginis. The sequence goes on along the minus strand of NC_090324.1, from coordinate 148,636,914 downwards.
TAAACGACATATCATCAGCACTGAAATATAGTAAAGTCAGGTTGTTTGCAGATGATGCGCTACTTGAAGTAAATGAAACGGACATTTCGATAGCAAGGAGCAAAATGCAAGAAGATTTGGACTCATTGTATAGATGGCTTTGTACTAATAAACTTAAGCTTAACGTTAACAAAACTAAGTTAATGGTTTTATCTAGGACGACCAATAGAGAATCACTTAATTTTGATCTAAAAATAATGAATACGAGCATTGAGGATGTCAAAATATTTAAGTACTTAGGGATCCTGATTGACAATAAACTGAGGTTTACAGATCATATTGATTATATTGTTGCCAAAATGGGCAAAAAAATTGGATTTTGGGAGAGATCGTGTAAACTTATTAGTAAGAAATATAAGTTGAAAGTTTATAGATCCATCATAGAACCGCACTTCTTATATTGCCCTACAATATTCTTTATTGCCAATGAAACACAAGTAGACAGGTTACAAATTATGCAAAACAAAGCTATGAGATTTATATTGAAAGTGAGGTACGACACTTTCATAAAGAGTACGCTTGATGCACTAAACTGGCTGAGCGTGAAACAGTTGATATTTTACCATAGTATGAAATTTGTATTTTATATCAAGCATGGTAAATTACCAGCCTACCTAAGTGAAAAACTTGCTTATGTCAATGAAACCCATTCTTACATAATCAGGGAAAATAATAATTTTAGATTACCTCTTCTCAAAACAGAAATGGACAAGCAAAATATATTTTACAAAGGCTTGAAATGTTTTAATGAACTACCTAATCATGTTAAAAATTGTGAAAACACCTTCAAAAAAAGTTTACTAGAATATTGCCAAGCCCTTCCAATAAGATAAAATATTTTGTATCTGTATTTCATGTTACTGATCCTTGAGCGTACACGGCAATCCAAATAGACACAGAGGATCCTTATGCATCAGGTCAAATACATATATTGCTCGCAATCAAATTAGGAAAGAATTCCTGAAAATATCGTCCCAGACAAACAGTTAGATTGTTCATGTGAATCACGTATATTCCTACAACAATGATATATTATAATTAATTATGTTTACATAAAAGCTGGTACAGGGAGGATTGGAAACACGTCCTTTCCAACCGTCCGATAAGAGTGGCTTATTCTGCTGAGCTACTAGCTTTTGGGTTGACCGGAATCAAATGCATTCCGACAGCATAAATAATAAAACTGGGTAATCATACGCCTTGGAGTAGGGCAGGATTGAGAACTCGTCCTTCCAACCTCCCAATGATATGACTCCAAGACTCGCCCGTTGGGACCACCAGTTCCCGTGCTGATCGGAATCTTATGCATTCCGACACCCCAAACGCTAGAAATCCTATTATTATTAAAATGTATTTAAAAATTTGTAATAATCTAAGTTTTAGGCTTAAAACGCCGTAATAATAAATAAATAATAATAATAATAATAATAATAATATATTATATACCCCATATAAACTGTAATTTCTGCCCCTTTTTTACGGCTAGAAGCTTAAAGTTTCAACAAATTTCATCAAATAGTTACGTTTACGTCATATATTGTTGAAATACGTGATTCATAGTCATAGTTTTTACATGCAGACCACAAAAAACCTGAAACTTTGCATCCTCACACAAAGTACCTACCTATTTTTTATTTACCTTAAAAATCATTTAGGTATGTACATCTGTTCACTATATATTTCTCATCTTATACATCTGATTATTTGGAAAATTATTGTTCAGCCCCATTGTTTTTAGTTTACTTAAAACTGCCCACACCCACGCATCGCCGAACCGCAATCGTTCGTTTTCTTTTGATCGGCTGCTCGCCGTCGCGTTTTATTTATATACATACACTAGCAGACCCGTCAGACGTTTTTCTGCCCTAAATTTGGTCTATCTACATAAATTTTAATAAGCTTTTTCCGTCTAACTCTGCTCCCCCCCCCCCCCCCCCCCCTACTTCTTCTTAATCCTTTTATTCACTCCTCCCTCCGTCTTTTCGCTTCATCTATCTATATCTTCGTCTCACTCTATCTCTTTCTCAGCCTCCTTCTCCTTCCATTTTTCTCTTCTCTCAAGTTTTTCTCTTTCTTCTTCATCCCTTATTGACAGGCCAATCGAATAGGAAGTATGTAAATGGGTATGTGGGTATTATTAATTCATGTCTTTATTTCGGCTTCGCATGCATATTTATCAGTTTTGCCAGGTTGATGCGACTAAATCGAATATCACAATGGAAATAACTTTAAAGCTCTCAGCAACAGCTTCCATTTCATATCCCTATTACACACACATCCTAGGCGTATCCGGGTCCAGGTGTATCCTATATCTTGAGACCCTAGTCACCCAGCGGTATAAAAATTACTCTGTACTAAAGCACTCAACAACAGCTTCAATTTGATAACCATAATATAAAAACACATCCTAATGTTACCGTGATCCACGTTTTGGCCTATATCTCGAGACCCTTCACAAATAGGTATGAAAACTACCCTGTATTAAAGCACTCATCAACAGCTTTTATTTATTATCCATATTGTGTAAACACTTTCCAGGGGTACCCGGGTCCACGTTTTGGCCTCAATCTCGATACCCTAGTCAACACTAGGTATGAAAACTACTCTGTACTAAAGCACTCATCAACAGTTTTCATTTGTTATCCATATTCTATAAACACATTCTAGGGGTACACGCGTCCACGTTTTCGCTTATATCTCGAGATCCTAGTTACACGCGGGTACGAAAAATACCCCGTATAAAAGTACTCATAAACAGCTTCCATTTGATACCCATATTGTACAAACATATCCCAGGATTACCCAGGTCCACGTTTTGATCTCAAGACTCTAGCCAGAACGGGAAAAAAATTATCCTATGTCTGTCTCCTGGCTCTAAGCTACCCCTCCACCAATTTTCAGCCAAATATGTTGATCCGTTCCTTCCTTTTAATCACTCTTTATCTACTAAAAAAAAGGGAATCAAAATCCTTTGAGTATTTTTAAAGGTTTAAGCATTCAAAGGGACATAGGGACAGAAAAAGCGACTTTGATTTATACTCTGTAGTGATTTACATCCATACATACCTTTAAACCTACGTCCGAAATGAAATAACATAGCGAATGCTATATATGTACGTATGTATGTGTCGCATCAAGCCTCGCTCAAAAGCAATTAGCGCGGACATTTCACAGCGAACAAACAATGTTACTTTTGTTTAAACAATTTGGCTGATATAAGAAAGGAATCAAGTATTTTTTTAGATGCAGATCGAAGGTAAATATTTCAAGGTTTTACTGAAAAGTAGAATTTTTGAAATCCATCCATGCGTTTATGAGTTATAGCTGTGTAAACAAAAATTTTATGATTTTTTACTACATTTTGGAAATTTGCCACGCCCCTATAATATATACCTTCAAATTATATTAACTGTACCATCTCACGTAGCTAAGCTTTCAAATGCAAAAAACCGTTTTAAAATCGGAGCATTCTGTGTGAAGTTATGTGCATACATGTCATTTACCGACTTTATTTTATTAACACGCTTTTATTAGCTTGGCCTGTATGTAACGGAATTTTTGAGTTTAATTTTCACGGGTTTCTAGAATTCTGGTTAATTTGAAACTTTGCATACGTATCAAGGACCGATGACAATGCATTAATGTGATGGTGTGGTGACATAAGGTCAACGGCCATAAGGCCAATTGGCCTTATTACCACTTTGAATGGCCATAAGTTTGATTGAAACTTTGCACATATATCAGGGCTCGATGACAATGCATTAATGTGATGGTGTGGTGACATAAGGTCAACTGCCATAAGGTCAATTGGCCTTATTACCACTTCGAATGCTCATAAGTTTGATTGAAACTTTGCACACGTATCAAGGGTCGATGAAAATGCATTAATGTGATGGTGTGGTGACATATGCTCAACGGCCATAAGGTCAGTTGGCCTTATTACCACTTTGAGTGGCCATAAGTTTGATTGAAACTTTGCACACGTATCAAGGCTCGATGACAATGCAATAATGTGATGGTGGGGTGACATAAGGTTAACGGACATAAGGTAAATTGAACTTATGACCACCCCATATGGCCATAGATTTGAAACCTTGCACATAATGCGAAAAACGGATTCCTTTATTAATGATAGAAGTGGATGCAGCGCACATCTACACAAGAGCATACTGGAGCCCTTCTTAACACGCTTTTATTAGTTTGGCCTGAATGTAACGGAATCTTTGAGTTTATTTTCACGGGTTTCTGGAAGTCTGATTTATTTAAAACTTTGCATACGTATCAAGGACCGACGACAATGCATTAATGTGATGGTGTGGTGACATATGGTCAACGACCATAAGGTCATTTGGCCTTATTACCACTTTGAATGGCCATAAGTTTGATTGAAACTTTGCACACATATCAGGGCTCGATGACAATGCATTAATGTGATGGTGCGGTGACATAAGGTCAACGGCCATAAGGTCAATTGGCCTTATCACCTTTTTGAATGGCCATAAGTTTGATTGGAACTTTGCACACGTATCAAGGCTCGATGACAATGCAATAATGTGATGGTGGGGTGACATAAGGTTAACGGGCATAAGGTCAATTGAACTTATGACCACCCCATATGGCCATAGATTTGAAACCTTGCACATAATGCGAAAAACGCATTCCTTTATTAACGATAGAAGTGGATGCAGCGCACATCTACGAAGGAGCATACTGGAGGCCTCTTTTAACACGATTTTATTAGCTTGGCCTGTATGTAACGGAATCTTTGAGCTTAATTTTCACCGTTTTCTAGAAGTCTGATTAATTTGAAACTTTTAATACGTATCAAGGACCGATGACAATGCATTAATGTGATGGTGTGGTGACATAAGGGCAACGGCCATAAGGCCATTTGGCCTTATTACCACTGCGAATGGTCATAAGTTTGATTGAAACTTTGCACACGTATCAAGGGTCGATGACAATGCATTAATGTGATGGTGCGGTGACATAAGGTCAACGGCCATAAGGTCAATTGGCCTTATCACCTTTTTGAATGGCCATAAGTTTGATTGGAACTTTGCACACGTATCAAGGGTCGATGACAATGCATTAATGTGATGGTGTGGTGACATAAGGTTAACGGACATAAGGCCATTTGGCCTTATTACCACTTTGAATAGCCATAAGTTTGATTGAAGCTTTGTACACATATCAGGGCTCGATGACAATGCATTAATGTGATGGTGTGGTGACATAAGGTCAACTGCCATAAGGTCAATTGGCCTTATTACCACTGCGAATGGTCATAAGTTTGATTGAAACTTTGCACACGTATCAAGGGTCGATGACAATGCATTAATGTGATGGTGTGGTGACATAAGGTCAACGGCCATAAGGTCAATTGGCCTTATTACCACTTTGAATGGCCATAAGTTTGATTGAAAATTTGCACACGTATCAAGGCTCGATGACAATGCATTAGTGTGATGGTTTGGTGACATAAGGTCAACGGCTATGATGTCAATTGGCCTTATTACCACTTTGAATGGCCATAAGTTTGATTGAAACTTTGCATACGTATCTGGGGTCGATGACAATGCATGTATGTGATGGTGCGGTGACATAAGGTCAACGGCCATAAGGTCAATTGGCCTTATCACCTTTTTGAATGGCCATAAGTTTGATTGGAACATTGCACACGTATCAAGGCTCGATGACAATGCAATAATGTGATGGTGGGGTGACATAAGGTTAACGGACATAAGGTCAATTGAACTTATGACCACCCTAAATGGCCATAGATTTGAAACTTTGCACATAATGCGAAAACCGCATTCCTTTATTAATGATAGAAGTGGATGCAGCGCACATCTACGAAAGAGCATACTGGAGCCCTTTTTAACATGCTTTTATTAGCTTGGCCTGTACGTAACGGAATCTTTGAGTTTATTTTCACGGGTTTCTAGAAGTCTGATTAATTTGAAACTTTGCACACGTATCAAGGACCGATGACAATGCATTAATGTGATGGTGTGGTGATATATGGTCAACGGCCATAAGGTCAATTGGCCTTATTACCACTTTGAATGACCATAAGTTTGATTGAAACTTTGCACACATATCAGGGCTCGATGACAATGCATTAGTGTGATGGTTTGGTGACATAAGGTCAACGGCCATGATGTCAATTGGCCTTATTACCACTTTGAATGGCCATAAGTTTGATTGAAACTTTGCATACGTATCTGGGGTCGATGACAATGCATGTATGTGATGGTGCGGTGACATAAGGTCAACGGCCATAAGGTCAATTGGCCTTATTGTGACGGACTTTTCCTTGCGCCGGGGTATGCTCAGTCCGTCCAGGATCCCTGTGGAATTAGAGAAGAATCCCTATCGTCTCCTTTTAAAGAGAAAGATCCCGTTTTGTTGTTAAAAAGAAACGTTATAAACTCTTTATTCCGAAATATTCAAACTACCCTTAAAGCTATGGCGACGGAGGTGGGAACCACCGTCGGTTCTACGCCGATGGGGTTGGGAAAACCCCCACCGGGACTACGCTTAAACTAAAAATCTCAGACTACTTCGTAAAGAAAGTGGGGGTGGAGAACCACCACTTCCTCCCAGTCGGTGGAGTTGGTAAAACCCCCACCGAGTATATAGCTTAAGAATACCCTGCTCTTTCTGAAGGTTGGAAAGACCCCCAAAGTTGCTAAAATAAAGAACTCGTGAGATGGAAAAATCCCAGGAGTCCCATTCACCGCTAAACAAGGCGTTAGTAGGCTACTATACCTAGCTGGCTACTGACTCAATTCGCGAAATTTGTCGCCCTTTTATACTTGTCCACGCGCAGGTGGACAGTTATCCTGCAACAATAAACTTTACTTATTATATGTATTTACTTAAGGTATCTTACATTTAACTGTATTATTCTACCCATATATCGCATTATAAGTATTTATCTCAAAATTGCGTATGTAAAGATGCCTCTTGTACTGCCCCCCCTAACATGTGAGTTCGTTGGTACGCATCTCCAGTTAGCTAGCATAGTTATTTTTGATTTCCCTCTGCTGCTTGCTTATTGGGTCTTGTTGTTGTCGACGAGTTGTTGCCCTTCGTAGGTAACTTGTGTCTAGTACCCACGCTGTGTTGTTGGTATGCTAACGTGACCGCTTCCTAGTACATTGCATTTTTTCGTTTCCCTTTGTGCGATGTCCGCCCCGACGGTTCGCTTTAATGCCTGCTGTGCTTGGTCGCAATGGCTTGGTATACGTATGTTTGTATGTTTTTGGTGTTCTTGCAATGGGAGCTTATGTGTGTTGCTTATTGTATTGCTGTATTCCCAGCATTATTTAAAATTCCAGCCGGTTATGGGTTATCTGTGGAAATTATAATGTTCAACCAAAATATTTACCGTATGCGGGCAGAGAAAATTATTTTAACGAAGAAATTAGATGTTGTCATGAATGTTTATATGTATATTAGGGTGATTCACAAATGATTATTTTGTATGTGTAAATTTAATTTATATAATTCAGTTTTGTGTGTTTTACATGCTATATGTATAAATTCATCGTAATTCAAGTAGGATTTATACATGTTTTAATAAGATTTGATAAATATTTGTAGGTTCGAATGTGTGGGCTCCAAAGCCGGTGGATTTGGGTCCTCACACTCTCCCCTCACCTGCCGTAATGCGACTTACTGTCACCATTGTAAAATTCAATTTCTCGTAGCGGTCAATGCTTACGTTATTTATAGGGTAATCTCTCGCGATCTGGGTTTTGTTCTAAAATGAAATGTTATGCAGAACTCGGTCACCAGGTTATAGCATTGGCTGGCTATGTGGTTGGCGTAGTTCATCGCCGTCAGGATCCCGTTGTCTAGGGTTGGGGCTTGCGCTCGTGCTGTGTGCCACCCACTCCGGTCTTCATCTACCACCTGTTGGTTGTTGATTTTGTCTGCGCGTTCGATTCCGAAACCATTTGCACCTGAATTGGCGAGTGCTAGTGAACCACACGTCGCTACCGTGCTGTAATCCGTCTGATCTTCTTCCGTGACCTGGACTGTTTGCGATGTTGGCGCGCGTGGCGTTGCTTTTACTACGGCCAGTTGCTCTGTGTGTTCCTCGGTGGATATCTCGGTGGAATGTTGGTTCGAGGTTCTACTACACGATGCTGATGATGGCGCGCGTCGTGTTGTTGCTATCGTCGTCGGTCGTCTCGTTTGTTCCCCGATGGGAACTTCGGTGAAGCACCCATTCGGGGCTTGGCGGGGCGCTTTTAACTTACCACGTTCGCGGGGTGAACGTATTCTTCTTTCTGTTTCTGGACTTGCTTCTTCTTCGACTGTCGCTTGATGGTATGCTTTTAGCTCGCTTATGTGTGCCGTTCTCCTTTTACCGTTATGCACCTTGTCTAGCTCGACGATTACGGGCGATAGGAAGTTCGTTACACGATGAGGCCCACTGTATCTTGGTGCTAACTTTGCTGCGAAATTGTCCACTGCCTTGGACAGCTGATGCTCTTTTACTAGTACCAAGTCGCCCACCGCCGGTTGCCATTGCCTCCTACGTAAATTATAATGCCTTGCCTGCTCCGCTGACGCTTGCTGTTGTCTACGACGTGCCATCTGATATACCTCTCGCATTTTCGCCATCTTTTCACTGAGAGCCAATTTCTTCTCGCCTGTGCCAAGTGTTTGCTCATCGTAGAGGGCATTGGGGATCCTCGGTTCCCTACCCTGTACCACGAATGCTGGACTGTAGCCTGTTGACTCGCATACGCTCGTATTCAGTGCTAGTGTCATCTCTGGCAACAACTCATCCCATGTCTTATGCTCCTCCCCAGTGAATTGTGCTATCATCCTCTTGATGTTACGATTCGCTCTCTCGGTCGGGTTCTCTTGCGGTGTGTACGGTGCCGTTAGCTGGTGCTTTATGCCGGCTTCTTGTAAAAACTTCTTGAAATTCCTGCTTGTGAACTGTGCTCCATTGTCTGTGATTAAAATTTTTGGAGCGCCAAATCGGGCCAAAATCCTCTCCCTCGTACCTCTGATCACATTCTCCGTCGTCGCCTTCCGTAATGCTATGATCTTTACCCATTTCGAGAATTTATCCACGAAAACGAATGCCATCGTATTACCATGCTTCGAACGAGGGAGCGGTCCAACGAAATCTGCGCAAACGGTAGCAAAAGGTTCATCTGAAATCTGCGTTAGCATCTTACCTGCAGCTTGTTGCTGGCTGGGTTTGTAGACTTGGCGTGCGTGGCATTGTTGCACGTACTTCCGTACGTCCCTGAACATCCCAGGCCAGTAATACCGCATCATTGCACGCGCGATGGATTTCCGTATCCCCATGTGCCCCGCGCTTGGTGTGTCGTGAATCTCGTTAAGCACTCTTCGCCTCTCCGATTTCGGTACGTATAACTTCCACGGTACCGCATCCTCACCATCCATTTGACTTCCAATTCGTCTGTGTAGTCTTCCTTCCTCTATGACGTATTCGGGAAACTTCTCTGGTGTCCTCGTTACTTCAGCCATCTTTGACGTGTACCATTTGCAACTCAAACTTTCTTCATGTGTCGTAAGGCTACCCAGCTGTTCCTCCAGTGGCTGCCTCGACAGTGCATCTGCGACCACGTTCATCTTGCCCTTCCTATACTGCACGTCGAACGAATACTGCTGTAACTCGAGCACCCATCGAGCGATCCGGCCTGACGGACTTTCGATCGCGTTCAACCATTTCAAAGCCAGGTGGTCGGTGATAACCGTGAAATTGTACCCTTCTAAATACGGTCTCATTTTCCTTATTGCCCACACGATTGCTAAACATTCCTTCTCAGTTGGTGAGTAGTTCATCTCGGCTTTATTCAGCCGGCGGCTAGCATACGCTATTACTCGCTCTTCGTCATCCAACCCCTGTGTGAGAACTGCTCCGAGACCAAAATCGCTCGCGTCTGTCTGTAATCGAAATCTTTTCGTAAAATCTGAGCAAGCTAGTGCTGGTGCTTGTATTAGTGCATTCTTCAACGCTTCGAATGCCGCCTGTTGTCCTTCGGACCATTTCCACCTACTTCCCTTCTTCAAAATTGACGTCAGTGTGTGTGCAACTTGTGAAAAGCCGAGTACGAACCTCCGGTACCAAGAAACTATCCCCAGAAATCGCCTTAACTCTCGTATGTTGTGTGGTGGCGTCAGCTCCTTGATAGCCGCAACTTTGTCGGGATCCGTGTGTATTCCTTCCTCGCTGACGACGTGTCCTAGATATTTCAAACTTTTCTTAAAAAACTCACATTTCTCTGGGTTGATCTCCGTAGCCGCCGAAATACTTCCCCTAGGTGCTTTATATGCTCTTCCAAAGTTGTGCTGGTGATGATGATATCATCCAGGTAGGCAAACGCATTTGGTTCCAACTCTGGGCCAATAACACGGTCGAGTGCTCGTTGAAACGTAGCCGGAGCGGAATGGAGACCGAACGGCATCACTTTCCAGTGATACAACCCTCAACCGGGCACGGTAAATGCTGTATACTTCTTGCTATCTTCTTCCATCGGGATTTGCCAATAACCATTTTTGAGGTCCAGACTGCTGATAAAACGCGCGCTACGTAGCCTATCTAAGATATGCTGTATTCTTGGGAGTGGGTACGCATCTGGCACTGAGCGAGCGTTGAACTGCCGATAGTCAACGCAGAGTCTCCATTTGCCGTTCTTCTTCCGGGCTAGAACTATTGGTGCACTGTGTGGGCTGTGGGATGGTTCGATGCAACCCTTCTCTATTAGCTCGTCTACCTCCTTGTTTATGATCTCCTGCATTTTTGGGTTCTTAGGGAAATACCGCTGTTTGATTGGACGGTCATCTCGCATCACTATCTTATGCGTGGCAATGTTGGATACTCCTGTCATCTCTTCGAAAATCTGTAATTCGCGCTTTAGAAACGTACTCACCGCAACGTCACTCCCCACGTCCTTCTCGATACTTGCCCTACCTTCGTCCTCCATCATGGTTGTACACGTTACCATCTCCTGCGCTCTCTCTTCTACTCGTAACGTCATTGTTTCGTTGCCACACCTCAGCTCAAATTTAGCCTTTGCCAGATAATCTGTCCCGATCACCACGCTGTCGACTAACCCAGGCAGAACTAACAACTCACTCTGATGCACTTGATCCCCCAGTTTTACCTCTGCGTCCACTGCCTCCGCTATCCATGCTGCGCTGCCATCGCCCATCACCACTCGTGTATGTATCTTCTTGAGCTTCCGTGCGTCTATTTTCGCCGCTGTCTTCTCGCTGATGAAATTTCGTGTCGCCCCCGTATCTACTGACGCCATGACTTCCTCTCCATCCAGGGTTACTGCAGCCAAGATTCGCCCTTGGGTCTGCCTAAATGTACTTACTGAGTACGAGGTTGGGTTTGTTGAGACGCCACCCCTCGATACCAATGGGGTCTCTGCCCGTTTCCCTGCTGTCCACGACAGCAGTCACGCGTTAGTATACCTACTCGGCCACACTGCCAGCAGAAATCCCTTCGTTCGTTTCGACACCCATGTGCGTAGTGTCCGCTTTCCCCGCATCGCCTGCATGCGTTCCGTGGATCGATGGACCCTTGGTGTGGTGTCGTCGCATGCTCTGGCGTGCTCGCTCGTCGTTGCGCCTCCGCTCTCCGATCTCCTTGCCTCTCATCTTCGTGTATATATTGATAATGCTCGGTTGGTCGTCGCGGCACAAAAGGTTTCGCCGCCGGCCTCAGCAGTTCTTTCTCCGGTATGATGTTCTCGTAGTCCTCGGCCATGCTTACCAGTTCCTCTAAGCTGGTGAACTCACTCCATTTGATGTAAAGCTGGTACTCTCGTCGACAATTACTGTAAATCCGGCTCAGCTTCTGCTCGCCGTTGTAGTCAGCGTGACGCATGAGTGCCTGTAACGATAAAACGTAATCTTTAAACTGCTCACCTGCGCGCTGCGTACGCTGACGGATCTCGTCATCTAGCTTCTCGAAATACCTCGAGCTCAGGAAAAATTTTAGAAAGTCCTTCTTGAAGGCTTCCCACTCTTGCCACTGCCTGTTGTTGTTCCGGTACCACACCAAGGCCTTGTCCTTCAGCAACTCAGGTAACGCTCGTGGGATGGAATCGCGACCAACTTCGTAACTGTCAGCCAGCTCCTCCACCCGTTCAATAAAACATAGCGGGTCCTTGCCACCGTCATATTTCAGACCCCACTTACGTACTCGATCCATTACGTTGGCGTGCGACATCGTGCGCGTCTACTCTGAATTCCCTTGTGTGATCTCCCTGTGATTTAACCACCTGTTATCCTCTTGTTGATTGTACTCCACTAGTGATTATCCTCGTATTGTTACTTGTTTACCATGAGTCTATGTATTCAGAGTCCCTGCTCGGGCGCCATTTGTGACGGACTTTTCCTTGCGCCGGGGTATGCTCAGTCCGTCCAGGATCCCTGTGGAATTAGAGAAGAATCCCTATCGTCTCCTTTTAAAGAGAAAGATCCCGTTTTGTTGTTAAAAAGAAACGTTATAAACTCTTTATTCCGAGATATTCAAACTACCATTAAAGCTATGGCGACGGAAGTGGGAAACCACCGTCGGTTCTACGCCGATGGGGTTGGGAAAACCCCCACCGGGACTACGCTTAAACTAAAAATCTCGGACTACTTCGTAAAGAAAGTGGAGGTGGAGAACCACCACTTCCTCCCAGTCGGTGGAGTTGGTAAAACCCCCACCGAGTATATAGCTTAAGAATACCCTGCTCTTTCTTAAGGTTGCGGAGGTGGAAAAACCACCACAATCCCTCTAACGATGGGGTTGGAAAAACCCCCAATGTTGCTAAAATAAAGAACTCGTGAGATGGAAAAATCCCAGGAGTCCCATTCACCGCTAAACAAGGCGTTAGCAGGCTACTATACCTAGCTGGCTACTGACTCAATTCGCAAAATTTGTCGCCCTTTTATACTTGTCCACGCGCAGGTGGACAGTTATCCTGCAACAATAAACTTTACTTATTATATGTATTTACTTAAGGTATCTTACATTTAACTGTATTATTCTACCCATATATCGCATTATAAGTATTTATCTCCAAATTGCGTATGTAAAGATGCCTCTTGTACTGCCCCCCCTAACATGTGAGTTCGTTGGTACGCATCTCCAGTTAGCTAGCATAGTTATTTTTGTTTTACCTCTGCTGCTTGCTTATTGGGTCTTGTTGTTGTCGACGAGTTGGTTGCCCTTCGTAGGTAACTTGTGTCTAGTACCCACGCTGTGTTGTTGGTATGCTAACGTGACCGCTTCCTAGTACATTGCATTTTTTCGTTTCTCTTTGTGCGATGTCCGCCCCGACGGTTCGCTTTAATGCCCGCTGTGCTTGGTCGCAATGGCTTGGTATACGTATGTTTGTATGTTTTTGGTGTTCTTGCAATGGGAGCTTATGTGTGTTGCTTATTGTATTGCTGTATTCCCAGCATTATTTAAAATTCCAGCCGGTTATGGGTTATCTGTGGAAATTATAATGTTCAACCAAAATATTTTCCGTATGCGGGCAGAGAAAATTATTTTAACGAAGAAATTAGATGTTGTCATGAATGTTTATATGTATATTAGGGTGATTCACAAATGATTATTTTGTATGTGTAAATTTAATTTATATAATTCAGTTTTGTATGTTTTACATGCTATATGTATAAATTCATTGTAATTCAAGTAGGATTTATACATGTTTTAATAAGTTTTGATAAATATTTGTAGGTTCGAATGTGTGGGCTCCAAAGCCGGTGGATTTGGGTCCTCACATTATTACCATTTTGAATGGCCATACGTTTGATTGGAACTTTGCACACGTATCAAGGCTCGATAACAATGCAATAATGTGATGGTGGGGTGACATAAGGTTAACGGACATAAGGTCAATTGAACTTATGACCACCCCAAATGGCCATAGATTTGAAACCTTGCACATAATGTGAAAAACGCATTCCTTTATTAATGATTGAAGTGGATGCAGCGCACATCTACGAAAGAGCATACTGGAGGCCTTTTTTAACACTCTTTTATTAGCTTGGCCATAAGTTTGATGGAAGCTTTGCACACATATCAGGGCTCGATGACAATGCATTAATGTGATGGTGTGGTGACATAAGGTCAACGGTTATAAGGTCAATTGGCCTTATTACCACTTTAAATGGCCATAAGTTTGATTGAAACTTTGAACACGTATCAAGGGTCGATGATAATGCATTAATGTGATGGTGTGGTGACATAAGGTCAACGGCCATAAGGCCAATTGGCCTTATTACCACTTTAAATGGCCATAAGTTTGATTGAAACTTTGGACACGTATCAAGGCTCGATGACAATGCAATAATGTGATGGTGGGGTGACATAAGGTTAACGAACAGAAGGTCAATTGAACTTATGACCACCCCAAATGGCCATAGATTTGAAACCTTGCACATAATAAGTAAGAGTAAATAGCGTCGTGAACGGACGTGTTTTTGCCGTGCTCCGAGTTTTTCTTAACGTTAAATTTAAACTTCAAATTTATATTCAAACTTGTGCTTTTATTTAATATTTAATATTTAATGGCGCATAGCAATTTAAATTGTATAAGTGACATTGATTTTGATAGTTTTTTTCCTGTGCTTTCATATTTTAACTTTTGAATTATAATGCCTTGTTTGTGTGGGTACAGAGGTGATCGCCCACAAACTTCAGTGCAATGTGAAAAATGCCGAGAAATTTATCACTTGAGTTGTGTTGTTGGTAATTTGCCTGCCGAACCCAGACATATAAATACTACTGAAAATATTTACATTTGTGGTTTGTGTGCTCCCGCTCAACAAGACGATTCTATGTCATCGCATAATTCTTCGTTGCTACAACAACAAGCCATACAAGTGCAAATGCAAATTCCGCGCAGTGATAATGATAATTTTGCAGAGTTGAAAATAGTTAACTCTCAACTTCTTTCTGCTGTGACTGCTTTGCAAGAAGATAATGAGTGCTTACGTCAACAAACTGATTCTCTTCAAACCGAAGTTCGTGACTTACATTGTAAGCTCAACGAAAATAACTCAATTTTATCTAATCTGCTCACACAATTTGAAAAATTCATCAATAAGAATAACAACTCTGCTAAATCAATGCAGCTAGCTTCTTCGTGTGTACCAATGGGTGCTTTTTGCTCTGTCGACGTCGTTGCTAATGCTGATATAATATCAGCTGCTACTGCTGCTCATCCACCGCCTAATGATGCCGCTGCTAACATTTCCACTGTGACGCCAACTCCTAACGCCGCTGCTTTGCATATTTCTTCACCTACATCGGGTACTGTTGACAATTCTCCTGCAGATGTTGGTAACCAAAACGAATGGAGAACAGTGCAAAATAAAAAAAAAAAATACAAAGAAGAATTAAAATTAAATCTCAAAACAACAAAGAAAGTGGTTCTAGCAATGCGAATGCTGAAGCAGTTACAAGCTCAATGCCGGATAGTGCTCAAAGCAACAATAATGCTGTCATGGCAAATAACAACATTAGACCCACCCCCAATAATGGTAAACGAAATAATTTGCATTTACTAGCGCAACCTTTAGTTGTTGGGTCGGCCATTAATGGGGATTTAAGTGCTGTTGCGAAACGGAAGTGGTTGCATCTCTCGCCCTTCTCTGCCTCGGTTACATCCGAAAAATTTAAATCGCACATTTCTCAACATACCGGTATAGATGAAAACTCCATCGTTTGTGTTCCGTTGGTATAGGCTGGCGTGGATCCAAAATCTCTGCGGTATATTAATTTTAAGCTGGGTTTTGAGGCCAGCTCACTTTCAAAGCTATTGGTGCCAGAGTTATGGCATTCAAATATAGCTGTGCGTCCATTTAATTTTCATTCAAAAAACGACGAGGTCCAACCGATGTCCAATGGAAATCGGTTGGGTCAGACGGAACAACGAACCGATTAAAAATTTATATGCAAAACATGGCTGGCATTAGAACTAAATCTCAGCTTTTGCGGTTATTCAGTTCCCGCCAGGATTATGATGTCTTCGTTATCGTCGAGACGTGGTTGAATGATAACTTTCATAGCGCGGAGTACTTTGACCCCATGTTATATAACGTCTTTCGCAAGGATAGAAATGCTAACATCACAGGATGTGCTAGAGGTGGTGGAGCTCTTATCTCAGTGCATTGCAAACATCGCGTTTCTGAGGTTGCACTTAATAATAACAATGGGCTGCTTGATCAAGTCTGTGTTCAAATCCGAGGCACCCCAGACTCAATATTTCTGTATGCATCCTATATTCCGCCCAACAGTAGCCATAACCTTGACAAAGCGCATGTTGACAATATTGCTTCCGTAGCTCTGAATAAAATTGGTGGCGATCATCTCTGCGTGCTAAGGGATTTCAACCTTCCTAACATAAATTGGTCTCAAGATATTTCCAGTTCTTCATTAATAGCGGGTGATGTTACCAGCCTGAATGAAATATATGTGATTGATAGCTTTTTAAGCATTGATTTAAGGCAAATTAATTGTTACCCAAATCTACTTGGTCGCACCTTAGATTTAGTATTCTTGAGTAAAAATTTAAATTTCACATTGCTTAAATGCGACTCACCTATTACAAATTCTGACATGCATCATGTACCTACCGTTAGTCATAACGTTTGCATTTTATAGATTTGCCAAAGTCAGTAATGATAAATCAAATTTTTCTTTTAATTTTAAGCGACGCAACATTTTTGACCTGAACAATCTATTTCTGGAAATTAATTGGGATAGCCTGTTTCACAACTTAGACACTAACAGTTCTTTGAGATATTTAAAACTACTGTTGGGACATCTGTAAATGGTCTATTCCTTTGGTTTCCAAAAAAAAGTATAAAGTTCCTTGGCATAATGCAGCCTTGATGAAAATTCGAAATTTGAGGAATAAGTTTTTTCGCAAATTCAAAAATAGTAAAAATATGGTGTTCTTCGCTAAGTATAAAGAGTTTTCACGTGCCTGGATAAATTTTTGATCAGATATTAAATTTTAAGTTTTGAAGAAAACTTAAAAACAAATCCAAAATGTTTTGGAATTTTGTTAACTCGAAAAAATCTGTGTCGAATATTCCCTCCTCTCTCTTCCTTGGCGATAAAGCTGTTGATACTCCAGCTGATGCGGCAAATCTGTTCGCTGAGTTTTTCATGGCCAACTTCGCGTCGGACCCTGATAATAGTGATGACATTAGTTTCAACATACAACCATCGATAAATTTTGGAAATCTTGCACTGCCTTTTGATGATGTCGTTTGTGGCATCTCTCGACTTAAACAGTCATCAAATACCGATGTTGATGGTCTGCCAGCAATTTTATTTAAGCAGTGCGAAGCTCTCGTTTATCCCCTTTTGTTAATATTTAATAGTTCCCTTTCCTCGGGTACTTTCATTGACGCGTGGAAACTGGCTTCTATTACACCTATTTTTAAGAGTGGCAATAAAAATTATATTAGCAACTACAGACCCATTTCAAAACGTTCCGCCACGTCAAAGCTTTTTGAATGCATAATCCAAGAAGAATTACTTTTTTTCGTTAAGAATATTGTATGTCCAGAGCAACATGGCTGTCGTTCCGGACGCTCAACTTTGACAAACTTAGCTATTTTTTCTGATGACTGCATCGCAGCTTTTCAGTCTGGGTGTCAGGTTGACGCAGTATATACGGACTTTTCTAAAGCTTTTGATCGGGTTTCTCATGTAGTCCTGGTTAAGAAGCTGGCCTATATGGGTCTCCACTCAGTTTTTCTAAAATTGATTGAATCATACCTACAAAACCGCAGTTGTGGGGTTGTTGTGGACAACGTGAGGTCTTCGCCTTTCGTTGCCTGTTCTGGTGTCCCACAAGGAAGCATCCTAGGACCACTTTTCTTCATATTGTTCATTAATGACATGCGCTCTTGCTTCTCTGCAGTTAGGTTTCTACTATATGCGGATGATTTAAAAATCTATTCACTTATTCACAGTCGGCATGACTCTGAATTGATGCAATTAGATTTGTATAATTCAAGTACATGGTGTAATAGCAATCGGTTACCTCTTAACTTAAAAAAATGTTTTCATATAATTTTTTCAAAACGCGCTAATGTCATTGATACCTCATCCAGTTATCTAACTCGCCCCTTATAAGGGTTAGTGAAATAAAAGATCTGGGAGTAACTTTTGACTCCAAATTTACTTTCGCAAACCATACTAACCGTTGCATCTCGAAATTGTATGCCATGCTTGCATTTCTAAGCATTTCAAGCGCTCTGGCAGGAATGTTTATGAAAATCCTCTCAAGGAGCATTGGGCAGTCAGTCGCACCGCGAAAAACGTCAAACATAAACGACAGCGACAGAATTAGTCTCCTGTTCTGCAGTGACTTTAAATTAATCAATACGCATCTAGCTTCATAAGTCGGAATGGGTTCAGAGAAGCGTAAGCTGCGCAAAGCAAAATATACGAATACTTTCTGGATCCGCTCAATTCTTGCAATGTGGCACTGATAATACGGCGACCAGATGAAACAGGCATACTCAAGTTTAGAGCGCACAAACGCTGTATACAAAAGCTTTAGCGTGTAACTGCAGAGAAGCAATAGCGCATGTCATTAATGAACAATATGAAGAAAAGTGGTCCTAGGATGCTTCCTTGTGGGACACCAGAACAGGCAACGAAAGGCGAAGACCTCACGTTGTCCACAACAACCCCACAACTGCGGTTTTGTAGGTATGATTCAATTCATTTTAGAAAAACTGAGTGGAGACCCATACAGGCCAGCTTCTTAACCAGGACTACATGAAAAACCCGATCAAAAGCTTTAGAAAAGTCCGTATATACTGCGTCAACCTGACACCCAGACTGAAAAGCTGCGATTCAGTCATCAGCAAAAATAGCTAGGTTTGTCAAAGTTGAGCGTCCGGGAAGAAAGCCATGTTGCTCTGGACATACAATATTCTTAACGAAAAAAAGTAATTCTTCTTGGATTATGCATTAAAAAGCTTTGACGTGGCGGAAAGTTTTGAAATGGGTCTGTAGTTGCTAATATCATTTTTATTGCCACTCTTAAAAATAGGTGTAGCCAGTTTCCACGCGTCAATGAAAGTACCCGAGGAAAGGGAACTATTAAATATTAACAAGAGGGGAAAACGAGAGCTTCGCACTGCTTAAATAAAATTGCTGGCAGGCTATCAACATCGGTATTTGATGACTGTTTAAGTCGAGAGATGCCACAAACGACACCATCAAAAGGCGGTGCAAGATTTCCAAAATTTATCGATGGTTGTATGTTGAAACTAATGTCATCACTATTATCAGGGTCCGACGCGAAGTTGGCCGTGAAAAACACAGCGAACAGATTTGCCGCATCAGCTGGAGTATCAACAGCTTTATCGCCAAGGAAGAGAGAGGAGGGAATATTCGACACAGATTTTTTCGAGTTAACAAAATTCCAAAACGATTTTGGATTTGTTTTTAAGTTTTCTTCAAAACTTAAAATGTAATATCTGTGAAAAAATTTATCCAGGCACGTGAACTTCCTTTCAAATTCTTTATACTTAGCGAAGAACACCATATTTTTACTATTTTTGAATTTGCGAAAAAACTTATTCCTCAAATTTCGAATTTTCATCAAGGCTGCATTATGCCAAGGAACTTAATACTTCTTTTTGGAAACCAAAGGAATGGACCGTTTACAGATGTCCCAACAGTAGTTTTAAATATCTCAAAGAACTGTTAGTGTCTAAGTTGTGAAACAGGCTATCCCAATTAATTTCCAGAAATAGATTGTTCAGGTCAAAAAAGTTGCATCGCTTAAAATTTAAATAAAAATTTGATTTATCATTACTGACTTTGGCAAATCTATAAAATGCAAAAGTTATGACTAACGGTACATGATGCATGTCAGCCTTTGTAATAGGTGAGTCGCATTTAAGCAATGTGAAATTTAAATTATTACTCAAGAATACTAAATCTAAGGTGCGACCAAGTAGATTTGGGTAACAATTAATTTGCCTTAAATCAATGCTTAAAAAGCTATCAATCACATATATTTCATTCAGGCTGGTAACATCACCCGCTATTAATGAAGAACTGGAAGTATCTTGAGACCAATTTATGTTAGGAAGGTAGAAATCCCCTAGCACGCAGAGATGATCGCCACCAATTTTATTCAGAGCTCAGGAAGCAATATTGTCAACATGCGCTTTGTAAAGGTTATGGCTACTGTTGGACGGAATATAGGATGCATACAGAAATATTGAGTCTGGGGTGCCTCGGATTTGAACACAGACTTGATCAAGCAGCCCATTGTTATTATTAAGTGCAACCTCAGAAACGCGATGTTTGCAATGCACTGCGATAAGAGCTCCACCACCTCTAGCATATCCTGTGATGTTAGCATTTCTGTCCTTGCGAAAGACGTTATATAACATGGGGTCAAAGTACTCCGCGCTATGAAAGTTATCATTCAACCACGTCTCGACGATAACGAAGACATCATAATCCTGGCGGGAAGTGAATAACCGCAAAAGCTGAGATTTAGTTCTAATGCCAGCCATGTTTTGCATATACATTTTAATCGGTTCATTTTTCCGTCTGACCCAACCGATTTCCATTGGACATCGGTTGGACCTCGTCGGTTTTGGAATGAAAATTAAATGGACGCACAGCTTTATTTGAAGGCCATAACTCTGGCACCAATAGCTTTGAAAGTGAGCTGGCCTCAAAATCCAGCTTAAAATTAATATACCGCAGAGATTTTGCATCCACGCCAGCCTGTACCAACGGAACACAAACGATGGAGTTTTCATCTATACCGGTATGTTGAGAAATGTGCATTTCAATTTTTCGGATGTAACCGAGGCAGAGAAGGGCGAGAGATGCAACCACTTCCTTCTCCCAACAGCACTTAAATCCCCATTAATGGCCGACCCAACAACTAAAAGTTGCGCTAGTAAATGCAAATTATTTCGTTTACCATTATTGGGGGTGGGTCTAATGTTGTTATTTGCCATGACAGCATTATTGTTGCTTTGAGCACTATCCGGCATTGAGCTTGTACCTGCTTCAGCATTCGCATTGCTAGAACCACTTTCTTTGTTGTTTTGAGATTTAATTTTAATTCTTCGTTTGTATTTTTTTTATTTTGCACTGTTCTCCATTCATTTTGGTTACCAACAATTGCAGGAGAATTGTCAACAGTACCCGATGTAGGTGAAGAAATTTGCAAAGCAGCGGCGTTAGGAGTTGGCGTCACAGTGGAAATGTTAGCAGCGGCATCATTAGGCGGTGGATGAGCATCAGTAGCAGCTGATATTATATCAGCATTAGCAACGACGTCGACAGAGCAAAAAGCACCCATTGGTACACACGAAGAAGCTGGCTGCATTGATTTAGCAGAGTTGTTATTGTTATTGATGAATTTTTCAAGTTGTGTGAGCAGATTAGATAAAATTGAGTTATTTTCGTTGAGCTTACAATATAAGTCACGAACTTCGGTTTGAAGAGAATCAGTTTGTTGACGTAAGCAGAAAGAAGTTGAGAGTTAACTATTTTCAACTCTGCAAAATTATCATTATCCCTGCGCGGAATTTGTATTTGCACTTGTATGGCTTGTTGTTATAGTAACGAAGAATTATGCGAAGACATAGAATCGTCTTGTTGAGCGGGAACACCCAAACCACAAATGTAAATATTTTCAGCAGCATTTATATGGCTGGGTTCGGCAGGCAAATTACCAACAACACAACTCAAGTGATAAATTTCTCGGCATTTTTCACATTGCACTGAAGTTTGGCCGCGATCAACTCTATGCCCACACAAACAAGGCATTATAATTCAAATGTTAAAATATGAAAGCACAGAAAAAAAACTAACAAAATCAATGTCACTTATACAATTTTATTTGCTATGCGCCATTAAATATTAAATAAAAGCACAAGTTTGAATATAAATTTGAAGTTTAAATTTAAAGTTAAGAAAAACTCGGAGCACGGCAAAAACACGTCCGTTCACGACGCTATTTACTCTTACTTATTATGTGCAAGGTTTCAAATCTATGGCCATTTGGGGTGGTCATAAGTTCAACTGACCTTATGTCCGTTAACCTTATGTCACTCCACCATCACATTATTGCATTGTCATCGAGCCTTGATACGTGTGCAAAGTTTCAATCAAACTTATGGCCATTTAAAGTGGTAATAAGGCCAATTGGCCTTATGGCCGTTGATCTTATGTCACCACACCATCACATTAATGCATTATCATCGACCCTTGATACGTGTGCAAAGTTTCAATCAAACTTATGGACATTTAAAGTGGTAATAAGGCCAATTGACCTTATGGCCGTTGATCTTATTACCACTTTGAATGTCCATAAGTTTGATTAAAACTTTGCACTCGTATCAAGGCTCGATGACATTGCATTAATGTGATGGTGTGGTGACATAAGGTCAACGGCCATAAGGTCAATTGGCCTTATTACCACTTTGAATGGCCATACGTTTGATCGAAACCTTGCACACGTATTAAGGCTCGATGACAATGCAATAATGTGATGGTGGGGTCACATAAGGTTAACGGACATAAGGTCAATTGAACTTGAGACCAACCCAAATGGCCATAGATTTGAAACCTTGCACATAATGCGAAAAACGAATTCCTTTATTAATGATAGAATTGGATGCATGGCACATCTACGAAAGAGCATACTCGAGACCTTTTTAACACGCTTTTATTAGCTTGGCCTGTATGTAACGGACTCTTTGTGTTTAGTTTTCGCAGGTTTCTAGAAGTCTGATTAATTTGAAACTTTGCATACGTATCAAGCACCGATGACAATGCATTAATGTGATGGTGTGGTGACATAAGATCAACGGCCATAAGGTCAATTGGCCTTATTACCCCTTTGAATGGTCATAAGTTTGATTGAAACTTTGCACACGTATCAGGGGTCGATGACAATGCATTAAGTTGATGGTGTAGTGACATAAGTTCAACGGGCATAAGGTCAATTGGCCTTATTACCCCTTTGAATGGTCATAAGTTTGATTGAAACTTTGCACACATATCAGGGCTCGATTAGAATGCATTAATGTGATGGTTTCGTGACATAAGGTCAACGGCCATAAGGTCAATTGGCCTTATTACCCCTTTGAATGGTCATAAGTTTGATTGAAACTTTGCACACGTATCAGGGGTCGATGACAATGCATTAAGTTGATGGTGTAGTGACATAAGTTCAACGGGCATAAGGTCAATTGGCCTTATTACCAATTTGAATGGCCATAAGTTTGATTGAAACTTTGCACACATATCAGGGCTCGATTAGAATGCATTAATGTGATGGTTTCGTGACATAAGGTCAACGGCCATAAGGTCAATTGGCCTTATTACCCCTTTGAATGGTCATAAGTTTGATTGAAACTTTGCACACGTATCAGGGGTCGATGACAATGCATTAAGTTGATGGTGTAGTGACATAAGTTCAACGGGCATAAGGTCAATTGGCCTTATTACCACTTTGAATAGCCATAAGTTTAATTGAAACTTTCCACACGTATCAGGGCTCGATGACAATGCATTAATGTGATGGTGTGGTGACATAAATTCAACGCCATAAAGCCAATTGGCCTTATTACCAATTTGAATGGCCATAGGTTTGATGGAAACTTTGCACACGTATCAAGGGTCGATGACAATGCATTAATGTGATGGTGTGGTGACATCAGATCAACGGCCATAAGGTCAATTGGCCTTATTACCACTTTGAATGGCCACAAGTTTGATTGAAGCTTTGCACACGTATCAGGGCTCGATGACAATGCAATAATGTGATGGTGGGGTGACATAAGGTTAACGGACATAAGGTCAATTGAACTTATGACCACCCCAAATGGCCATAGATTTGAAACCATAATAATGCGAAAAACGCATTCCTTTATTAATGATAGAAGTGGATGCAGCGCACATCTACGAAAGAGCATACTCGAGCCCTTTTTTAACACGCTTTTATTAGCTTGGCCTGTATGTAACGGAATCTTTGAGCTTAATTTTCACCGGTTTCTAGAAGTCTGATTAATTTGAAGCTTTGCGTACGTATCAAGGACCGATGACAATGTATTAGTGTGATGGTGTGGTGACATAAGGGCAGCGGTCATAAGGTCAATTGGCCTTATTACCACTTTGAATGGCCACAAGTTTGATTGAAACTTTGCACACATATCAAGGCTCGATGACAATGCATTAATGTGATGGTGTGGCGACATAAATTCAACGCCATAAAACCAATTGGCCTTATTACCAATTTGAATGGCCATAGGTTTGATGGAAACTTTGCACACGTATCAAGGGTCGATGACAATGCATTAATGTGATGGTGTGGTGACATCAGATCAACGGCCATAAAGTCAATGGCCTTATTACCAATTTGAATGGCCATAGGTTTGATTGAAACTTTGCACACATATCAGGGCTCGATGAGAATGCATTAATGTGATGGTTTCGTGACATAAGGTCAACGGCCATAAGGTCAATTGGCCTTATTACCACTTTCAATGGTCATAAGTTTGATTGAAACTTTGCACACGTATCAGGGGTCGATGACAATGCATTAATGTGATGGTGTGGTGAAATAAGATCAACGGCCATAAGGTCAATGGCCTTATTACCAATTTGAATAGCCATAAGTTTGATTGAAACTTTGCAGACATATCAGGGCTCGATGAAAATGCATTAATGTGATGGTTTCGTGACATAAGGTCAACGGCCATAAGGTCAATTGGCCTTATTACCACTTTGAATGGTCATAAGTTTGATTGAAACTTTGCACACGTATCAAGGCTCGATGACAATGCAATTATGTGATGGTGGGGTGACATAAGGTTAATGGACATAAGGTCAATTGAACTTATGACCACCCCAAATGGCCATAGATTTGAAACCATAATAATGCGAAAAACGCATTCCTTTATTAATGATAGAAGTGGATGCAGCGCACATCTACGAAAGAGCATACTGGAGCCCTTTTTTAACACGCTTTTATTAGCTTGGCCTGTATGTAACGGAGTCTTTGAGCTTAATTTTCACCGGTTTCTAGAAGTCTGATTAATTTGAAGCTTTGCGTACGTATCAAGGACCGATGACAATGTATTAGTGTGATGGTGTGGTGACATAAGGGCAGCGGTCATAAGGTCAATTGGCCTTATTACCACTTTGAATGGCCACAAGTTTGATTGAAACTTTGCACACATATCAAGGCTCGATGACAATGCATTAATGTGATGGTGTGGTGACATAAATTCAACGCCATAAAGCCAATTGGCCTTATTACCAATTTGAATGGCCATAGGTTTGATGGAAACTTTGCACACGTATCAAGGGTCGATGACAATGCATTAATGTGATGGTGTGGTGACATCAGATCAACGGCCATAAGGTCAATTGGCCTTATTACCACTTTGAATGGCCACAAGTTTGATTGAAACTTTGCACACGTATCAGGGCTCGATGACAATGCAATAATGTGATGGTGGGGTGACATAAGGTTAACGGACATAAGGTCAATTGAACTTATGACCACCCCAAATGGCCATAGATTTGAAACCATAATAATGCGAAAAACGCATTCCTTTATTAATGATAGAAGTGGATGCAGCGCACATCTACGAAAGAGCATACTGGAGCCCTTTTTTAACACGCTTTTATTAGCTTGGCCTGTATGTAACGGAGTCTTTGAGCTTAATTTTCACCGGTTTCTAGAAGTCTGATTAATTTGAAGCTTTGTGTACGTATCAAGGACCGATGACAATGCATTAATGTGATGGTGTGGTGACATAAGGTCGACGGTCATAAGGTCAATTGGCCTTATTACCACTTTGAATGGACATAAGTTTGATTGAAACTTTGCACTCATATCAGGGCTCGATGACAATGCATTATTGTGATGGTGTGGTGAAATAAGGTCAACGGCCACAAGGTCAATTGGCCTTATTACCACTTTGAATGGCCATCAGTTTGATTGAAACTTTGCACACGTATCAAGGCTCGATGACAATGCATTAATGTGATGGTGTTGTGACATAAGGTCAACGGCCATAAGGTCAACTGGCCTTATTACCACTTTGAATGGCAATAAGTTTGATTGAAACTTTGCACACGTATCAAGGCTCGATGACAATGCAATAATGTGATGCTGAGGTCACATAAGGTTAACCGACATAAAGTCAATTGAACTTGTGACCACCCCAAATGGCCATAGATTTGAAACCTTGCACATAATGCGAAAAACCTATTCGTTCATTAACACATTTTTATTAGCGTGGCCTGTAAGTAACGGAATCTTTGAGCTTAATTTTCACCGGTTTCTAGAAGTCTGTGTAATTTGAGACTTTGCACACGTATCAAGGACCGATAACAATGTATTAATGTGGTGGTGCGGTGACATAAGGGCAACGGCCGTAAGGTCAATTGGCCTTATTACCACTTTGAATGGCCATAAGTTTGATTGAAACTTTGCACACATATCAAGGCTCGATGACAATGCAATAATGTGATGGTGAGGTGACAGAAGGTTAACGGACATAAGGTCAATTGAACTTATGACCACCCCAAATGGCCATAGATTTGAAACCTTGCACATAATGTAAAAAACGCGTTCCTTTATTAATGATAGAAGTGGATGCAGCGCACATCTACGAAAGAGCATACTGGAGCCCTTTTTTAACACGCTTTTATTAGCTTGGCTTGTATGTAACGGAATCTTTGAGTTTAGTTTTCACGGGTTTCTAGAAGTCTGATTAATTTGAAACTTTGCATACGTATCAAGGACCGATGACAATGCATTAATGTGATAGTGTGGTGACACAAGGTCAACACATATCCAGGCTCGATGACAATGCAATAATGTGATGGTGGGGTGACATAAGGGTAACGGACATAAGATCAATTGAACTTATGACCACCCCAAATGGCCATACATTTGAAACTTTGCACATAATGCGAAAAACTCATTCCTTTATTAATGATAGAAGTGGATGCAGCGCACATCTACGAAAGAGCATACTGGAGGGCGTTTTTAACATGCTTTTATTAGCTTGGCCTGTATGTAACGGAATCTTTGAGCTTAATTTTCACCGGTTTCTAGAAGTCTGATTAATTTGAAACTTTGCATACGTATCAAGGACCGATGACAATGCATTAATGTGATGGTGTGTTGACATAAGGGCAACGGCCATAAGGTCATTTGGCCTTATTACCACTTTGAATGGCCATAAGTTTGATTGAAACTTTGCACACATATCAAGGCTCGATGACAGTGCATTAATGTGTTGGTGTGGTGACATAAGGTCAACGGCCATAAGGTCAATTGGCCTTAATTGGTGACTTTAACTTGCCAACAGTTAGTTGGGTTAATATAAGTGATTCAAACTTTTTAACTCCCACTGCTCAACATGAGTTTCTCAATTGCTTGCTAGACTCATCTCTTTTACAGATTAACAATGTTCCAAATAGTGGAAATAAAATGCTGGATTTAGTATTTGTGGATGGCTCGGTGGGTACTGCCCTTACGCAAATACCACCTTTATCCCTTCCAGAAGACCCTCTTCACCCTACGCTAGAGATATCACTTGATATCAGCCTACCCCGTAGGATTCAAGTACAGTCTCGTCCCCGATCTAGATGCTTCTACAAAGCGAATTTCATTATGCTCAATGATCTGTTGGCTTCCCCTGATTGGTCGGATCTCTATGCTTGCACTGATGTCGATTCGGCTATCTCTATATTTTACAGTACGCTTGATAGCTTCTTTGATACCTGCATTCCTACTCGCTATACCCTATGTTCGAATAAGCCCCCTTGGTTTTCAAGGCAACTTATCAGACTTAATAACATCAAATCTAGGCTTTATAAGAGGTTCAAGAAATCTGGAGCATCTGCAGACCTCTCTAAATATCTAATAGCTCGTTCTAAATTTCACCGTCTTAATCAGCTTTGTTATAAAAATTACTTGAGTTGTTGTAAAGCCCAATTTTTTAGAAATCCAAAAAGTTTTACAGTTTCGTAAATTCAAAGCGGAAAACTTCTGGGTATCCTTCCTCATTAACCTTTGGAGGTAAAAAAGCTTGCACCGATGACGACGTTGCTGAACTATTTTCTGAGTTCTTTAAGTCCACGTATTCATCCAGTGGTTTTCATTCTGGTCAATATCCCTATCGCTTAGATAGCTCGAATTACATTAGGAATCCTATTATTGATGGTAATATTGTTCTTCAGAGTCTTCAATCTTTGAAGCCCACCTTTTCTCCGGGACCGGACGGTGTTCCTAGTTGCGTGCTTAGGTACTGCGCCGAAAACATGTATGAGCCTATTTTAAAATTATTTGAGCTATCTCTGGGATCTGCGTCATTCCCGGCACTTTGGAAACAGTCTTTTATTATACCCCTGCATAAAAAAGGTAGTAGGTCAAAAGTTGAAAACTACAGGGGTATTGCTAAACTTTCAGTCATTCCTAAAGTCTTTGAACAGATTGTCACCAATCAACTGCAATATCAGTGTTCTAGTCTTTTATCTCCATGTCAACACGGTTTTATTCGTCAAAGGTCTACCACTACAAATTTGCTTGTATTCACCTCTATAGTTATGGAAGGATTTTTAGCGAACAAGCAAACGGATGTCATCTACACGGACTTCAGCAAAGCATTTGATACCGTCAACCACGAGTTGCTTATTCATAAGCTTGATTTACTGGGCTTTCCGTTTCACCTATTAATGTGGCTGAAAAGCTATCTTTCTAACCGGACCCAAAAAGTCCTGTTCAAGTGCAATCTGTCGGAATCGTTCGGAGTTTCCTCCGGCGTACCCCAGGGAAGTCATCTAGGCCCTTTGCTCTTTGCACTTTTCATTAATGACTTGCCACAGACAATATTATATTCCCATACTATAATGTATGCGGATGATGTAAAACTTTGCTACACTTACTGTCCTACCGATTTGAGTTCCTTGGATCTTCTTCAGGCCGACTTGGACTCGTTCCAATGTTGGTGCACAACAAATTTACTAGCTTTAAATTGCTCTAAATGTAAGCATATGACATTTCACCGAGTGAAGCCAGCATTGAAATCTTATGTAATAGATGGTACGCCTTTATAGCGTATATCTATTGCAAATGATCTAGGTGTCCTTTTTGATCCGAAATTGAATTTTAACATGCATATTTCATCTATAGCCAACAAAGCGTTGGGTTTGCTTGGATTTGTTAAAAGATGGGCTAAAGAGTTCGATGATCCGTACCTCACTAAGGTTCTTTACACATCGCTGGTTCGTCCAATACTCGAGTATTGCTCATGCGTTTGGTCCCCTGTTTCTCAAAAGCATATAAAGCGTCTTGAGTCAGTTCAAAAGCAATTTTTGATATTTGCATTGCGCGGCCTTAATTGGGACTCAAGTCTCCACCTTACTCCATACAGAAGTAGACTTCTTCTTATTAACTTACCCACTCTGGAAAATCGGAGAATATTACTGGGGGTATTGTTCATCCATAAGCTCATTATTGGAGAAATTGATTCCGCGGACCTCCTCAGCCGCTTGATTTTTGCGGTTCCCCCTAGAGTATCCAGACACTACGTTCCTTTCTATTTACCCCTTTGTCGACGAAACTTTGCTAAAAATAATCCTCTTCTTATCTGGTGCGCGCACTACAATGACTTGTATAGCTGCATCAGTCTTGAATGTACTTTTGCCACTATACGTAATGCAATACTTGCCTATCTAATTTAAGAGATACAAGCTAATTTAATTTGCCGGCATTTTATTACTTCGATAAAAAACAGGAACTGTCTCGCTTAAGGATGGAGGAACATTTATCAACATGTATCATTAAGAAGGAACAAGGCAGTACTGTGTTGATTGGAATCTGGTGCATTCCAACAACGTAAAAAACATGCTTTTTCATGAGTCACTGACCGGAATCGTATGCATTCCGGCAGTATAATCTTATGGGTCAGGCATCGAGCTGATTGGAATCCGGTGCATTCCAACAACACAGGTCATGTTACTTTTTTATGCCTTGTGATGGCGTATCCTCATTACACTACTCTTAGCACTGCCGGATTCCCATGACATGCTGATTGGAATCTTGTTGCATTCCAACAGGGAGATTGGAATCCACAGCATTCCGAAATCATGCTGAGCGGAATCTGATGCATTCCGCCAGTATAAGATTTCGGCATAAGATCTTATTTCTGCTCATATTTCTTATTATTATTATATTCTGAAATTAAATAGTAATGTTCATTAATATTTCTTTGTTTGTAATATAACATTGTTGAAAGCTCGATATATCTTAAATTTTATCTTTTGAGTTGTATATTTATATATCTTTTATATTATGCAGTCGACCATAGTTTGTCGTCGACTTTAAATAATAAATAAATAAATAAATAAATAAATAAATAAATTACCACTTTGAATGGCCTTAAGTTTGATTGAAACTTTGCACATCTATCAAGGGTCGATGACAATGCATTAATGTGATGGTGTGGTGACATAAGGTCAACGGCCATAAGGCCAATTGGCCTTATTACCACTTTGAATGGCCATAAGTTTGATTGAAACTTTGCACACGTATCAAGGCTTGATGACAATGCAATAATGTGATGGTGGGGTGACATAAGGTTAACGGACATAAGGTCAATTGAACTTATGACCCCCCCAAATGGTCATAGATTTGAAACCTTGCACATAATGCAAAAAACTCATTCCTTTATTAATGATAGAAGTGGATGCATGGCACATCTACGAAAGAGCATACTGGAGCCCTTTTTTAACACGCTATTATTAGCTAGGCCTGTATCTATGTAACGGAATCTTTGAGCTTAATTTTCACCGGTTTCTAGATGTCTGATTAATTTGAAATTTTGCATACGTATCAAGGACCGATGACAATGCATTAATGTGATGGTGTGGTGACATAAGGGCAACGGCCATAAGGTCATTGGCCTTATTACCACTTTGAATGGCCATAAGTTTTATTGAAACTTTGCACACGTATCAAGGCTCGATGACAATGCATTAATGTGATGGAGTGGTGACATAAGGTCAACGGACATAAGGTCAATTGGCCTTATTACCACTTTGAATGGCCATAAGATTGATTAAAACTTTGCACTCGTATCAAGGCTCGATGACATTGCATTAATGTGATGGTGTGGTGACATAAGGTCAACGGCCATAAGGTCAATTGGCCTTATTACCACTTTGAATGACCATAAGTTTGATTGAAACTTTGCACACGTATCAAGGCTCGATGACAATGCAATAGTGTGATGGTGGCGTCACATAAGGTTAACGGATATAAGGTCAATTGAACTTGTGACCACCCCAAATGGCCATAGATTTGAAACCTTGCACATAATGCGAAAAACTCATGCCTTTATTAATGATAGAAGTGGATGCATGGCACATCTACGAAAGAGCATACTCGAAACCTTTTTAACACGCTTTTATTATTTTGGCCTGTATGTAACGGAATCTTTGGGTTTAATTTTCACGGGTTTCTAGAAGTCTGATTAATTTGAAACTTTGCATACGTATCAAGGACCGATGACAATGCATTAATGTGATGGTGTGGTGATATGAGGTCAACGGCCGTTAGATCAATTGGCCTTATTGCCACTTTGAATGGCCATAAGTTTGATTGAAACTTTGCACACGTATCAGGGGTCGATGACAATGCATTAATGTAATGGTATGGTGACATAAGGTCAACGGCCATAAGGTCAATTGGCCTTATTACCACTATGAATGGCCATAAGTTTGATTGAAACTATGCACACATATCAAGGCTCGATGACAATGCAATAATGTGATGGTGGGGTGACATAAGGTTAACGGACATAAGGTCAATTGAACTTATGACCACCCCAAATGGCCATAGATTTGAAACCTTGCACATAATGCGAAAAATGCGTTCCTTTATTAATGATAGAAGTGGATGCAGCGCACATCTACGAAAGAGCATACTGGAGCCCTTTTTAACACGCTTTTATTAGCTTGGCCTGTATTAACGGAATTTTTGAGTTAAATTTTCACGGGTTTCTAGAAGTCTGATTAATTTGAAACTTTGCATACGTATCAAGGACCGATGACAATGCATTAATGTGATGGTGTGGTGACATAAGGGTAACGGACATAAGGTCAATTGGAATTACGACCAACCCAAATGGCCATAGATTTGAAACCTTGCACATAATGTGAAAAACGCATTCCTTTATTAATGATAGAAGTGGATGCAGCGCACATCTACGAAAGAGCATACTGGAGGCCTTTTTTAAGACGCTTTTATTAGCTTGGCCTGTACGTAACGGAATCTTTGAGCTTATTTTTCACCGGTTTCTAGAAGCCTGATTAATTTGAAACTTTGCATACGTATCAAGGACCGATGACAATGCATTAATGTGATGGTGTGGTGACATAAAGGCAACGGCCATAAGGTCATTTGGCCTTATTACGACTTTGAATGGCCATAAGTTTTATTGAAACTTTGCACACACATCAAGGCTCGATGACAATGCATTAATGTGATGGTGTGGTGATATAAGGTCAACGGCCATAAGGACAATTGGCCTTATCACCACTTTTAATGGCCATAAGTTTGATTGAAACTTTGCACACGTATCAAGGGTCGATGATAATGCATTAATGTGATGGTGTGGTGACATAAGGTCAACGGCCATAAGGCCAATTGTCCTTATTACCACTTTGAATGGCCATAAGTTTTATTAAAACTTTGCACACGTATCAAGGCTTGATGACAATGCAATAATGTGATGGTGGGGTGACATAAGGTTAACGGACAAAAGGTCAATTGAACTTATGACCACCCCAAATGGCATTAGGTTTGAAACCTTGCACATAATGCGAAAAACTCATTCCTTTATTAATGATAGAAGTGAATGCATGGCACATCTACGAAAGAGCATACTGGAGCCCTTTTTTAACACGCTATTATTAGCTTGGCCTGTATCTATGTAACGGAATCTTTGAGCTTAATTTTCACCGGTTTCTAGAAGTCTGATTAATTTGAAACTTTGCACACGTATCAAGGACTGACGACAATGCATTAATGTGATGGTGTGGTGACATAAGTTCGACGGCCATAAGTTCAATTGGCCTTATTACCACTTTGAATGGCCATAAGTTTGGTTGAAACTTTGCACACGTATCAAGGCTCGATGACAATGCATTATTGTGATGGGGTGGTGAAATAAGGTCAACGGCCACAAGGTCAATTGACCTTATTACCACTTTGAATGGCCATAAGTTTGATTGAAACTTTGCATACGTATCAAGGACCGATAACATTGTATTAATGTGATGGTGTGGTGACATAGGGGCAACGGCCATAAGGTCAATTGGCTCTATTACCACTTTGAATGGCCATAAGTTTGATTGAAACTTTGCACACATATCAAGGCTCGATGACAATGCAATAATGTGATGGTGGGGTGACATAGGGTTAACGGACATAAGGTCAATTGGAATTACGACCAACCCAAATGGCCATAGATTTGAAACCTTGCACAGAATGCGAAAAACGCGTTCCTTTATTAATGATAGAAGTGGATGCAGCGCACATCTACGAAAGAGCATACTGGAACCCTTTTTAACACGCTTTTATTAGCTTGGCCTGTATGTAACGGAATCTTTGAGTTTAATTTTTACGGGTTTCTAGAAGTCTGTTAATTTGAAACTTTGCATACGTATCAAGGCTCGATGACAATGCATTATTGTGATGGGGTGGTGAAATAAGCTCAATGGCCATAAGGTCAAATGGCCTTATTACCACTTTGAATGGCCATAAGTTTCATTGAAACTTTGCACACATATAAGGACTCGATGATTAATGTGATGGTGTGGTGACATAAGGTCAACGGCCATAAGGTCAATTGGCCTTATTGCCACTTTGAATGGCCATAAGTTTGATTGAAACTTTGCACACATATCAAGGCTCGATGACAATGCATTAATGTGATGGTGTGGTGACATAAGGTCAGCGGCCGTAAGGTCAATTGGCCTTATTACCACTTTGAATGGCCATAAGTTTGTTTGAAACTTTGCACACGTATCAAGGGTCGATGACAATGTATTAATGTGATCGTGTGGTGACATAAGGTCAACGGCCATAAGGTCAATTTGCCTTATTATCGCTTTGAATGGCCATAAGTTTGATTTAAACTTTGCACACGTATCAAGGCTCGATGACAATGCAATAATGTGATGGTGTGGTGACATAAGGTCAACGGCGATAAGGTCAATTGGCCTTATTACCACTTTGGATGGCCATAAGTTTGATTGAAACTTTACACACGTATCAAGGCTCGATGACAATGCATTATTGTGATGGTGTGGTGACATAAGGTCAACGGCCATAAGGTCAATTGGCCTTATTACCACTTTGAATGCACCGTAGCGAGCGCGGCCTCGATCCACTTCCACTGTTGTTTCGGGATCCTACCATCTTCACTGCTCTCATCTATAATGCCAATGATTTGCCGACCCTTGGCAATTTCGGCAAAAGACCGCGTCCAGCCTCCCTGCGTCTTGGCCCTTTTCGGTGCCGTGGGGTTGGATTCATCCATGGACCACTGGCGTTTCGAGGTTTCATCACTCTCGACTAAAACTTTTAAGATCGCGGGTTCGAATCGAGCTCAAGGCCTAACAATAATTTTTTATCATTATTATTGTTATGATACATTTTTTCTTAATTGAAAAAATTTTTAAATTAGAATAGAAGAATTAAGAAAAATTTATCATAACAATAATAATGGTAAAAATTATTGTTAGGCCTTGAGCTCGATTCGAACCCGCGATCTTTAAAATCAGTAGGCCGATATAACAACAAAAATTGTTAATACATCCCAGAGCACGGGGAAAAAGTGTCAATAAAATATGACACTATGGCAGCATTGCCAACAAACAAAGTCCAATTTTCACAGCCATTCGGCAACAGATGTGGCAGTGTTGTGAATATCAATTGGCACGAACCAGAATAGAAGTAGGATTAATGAAGACAAACAAAAAACCGCTGTGATGGCTGAATGGTTATAGCAGCGGCGCCTAAACGTTGCCGATGAAGGAATTTAGCAGTTCCCGAGTAGTAAACCAATCATTAAATTGAGTTGTTTTATGCAAGTATCAAAAACAACCAAAGATCTATACAACGAGCTTTGGCAGTTGTCTAAATTTTTTCTTTTGCCGAGTTGATTTCTATAACATAACTTTATTAAATATAATTTATATACAAAAACGTGGAGGGTAAAGTGCTATACGTATCTTTTTCTTTCGGCGGTCAAATCGAGAAGAAGCAAAAGAGGTTGTCCGCTTTTTTAGCTGTCATTGACAGTTCTTACTGTTAGTGTTGTAAAGTATTAAAATACATGTTAATTTGTTTAGATACATATCACACCTCCCCCTTTAATTTACAATATTAAAAGTTTTATGTGGATCTAAAATCTGGAGCCGTGAAACGGTTCACCTGTTTTCGGGAACGGCTGCTTTTGCGAATTGGCATACCTGCGGTTGGCGTTGTTGGCTGCTCCACTAATGAGCTAGGAATAGTTTGCGGTGATAAGTTCTGCGAATTGCTTGACTGAGAAACTGGCTGTTCTTTACTGGCTGAACTATTTTCGGTGTCTTCCAAATTCCTTTCTGAGCTAGCTTGGTGTTGGTTGTCGGATAACCCTAATTCAGGTGTATTTACCAACGGCGGAGGTAAGTTGGAACCGGGTGCCTGATCAGAATCCGTTTTCGATCTTGGTTTGAGTTGGTTAATATGACGCTTGATTTTGCCTGTTTTGGTGTTTACCATAAACATCATTCTACCTATCGGATGAATTATGGTACCTTTGATCCATTTGCCCCCTTTTGCATAATTTCTGGCCTATACTAGTTGATTTGGCTCAAATCTGTGTGCGTTGGTGCTTGCACGTTTTTTCTGAGCTGATGTCTCAAATAATTGAGTTAACATTGTTCTAACCGATCTGCCATGCAGGAGTTCTGCAGGCGTTTTCCCTTTAGCATTTGGGGTAAAACGATAAGTTGCCAGATATTTTACTACGGCGGTTTTGATTGTTAGGCCGGCATTTATATTTTTTCGGACAGCTGCTTTAAAGCTTTGCACAAAACGTTCAGCAAGCCCATTTGACGCAGGGTGAAATGGCGCTGTCGTTATGTGAGTGACACCATGTTCTTTGCAAAATTGTTCAAAGCTGTCGGACGTCAGCTGTGGTCCATTGTCGCTAACAATAGTCACCGGGAAACCTTCAATAGCAAAAATAGCTGTTAGTGCAAGTATGGTATTATCCGTTGTAGTCGACGGTAATTGTGTTACATATGGAAATTGCGAATAAGCATCTACACAGATAAGCCACATTGAATTAAATATTGGGCCGGCGAAATCAATGTGGACTCTTTCCCAAGGACCTTTTGCTTCTGGCCAGCTGAGATATTCGCGTGCAGGCGCCGGATTAGCCATTTTGCAGATGACGCATTCACGTGCTACCTTTGCAATGTCATCGTCTATTTTTGGCCACCAGACGTGATGTCGAGCCAGCTGTTTCATTCTGACGATTCCCCAGTGCCCCTCGTGTAACAATTGCAAAATTTTGATTTTAAAGTTTTTGGAATGATAATTCGATTTACCTCACTGTTTAAGCACAACAAATTTTTGTAGATGGTTAACGAAAACCTACGCTGAAAGTATGGTTGGATGTCCGTATCCCCCGGAGATAACTTTTCAGGCCAGCCCTTTTCGACAAAGTTACGGACTTTTGTAAGGGTGCCATCTTGAATTGTATGCTTTCCAATAACATCTGCATCGATTGGTGTTTTAATTTCTGAAATATTATGGCAAGCTTCACTTAAGTCGAATTGTTCATCGGTACTCACGGGTAACCGAGAAAGTGCGTCGGCATTACCATGTGCATGTGTGTTGCGGTATTTGATGCTGAAGTTGTACGCCATTAAAATTAAATCCCAACGTTGTAAACGGTGCGACGTCATTTGTGGCAGACTTTTACTTGGATTGAAAATATGTACAAGTGGCTTATGGTCAGTAATGAGGACAAACTTCCGACCATACAAGTATTGGTGAAACTTTTGAATACCATAAACAATGGCGAGACCCTCCTTCTCAATTTGACTGTATTTAAGTTGGTGCTTATCCAACGTTTTCGACGCGAAAGCAATCGGACGTTCACTTCCATCCGGATTGATGTGCGATAAGACAACGCCAATTCCAAAAGACGATGCATCCGCGGCAAGGCTTAGTGGTAACTTCTCACTAAAATGTTCTAACTGTGTAGCATTGATAATATGTGCCTTCAAGGCAGTAAAAGACTCTTGCTGTGTAGTACCCCACACAAATTTCACATTTTTACGACGTAACATGTTGAGTGGCGCTGCTAGCTGGGAAAAATTCGGTATGAAGTTGCAATAGTAGTTTATTTTACCTACAAAAGCTTCTAATTGCGCCAAGTTACTAGGCGGTTTAAGCAATTTAATAGCTTGTACCCCTGAGTCATCTGGGAGTATTCCCTTTGCGCTAATTTTTCTACCCAAATACTCTATTTCTTTCTTCAAAAAGAAACATTTCTGCTTTTTGCATTTTATGCCATTGTCTTTTAATACCTTCATGACTTGCTCTAGGCGACCCATGTGTTCTTCAATTGACGGTGCGGTTATAATTATATCGTCTAAATAATTACCACATCCTTCTATGCCATGGAGGAGTTGTTCCAGATAGCGCTGAAAAATTGCGGGCGCACTGGCGATGCCATATGGCAGTCGTTGGTACTGAAAGAGGCCTAAAGGAGTGTTCACTACCATCATTTGCTTTGACTCTTCATCTATTTCCATCTGTAAATAGGCATCTTTCAGATCTATTTTGGAAAAATGAGTGCCCCGACGAATGGTGTGTAACAACTCTTCGCGTTTTGGCAAGGGGTATTGTTCAATTTCTAATTGCGAATTAACCGCAATTTTAAAATCGCCACAGATTCTCACTGAGCCATCAGGCTTTGGTGCTAATACAATTGGTGACGCCCAATTGCTAAATTTGATGGGTTTCCAAATACCTGCTTTGATAAGTCTATCAGCTTCTTCACGAAACTTTGTTTTAATTTCTGGCCTGCTTTTAAAAAATTTGGGCGTAGCCGTAGCTTTCATTTGAATCGTTGCTTTAAAGTTTTGTATCGAACCTGAGGTAGTATTGTCAAAAATATCGTGGTATTTCTTACACAATTCGTTTATTTGTTGTGAATAAGCTTCCATTTTGGAAACGTTGGCTATTTCGGTAATCTCAAAACCAAATTCTCTGAAAAGGTCTAAACCAAAAAGATTGTAAGAATTTTCTACATTTGCTACCATTATCACAATACTTTTCTGCTTGTTTCCACACCTAGCTTCGGTGTGTAATTCACCAAAAATTGGAATTGGCTTCTGCCCAAATGCGTACAAACTCTTGGTGCACTCTACCAATTTTGGTTGGTTCAATAAATCGTATGTTTTTCTATTTATTATTGACACAGTAGCCCCTGAATCTAATTGAAACTTTATTGTTTTGTTTTTAATTTCCAATTCGATCATTTTCTTACTTTGTTCAGATTTTATTATACCTGTAACTGCATTCACTGCATCTAATGTGTCAATACGATGTTCATTTTCTTTTTTGCCTTTATCGGAGTTTCTTTTCTTACTCATTTGCTTTGTTTGCTTTGACATGCAGACTGCTGCAATATGTCCCTTTTTGCTGCACTTGTTACAAATGACATTTCGAAATTTACAATGTTCTCTTGAGTGAGAATGTTGAGTGCTTATGTACCTGTTGTTCATTCTTATTACTTTGCTTATTAGCTTCATTCCTCCCGACTTTGTGTGTTTGCATAGCGTTTACTTGCGCTAGGGATGAATTATTATTCTCTTTGAGTGTCGCTACCGTTTTAGTTGTTGCCTCAAATGTTTCGGCAATTAAAAGCACATCTTCTAATGACGGCTGAAGCTTTTGTAGAGCGGCGGTACGTACTTGATCAAAAGGGGTACGAACTATGATTTGGTCACGTATCAGTTCATCAACAAAATTTGCTGTACAATTGGTTGCGGTACAAATGAATTTGCATTCTCTTGCGATACCACGTAGGTCAGCAACCCACTCTCTGTGCTTTTGAGTGTTTTTCATTTCCCGCTTGAAGAACTCGTAGCGAGCTGCCACTACATGTCTTTTTGAGTGGAAGTGTTCTGTTAATTTGGATGTTAATTCCTTGAAGGTCAGCGATTGGAGATTTGTTACACCAAACAAATTCTTCAATAACTCAAACAATTCCGTACCAATCCACGATAGAAAAAATGATTTTTGCTTATCTGGACTGCTTACCGAATATGCCACGAAATGTTGCGAAAGCTGCTCCAAG
Organism: Eurosta solidaginis; assembly: GCF_040869045.1. Taxonomy (NCBI): domain Eukaryota; kingdom Metazoa; phylum Arthropoda; class Insecta; order Diptera; family Tephritidae; genus Eurosta; species Eurosta solidaginis. Next base: position 148,597,392 of record NC_090324.1, on the reverse strand, counting down.
TACGACTCCCAATTTTGTTGGTCTTTATTAAACGAGTGAAATGGTGGGACCACTGTGCTTCTCCAGTGCGACTTGACTCATTCGCATTAACAAACGATTGCTGCATGGCCTGCATCCACTGCTTTTGCTGTTCAAGCAATGATGTTGCAAATCTTTGCTGCTGCTGGATTATTTCCTCAATAGCTTGCTCGTTTGCCATTTTACTTTATGGAAACTTTTCTTTTTTTTCCCTCGTCGCCAGTAATGTTATGTTTGCCAATTTTAAATACACGAGTTGATTTCTATAACATAACTTTATTAAATATAATTTATATAAAAAAACGTGGAGGGTAAAGTGCTATACGTATCTTTTTCTTTCGGCGGTCAAATCGAGAAGAAGCAAAAGAGGTTGTCCGCTTTTTTAGCTGTCATTGACAGTTCTTACTGTTAGTGTTGTAAAGTATTAAAATACATGTTAATTTGTTTAGATACATATCACTTCTTTTCTAATTTAAACATTTTTTCAATTAAGAAAAAATGTATCATAACAATAATAATGATAAAAAATTATTGTTAGGCCTTGAGCTCGATTCGAACCCGCGATCTTAAAATCAGTAGGCCGATATAACAACAAAAATTGTTAATACATCCCAGAGCACGGGGAAAAAGTGTCAATAAAATATGACACTATGGCAGCATTGCCAACAAACAAAGTCCAATTTTCACAGCCGTTCTGCAACAGATGTCGCACTGTTGTGAATATCAATTGGCACGAACCAGAATAGAAGTAGGATTAATGAAGACAAACAAAAAACCGCTGTGATGGCTGAATGGTTATAGCAGCGGCGCCTAAACGTTGCCGATGAAGGAATTTAGCAGTTCCCGAAATGGATCTATACAACGAGCTTTGGCAGTTGTCTAATTTTTTTTTTCTTCTATTCTAATTTAAACATTTTTTCAATTAAGACAAAATTTATCATAACAATAATAAGGATAAAAAATTATTGTTAGGCCTTGAGCTCGATTCGAACCCGCGATCTTAAAATCAGTAGGCCGATATAACAACATAAATTGCTAAAACTTTTAAAATTACTTGAACTAAAAAATTAAAAATAAATAATAGTTTAAAAAACTGAAAAAACAAAGCTTTTATACCAAACCGAACTAAAAAATAGAAAATAATTTTTAATTAAAAAGAGTTTATATAACAGTAGTTGAAGGTCAAACAATCTTTTATAGTTAATCACAAAATAAAATTATAATAAAATTTAAGTTATTAACAGAATAATTTAATTCACAGTAAAAAACGTGGGGTGCTTGATATTGAATGTTAAAATCATTCTATTGGCAACTATCTGAGAGGAAAGATATAAAATGTAGTTAAATGCACCCCGCAATTTCTACTCTGAATTAAATTATTCTCTTAATAACTTAAATTTTATTATAATTTTATTTTGAGGTGATTAACTATAAACGATTGTTTGACCTTATACTACTGTTATATAAACTCTTTTTAATTGAAAATTATTTTCTATTTTTTAGTTCGGTTTGCTATAAAAGCGTGTTTTTTTAGTTTTTTTAAACTATTATTTATATGATTTATAGATATTTCCCTCTTTTGTCAAAGTGATGTAAAGAATTGTGAAAAGAAAAATATGTGAAATTAAATCTTTTAATCTTTTATATGAACCCAAAAAAAGTCGTACTTATTATATTTATTTTCTTAAAACCCGTGCCCCCTTGGCTTCTTAAAAATAGAGTGCCTAAAGCTAGAAATTTATACACTTTATTACCGGTGATGCTAAAACACGACCAAAACCGTCGGGTGAGGCTTTAATGGACGCGGTTTGGCCACGGTTTCAATAATTCCAACACGTTTTCGCCTTTGGCTTCTTAAAAATAGAGTGCCTAAAGCTAGAAATTTATACACTTTATTACCGGGGATGCTAAAACACGACCAAAACCGTCGGGTAGGCTTTAATAGACGCGTTTTGGCCACGGCTTCAATAATCCCAACACGTTTTCGCCTTTGGATTATTGATACCAGGACATACCTCTTTCCACATTTTGGGAAATATTTTGGCAGCCGATCACGGCTTTAAACTGTTTTTCGCTGAGAACTGTTGCACGGGTAGAAAAATTGAGCACCCGTGTTTTATTCTTAATTCTTTTACTCCTTCTCTATTCAAATACTGCAGCGAGGAGTTGGTAAGGCGCATGCATCAGCTTCTTCGCAAAATATTGTCGGACGAGTGCATGCCCGTCGATTGGAATCTAATTGTTCTTTGCCCAGTCCACAAGAAAGGGTATACTTCAAACTTCGCCAACTATCACGGAATCAGGTCCTGTCAAGTGTAGTGTGCGAGAGATTGAAGCCCACCGTGAATCGGCTTATTGGACCTTATCAGTGCGGCTTCAGACCTGGCAAATACTGATGACTATGATATCATCGGCCTAAACACCCGCCCCGATAGTTCTGCTTACTCCAAACTGGAAAACGAAGCGGTAATGATGGGTTTGATGGTGTATGAGGACAAAACGAACAGCAGGTACCGTCATCGAGCAAAGAGTCAGCGCATATGCGCATTGGAAACCACGCTACTGTTGGCAGCCATAATTTCGAAATAGTAAAAGACTTCTTTTATCTGGGAACCAGCATCAACACTAACAACAACGTCAGCTCTGAAATCCAGCGAAGAATCACTCTTGCCAATAAATGCTACTTTGGACTAGGTAGGCAATTAAAAAGTAAAGTCCTCTCTCGGCAAACGAAAATCATACTCTAAAAGTCACTTATCTTATCCGTCTTGTTAGATGGTGCAGAAGCATGAACCATGACAACATATCAGATGAAGCTGTTGTCAGTTTGAGTCAGTTGAAGTGTTTGAGAGAAAAGTTCTTCGAAAAATTTATGGACCTCTACGCGTTGGCGATGGCGAGAACCAAAAAAGATTTAACGATGAAATGTACGAGCTCTACGCAGACATCAACATAGTCCAGCGAATAAACACCCAGCGGCTGTGCTGGCTAGGCCATGTTATGCGAATAAAAGATGACGCTCCGGCCAAGAAAGTATTTCTATCGGAACCCGCCTATGGAAGCAGAGGTAGAGGGCGGCCCCCACTCCGCTGGAAAGACCAGATGTAAAACCGTTTAAACTCCCTTGTTGTGACCAATTGGCGCCAGTTGGCAGAGAGAAGGAGGGATTGGTGCGCCTTGTCGGACGGCCATAACCGATTAAAGGGTTAAGCGCCAATTAAGTAAGTAAGTTATATAATCAACATCAGAGAGTCAATTAATTTAATTCTGAAATTTTCGAAAAAATTACACTGACCTATAGCCTCAGTTATATATCGTCGGAATTTGGTTTTCAATAACCATACTTAAAGTGAATGTCGAGATTTTCGCGAAGGTTGCTTTGGAAATTGAGCTTGAAAACGTGCGAAATGCTTAATTGGACGGCTCCGCGTCCTTTGTTTTAAATTTGTGTTCAAATTTAGCTATATTAGCAATAGAGATTACTGAGGTGCTGAAATACCACTTGAATTTAATAAAATGTTCAACAAGTCAATGATAAACAAGGTTGCTGAACGGTTCAGTCACAAAGTTTCTCATAAGCATAAAAAATAATTTACCGAATTTAAATTCAAAACCACAGAAACTACCCCGTAGGCAGAATCTCCAGTTCAAAACTAGGGCACTTCTACTGCATTCTGAACCAGTATTAGTTCGCCATCTATCTCTTTTACATGCTTTTAACTGGCGAATTTAACATTGCGATGTCCCAGGCGGTGGAAATTGTCTCCGTTGCATTAACTTTTCACTAGTAGTAGATGCAAATTTCTTTATTAGCACTTTTTCGAATTTAACATTGCGATGTCCCAGGCGGTGGAAATTGTCCCCGTTGCATTAACTTTTCACTAGTAGTAGATGCAAATTTCTTTATTAGCACTTTTTCGATAGTTCCAAACTAGTGTAAATTTCACAGCTGATATCTAGTTCTTTCTTTGTACTATTTCGCTGGCTCCGAAGCGAAGCGAAATTCTGCATGTTGCTTCTAGTATGATATTATCCCCTTTTTCGATAGTTCCGTACTGGAGTAATAGTGTTGAAAAAAAGGCATACCCATATGTAGTCGAAGAAACCAGAGAGCTGGTAGTAGTTTCTTTGTTGGTGGCTTTTTTCATATCTGCATATGGTAGAAGGATATTGCATGCAGGGAAGTTTCTTCCAAACTCGGAGCAATTGAGGTTTCCAGTGCGAGTCGCGTATTTGGCCAGAAATTAACAAAGAAAGCAAATATTAGATTGCATTTAACATTTTTCATCAACGAGAACAACAATGGCGCCTAGCACAAGATGGAATAAGAAACAACAACAAAATAAAACAATTGTAACTAATTCAAGTGAAACGAGTGACGAAGAAACAAGTAGCTTAACGACAATAATAGATGAATTACAAAAACAGTTTAAAGTGCAAGACAGAGCTATGAGCAAAATAAAAAGCTCACAGCAGCATATGAGTGATAGTTTCGACTCACTCAAAGCTGAGATAAGTAGACTTGCTGAAGAAAACAAACAAATAAAAAAAGAACTAAATGAATTAAAAACAAAGAACGCAGATATGAAAACTAGTGTCAAAAAAATGGAAAGAGACATACTGACAATTAAACAGCAAGAAAACAAAAACAATGTAATGATAACAAACTTGTCAAAAATTGCAAAAGAAAACCTAAAAGATGTCATCGCCAGTATTGGACAACAAGTAAATGCGGATGTAAATAAGAACGAAATAGTCGATGTTTACCAAAAAGAAAATAAAAAGTTTAAAACATTTCCAATTATTGTTAAATTAAGTAATGGCAATTTTAAAAGAAAATGTATGGAGTTTAGGAAGCTTGGAAATAATATCGATGTCAATAAATTTATCCCCAACACTAACATGATGGGTAAAAATGTAAATTTCTATCACCTGTTGGAGAAAGAGCTAAGTGAACTGATGAAGAAAACAAAACAAGAAGCAAAAAATAAGAAGTACCAATACGTATAGATGAGAGATGCCAGAATTTTAGTGAGAAAGGAGGAAAATTCAGCAATTATAGAAATAGGTTCTTTGGAAGATTTAAAAAAGTTGAAATAGAAAAATCCAAAACTTTTTCTTTTTACATAGTGAGCTAATATATATTATTATCTGTGGATTGTTTTGATAATCAAATACCTAAAAAAAACGTTCAATATAAATGCAATGAATTAAATTTTAAAATTGATGAAATTAACCTTAATATTCTTTATTTAAACATACAAAGTATACGAAATAAGCTTCAAGATTTAAAAACTTTGATTCAGGAAAATAAGAAAAAGAAAGGCATTGTTCATGTGGTAGCTTTAACTGAAGTATAGATCTATGAAAATGAAAATAATTATTATAATCTCCCCAATTACAATGCATATTTTGCCAATCGAGAACTAAATAGAGCTGGTGGTTGCATACTTTTTGTACACAAATCTATTAGCTCTTCACAAGTGTCTTGTAAGGAATTTGACAAAAGTAGTTTTTTAATAGTCAAATTAATCAAACTTGATATTCATCTTGCTTGCGTATATAGAAATTGCTCTTCTGATATTCCGTCGTTTGTAAATGCCTTTGAAGGTCATGTATTGCAAATAAAAATGTGTATTATTATGGGTGACTTTAACATAAACCTTCTTAATGCTAACAACGATACGATAAATTATCTAAGCAGTTTATATAGCAACGGGTTCTGTTGTCTAAATGAGCTGAGTCAGGAAATGCATACAAGGAAGGGCAATAGTTCAAGTACCATAAGTGATCATATTATAACTGACAAAGTAAACTACAAATATGTTTTTACGTTGGAAGATCACCCTATATCTGATCATAGAATTATACATCTATCTGTAAATTTAAATAAAAATATAAATCAGCCTAGGAGAAGCAATTACATGGATGTATTGGATTATATTGCTTTTGAGAGAAACGGTTATATCAATGACATTATACGCAGTAGGACCTTCTCTGATTTTCACGCGTCTTTGTGCTCTAGCATATGTAAATCAACAAAATCTATTAAAAAGTCCAGTGAAAAGTATAATAGTCCGTGGATGAGTAGTGAACTTTTAAATCTAATTGGGAAAAGAAACAGGCTATACAAATTAAAAAGTAAGTATAGAAATAATATTTACTTTAAAACGGAATTTAAAAGACTCAAAACTCAGGTCAGAAACTTAACACATTTCCAAAAGAAAAACTACTTTGGGCAAAAAATCCAGCAAAAACTTTACTCTGCAAACAGAACTTGGTCTATTCTTAAAGAACTAATTTATGGCAAAATACCTGACAGTGTTACGGAAATCAGCCAGTTATCGTACAAAGGAGAAATTATAACAGACCCTATAAGAATAGCAGACTGCTTTAACGAATATTTCACGACTGTTATAGATTCTCCCTCAAATATTGAGTACGTTGAGGAGCCAGCAACGAATATCAATACACCTTTTACCCTAAGTGAATGTGATCCATTAGAAATCGAGTTAGTCATAAGAAACTTAAACGTAAAATCTGCGAACGGGCCTGATGGCATTTCAGCGCATCTTATGAATAAATATAGAGAGTATTTTAGCCACACCTTATGCCAAATTATTAATGAGTGCTTCCGAAAAGGTGAGTATCCTAAAGAATTGAAAATAGGCGCAGTTGTGCCAGTGCACAAATCTGGAAGTAAAGATATGTGTGCAAACTACAGACCCATCACAAAATTAAGCACGATCAACAAGATTTTTGAAAGTGTTTTGCTCAATAGGTTGAAATCCTTTCTCCTTGAAAATAAAACCATTGACAAAAATCAATTTGGTTTCATGGAAAATTCGAACACGCTGTCTGCTTGCATATCGTGTACTGAATATATTTATGAAAACTTAGACAGGAAGAAATATGTAGCATTACTGGCAATCGATCTTTCAAAAGCATTTGACTCGGTAAACTTATATATAATGATTAGAAAACTGGCTGAGTTAGGTTTAAACGATAAGGAACTCAAAATCTTTGAAAGTTTTTTATTAGATAGAGAGCAATATGTTGAGATAAACAACGTTAAAAGTGCGAAAAGGCAGGTAAAGACGGGAGTTCCCCAAGGTTCTAAATTAGCAGCCACCTTGTTTCTCATATGTATAAACAACGCGCTAAAACTCAATCTTCACGGGACTCCGCAGTTCTATGCGGATGACGGTAGCTTTATGTATGCAGAAGAATCATTCGAAAATTTAATTACAAACATAAAACTAGACTTGGAAAAAATTAGTCAGTGGTTTGACAAAAACATGCTGAAAATTAACCTTTCGAACACCAATTTTATTGTTTTCAAAAATTACAAACCTCTTCCGGACATTAATGAGTTTTCTGGAATAATGTTTAATAATGTAAAGACTTCTAGAGTAGAAAAGCTAAAGTACTTAGGTATCTGGTTCGACTCCAATATAAATTGGTGCTAACAAATAAATAACATTAAACTGAAATTGATTCCTTTTAACTTTGCTCTATACAGAAATAGGGGCATCATTCCACCTAAGCAATTGTGGCTCTTATATAATGCATATTTTATGTCCAAGATCAGTTATTTAAATCCAATTTGGAGTCGGTGTGCAGAAAATAAAATAAATGAACTTCAGCGTTTGCAAAATAAAGTAATAAAGAATATTCTCTCGCTTCCAATACGAACTTCCACTACAAGTCTGTATGAAAATAGGCTTGAAATTAAACAAATATGTATTCTGCAAACACTATTAGTGGTTTTCAAGATCAAAAATAATCTTATAAAGCATAACCTTAAGCTCAATACAATACATCGTTCAGTATATAGTCTGCGTCAGGTAACGAGTATCAGAACCACGTTCTTTCGAACAGGAAAAAGTGCAAATTCATTACGCAATTATGGTGTGAAACTGTTCAACAAACTACCAGAGTATGTTAAAACATCTCACAACATTATCACTTTTAAACGTGAAGTGATTCTGTTTTTACTTCAAAGACACGATTTCAGTATCGACCAATATTCATGATACAATGCATTTAATTAACTGTGCTGAAAAATCCTTTCTTTCTCTTTTATCTTTTAATCAAACATTAAAAGAAACCAAAACCTTATATTTTATACTAACTCTACTGTATTTATCAATTTGTGTTGCATTTTTATTACCATTAAATATCTTTTATTTTTATTTTTATTTTTATTTTTATTTTTTTCTCTACATATAATTGAATAGCAACTGCATGACGGTATGCGTAGAAATTGTTAATTATCTGAGCTAAATTCTCACACAAAAATTTTATTTTTTTGAGAATGCATATGTATTATTGTATACGTATATCCAATGAATAAAGACAAATATGAAATATAAAAATCCAAACAATCGATTTTATAACTGAAAATCTAGCTACTAAATGATGACCTAACAGCTATATTAAATTGGGCCAAGGTGAATGGACTTAGCCTAAATCAGGCAAAAACACAAGTCCTGCCAATATCCTTCAACTCCCATGACTTAAATGAATTGCCATCTATACTACTGGATGAAACCAGAATACATTTTCTTCCGGCTGTGACTAATCTTGGGTTTAGGATGAACTCCCGGCATACTTGCATAAACCACATTAATTTTGCTGTCTCGAAAATATATTATGTTCTTAGGAGGTTGTGGCTTGGCTGTTCTTATCTTCCAGTTAACACAAAAATTAAACTAGTAAAGGCTCTCGTTGTCCCACAAATCACCTATTTCGAACTTGTATATGGAGATCTTGACTCAGAATCCAGTAGGAAATTAAACCTAGCTCTGAATAATGCTGCGAGGTTTATATACGGTAAGAGAAAGTTTGATCACATCTCCATCTACACAAAAAATATTCTTGGAAGGAGCTTGGAAAATTACCTTCAGACTAGGAACGTAATTTTTATACTCAGTTGAGCAGAGCCCACAGAGTATATTAAGTTTGATTGGATAACGGTTGGTTGTACATATATAAAGGAATCGAGACAGATATAGACTTCCATATATCAAAATAATCAGGATCGAAAAAAAATTTGATTGAGCCATGTCCGTCCGTCCGTCCGTCCGTTAACACGATAACTTGAGTAAATTTTGAGGTATCTTGATGAAATTTAGTACGTAGGTTCCTGAGCACTTATCTCAGATCGCTATTTAAAATGAACGATATCGGACTATAACCACGCCCACTTTTTCGATATCGAAAATTTCGAAAAACCGAAAAAGTGCGATAATTCATTACCAAAGACAGATAAAGCGACGAAACTTGGTAGATGAGTTGAATTTATGACGCAGAATAGAAAATTTTGGACAATGGGAGTGGTACCGCCCACTTTTAAAAGAAGGTAATTTAAAACTTTTGCAAGCTGTAATTTGTCAGTCGTTGAAGATATCATGATGAAATTTGGCAGGGACGTTACTCCTATTACTATATGTACGCCTAATAAAAATTAGCAAAATCGGAGAAGGACCACGCCCACTTTTAAAAAAAAATTTTTTTTTAAGTAAAATTTTAACAAAAAATTTAATATCTTTACAGTATATAAGTAAATTATGTCAAAATTCAACTCCAGTAATGATATGGTGCAACAAAATACAAAAATAAAAGAAAATTTCAAAATGGGCGTGGCTCCGCCCTTTTTCATTTAATTTGTCTAGGATACTTTTAACGCCATAAGTCGAACAAAAATTAACCAATCCTTTTGAAATTTGGTAGGGGCATAGATTTTATGATGTTAACTGTTTTCTGTGAAAACGGGCGAAATCGGTTGATGCGACGCCCAGTTTTTATACACAGTCGTTCGTCTGTCCTTCCGCATGGCCGTTAACACGATAACTTGAGCAAAAATCGACATATCTTTAATGAACTTAGTTCACGTACTTACTTGAACTCACTTTATCTTGGTATGAAAAATGAACGAAATCCGACAATGACCACGCCCACTTTTTCGATATCGAAAATTACGAAAAATGAAAAAAATTCCATAATTCTATACCAAATACGAAAAAAGGGAAGAAACATGGTGAGGTAATTGGATTGGTTTATTGACGCAAGATGTAACTTTAGAAAAAACTTTATAAAATGGTTGTGACACCTACCATATTAAGTAGAAAAAAAAGGAAAAAGTTCTGCAGGGCGAAATAAAAAACCCTTAAAATCTTGGCAGGTATTATATATATAAATAAATTAGCGGTATCCAACAGATGATGTTCTGGGTCACCCTGGTCCACATTTTGGTCGATATCTGGAAAACGCCTTCACATATACAACTACCACCACTCCCTTTTAAAACTCTCATTAATACCTTTAATTTGATACCCATATCGTACAAACACATTCTAGAGTCACCCCTGGTCCACCTTTATGGCGATATCTCGAAACGGCGTCCACCTATGGAACTAAGGATTACTCCCTTTTAAAATACTCATTAACACCTTTCTTTTGATACCCATATTGTACAAACAAATTCTAGGGTCACCCCTGGTCCACCTTTATGGCGATATTTCGAAACGGCGTCCACCTATGGAACTAAGGATTACTCGCTTTTAAAATAATCGTACAAACGCATTCTAGAGTCACCCCTGGTCCACCTTTATGGCGATATCTCGAAAAGGCGACCACCTATACAACAACCACCACTCCCTTTTAAAACCCTCATTAATAACTTTAATTTGATACCCATATCGTACAAACACATTCTAGAGTCACCCCTGGTCCACCTTTATGGCGATATTTCGAAACGGCGTCCACCTATAGAACTAAGGCCCACTCCCTTTTAAAATACTCATTAACACCATTCGTTTGATGCCCATATTGTACAAACAAATTATAGGGTCACCCCTGGTCCACCTTTGTGGCGATATCTCGAAACGGCGTCCACCTATGGAACTAAGGATTACTCCCTTTTAAAATACTCATTAACACCTTTCATTTGATACCTATATCGAACAAACGCATTCTAGAGTCACCCCTGGTCCACCTTTATGGCGATATCTCGAAAAGGCGACCACCTATACAACTACCACCACTCCCTTTTAAAACCCTCATTAATACCTTTAATTTGATACCCATATCGTACAAACAAATTCTAGGGTAACACCTGGTCCACCTTTATGGCGATATCTCGAAACGGCGTCCACCTGTGGAACTAAGCATCACTCCCTTTTAAAATACTCATTAACACCTTTCTTTTGATACCCATATTATACAAACAAATTCTAGGGTCACCCCTGGTCCACCTTTATGGCGATATCTCGAAACGGCGTCCACCTATGGAACTAAGGATTACTCCCTTTTAAAATACCCATTAACACCTTTCATTTGATACCCATATCGTACAAACGCATTCTAGAGTCACCCCTCGTCCACCTTTATGGCGATATCTCGAAAAGGCGACCACCTATACAACAACCACCACTCCCTTTAAAAACCCTCCTTAATACCTTTAATTTGATACCAAATCGTACAAACAAATTCTAGGGTCACACCTGGTCCACCTTTATGGCGATATCTCGAAAAGGCGACCACCTATACAACTACCACCACTCCCTTTAAAAACCCTCCTTAATACCTTTAATTTGATACCAAATCGTACAAACAAATTCTAGGGTCACACCTGGTCCACCTTTATGGCGATATCTCGAAACGGCGCCCACCTGTGGAACTAAGCATCACTCCCTTTTAAAATACTCATTAACACCTTTCTTTTGATACCCATATTGTACAAACAAATTCTAGGGTCACCCCTGGTTCACCTTTATGGCGATATCTCGAAACGGCGTCCACCTATGGAACTAAGGATTACTCCCTTTTAAAATACTCATTAACACCTTTCATTTGATACCCATATCGTACAAACGCATCCTAGAGTCAACCCTGATCCACCTTTATGGCTATATCCCTAAATGACGTCCACCTCTAAAACTATGGCCCTCTCCCTCATAAAATACTCTTTAACACCTTTCATTTGATACCCATATTGTACAAACAAATTCTATAGTCAACCCTGATCCACCTTTATTTCGATATCCCTAAATGGCGTCCACCTATTGAACTATGGCCCACTCCTTCATAAAATATTCTTTAATGCCTTTCATTTGATACACATGTCATACAAACACATTCCAGGGTTTCCCTCGGTTCATTTTCCTACATGGTTATTTTCCCTTATGTTGTCACCATAGCTCTCAACTGAGTATGTAATGTTCGGTTACACCCGAACTTAACCTTCCTTACTTGTTTTATTTAAAATTATGAGGTACCAGAAACCCGGCTATCTTTATGAAAAACTCAGCTTTGTAACATCTTCCCGTACTAATAATATTGTAGTGCCACGATCTGTATCGCTACCGGGGTCTAGATTGTTCTTTTGGAACTCATTACCAATGTCAATTAAATGTATTAAATCAGATAGATGCTTTAAGGCGGCAGTTGCAAATCATTTTTCATAGGGATGTCTCTTACATCCCGTTCTGCCTGGTTCGTGAGGTTTCTTCTAATTTAAGTTACTTTATATTCTAATATCAGTAAACTCTGTAATTTATATGTAAAACGTACAAAAAAAGACTCAGCGTCTTAATGTGCTAAGGGAGTAAGCAAACAAATAAATATGAAATAAAGAACTAGTACTTATATGGCGCTCTAGGTCTAGTTCCGAACCAGAAATTTGTATCACTAGCCAATGACTTTTCTTGAAGGTAATTAACAAATATCATATTGTGACGAATATTAGCATCACTATGCTGTTAGTAAATAATCACAACAATAAATACAGTAAGCAGCCAAACTAATGTGCATGCACACACACAGAACCAGCATCTCGAAGTAAAGAGATACCTCACACACACATGTAGGCATCAGCCGAAGTTGTTACTCACACATACACATGCATATAGCTCAATTACCAAGCAGGAGATAAAACAGTTCTAGAAGGTGAAGCGTCTAAACCTTAGGATAAAAATTCGGGCTAGGCAACTGAGAGTGTAAAAGCACCGCAAGCTGGGGAGTGACTAATCCGTTTGATTAAAACACGCATTTGTGAAGTACGTGATATTGAAGTATAGTTGTACTACTCCCAAAGTAGTCTAAATAAAGATCATTTTTGCAATACTGAATATTGGAGTTATCTATTCAACAGTTCAGCGTTTCGAACGTAAGCAGAAGGTACATAATTATCAGAAATCCTCGGAATTCGTTACAATTGGTGTCAGAAGAGGAACTGTTAAATAAATTCCGAAGATTTCGAATACAATTTGGACATGGCAAAGTTAAGTGAATTGAAGATCCAGCACCTAAAAAAGGAATTGGAGAACCGTGGATTGAATACAACCGGCAATAAGACCAAACTTCTAGCATGGCTACGAGAGGCTATGGAGTTTGAAAAATTAATGAGGACGAGTATATCTTCCATCTTGATGGGGACGAGACATTAACAAAATTGGAAGAGAAGAACGAAAGTCCGAATCCAGTCGCAAGCGGCGAGACTAATGCGATATTAGCTTTGTTATCACAGATATCGACAAAAGTGGAAACCCAGGAAACACTCATAACAGAAATGTCATCACAAATATCCACAAATATGTCATCCCAACGGGAATCGCAGGAGACACGTATAACATCTCAACTGGAAGAACAGAAGACCTATATCACATATCAACTGGAATCGCAGTAGAACCGTACAACATCCAAGATTGAAGCACAAGAGGCGCGAATATCCTAAATATCGGCACAAATTTTAGCACAGATATCATCGCAGATCTCTGCGCAATTGGAAGAGCAAGAAGGACGTATTTTTTCGAAGTTGGAAGCGTAGGATACAAAAATTTTACAAATCGAGGACAATCTCGATGCCGAGATTGAAACATTGAGAGGTCATATACAAGAGCTGCAACTAAATCGCCCATCAGTTTCAGCGAGTAATTCAAAGGTAAAAACACCCCCCCCCCCCCCCTTTGACGGTTCTGTTTCTTTCCAGGTATTTACGCTTCAATTTGAAATGACGTCAACAGTGAACCACTGGAATGCTTAAGATAAAGTTGCTGCACTGTTCGTGGCATTGAAAGCGCCTGCAGCTGAAATCTTACAGAGTATTCCAGAGTACGAACGGAACAGTTATGAAGCATTGATGGGCGCTCTAGAGAGGCGATACGGAACCGAGCATGGGAGACAGATATAACAAATGTAGTTACTGAACAGCTTCCAGAGGGCTGGTGAAGCACTGCAAGACTTCGCGGCGGACATTGAAAGATTGGCTCACCTTGCAAATGTGAACGCACCTGTGGAATACACTGAGAGAGTTAAAATTCAATCTTTCGCAAATGAAATTCGGGATGTCGAAACGAAGCGAGCGACATACGCAAACCCAAAACCTACATTCGCAGAAACGGTGTCGCATGCTCTGATTAAGGACACAGCATCACTTCTATGTAAGCAAGCTTCCAAAACACGTCGTGTGGAAGGAGAAAGGCCAGAATGGGTGAACACAGTATTCGAGGCACTGAAGGGATCGCAAAAGCGGAGTGCAAGAGTTATCAAATGCGTCATATACTGGAAACCAGGCACGTCACAAGGCACGTCATTGTGGTCTTGATTCTAGTGGTTTCAACAACATAGGTGGTCATAAATACAAAGCTGGGGGAGATGAGGAAGAGCGAGCCAGATGTAAAGATCGAGAGCTAGCTCCAGATGTTGAATGTCCCGTCATCTCTGTATCACAAATCGGAAGAAAATCGAGCAGTCTTACCATAAGAGGATATGTGGATGACAAGGAACGTTTACTAACTATAGATACGGGCGCATCTCATTCCGTAATCCGATTTGATTTGGTGAAGACGAGAGTAAACCCCTTACATGGAGCAATATTTAGTACGGCCACTGGCGAGTATAACCATGTCCAGGGAGAAGTGGTATTTGAAAAGATCGTTGACGAAGTCATATTGGGAGTGGACATCTTAATTGACCATGGCAGCAGGATCGACGTGCAAAGAAGGATTATGCGCTATAAGTACAAGGATGTACCAGTTAACTTTAGTTTGGAGAAAGGGTACATGAATAAGAATTTGCTGGGGGAGGAGATTCGACAAAGACCGCAAAATTCAAAGGCAGTAGATCGGGCAAAGATTGATGGAACGAATGGGCCAAACAAATCAAAACCTGCGAGAAAAACACTGGCATTGACAAAACCCTAATGGATGCACTAAAATGAAGGAAAGAATTTCCCAGAAAGAATGCAAGGGTGGTTTATAGCCAGGGGGCATTACTGTTGTGAAACGTCAGAACGATACTGATTATACAAAAGCAATCCGTCAAGCTCAAGCTCTTCGAAGTAGTCAAGTGGCCAAACAACAGAGTGTCAGGCAACAAACTAGGATAATGAGTAGTAAGATGAAACACAGGTACGACGAGAACAACAATTCGGAAAGTTTATTGGAGAAAGATTTGGTACTGTTATACAACCCTCACCGGCGGAAAGGTGTTCCATTAAAATTTCAATATAGTTGGGAAGGCCCGTATTAGGATATGAAGCGGATCAGTGATGTCATCTACCGCATACAAACAATTGGGAAACCCCATTTGGAGAGGCTAGCATCGGTTGGATCGAGATATTTGTCTGATCGGTACGAATAATTCATACGACAGTGCTTTTTTTCGCACTTTCATCAGAAGCTCGAACATTGTCATGATTCGAAATTATATGTGAGAGCTATGGTGGAATCATCAGGTGAAGTAGTTAAAAAGGCAGTTGATGTACGCTATCTGAAACGGTGGGGATATATTTTCAGCGGCCAGAAGATTTATACCCGCTTTGAAAAAAAAGGGTAGAAAAATAAATACCTTGCTACGAAAGCCATTACATAAACTATTCAAAATAGCAATGCCACCTAAAGGCCAAATTAAACTCCTTAACCTTAACGCCATAGTCGTAACCATACCCATATCCATATCCATCTCCAATGTGATCGATTAATAGTGCCTTAACTTAAAAATCGTGAAAATTTCATAAAAATGAAGAAAACGCAAAAAATTACCAACTCAAATATTTTTAGGTTATGGATATGGCTAAAAACAAAAAAAACAATTAGTTGGCTAGGGTATGGTTATGACGTTAGCGTTATGGTATGGCACCATTAATCGATTACATTGATCAGTAGGTTCGATCAGATGTTTTATCTGGTTATGATTTTATGGTTATAAGTCACCATTAATTAGCCATTAACGCCAACGCAAAAGGGGATACATGTGACCAGTGCGAATTTAAATTACTTTTAGCATCGAATAAAAATAAAAACAAGTAAAGGTGTCTAAGTTCGGGTGTAACCGAACATTACATATATACTCAGACTGAGCTTCAATTGTACATTTCATTTCAGATAAATTACTTTTCTACATAACATGTGGCACCGCGCCACAGTGTTTCGTGTAGAACAAGCTAGCTGGACAAAAACAAAGTTCTTATTCCAAGAAAAGTGTAATGAGAAATGAAAGAAAACAAACAAAATAACGGGATTTGTGCTTTTTTTTGATATTTTTGCTCATATATATTGAGTAATTGAAATAAGAAGGCAGGAGTGGCCGTAAAATGCATTGATTAATTTGCAAAATTCTTGTTGAATATTAAGCTTCATGTTTCTTTTAAGTGAACACTTTTATATAATTTTTTTGATGGATTCTAAGCTCTAAGGTAAGTAAATTTTTGTTATTGTAATTGTTTCGCAATTCGAGTATTTTAAATATATTTAACATTCCGTTATTAAGAAGAAATGGTATTTTTTCTCTATATTTTTAAATTTAGGGACAAAAAAGTTACATACATCCGCGGACATCCGGGCTAAATTTTACATATTGTCACGGATATTAGCATCACTAAGTTATCCCATCACTAAGGCGATGCTAAGGCCAGGATAAGCAGTATTTACGCCAATAATCAAATCATGTATACACATATATAAAGAAATAAGTCACACACAGATGCATTTACTTATGCGCCTATGTATGCGCGAGAGACTGTAAACTACAAACATTCACATCAATAATTCAATCATTATGTATCTACATAAACGAATAAATAATTGCGTCTACATATATGTACGTAAACGAACAGCGGACCGGCAATGCACAAATACATGCATATATCTTATCTGAGTTGTCATAAGAGAGAGCAATAATTTGTGCACGTAGTTGTGGCTGGCGATTTTGTAGCCGAAACAAACTAGTAAGTTCTGGAAATCGAAGAGGCTAGAAGTATGCAGCGTAAACTATAAAAGCGGGGCAGGCGAGTAAGAAGTAATTCAGTTTGAGTTGAGCTATCAATCAGTTTGCTTAAGCACGCGATCTGGCGGCCAATAGTAGAGTTTCATTTGAGATATTAATCAGTTTGGTTATTAAGCCAGCGAGTAGCAAAGTATAAGTGTTATTGTGAAGTACTTTAATAAAGGCCATTTTTCCATCATTCAATATTGGAGTTATTTATTCAACAGTTTAGTGATTCGAACTTAGCAGATGATTGCAATATGTTATAGTCGCAAGTATTCTCTAATAGTCGAAAGAAAAAACCATTGCGAATTCTTTGCACATCTATTTTAATTTTTTTTTCTTTTGTAGATTTAGTTATCTCTACATATAAAATAGCATGTATGTACGTACCAGCTCCAACGAGATATTTGAACATTTAAAGCTGATCTACAAACATGTAGCCATAAAACACACAAAAATAAACGCGCAAGCTCAACAAGGGCACACCAAAAGCAAAAAGGCGAAGATCACTGACTTCAACATGCCACAACCTACCGCACCAGTCACCAAGGCATAAAAACAGGTACATACAAAGCAATCCTAATGCAGGTATAATCACACAGGAACGCTACACAAAACAACCACATTTGGTAGCATCTACGCCAATACCTGAATGTAATATAAATACTGCAAAACTTGGATTGATAGTAGATAAACCAAAACCAGGTTTCGGCAATACTAATGACGGCAACACTGCTCGTAGGTTTTTCGAAAATTCTGAGGCTGGTGCTGAGATTACGGGACTGGATGTTAAGCTCATCAAAAATTCGACACTCTCCTTCGCGCATTAGCATCTGGGTACAATATAAATATCCAAAGATTTGAAAAATTTGCGGTCGAGACTAAAAAACTATACATAGATCTCTATCCATGGTTTAATATACCTGTTACAGTTCATAAAATCTTAGTGCATAATACTGATATTATAAAATCAGCAATTTTACCTATTGGTCAACTTTCTGAGGAAGCACAGGAAGCCCGTAACAAAGATTTGAGACGATTCAGGGATGATAACATACAAAAGCAGTTGCGTGAAGCCACGAATAGAGATCTTATGAATATGTTGCTTATAACATCGGATCTTTTAGTTAACAGTTTTAGGGAGATACCTAAGAAAAAATTTAAAAGTCTGACTTCAGAAGTCTTAAACTTACTGTCCCCCGATAATGTTGAGGAGTCAATAAATACCCCAGTTGTTTCAAGCTTTCACAGTAGTGTTGCTAATGCTCATCACTATTCCACAAGTGACTCAACGAATGAAAGTGATGATAGCGAATAATAACATAATTATAAAAGATAACCTACTCTATAACTTTTTGTTGGATCAGGTTTTATTTAATTTAAATCTATTGTTTTTGTACTTTGTATGATACTTTACTTTTAAGTTTTTGTAATAAGTAATTTTCACATAATTAATTTAATTATTTACATTGTTATTATTATTATTGTAATTCACTTTTACATTCCTGACTGGTACTATAAAATAATTTTGTAAAAATTGTAGTGCCAGGATAAATACTCAAATAAATACAAAATATGTATATACATATGTACAGTCACTCACGTAAATAAGTAGACACCCTTTTTGCACAATTCTTACAATTTTCGCTCTCGCAAATTTATTTTAACTAATTCCCATAAGAAAATTTGTCACGATCTATAACAAAAACTAAATTATATTTAAAAAATGCTTGAAAAATTCGACGAATTTTCATAAAAAGTTTTAATTTTTTTTCCGAATTTTTTAGAGTATTGAGATTTGTAGTCCATTCAATTTAAGTACAATAAAGTAATATTCTTAAGTCCTTTAAATTTTTTTGGATCTATGTCACTTATTCACATGAGTTACTGTATATGAAATAAGCAAATGTATGCATATGAAGTAAAATTTTGGAAAAAAATAAAAAAAGAACATATGGCTGAAAAAAATGACGTAGTTGTAATAAATGACTGCATATGAAACGGAAAATCTCATAAAACAATTTTGTCCAGCTAGCTTGTTCTACACGAAACACTGTGCGCACGTTTAAAAAAAAATGTCTCCCCATTTCCTCTTACAATAAAACTTGATAAGTGAAATATCATTGATTCGAAACTATTAAAAAAAAAAAAAAAATACATATACATATATATTATTAAAACACGATTGGTAGTAGTAATTTGTTTTATTAAACAGAATCTTTTTTTTACAAAGTTGATTACAATATAAAATTTTTTATAACTAAACTTTGGCGTAGTGCCGTCAGTTTATAAGTACTTGTAGTAAGTTTTTCTGTACATTATATAATAAAATATTTCTTAAATATAAGTTTCAGAATTCCTCTTCTAAAATTTGCTTCCTATATTTTAGCTCTGTGTTACGTTTATTTTTATCATGACTCATACTACCTACTACTGTTACCTGTGTTATGGCTAAGGGCGTCTCCATAAAGAGAAGCCATGGCCTGCCGATCTGCTGGGTACGCTTGCTTTATCGACTGAGCTCGCCGGATTGGGGTGGGTCTGTATAGATCGACGTTGATGATGGATTAACCGCAGATTGATAACAAAAGAAAAATTCGTACCCTTGCGCTGCTGTTGATGGAAGAATACCTACCCTTTAACTCGAGTGTCCACTCTCATGACGCGCCTTCATCGTCAAATAAAATCTAGATTGGCCCTACTGCTTTCAATAAACCTCCCTACCATTGTCGACCGTGTCCAGTATTGGTCGACCCTAATGCCAGACCTCCGTCCATGCTTCCGTCTGTCTAGCCGAGGCGACCACCCATCTCACCCCCAATCATCACACACCACTTGGTTACTATCTATAAGCTCATTTCATTTATTGTGTATCCCTTATTATCTAGTATACAGACTTACTTCTTCACCTTATCGAACTACCGCTGTTATAGATTTCCTCTATTATAAGTTGCCTTTCTGCAGGCTTATTACTAATTCTCTAAAAAAAATCTTTCAATTCGCATTTCTTTAGTTTACTCCGTGCTAGGTTGCCTTGAATCAGGCCCGTTATTAATTATTATGTTGGTTTGTGTTATATTCGTATATAAAAACAAGTAAGGAAGGCTAAGTTCGGGTGTAACCGAACATAACATACTCAGTTGAGAGCTATGGAGACAAAATAAGGAAAATCAATCTGGGGTAACCCTGGAATGTGGTTGTATAACATGAAAGGTATTAAAGAGTATTTTAAGAGAGAATAGGCCATAGTTCTATGGATGAACGCCATTTAGGGATATCGCCATAAAGGTAGACCAGGGCTGACTCTAGAATTTGTTTGTACGATATGGGTATCAAATGAAAGGTGTTACTGAGCATTTTAAGAGGGGTGGGCCTTAGGTCTATCGGTGGACGCCTTTTCGAGATGTCCCCATTAAGGTGGACCAGGGGTGATTCTATAATGTGTTTGTACGATATGGGTATCAAATGAAAGCTGTTAATGAGTATTTTGAAAAGGAGTGATCCTTAGTTCCATAGGTGGACGCCGTTTCGAGATATCGCCATAAAGGTGGACCAGGGGTGTCTCTAGAATGTGTTTGTACGATATGGGAATCAAATGAAAGGTGTTACTGAGCATTTTAAGAGGGAGTGGGCATTAGGTCTATAGGTGGACGCCTTTTCGAGATATCGCCATTAGGGTGGGCCAGGGGTGACTCTAGAATGTTTGTACGGTATGGGTATCAAACGAAAGCATTTTAAGAGGGAGTGGGCATGAGGTCTATAGGTGGACGCCTTTTCGAGATATCGTCATTAGGGTGGGCCAGGGGTGACTCTAGAATGTGTTTGTACGATATGTGCATCAAACGAAAGGTGTTACTGAGCATTTTAAGAGGGAGTGGGCATTAGGTCTATAGGTGGACGCCCTTTCGAGATATCGGAATTAGGGTGGGCCAGGGGTGACTCTAGAATGTTTGTACGATATGGGTATCAAACGAAAGGTGTTACTGAGCATTTTAAGAGGGAGTGGGCATTAGGTCTATAGGTGGACGCCTTTTCGAGATATCGCCATTAGGGTGGGCCAGGGGTGACTCTAGATTTGTTTGTACGATATGGGTATCAAATGAAAGGTGGTAAGGAGTATTTTAAAAGGGAGTAATCCTTAGTTCTATAGGTGGACGCCTTTTCGAGATATCGCCATAAAGGTGGACCAAGGGTGACTCTAGAATGTTTGTACGATATGGGTATCAAACGAAAGGTGTTACTGAGCATTTTAAGAGGGAGTGGGCATTAGGTCTATAGGTGGACGCCTTTTCGAGATATCGCCATTAGGGTGGGCCAGGGTGACTCTAGAATGTGTTTGTACGATATGGGTATCAAATGAAAGGTGGTAATGAGTATTTTAAAAGGGAGTAATCCTTAGTTCTATAGGTGGACGCCTTTTCGAGATATCGCCATTAGGGTGGGCCAGGTGTGACTCTAGAATGTTTGTACGATATGGGTATCAAACGAAAGGTGTTACTGAGCATTTTAAGAGGGAGTGGGCATTAGGTCTATAGGTGGACGCCTTTTCGAGATATCGCCATTAGGGTGGGCCAGGGGTGACTCTAGAATGTTTGTACGATATGGGTATCAAACGAAAGGTGTTACTGAGCATTTTAAGAGGGAGTGGACATTAGGTCTATAGGTGGACGCCTTTTCGAGATATCGCCATTAGGGTGGGCCAGGGGTGACTCTAGAATGTTTGTACGATATGGGTATCAAACGAAAGGTGTTACTGAGCATTTTAAGAGGGAGTGGACATTAGGTCTATAGGTGGACGCCTTTTCGAGATATCGCCATTAGGGTGGGCCAGGGTGACTCTAGAATGTGTTTGTACGATATGGGTATCAAATGAAAGGTGGTAATGAGTATTTTAAAAGGGAGTAATCTTTAGTTCTATAGGTGGACGCCTTTTCGAAATATCGCCATTAGGGTGGGCCAGGTGTGACTCTAGAATGTTTGTACGATATGGGTATCAAACGAAAGCTGTTACTGAGCATTTTAAGAGGGAGTGGGCATTAGGTCTATAGGTGGACGCCTTTTCGAGATATTGCCATTAGGGTGGGCCAGGGGTGACTCTAGAATGTTTGTACGATATGGGTATCAAACGAAAGGTGTTACTGAGCATTTTAAGAGGGAGTGGACACTAGGTCTATAGGTGGACGCCTTTTCGAGATATCGCCATTAGCGTGGGCCAGGGGTTACTCTAGAATGTTTGTACGATATGGGTATCAAACGAAAGGTGTTACTGAGCATTTTAAGAGAGAGGGGGCATTAGTTCTATAGGTGGACGCCTTTTCGATATATCGCCATTAGGGTGGGACAGGGGTGACTCTGGTATGTTTTTGTACGATATGGATATCAAATTAAAGGTATTAATGAGGGTTTTAAAAGCGAGTGGCCCTTAGATGTATATGTGAAGGCGTTCTCGTGATATCCACCAAAATGTGGACCAGGTGATCCAGAAAATCATCTGTCGGGTACTGCTAATTTATTTATATATGCAATACCACTAACAGTATTCCTGCCAAGATTCCAAGGGCTGTTGATTTCGCCTTGTAGAACTTTTTCATTTTCTTCTACTTAATATGGTAGCTGTCACACCCATTTTACAAAGATTTTTCCAAAGTTATATTTTGCGTCAACAAACCAATCCAGTTACCATGTTTCATCCCTTTTTTCGTATTTGGTATAGAATTATGGCATTTTTTTCATTTTTCGTAATTTTCGATATCGATAAAGTGGGCGTGGTTATGGTCAGATTTCGCCCATTTTTTACACCAAGAAAAAGTGAGCTCAGGTAAGTACGTGGGCTAAGTTTAGTAAAGATATATGGGATTTTGCTCAAGTTATTGTGTTAATGGCCGAGCGGAAGGACAGACGGTGGACTGTGTATAAAAACTGGGCGTGGCTTCCACCGATTTCGCCCATTTTCACAGAGAACAGTTACCGTCATAGAATCTATGCTCCTACCAAATTTGAGAAGGATTGGTAAATTTTTGTTCGACTTATGGCAATAAAAGTATTCTAGACAAACTAAATGAAAATGGGCGGAGCCACGCCCATTTTGAAATTTTCTTTTATTTTTGTATTTTGTTGCATCATATCATTACTGGAGTTGAATTTTGACTTAATTTACTTATATACAGTAAAGATATTAAATTTTTTGTTAAAATTTGAATTTAAAAAAATTTTTTTTTAAAAAGTGGGCGTGTTCTTAATCCAATTTTGCTAATTTTTATTTAGCACATATAGAGTAATAGTAGTAACGTTCCTGCCAAATTTCATCGTGATATCTTCAACGACTGCCAAATTACAGCTTGCAAAACTTTTAAATTACCTTCTTGTAATAGTGGGCGGGGCCACGCCCATTGTCCAAAATCTTACTAATTTTCTATTCTGCGTCATAACGTCAACCCATCTACCAAGTTTCGTTGCTTTATCTGTCTTTTGTAATGAGTTATCGCACTTTTTCGGTTTTTCGAAATTTTCGATATCGAAAAAGTGGGCGTGGTTATAGTCCGATATCGTTCATTTTAAATAGCGATCTGAGATGAGTGCTCAGGAACTTACATACCAAATTTCATCAAGATACCTCAAAATTTACTCAAGTTATCGTGTTAACGGACGGACGGACGGACGGACGGACGGACGGACATGGCTCAATCAAATTTTTTTTCGATCCTGATTATTTTGATATATGGAAGTCTATATCTATCTCGATTCCTTTATATATGTACAACCAACCGTTATCCAATCAAACTTAATATACTCTGTGAGTTCTGCTCAACTGAGTATAAAAAACATTTTTGCATATACGCACCTAAGCGTGTCTATCGATGCGTGCTATCCATACCTTGGATACAATATTACGCTCATTCGCAAGTACAGGTAGGTGCATTTGTCATTGGCTGGTTTTTCAAAAAAACTAAACTCTAAAAACTTCAATGCGAACTTTCGTAACTCGCGTCCATAGCGGACTACCTTAACCTAGGTGAACTATCAATTAATATTTTGAGTGGAAATGAATTCCCATTTAAATAATGTCAATCGAATGCACATACAAGTGCAAGCGAGTGTATCTAATATCAAGTAACTCTTCAAAGAAAGAAGACAATGTCCTTTCATTAGTCTCTATGTGTATGCATCAGGTAGACCCAACGTACATTATTATTTTAGGCGGCACTAATCCATGCTGAATGAATGTGTTCATGTGTATAGACTCAAAAGTGCTACAACCGCGAGCTAATCGCTGTACAAACAGGCAGCTTGCTTCATTCAACATGCATCGATCGCCGGCCAGTACACATATATATATATGAATGTGCATGTGCACACATTGATAATGAATTTGTTCGAAAACGACAAAAAGAAAATGAAGCGAGATCCATCTATTGATCCCTGACTTTACTTTAGGTATGCATGTCGCTACATCTATTCCTTTGATACCACCGTTAACATGGGAATAAAATTGAGTCCTTTCTTTTTCTTTCTCTTTTTTTTTATCCAATTGTATGTGCATTGATTCACATACCCTGCACCCTGTACGTAAGGGAATGGCCAGCTACTTGACGGGATGTCTTGTCCCCATCGTCTCAATAAAAATCCAAACTATTCAACCCTATTAGCTAGTACTCTAGGCGCCTAGATGTGAAGCTAGCGGGATGTCCGCTTTATTCGTCACACTATGTTTTTACTTTAGCCCAAGGCT
Organism: Eurosta solidaginis; assembly: GCF_040869045.1. Classification (NCBI taxonomy): domain Eukaryota; kingdom Metazoa; phylum Arthropoda; class Insecta; order Diptera; family Tephritidae; genus Eurosta; species Eurosta solidaginis. Next base: position 148,572,374 of record NC_090324.1, on the reverse strand, counting down.
CATCCCCACACCACTGCGCGCTTGCAGCCTTGACAAGTATTTATCATGTTTTCCAAGTCAATCACATATGTAGCTATATATATTTAGAATTTACAACGAGCAGAGAATTGCAGGAGCTATTTACTATCGCATGATATATGCGTGTATAAACACACCCGCTGTTATCCTATGAACGCATGCTCATAGCTCATGCAATTCACTGGCACGAATCTATACATATCTCGTACTTATTGCTAATTGCTATCTGCGCCTGCTGTCGCTCGCTTATGTTGGAGTGCCGCGCAAATGGTGGTGGAAATGTCTAACCAAGCGTCTGTCCTTCACTCTCATTGAAATATGTTAGTGCATGCGCGTGCCTGGAATGTACATGAAGATCTAATGGCAAGCACGCCACACGCTATGCAAACGCCTACTGCGACTGAGCATACAATCGCCAGATGCTGAGGATTGGCTTGCTGGCGATTCTTTCACTTGCGGCCTTTGCAAGCTGTCCCTAAGCTGCGAAACACAACACTTACCTGTTTTATTAACCAGGCTTATACACGTTTCTCACTTAATATTCTGCTCAAATGTCGGTATCCTTAATGTGGCCTTATGGTTAGATTTGCTGGGCCAGTGCTACTGGGTGGCCGTCGAATTTGTTGTCGTTTGTTGCGTACTTGTGTGTTGAGAGGTACGCTGCTGAAAATTCCATTGCTTGTTGTGGTTATATTTTCCAGTGTTGTGGTGTACGCTGCTGAATACCTCAGGGTGTTTTCTCGCCGTGTCGCTATGTGGATGCTATGACGCAATTTGCGAGCGGCGGTGTGAGCTGCTTTTTCTGCCCTCTTTGTTGGTGAATCTGCTACCTGCTCTCCTGATTGAGGGTTCTGGTTGCGGACTTGCTGCACGCATGCATATATTTCTGCACAAGGGAGATTTATTTTCTTGGATTGATCATTTTCAAATGAGAATGGTTAAGCCTTACCTTCGAGCTCCTTTTTGCTGGTTGTTCGTTTGGCTGCTTGTTTGAGAAAGGCCGGAAATCGACGAACGCAGAGTTAGCTGTGACAGCCATTTGCAGGCATAGTGTGTTCGCAAATTTTTGTGAACTTATCTGTCACGCATGGTTGTACCAGCTTTGAAAGATTTTCTTTTCTGATTTACCTAAAGGCTGATGCACATCTCACGTAACAGGGCGAGTTAATCGAGGAGGCTTTTGGTGAGTCGATGAGCTCGAAAGAGCGGAGATGTTCGTTCATTCATGTGGGGCTCGAACCCGCGTCCCTACGTCAAACCCTGATGTCTTTGGCGTGGAAAACCCCCAGGATCCTGCCCTTCACATCCGCCAGCTCGTACAAACATTGACCGACACGTCGCATCCATCTATCTCGTCCATGTGTACTCTACTTAGTGCATCTGGTACGATGTTCTGTGCTCCTTTCCGATGGGTTATCGTAAAGTCAAAGCCCTGTAGTTTGGGGCTCCACCGTGCTAGTCGTCCGGAAAGATCTTGTTGGCTCATAAGCCATTTGAGGCTCATGTGATCCGTGATGATCATGAATGGTGTACCGTCGACGTAAGGACGAAACTTCTTCACACTCATTACGCCGGCCAGGCACTCGAGTTCGGTTATCGTATAATTTCTTTGCGCTGAATTCAGCTTCTGGGATATGTACGAAATTGGACGCTCATTCCCTTCGCCTTCCAGCTGGAAAAGTACGGCTCCGATTCCAGTAGTGGATGCGTCGCATTGAATATAAAAATGTTTCGAAAAGTTCGGGTTTACCAGGACTTTTGGTGAAGCCAAGTCGTTTTTGAGCTGCTCGAATGCAGCAATGGCTTCCGGTGTCATGCAAATTCCTTCTTTTTTCTTAAACAGTCCGTAAGAGGTGCTGACACGATGGCAAAGTTTGGGATGAACCTTCTATACCACCCTGTCAGCCCAAGGAATCGCCTTAGTTGCTCCAAGGTCTTAGGTAATGGGAAGTCGAGCATGGCCTGTACCTTGCAAGGATCAGTTTTCAATTCGCCTTGCCCTATGATGAATCCCAAATACCGGATTTCTTTCTGACAAAATTTGGATTTCTGCAGATTTATGGTTAACCCTGCTTTTGACAGACATTCGGCCACTTCCGAGAGATGCTGCATGTGAGTCGCAAAATCTGGTGAGCAAACGAGTAGGTCCTCAATATACACGAAGATATTGTCCCTCAAACGTGATGGAATAACACGATCCATTAGTCGGCACAGCCTCTGACTGGCATTGCAAAGCCCGAAGGGCATCACTTTAAAGTGATAGAGGGGCCGACCTGGGACGATGAAGACCGTCTTCTCCCGCGACTGCTCCTCCAAAGGGATCTGCCAAAAGGCATCCTTCAAGTCAATGCCTGTTATGAAAATTGTATCGCGCAGCCGAATGAGGATCCCCTCCACATGCTGAGTTGGATATGCATCGTTCTTCGTACGCTCATTGAGCTTCCGCATGTCCCCACAAAGCCGGGTTTTTCCAGGTTTTTGTATTAACACAATTGGGGAACTCCACGCGCTATTGCTCTCTTCTATAACGCCGAGGCTAAGCATGCGGTCTATTTTCTCGTATGCACACCTTTGCTTAACGGGTGACATCGGATAATACCGCTGCTTCACAGGCACCGTCTCATCGTAGACCTCGATCCGATGTTCCGTCAGATGCGTCTTCCCAGTCCAAGCTTCGCGGATGATGGAAAAAGGATTTTTACATTCTCTAACTCTCGCAGCTCCCTTGGCGTCAGCTCGACTATACCCGACTGCTCTACACTTATCTCCGAGACCACTGTTGGAAGTAGATCGAATGCTTCCCAAAAGTCCATGCCTAAATAGAGTGCTTGCTTAAGGCTCGGCACCAGATATAAACTTAGTACTACCGACTTCCCTCGCCAAGTCACGTTTGCATCTATTTTTCCCACTACTGCTTGTCCTTTCCCATCAGCTGTTTTCAGCTCCTCGTTCAGCAAATATTTTCTCTTTCCGCTGAATCGTCCCATTGCCGTTCCTCCCAAACAGCTTACAGAAGCCCCGCTATCCAACAACCCCGTCATTGGCTCTCCTTCGATGGTGTCTTCCGCATACGGTCGGCGATCTACATTACTTCGGATTATTGTCGCCGCTATTCCTCGTTTGATTATTTTATGTTCCCGAGTCTTTTGTCGCAGCTTTTTAATCTTCTTAGCGCGCCTTCGTTTTCTTCCCAAGGCACAGATGCTGGCGACGTTTTTCGATATCCCGAATATCCTTCTCCTCACTTCTTGATACCGTCTCTCCCTGTCCTGTAATTTGTTGAATTTAGCTCCAGTTGGTATCGGTATTGATGTCGGTTCCGATGTTTCTCGTCTTAGGATGACCTTGTCTGCTGATTGTTCTCCGGGAGCTTCTTCTCCTGGCCGGATTTCCCGGTACTCCCGCCAGGGAAGTGGTTTTTCTGCCCGCATTTTCCACACATCACAAACCTGGCACCCTGCTGGTTACACTTGTAGCACTTCAAATTGTGAAAATGTGAGTCGCATCTTTGTTCGCCTGACTTCTCGGTCACCGTTAGGTCCACCTTCTTCCTAAAATCCTCATTACTTTTGCTCCCACGCTCCTTCCTTTCGAAAGCTTCCAGCAAAGGTCCGCGGTCTCCGTTTTCAGGTTCCTCGCTATGTGGCAGACTGATCTCCTCAATGGTGGTCCTCTTTGTAAACTTCCGCTCGTATTCGTCCAAATGCTCCTCCGCTCGCCTGCACTGTGTTTTCATTTCCGCGAGTGTGGTTATCTGGCAACCGAATATGAGATTTTTGATTCTTGATTTCAGGTTCCTACGCATGAGTTTGACCAAGCTCCCCTCCGTCATCGGAGATTTCATGGTAAGTGCCATGCCTCTCACGCACGCATAAAAGTCATCGTACGATTCTTGTTCGTTGCTTGCCGAATTTCCTCGTCACAGTCCGCCTTGCGGAAAAGTTCCAGAAGTGCCTCTCTGAGATGAGTGAATCCGTTTTCCTCCTCATCCGTGCGTTCCTCCATATATAGCCAGAACCATTCCTGCACGGCTCCGGTCAGCAGTAGATGGAAGCTCGAGTACAGGTCGCTTGATGATATGCCATGACGTCTTTGCAGAGTCTCTACCCTTAACAGAAATCGTTCAATGGGAATTGACTTGATGCCGCCATCATATTTCAACCCCAGTCCCTAATTGTTCTAAATTTATTTTTGTTAATGTCCGAGTGATTACGTTCCTTATGTGGAGATGGTGTGAATAACCTTCGGCCCGTGAATCCTGATCGTTCCGTAGCAGCATGCTCTCCTCTCTTTTCCAGCACTCCCGCTTTGACCTAGCGCTGAAGAAGCGTCAGCATTCTCCAGGGGCATTGCCGCGGTTGCCTGTGCGCCTTCGCGAATCTTTTCCACTTTTGAGATTCGTTCCCCCAAGGATCTGACGTCCCTTCGCACCCCGTTCATGGCTTCGCGTATCGCGTCCACCGTCGTGCGATTAACATCCAGCTGATATTGAAAAAACATTCCTTCGAACTTTTTCAGCAGTTCACCCCCCACTTTATCCACTATGTTTGTTTCTGGAGTAGCGATTTCCCCTGCCGAGACTACCCTTTGCCTAGTTTGAGAAACCGATGCCTGAGGCGCAGGCTTCCCCGAGGATAATTGCTCCTCCTCCTCTTTACTCTCGCGTTCTTCCGTTGACTTCGAAGCACTATGCTTCCTTCCCGTCAACGCATTCTCTCTTTCACTCAACCTTGTCTTCCTTTTCCCTTTCCTAGTCATGGCTGAGATTGGTTTGGTATTGAATGTTTGTAAAAATTTGCATATGTAAAGTTTAATATGTGTTTACACATACACCTTTGTATGCTGAATTGAAAAAAATAAACTTTTCTAACTTCCTACCTTTTCTTCCTAATTGATGATCAATATAATAAAAAACAAAAAAATATATTCGTTGTCGTGTGTGTGACGATTTAGGCTTTGGGTGACTTGCCTCAACTACTTCGTCCTCTGCTGTTTCGTTCCCCCCTGTCTCACTAATATTTGTGTCCACAAACAAAAGGATTTAACCCTCATCCTAGTGGGCTGGACACGAAGTCCTACCGGAGGGGGTCATCGGGGCTACCTCATGCGAACGTTGACGTATAGCCTGTAGGCAGCAGCTGCCTCGCCGATGAGATACCCGCCTTGTCGCAAAATCTACCTCATAAAAATCCGAGTAATGACTCGATAATCATTAGCCGATTCTGCCCTATAAAACATTTTTAATAAGCATCCACTGACACATTTATAAGACATAACGCACAGTCTAATAAGCTGCCAACAGTAATCCCCCTATTTAACGTACAAAGTCTTCCTGTCCAAATGAATAATGCATCATAATTGTGAACAACTCGCGTATCCTCAATTTTGAATTTTTGTTTTCGTGATTGCCCTTCTCGGCCCAACCACGTTGGGCGCCATTTCTTTTTGTTACGTTTATTTTTATTATGACTCATACTACCTACTTCTGTTACCTGGGTTATGGCTAAGGGCGTCTCCATAAAGAGAAGCCATGGCCTGCCGATCTGCTGGGTACGCTTGCTTTATCGACTGAGCTCGCCGAATTGGGGTGGGTCTGTATAGATCGACGTTGATGATGGATTAACCGCAGATTGATAACAAAAGAAAAATTCGTACCCTTGCGCTGCTGCTGATGGAAGAATACCTACCCTTTAACTGGAGTGTCCACTCTCATGACGCTCCTTCATCGTCAATGCAGTTCATCTCCATAAAATCGTGATTGGCCCTTCTGCTTTCAATAACCCTCCCTACCATTGTCGACCGTGGCCAGTATTGGTCGACCCTAATGCCAGACCTCCGTCCATGCTTCCGTCTGTCTAGCCGAGGCGACCACCCATCTCATCCCCAATCATCACACACCACTTGGTTACTATCTATAAGCTCATTTCATTTATTGTGTATCCCTTATTATCTAGTATACAGACTTACTTCTTCACCTTATCGAACTACCGCTGTTATAGATTTCCTCTATTCTAAGTTGCCTTTCTGCAGGCTTATTACTAGTTCTCTAAAAGAAATCTTTCAATTCGCATTTCTTTAGTTTACTCCGTGCTAGGTTGCCTTGAATCAGGCCCGTTATTAATTATTATGTTGGTTTGTGTTATAATCGTATAAAAAAAAAAACATTTTTGCATATACGCACCTAAGCGTGTCTATCGATGCGATCCATACCTTGGATACAATATTACGCTCATTCGCAAGTACAGGTAGGTGCATTTGTCATTGGCTAGTTGTTCAAAAAACTAAACTCTAAAAACTTCAATGCGAACTTTCGTAACTCGCGTCCATAGCGGACTACCTTAACCTAGGTGAACTATCAATTAATATTTTGAGTGGAAATGAATTCCCATTTAAATAATTGTCCTCGTGTATGCATGTATGACTATGCCTGCTAATGCATACTAGCCTTTCGTTAAATATAATACAGGCATACGCATATATGTAGGTACATATGTGCATGCATTATCAGGTAATTATTCACAAAGAGTGAATGCAAAGAAACTTCAACATGAGACTCTGCAGTCCAAGCTACAATTATATGAGTTTGGCTTAAAACTAGTTTAATTATAAATTTTCATATTCGTTGTATTATGTTCGTATTAAATAGACATGTTTGTATACAGGGATGTGATTATGCTCATTAACGCATGCCAACTACGGCCATTGCCTGGTATTTCGAATTATTGGTTGTAATGTCAATCGAATGCACATACAAGTGCAAGCGAGTGTATCTAATATCAAGTAACTCTTCAAAGAAAGAAGACAATGTCCTTTCATTAGTCTCTATGTGTATGCATCAGGGAGACCCAACGTACATTATTATTTCAGGCGGCACTAATCCATGCTGAATGAATGTGTTCATGTGTACATGCTCAAAAGTGCCTACTACCGCGAGCTAATCGCTGTACAAACAGGCAGCTTGCTTCATGCAACATTCATCGATCGCCGGCAAGTACACATATATATATATATGAATGTGCATGTGCACACATTGATAATGAATTTGTTCGAAAACGACAAAAAGAAAATTAAGCGAGATCCTTCTATTGATCCCTGACTTTACTTTAGGTATGCATGTCGCTACATCTATTGGTTTGATACCACCGTTTACATGGGAATAAAATTGAGTCCTTTCTTTTCTTTCTCTTTTTTTTATCCACTTGTATGTGCATTGATTCACATACCCTGCACCCAGTATGTAAGGGAATGGCCAGCTGCTTGACGGGATGTTTGTCCCCATCCTCTCAATAAAAATCCAAACTATTCAGCCCTATTAGCTAGTACCCTAGGCGCCTTGATGTGAAGCTAGCGGGATGTGAAGCTAGCGGGATGTGCGCTTTATTCGCCACATTATGTTTTTACTTTAGCCCAAGGCTCATCCCCACATCACTGCGCGCTTGCAGCCTTGACAAGTATTTATCATGTTTTCCAAGTCAATCACATATGTAGCTATATATATATTTAAAATTTACAACGAGCAGAGAATTGCAGGAGCTATTTAGTATCGCATGATATATGCGTGTATAAACACACCCGCTGTTATCCTATGAATGCATGCTCATAGCTCATGCAATTCACTGGCACGAATCTATACATATCTCGTACTTAGGGCTAATTGCTATCTGTGCCTGCTGTCGCTCGCTTATGCTGGAGTGCCGCGTAAATGGTGGTGGAAATGTCTAACCAAGCCTCTGTCCTTCACTCTCATTGAAATATGTTAGTGCATTCGCGTGCCTGGAATGTACATGAAGATCTAATGGCCAGCACGCCACACGCTATGCAAACGCCTACTGCGACTGAGCATACAATCTCCAGATGCTGAGGATTGGCTTGCTGGCGATTATTTCACTTGCGGCCTTTGCGAGCTGTCCCTAAGCTGCGAAACACAACACTTACCTGTTTTATTAACAAGGCTTATACACGTATCTCACTTAATATTCTGCTGAAATATCAGTATCCTAAATGTGGCCTTATGGTTAGATTTGCTAGGCCAGTGCTACTGGGTGGCCGCCGAATTTGTTGTCGTTTGTTGCGTACTTGTGTGTTGAGAGGCACGCTGTTGAATATGCCATTGCTTGTTGTGGTTATATTTTCGAGTGTTGTGGTGTACGCTGCTGAATACCTCAGGGTGTTTGCTCGCCGTGCCGCTATGTAGATGCTATGACGCAATTTGCGAGCGGCGGTGTGATCTGCTTTTTCTGCCCTCTTTGTTGGTGAATCTGCTACCTGCTCTCCTGATTGAGGGTTCTGGATGCGGACTTGCTCCACGCATGCATATATTTCTGCACAAGGGAGATTTATTTTCCTGTATTGATCATTTTCAAATGAGAATGGTTAAGTCTTACCTTCGGTCTCCTTTTTGCTGGTGGTTCGTTTGGCTGCTTGTTTGAGAAAGGCCGGAAATCGACGAACGCAGAGTTAGGTGTGACAGCCATTTGCAGGCATAGTGTGTTCGCAAATTTTTGTGAACTTATCTGTCACGCATGGTTGTACCAGCTTTGAAAGATTTTCTTTTCTGATTTACCTATAGGCTGATGCACATCTCACGTAACAGCTGATTTAACGTACGGATTCAATGTGATCCAGTTTTTACCATTTAAGTATTCATTTATCTCTTGGTGTGTTAATACACTTTTTTGAAAAAAAAAAAATATTCTATATTCCATAAGTATGGGGCAACTACCCAGAAAGTGTAAAACGTTTTCTTCGTTTCCTGAGTTGCAAAGTGGACAGCGATTATCTGGATGCTCAATACAAACCCCCTACGGCGGAGTAGCAATCCTTATACATAATTCTATACAACATAAGTTACTTTCGACTGAAAAGGACTTTGACAATATCGCTTTAGAGGTACATTCAACTAAAAAGTTCAGAATTACATCAGCTTACATCCCTCCATCCGCCAACTTCTCTATAACTTAGAAAATGTTTTTACTGAAAATAGGTATCCAAGCATTATCACCGGCGACTTTAATTCTTGGCACAAAACATGGGGCTCCCACACAAATAAATAAAAAATAAAAATAAATGTAAGGCGCGATAACCCCCGAAGAGATCTAAAGACGAGCTTCTCTACACACAAATAACTGCAAAGGAAACGTTCTTTCTAATTTCATAAACCAATCTCAGTTTATACTCTTAAATGACAAATCGCCAACTCACTTTTCCACCCGTAATACTTTTACGTGCTTGGACTTAAGCTTTTGTTCTCCAGAACTTGCAATGCATGCGGAGTGGAGAACCCATAGCGACTTAAACGGAAGCGACCATTATCCGATCGTTATTTCCCTATTTCCCTCCGAAAATTTTTCAATAGTATCAACTAAACCATTATTCAAACATGATCTTGCTAACTGGGAACTCTTTGGAAAAAAATGTGTGCTTTATGAATCAACCCGACCCTTTAGTTATAATGTTATCGCAGAAGCAAATAATCTTAAGAAAATCATAATCAAATCTGCCAACGAATCCATGCCTAAACAAAGTAACAGTAAAAAGAAAAAGTCAGTGCCATGGTGGAATCAAGATCTTGGTAAATTAAAAGCCTATAAAAACCGAAAATTTAACAAATTTAAGAGAAATATGACAGAATCAAACCTAATGGAATACAAAAAAGCAAACGCAGCCCTAAAACGCGAGATTAGAATTTCGAAGCAACGCTCAATCCAGAGTTTCACAGCCGATATTAACCCTAACACACCCACCAAACAAATTTGGATGAATATCAGACGTCTCTGTGGATACAAAGTATCCTATGGCATACACGCCTTGCAATCATCATTGCATCCCAGTGTAACCCACACTTATCAGAAATTGATTGCCAACGAATTATTGAAATATTGGAGCGATATGTCAGCAGACCATAATTTCTCGAACCTTTTCCAAGACAAGAAAAAGTCAGTACTGCAATCGCTAGTAAATGTACAGCCCAGCAAAGAAGCTATGTTTCTGGAACATGACATAACCCATTTAGAAATGATGTCTGCACTCAAAAAACTGAAAGGGAAAACGCCAGGCTTAGATAGGTTATCTTATCCTATGATCCGAAACTTACCAGTCACCTTGAAAAATCGGCTCTTACAGTTATACAACTCTATCCCGCAAAATAAAATCATCCGTCAAGTATTTAAACATAGCCTCATAATACCTATACATAAACCGAATTCAGACAAAGCGCAACCAAAATCTTACAGACCAATATCACTAAATATATGCTTTTCTAAAGTTCTAGAAAAAATAATTGCAGATCGACTTTGCTGGTTTGTTGAAAAAACAAGCTATTGAACAGTCGACAAATGGGTTTTAAGAGAGGTAAATCTAGAGCAGATACTCGATTAATGTTAGACTATCTAGCTGCAGGCAAGCTCTCTTCTAAAGGGCACCTTACAATCATTTCCCTGGATTTCGAGAAAGCGTACGACAGAATAGGCCTACACACCGTAATTGAACAACTGGTCAAATGGAAAATAGGCCCCAAGATTATCCATTACATCATTAACTTCATGTCCAACCGCAAGATCGTAACACGAGTAGGAAACCACCTTTCAGATTTCTGGGCAATAAACCATGGCATTCCGCAAGGATCGCCACTGTCGGTTATTCTGTTCCTTATCGCATTCGAAAAACTTTACTCGATAATTAATTTATACAAAGAAATTGATTTCTGTGCTTATGCTGATGATTTCAACATTATAATAAACGCAAAGAAAGAAAAGTACCCAATAATCGACTTGAACAATATTCTCCAAGACGTATCGGTATGGTGCGAGTATTCAGGCACAAAACTATCCCCAGAAAAAAGTAAGAACATCCACATCTGTCGTAAACGAAACTGCCATTGCACTGTATTGTCCTAAAATATAAACATTACACCCTGCAACGAAATCAAAATCTTAGGAATAATCTTTAACAAGAGATACAATTGGAATTCTCACACCAATTACCTTAACACGTCCTTAGTCTCCCGACTAAATATCCTAAAATGTCTTGCTACACCTAAGTTCAACTGCGACACCCAATCTATATTAGCAGTAGTTAAAGCCCTCATTATACCCAGGATTACTTATGGAATTTTCATGTATGGTTACGCTCCTAACCATGTTACAAATAAAGTTAAAGTAATTCTAAACGCGGCAATAAGAGCTACAATGGGTGCGTTACGCTCTACACCCGTCGGAAATTTATATTTTGAGTCAGGCATTCATAATTTTGCAAATTAAAGAGACCAAGCCACAGCCAAACTTTTTAAAACTCTTATACCTGGGCAAGATAACCCACTTTGTGGGATGTCTAGCAACTTAAAGAAAAGAAAGAGCATCCCCAAAGTTCAACCAGCTATAGGCCGAATTATCAGTCTAAGTGGAAAAATTGATATACCATCAAATTTAAGTAAAAGGGTAGTTCCCAACAACCTTCATGGTCCTTCAATCCCAAATCCGTAAGTACAACTCTGCATACCCTTAACAAAAATAGCACGAACGCGATTCAATATCAAGCAATGTTCAACGAGATCCGAAACAAATACCTTAATTACACTTTCATTTACACAGACGCCTCCAAGATCCATAAAAGCGCCACTTATAGTATAACATCAGAACAAGAAATTATTAAAATATCAAATATCCCTTACTATAGCTCCATTTTCTCCGGTGAAATCATCGCGATAGTAGAAGCAATAGACCTATTTAGAAAGAAAAGGGGAAAATTTGCCATATGTTCAGACTCACTCTCATCTCTTCTCTCCATAGCTGATATAAATTGCAGAAACTTCTACACAACCTTAATAAGGAATATCATCACACAACACTACCCAAAAATTATATTAATCTGGGTGCCTGGACACAGTAATATAGCTGGCAATGTTTTTGCCGATCTCACCGCCAAAGAAGCACACCATAGTCCAGTAACTAGCACATCACATTTTAATCTGCAAGACATTGAAAAAAGATAAAGATAACCTGCTAAACTGGAATTAAACCAGCCCTTGGTATAAAGATATAAACTACTCAAAAACACACATAGTAGACACAATAAAACGAAAAAAAAGCACACACGTTGGGATATTATTAAATACGAACGACTCAGACTAGGACATACGAAAATAACCCACGGACATATTATGAAATGCTCTAGCCCTAATAGTTGCACCTGCAACGCAGACATCACAATCATTATACCCCACATTCTATAAAGCTGGCCACTGTACGCGAATTGTAGAACACAACTCTTCGCAAACACAAACCCTATATCACAACTCCAAGATCTTCGCCCAGACTCAATCACCCTAATTAACAATTTCATTAAAAAACCAAACTATACCACAAAACCTAAGTTATAAATCAAATAAATGTTTATAAAAGATTTAATTTAAATATCGAGCTTAAAGCCTTGTTGTTATAGCTCCTAACATAATTAGCCTATAAGATTTATGTTGTAACCTAATGTTATAAATAAATAAATAAATCTGGATGCTCAAGATGAGGTTCATAATTAAGTTTCAATAGTTCTCCTCTTACGCGAAACAAGTTGCTGATCACATATATGTTAAATTCATTTCTAAAATAATTAAGCTCACAAAGATTATGTTCGAGGACGGGGTAAGTTGGTCTTACTTCGCTAGCTTGAGCTTTTATCAGAAAATGTTCCCTTTTCACTGCATCTATTTTAGCTAATATATTGCGGTGCCAATGTCTCCACAAAGTGTTATAATTTATTAGAATTGGTTCACCGTAATCATCGGCAAGTGCATCCCAATTTTGGAAACATTGAGCTGTCAAACATCATCCAGCGATATATCCGTCTCCAGTCCCGTTCCATCTATCTCGTCCATGTGTACTCTACTTAGTGCATCTGGTACGATGTTCTGTGCTCCTTTCCGATGGGTTATCGTAAAGTCAAAGCCCTGTAGTTTCAGGCTCCACCGTGCTAGTCATCCGGAAAGATCTTGTTGGCTCATAAGCCATTTGAGGCTCATGTGATCCGTGATGATCGTGAATGGTGTACCGTCGACGTAAGGACGAAACTTCTTCACACTCATTACGCCGGCCAGGCACTCGAGTTCGGTTATCGTATAATTTCTTTGCGCTGAATTCAGCTTCTGGGATATGTACGAAATTGGACGCTCATTACCTTCGCCTTCCAGCTGGAAAAGTACGGCTCCGATTCCAGTAGTGGACGCGTCGCATTGAATATAAAAATGTTTCGAAAAGTTCGGGTTTACCAGGACTTTTGGTGAAGCCAAGTCGTTTTTGAGCTGCTCGAATGCAGCAATGGCTTCCGGTGTCATGCAAATTCCTTCTTTTTTCTTAAACAGTCCGTAAGAGGTGCTGACACGATGGCAAAGTTTGGGATGAACCTTCTATACCACCCTGTCAGCCCAAGGAATCGCCTTAGTTGCTCCAAGGTCTTAGGTAATGGGAAGTCGAGCATGGCCTGTACCTTGCAAGGATCAGTTTTCAATTCGCCTTGCCCTATGATGAATCCCAGATACCGGATTTCTTTCTGACAAAATTTGGATTTCTGCAGATTTATGGTTAACCCTGCTTTTGGCAGACATTCGGCCACTTCCGAGAGATGCTGCATGTGAGTCGCAAAATCTGGTGAGCAAACGAATAGGTCGTCAATATACACGAAGACATTGTCCCTCAAACGTGATGGAATAACACGATCCATTAGTCGGCACAGCCTCTGACTGGCATTGCAAATCCCGAAGGGCATCACTTTAAAGTGATAGAGGGGCCGACCTGGGACGGTGAAGACCGTCTTCTCCCGCGACTGCTCCTCCAAAGGGATCTGCCAAAAGGCATCCTTCAAGTCAATGCCCGTTATGAAAAATGTATCGCGCAGCCGAATGAGGATCCCCTCCACATGCTGAGTTGGATATGCATCTTTCTTCGTACGTTCATTGAGCTTCCGCATGTCCACACAAAGCCGGGTTTTTCCAGGTTTTTGTACTAACACAATTGGGGAACTCCACGCTCTATTGCTCTCTTCTATAACGCCGAGGCTAAGCATGCGGTCTATTTCCTCGTATGCACACCTTTGCTTAACGGGTGACATCGGATAATACCGCTGCTTCACAGGCACCGTCTCATCGTAGACCTCGATCCGATGTTCCGTCAGATGCGTCTTCCCAGTCCAAGCTTCGCGGATGATGGAAAAAGGATTTTTACATTCTCTAACTCTCACAGCTCCCTTGGCGTCAGCTCGACCATACCCGACTGCTCTACACTTATCTCCGAGACCACTGTTGGAAGTAGATCGAATGTTTCCCAAAAGTCCATGCCTAAATAGAGTGCTTGCTTAAGGCTCGGCACCAGATATAAACTTAGTACTACCGACTTCCCTCGCCAAGTCACGTTTGCATCTATTTTTCCCACTACTGCTTGTCCTTTCCCATCAGCTGTTTCAGCTCCTCATTCAGCAAATATTTTCTCTTTCCGCTGAATCGTCCCATTGCCGTTCCTCCCAAACAGCTTACAGAAGCCCCGCTATCCAACAACGCCGTCATTGGCTCTCCTTCGATGGTGACTTCCGCATACGGTCGGCGATCTACATTACTTCGGATTATTGTCGCCGCTATTCCTCGTTTGATTATTTTATGTTCCCGAGTCTTTTGTCGCAGCTTTTTAATCTTCTTAGCGCGCCTTCGTTTTCTTCCCAAGGCACAGATGCTGGCGACGTTTTTCGATATCCCGAATATCCTTCTCCTCACTTCTTGATACCGTCTCTCCTTGTCCTGTAATTTGTTGAATGTAGCTCCAGTTGGTATCGGTATTGATGTCGGTTCCGATGTTTCTCGTCTTAGGATGACCTTGTCTGCTGATTGTTCTCCGGGAGCTTCTTCTCCTGGCCGGATTTCCCGGTACTCCCGCCAGGGAAGTGGTTTTTCTGCCCGCATTTTCCACACATCACAAACCTGGCACCCTGCTGGTTACACTTGTAGCACTTCAAATTGTGAAAATGTGAGTCGCATCTTTGTTCGCCTGACTTCTCGGTCACCGTAAGGTCCACCTTCTTCCTAAAATCCTCATTACTTTTGCTCCCACGCTCCTTCCTTTCGAAAGCTTCCAGCAAAGGTCCGCGGTCTCCGTTTTCAGGTTCCTCGCTATGTGGCAGACCGATCTCCTCAATGGTGGTCCTCTTTGTAAACTTCCGCTCGTATTCGTCCAAATGCTCCTCCGCTCGCCTGCACTGTGTGTTCATTTCCGCGAGTGTGGTTATCTGGCAACCGAATATGAGATTTTTGATTCTTGATTTCAGGTTCCTACGCATGAGGTTGACCAAGCTCCCCTCCGCCATCGGAGATTTCATGGTAAGTGCCATGCCTCTCACGCACGCATAAAAGTCATCGTACGATTCTTGTTCGTTGCTTGCCGAATTTCCTCGTCACAGTCCGCCTTGCGGAAATGATCCAGAAGTGCCTCTCTGAGATGAGTGAATCCGTTTTCCTCCTCATCCGTTCGTTCCTCCATAGCCAGAACCATTCCTGCACGGCTCCGGTCAGCAGTAGATGGAAGCTCGCGTACAGGTCGCTTGATGATATGCCATGACGTCTTTGCAGAGTCTCTACCCTTAACAGAAATCGTTCAATGGGAAATGACTTGATGCCGCCATCATATTTCAACCCCAGTCCCTAATTGTTTTAAATTTATTTTTGTTAATGTCCGAGTGATTACGTTCCTTATGTGGAGATGGTGTGAATAACCTTCGGCCCGTGAATCCTGGTCGTTCCGTAGCAGCATGCTCTCCTTTCTTTTCCAGCACTCTCGCTTTGACCTAGCGCTGAAGAAGCGTCAGCATTCTCCAGGGGCATTGCCGCGGTTGCCTGTACGCCTTCGCGAATCTTTTCCACTTTTGAGATTCGTTACCCCAAGGATCTGACGTCCCTTCGCACCCCGTTCATGGCTTCGCGTAACGCGTCCGCCGTTTCTTCGAACTTTTGCAGCAGTTCACCCCCCACTTTATCCACTATGTTTGTTTCTGGAGTAGCGATTTCCCCTGCCGGGACTACCCTTTGCCTAGTTTGAGAAACCGATGCCTGAGGCGCAGGCTTCCCCGAGGATAATTGCTCCTCCTCCTCTTCACTCTCGCGTTCTTCCGTTGACTTCGAAGCACTATGCTTCCTTCCCGTCAACGCATTCTCTCTTTCACTCAACCTTGTCTTCCTTTTTCCTTTCCTAGTCATGGCTGAGTTTGGTTTGGTATTGAATGTTTGTAAAAATTTGCATATGTAAAGTTTAATATGTGTTTACACATACACCTTTGTATGCTGAATTGAAAAAAATAAACTTTTCTAACTTCCTACCTTTTCTTCCTAATTGATGATCAATATAATAAAAAACAAAAAAATATATTCGTTGTCGTGTGTGTGACGATTTAGGCTTTGGGTGACTTGCCTCAACTACTTCGTCCTGTCCTGTTTGGTTCCCCCCTGTCTCACTAATATTTGTGTCCACAAACAAAAGGATTTAACCCTCATCCTAGTGGGCTGGACACGAAGTCCTACCGGAGGGGGTCATCGGGAGGCTACCTCATGCGAACGTTGACGTATAGCCTGTAGGCAGCAGCTGCCTCGCCGATGAGATACCCGCCTTGTCGCAAAATCTACCTCATAAAAATCCGAGTAATGACTCGATAATCATTAGCCGATTCTGCCCTATAAAACATTTTTAATAAGCATCCACTGACACATTTATAAGACATAACGCACAGTCTAATAAGCTGCCAACAGTAATCCCCCTATTTAACGTACAAAGTCTTCCTGTCCAAACGAATAATGCATCATAATTGTGAACAACTCGCGCATCCTCAATTTTGAATTTTTGTTTTCGTGATTGCCCTTCTCGGCCCAACCACGTTGGGCGCCATTTCTTTTTGTTACGTTTATTTTTATTATGACTCATACTACCTACTTCTGTTACCTGGGTTATGGCTAAGGGCGTCTCCATAAAGAGAAGCCATGGCCTGCCGATCTGCTGGGTACGCTTGCTTTATCGACTGAGCTCGCCGGATTGGGGTGGGTCTGTATAGATCGACGTTGATGATGGATTAACCGCAGATTGATAACAAAAGAAAAATTCGTACCCTTGCGCTGCTGCTGATGGAAGAATACCTACCCTTTAACTCGAGTGTCCACTCTCATGACGCGCCTTCATCGTCAATGCAGTTCATCTCCATAAAATCGAGATTGGCACTTCTGCTTTCAATAACCCTCCCTACCATTGTCGACCGTGGCCAGTATTGGTCGACCCTAATGCCAGACCTCCGTCCATGCTTCCGTCTGTCTAGCCGAGGCGACCACCCATCTCATCCCCAATCATCACACACCACTTGGTTACTATCTATAAGCTCATTTCATTTATTGTGTATCCCTTATAATCTAGTATACAGACTTACTTCTTCACCTTATCGAACTACCGCTGTTATAGATTTCCTCTATTATAAGTTGCCTTTCTGCAGGCTTATTACTAATTCTCTAAAAGAAATCTTTCAATTCGCATTTCTTTAGTTTACTCCGTGCTAGGTTGCCTTGAATCAGGCCCGTTATTAATTATTATGTTGGTTTGTGTTATAATCGTATAAAAAAAAAAACCATTTTTGCATATACGCACCTAAGCGTGTCTATCGATGCGATCCATACCTTGGATACAATATTACGCTCATTCGCAAGTACAGGTAGGTGCATTTGTCATTGGCTAGTTGTTCAAAAAAACTAAACTCTAAAAACTTCAATGCGAACTTTCGTAACTCGCGTCCATAGCGGACTACCTTAACCTAGGTGAACTATCAATTAATATTTTGAGTGGAAATGAATTCCCATTTAAATAATTGTCCTCGTGTATGCATGTATGACTATGCCTGCTAATGCATACTAGCCTCTCGTTAAATATAATACAGGCATACGCATATATGTAGGTACATATGTGCATGCATTATCAGGTAATTATTCACAAAGAGTGAATGCAAAGAAACTTCAACATGGGACTCTGCAGTCCAAGCTACAATTATATGAGTTTGGCTTAAAACTAGTTTAATTATAAATTTTCATATTGGTTGTATTATGTTCGTATTAAATAGACATGTTTGTATACAGGGATGTGATTATGCTCATTAACGCATGCCAACTACGGCCCTTGCCTGGTATTTCGAATTATTGGTTGTAATGTCAATTGAATGCACGTACAAGTGCAAGCGAGTGTATCTAATATCAAGTAACTCTTCAAAGAAAGAAGACAATGTCCTTTCATTAGTCTCTATGTGTATGCATCAGGGAGACCCAACGTACATTATTATTTCAGGCGGCACTAATCCATGCTGAATGAATGTGTTCATGTGTACATACTCAAAAGTGCCTACTACTGCGAGCTAATCGCTGTACAAACAGGCAGCTTGCTTCATTCAACATTCATCGATCGCCGGCAAGTACACATATATATATATATATGAATGTGCATGTGCACACATTGATAATGAATTTAATTTATTCGCCACATTATGTTTTTACTTTAGCCCAAGGCTCATCCCCACATCACTGCGCGCTTGCAGCCTTGACAAGTATATATCATGTTTTCCAAGTCAATCACATATGTAGCTATATATATTTAGAATTTACAACGAGCAGAGAATTGCAGGAGCTATTTAGTATCGCATGATATATGCGTGTATAAACACACCCGCTGTTATCCTATGAACGCATGCTCATAGCTCATGCAATTCACTGGCACGAATCTATACATATCTCGTACTTAGGGCTAATTGCTATCTGCGCCTGCTGTCGCTCGCTTATGTTGGAGTGCCGCGTAAATGGTGGTGGAAATGTCTAAACAAGCCTCTGTCCTTCACTCTCATTGAAATATGTTAGTGCATGCGCGTGCCTGGAATGTACATGAAGATCTAATGGCCAGCACGCCACACGCTATGCAAACGCCTACTGCGACTGAGCATACAATCGCCAGATGCTGAGGATTGGCTTGCTGGCGATTATTTCACTTGCGGCCTTTGCGAGCTGTCCCTAAGCTGCGAAACACAACACTTACCTGTTTTATTAACAAGGCTTATACACGTATCTCACTTAATATTCTGCTCAAATATCAGTATCCTAAATGTGGCCTTATGGTTAGATTTGCTGGGCCAGTGCTACTGGGTGGCCGCCGAATTTGTTGTCGTTTGTTGCGTACTTGTGTGTTGAGAGGTACGCTGTTGAATATGCCATTGCTTGTTGTGGTTATATTTTCGAGTGTTGTGGTGTACGCTGCTGAATACCTCAGGGTGTTTGCTCGCCGTGCCGCTATGTAGATTCTATGACGCAATTTGCGAGCGGCGGTGTGATCTGCTTTTTCTGCCCTCTTTGTTGGTGAATCTGCTACCTGCTCTCCTGATTGAGGGTTCTGGATGCGGACTTGCTGCACGCATGCATATATTTCTGCACAAGAGAGATTTATTTTCTTGTATTGATCATTTTCAAATGAGAATGGTTAAATCTTACCTTCGGTCTCCTTTTTGCTGGTGGTTCGTTTGGCTGCTTGTTTGAGAAAGGCCGGAAATCGACGAACGCAGAGTTATCTGTGACAGCCATTTGCAGGCATAGTGTGTTCGCAAATTTTTGTGAACTTATCTGTCACGCATGGTTGTGCCAGCTTTGAAAGATTTTCTTTTCTGATTTACCTAAAGGCTGATGCACATCTCACGTAAGAGCTGATTTAACGTACTGATTCAATGTGATCCAGTTTTTACCATTTAAGTATTCATTAATCTCTTGGTGTGTTAATACACTTTTTTGAAAAAAAATAATATTCTATATTCCATAAGTACGGGCAACTACCCAGAAAGTGTAAAACGTTTTCTTCGTTTCCTGAGTTGCAAAGTGGACAGCGATTATCTGGATGCTCAATACAAACCCCCTACGGCGGAGTAGCAATCCTTATACATAATTCTATGCAACATAAGTTACTTTTGACTGAAAAGGACTTTGACAATATCGCTTTAGAGGTACATTCAACTAAAAAGTTCAGAATTGCATCAGCTTACATCCCTCCAACCGCCAACTTCTCTATATCTTAGAAAATGTTTTTACTGAAAATATGTACCCAAGCATTATCACCGGCGACTTTAATTCTTCGCACCAAACCTGGGGCTCCCACACAAATAAATAAAAAATAAAAATAAATGTAAGGCGCGATAATCTCCGAAGAGATCTAAAGCCGAGCTTCTCTACACACAAATAACTGCAAAGGAAACGTTCTTTCTAATTTCATAAACCAATCTCAGTTTATACTCTTAAATGACAAATCGCCAACTCACTTTTCCACCCGTAATACTTTTACGTGCTTGGACTTAAGCTTTTGTTCTCCAGAACTTGCAATGCATGCGGAGTGGAGAACCCATAGCGACTTAAACGGAAGCGACCATTATCCGATCGTTATTTCCCTATTTCCCTCCGAAAATTTTTCAATAGTATCAACTAAACCAATATTCAAACATGATCTTGCTAACTGGGAACTCTTTGGAAAAAAATGTGTGCTTTATGAATCAACCCGACCCTTTAGTTATAATGTTAACGCAGAAGCAAATAATCTTAAGAAAATCATAATCAAATCTGCCAACGAATCCATGCCTAAACAAACTAACAGTGAAAAGAAAAAGTCAGTGCCATGGTGGAATCAAGATCTTGGTAAATTAAAAGCCTATAAAAACCGAAAATTTAACAAATTTAAGAGAAATACGACAGAATCACACCTAATGGAATACAAAAAAGCAAACGCAGCCTTAAACGCGAGATTAGAATTTCGAAGCAACGCTTAATCCAGAGTTTCACAGCCGATATTAACCCTAACACACCCACCAAACAAATTTGGATGAATATCAGACGTCTCTGTGGATACAAAGTATCCTATGGCATACACGCCTTGCAATCATCATTGCATCCCAGTGTAACCCACACTTATCAGAAATTGATTGCCAACGAATTATTGAAATATTGGAGCGATATGTCAGCAGACCATAATTTCCCTAACCTTTTCCAAGACAAGAAAAAATCAGTACTGCAATCGCTAGTAAATGTACAGCCCAGCAAAGAAGCTATGTTTCTGGAACATGACATAACCCATTTAGAAATGATGTCTGCACTCAAAAAACTGAAAGGGAAAACGCCAGGCTTAGATAGGATATCTTATCCTATGATCCGAAACTTACCAGTCACCTTGAAAAATCGGCTCTTACAGTTATACAACTCTATCCCGCAAAATAAAATCATCCGTCAAGTATTTAAACATAGCCTCATAATACCTATACATAAACCGAATTCAGACAAAGCGCAACCAAAATCTTACAGACCAATATCACTAAATATATGTTTTTCTAAAGTTCTAGAAAAAATAATTGCAGATCGACTTTGGTGGTTTGTTGAAAAAACAAGCTATTGAACAGTCGACAAATGGGTTTTAAGAGAGGTAAATCTAGAGCAGATACTCGATTAATGTTAGACTATCTAGCTGCAGGCAAGCTCTCTTCTAAAGGGCACCTTACAATCATTTCCCTGGATTTCGAGAAAGCGTACGACAGAATAGGCCTACACACCGTAATTGAACAACTGGTCAAATGGAAAATAGGCCCCAAGATTATCCATTACATCATTAACTTCATGTCCAACCGCAAGATCGTAACACGAGTAGGAAACCACCTTTCAGATTTCTGGGCAATAAACCATGGCATTCCGCAAGGATCGCCACTGTCGGTTATTCTGTTCCTTATCGCATTCGAAAAACTTTGCTCGATAATTAATTTATACAAAGAAATTGATTTCTGTGCTTATGCTGATGATTTCAACATTATAATAAACGCAAAGAAAGAAAAGTGCCCAATAATCGACTTGAACAATATTCTCCAAGACGTATCGGTATGGTGCGAGTACTCAAGCGCAAAACTATCCCCAGAAAAAAGTAAGTACATCCACATCTGTCGTAAACGAAACTGCCATTGCACTGTATTGTCCCAAAATATAAACATTACACCCTGCAACGAAATCAAAATCTTAGGAATAATCTTTAACAAGAGATACAATTGGAATTCTCACACCAATTACCTTAACACGTCCTTAGTCTCCCGACTAAATATCCTAAAATGTCTTGCTACACCTAAGTTCAACTGCGACACCCAATCTATATTAGCAGTAGTTAAAGCCCTCATTATACCCAGGATTACTTATGGAATTTTCATGTATGGTTACGCTCCTAACCATGTTACAAATAAAGTTAAAGTAATTCTAAACGCGGCAATAAGAGCTACAATGGGTGCGTTACGCTCTACACCCGTCGGAAATTTATATTTTGAGTCAGGCATTCATAATTTTGCAAATTAAAGAGACCAAGCCACAGCCAAACTTTTTAAAACTCTTATACCTGGGCAAGATAACCCACTTTGTGGGATGTCTAGCAACTTAAAGAAAAGAAAGAGCATCCCCAAAGTTCAACCAGCTATAGGCCGAATTATCAGTCTAAGTGGAAAAATTGATATACCATCAAATTTAAGTAAAAGGGTAGTTCCCAACAACCTTCATGGTCCTTCAATCCCAAATCCGTAAATATAACTCTGCATACCCTTAAAAAAAATAGCACGAACGCGATTCAATATCAAGCAATGTTCAACGAGATCCGAAACAAATACCTTAATTACACTTTCATTTACACAGACGCCTCCAAGATCCATAAAAGCGCCACTTATAGTATAACATCAGAACAATGAATTATTAAAATATCAAATATCCCTTACTATAGCTCCATTTTCTCCGGTGAAATCATCGCGATAGTAGAAGCAATAGACCTATTTAAAAAGAAAAGGAGAAAATTTGCCATATGTTCAGACTCACTCCCATCTCTTCTCTCCATAGCTGATATAAATTACAGAAACTTCTACACAACCTTAATAAGGAATATCATCACACAACACTACCCAAAAATTATATTAATCTGGGTGCCTGGACACAGTAATATAGCTGGCAATGTTTTTGCCGATCTCACCGCCAAAGAAGCACACCATAGTCCAGTAACTAGCACGTCCCATTTTAATCTGCAAGACATTGAAAAAAGATAAAGATAACCTGCTAAACTGGAATTAAACCAGCCCTTGGTATAAAGATATAAACTACTCAAAAACACACATAGTAGACACACTTAATAAAACGAAAAAAAAGCACACACGTTGGGATATTATTAAATACGAACGACTCAGACTAGGACATACGAAAATAACCCACGGACATATTATGAAATGCACTAGCCCTAATAGTTGCACCTGCAACGAAGACATCACAATCATTATAGCCCACATTCTATAAAGCTGGCCACTGTACGCGAATTGTAGAACACAACTCTTCGCAAACACAAACCCTATATCACAACTCCAAGATCTTCGCCCAGACTCAATCACCCTAATTAACAATTTCATTAAAAGAACCAAACTATACCACAAAACCTAAGTTATAAATCAAATAAATGTTTATAAAAGATTTAATTTAAATATCGAGCTTAAAGCCTTGTTGTTATAGCTCCTAACATAATTAGCCTATAAGATTTATGTTGTAACCTAATGTTATAAATAAATAAATAAATCTGGATGCTCAAGATGAGGTTCATAATTAAGTTTCAATAGTTCTCCTCTTACGCGAAACAAATTGCTGATCACATATATGTTAAATTCATTTCTAAAATAATTAAGCTCACAAAGATTATGTTCGAGGACGGGGTAAGTTGGTCTTACTTCGCTAGCTTGAGCTTTTATCAGAAAATGTTCCCTTTTCACTGCATCTATTTTAGCTAATATATTGCGGTGCCAATGTCTCCACAAAGTGTTATAATTTATTAGAATTGGTTCACCGTAATCATCGGCAAGTGCATCCCAATTTTGGAAACATTGAGACCTAGTTTCTAGCAAGTGCATTGCGATTAGCTTTGGAAGACGGTTATTACCCATTTCCATAACCCTGCAAATATAATTGAAATATGTTTTCAAGAAGTCAATATACAATTCTGGGAGTCCGGTTTCGAGATGAATTATATGGTTAGAGCTGTTACGCGGTAATCTGAAGAGCCTTTTAATAAAGTACCTCAGCAAATTTTCTACTTCTTCGTAATATTCAATTCCCCACACTTCTGATGCATAGCCCAATACAATTCGTACAGCTGCTTGAAACAGTTTGTACTTATGACTATGAGGAATGTATTTTTTAGAAAAAAAAGATCTCCAGGTGTTGTTTATATTGTATTTTGCTGATTTAAGCTTACTTGACAAATGTTTATGGTACGATGCATTGTACGTTATAACTACTCCTAGATACATGTATTCCTGAACCTTCTCCAACTCTTGTCCACACAAATGCCACTTTTCATCTCTACAGTATCTACCTTTTCAGCCCCTGAATATAAGTAGTTTTGTTTTATTCCTATTTATTGTAAGCCCCCAGTCACTACAGTAATCCTCTAGTTTGTTGATCATTTTCTGTAATTGTTTTGGGGTTTCTGCTAAGAAAACTACATCATCGGCATACATAAGTATCTTTATATGGATGCTCCCAAACGTAATTCCCTTTGGCAAGTAAATCACCAAATCGTCCAGGAAAAGAGCGAACAGTAATCGGCTAAGTAGGCAGCCTTGTTTAACACCCGTTTCTGTTGGAAACCATTCTCAGGCTGTGCTACCATCCCACACCCTTGCAATGTTATTTTTGTAGAGACTGCTTATTATTTCTAGCATTTTCATTGAATGACCTAAATTACTTAATTTGAAGAAAAGCGCATTTCGTTTTATAGAGCCAAAAGCGGCCTTAAAGTCTACGAACAAAGCATATAGTTTTCTCTTCTTTGAAATGTAATACTGAAATATGCTAGATAAACTAAAAATATGGTCGTTTGTAGAGTATCCCTTTCTGAATCCCGCCCGGAACTCACTTAAAAGCGAATTCCTCTCTACCCACGCCGCTAACCTTTCATACAAAATATAGGTAAATATTTGGTTGCGCGGTATAGGCTGTCACACGTCTAAATCCCCCATTTTTCTACATACATTAATTTTATTTATAAGCCATATACACTGGGTTGTATTGTAATACATCTTATTATACCAATGAATTGCACTTAGCTTTAAAGTTCCCATTGGGAATATTCATGGGCGTGTGGCAGCCTCTGTCGCGTAAAACAACCAAAACGAATTCGCCGCAATGTGCAGTGGGGCGATCTGTCACCACCGACAGCTGTCAAAGCGGCCGTCATACATTTTTTTTTATTATCGTTGTCATCTTATGCAAAGAGATTGCAAAAAGTTCCATTTTTTGTGCAAACATCAGCTTTTGCTTTCCATAAAAATTTCTATAAATTTATTATGATCATACATAGTGTTATTATCATCATACATAGTGTTATTATTATCATACATAGTGTTTTTATTATCATACATAGTGTTGCATTCTGAGAGCTGAAATATCTGTTCTGCAGAAATACAAGTTACATTAAATGAATGTATTAATACGCTTTGCCTCTAATTTACGCGTGCCGCATTGGTTATAAATCACGAGAAATTAAATTTTGTGCTGAATATAAAGAGCGCTCGACATATTTTAAAAGCGATTAAACCGGCATTGGGTATCATAAAGACAATCACGAGTTTGATTCGTCCTCGCATAACCTTTGGTACTGTGCACCGTGGTGTTTAATATCGGCGACTAGGAATTAACAGTCACCAATTCGGCTGATACAGTGCGAGCATTGTTGGAAAACGCAACGTAAAAGCCCAAGCGAAACATTTTTCGGTGTATAACTTGTGGAAGGTAGTGCCCCGAGACGGAAAACCGTATAAGAGCAGTTCAGAGGAAGAGCTGCGACAGCAAAAACAAAACTAACAACCATATCGTCACAAAGCGACCACACTCCAAATCTGCATGCAACTCATAACTTGACTAATGGTCCTTCGTCGCCATTGCCGAAACCAGCGTTTTTTAATAATATAAATTCATATGCATACATTACGTATATCCCCCCGAGTATATTTTGGAGGCTCCCGCCAAATACAAAGTTTTCCCGCCAAAGTTACATTTTGTCCCGCCAAAAAATATATGTATATTCTCATCCCCATATACACGTATACATAAACGAGGTGCATTAAAAAGTAAAGGCAAATCCCACCCATACTTGCGCAAAATTATCTCATTGCCCTTTAATATACTTGTGTCCCTTGCGGTATAATTTTAAAATACATATCCCCACATCATTATTATTAGGGATACCCAGCAGCAAGTTCGGCCACATTCACATAGTTTGAATTACCCAGCAGTAAATTCTGCCGGTCAGCTCAACGGACCCAGACTAATCCCAATTCAGTATAACCGGTCCTAGCCCACTCTATTCTCGACCAATAGGAAAGCTTCTGACTTTTTGTATTCTCTCATAAAGAAACACCAGGCAGTCCCCAAAAATTTCCAAAATAGCTAAAGTGAAATTAAGCAAGTCCCTTTTTAGAATGGCCACAGTGGTCGAAAATAAATTTATATCCGAAACGGATCTCTTTACGGATTACTGCGCTCGGTTCGACACAACCCAGATTCAGGATAATACTGAGGCATCCCTAAAACTAAAAGATAAAAATATCGATGTCTTCTGGAAAAGGGTACAGAGCGCATATGACGCCGTGGTAGAGACAGATGACAACGACCTTCCTGATGGTTTTAAGTCCTCAGCTTTCAGTAAATACTGAGCCTGACTTATAGCTTATTAGGACAAAAAGGCAAGAACAGGTGATCAACTCCAGCTCAGGGTAATAAGTAATCCCGTCCCCGCTACAACCACTACTCCCCAAGAAAGTTCCGTGATGCACCTCAAAGTACCCGCCTGCGACACCGAAATCTTTTACGGGAGTTATGATCAATGGCCGTCCTTCCGTGACATGTTGACTGCGGTCTATATCAAGCGCCCAAAACTCTCGAGAGCCCAGAAATTGCACCATCGCAAGTACAATACCCAAGGAAAAGCCGGCCAGATAGTAAAGCAATTCCCACTTAGTGATGACAACTTTGCTTTGGTTTGGGAAGCTCTGAAATCCCGATATGAAAATAAAAGAGTCTTGGTCGATAATCAAATAAAAGTCCTCATGAACCTCAAGGCCATTCAGACTGAAAACAGCGAAGATATTCAGCGATTGCAATCTTCTGTCTCCAGATTCTAGCCACCCAACAAGTCTCGACAGAGAGTTCGGATCCCATATTAATATATCTGGTAACCTCAAAACTCCCAGAAAATACTGTTGAGCTTTGGGAACAATCGATAAGCTCGCGAGAGACCTCCCGAACTGGTCCCAAATGGATCAATTTCTGACTACTCGCCACGAGATAGTGGAAAGGGTTGATCAATGGCGACCAACCAAACCCCGATACAACCCACCCTCCTCAAATTTCTCAAGCCCTCCCCGAAGTCAGAACATCCCCCAGTTCAGGCAGGGTCAAACCCAAAACCAAAGCCGCAACCCCCCGCACAATAGCAACTACTCCGAAAATCGAACAAATGCTCATGTGGCAGAGCACTAAAAAATCTCCGCCTGCAGAATGTGCAAGCAGTCCTCTCACAAGCTACAAAGCTCCGTGCGTTACAAGAAGCTGACAATCCCTGAGCGGAAAAAATTCGTGAAAGATAACAACCTGTGCGAAAGTTGTCTATCTCAAACACACAACTTAAAAGATTGCACCAGCACAGGAACATGCCTTTACTGCAAAGGTCGGCACAACTCCACCATTCATGACACCGCAGCCCCTCATCATACCACTGGACCGCGAAGATCGACATCCCAGATAACAACCATAGGATCTAGCAGTACCAGCCAACAAAGCGTCCATGAAGCAGCAGCTACGGAAGAACTTCCCTCTACCTCAAACGCAGCCCATATCCAGTCATTCCACTCCGAAATGATAGCCAAATCCTTCTCCCCACAGCGATAGTGTCCATAGGGCTCAGGTCCGTTCACACCAGTGTCCAAAGGCAAAGTGGCTCCTCTCAAAACTATTAGTCTGCCACGCCTGGAGCTATGCGGAGGGCTTCTATTAGCAAAATTAGTCACAGTAGTCCAACCCCATCTCGGCCTAAGTCAAAAAAAATTAATTATGTGGTCCGATTCGGAAACCGTGCTAGCCTGGCTGGAAAAGCCACCCCAATCTTGGAAAGCATACTCTCTAAACGAACAACGCAGATTATAGATCTCGTAGGAAATGTCCCTTGGGGACATGTGCGAAGCAAAGACAACCCCGCGGATCTTGGAACCAGAGGATGTAGCCCCGTCGAGCTCGCAAACTCATCGCTATGGTGGAATGGACCGGAGTGGCTTTCCCGACCCCCCGAGGACTGGCCAACACCAACGGCCAGAAATATTTTGTGCTGAATATAAAGGGCGCCCAACATCAAAATCATCTAAAATCAGTTTGATTCGACTTCGCATAACCTTTGGTACTGTGCACCGTGGAGTTTAATATCGGCGACTAGGAAATAACAGCCACAAAGTCGGCTCATACAGTGCGAGCATTATTGGACAACGCAACGTAAACGCCCAAGCGAAACATTGGGCGGTGTATAACTTGTGGAAGGTAGTGCCCCAGACGGAAAACCATATCACAAGAATCCAGAGGAAAAGCCGCGACAGCAAAAACAAAATTAGCAACCATATCGTCACAAAGCGACCACACTACAAATCTGCAGGTAACTCATAACTCAACTAATATTTTTGCAATGACATTCTGAAAGAAAATTCCTCTGTAATTATTTGGGTCATTTATGTCTCCTTTTTTAAAAAGTGGGAATATAATTGCTTTCTGAAACAGCGAAGAGACCGAACCAGAGTTGTACATACTATTAAAGCAAACTGTAAGCTGTTCTATAAAGTTAGGAGGGGCATGTTTAAACAACTCCGCGGGTATGTCGTCAGGCCATGGTGCCTTCTTATCTTTAGTTATTTTAAGTGCGGTTTTCGCTTCATCCGCCGTAATTTCGCAATCCAATTCCCGTATAGTCACGAAGGGCAGTGCAAAACTTAGGGTAGATACACTACTCTTTTGGTTTAGCAGAGAGGAAAAATGTGCTCCCAAAATTCCCGTATCTAATTGTGCACTCTTCGCGAACCCCGAGCCATTTAGCTTCTTCACAAACCCCCAGTACTCTTTACTATCTTTAATATCGCCAAGTGTCATGGCCATATTTTTACAATATACGTGTTTTTTATGCGTGCAAATTTCTTTAAATTCTTTGTTAAGATTTTGAAAATCTATCAAGCTTTCTTCCGTACCAAGCGTTTTAGCTTTACGCAAGGCTGAAAAGGATGTCCTTCTGGCTTCTTTCCACTCATAGTCAAACCAGGGGTGCACGTTCTTTGTACACACTTTTTTGTTTTGACAGTGTTCCGCTGCCTTTCTTTCTAGATCACTCAGTGAGTAGCTGCTGCTATTTATAGTACTTAACATTTGATTAAAATTATCTTTGTATTTCTCGGTTTGTTTATCATACCATTTAAGCCTAGGGAGCGGGTTCATAATGTTTGCGTTTACATTAGGTTGAGCCATAGTATGCAAAGTGACAGCCTATGCCGCGTATAGCGTATAACATATCATCAACCTTTAAGGAATCTATTAATGTAAACAAATTGGCCCTGATTAAACCGTAGTCGATCACTGAACAAGCAGTTCCTCTTAAAAATGTAAGATCTCCTTCTTTATCACCAATTGCGCGACCGTACGAAAACGTTAACGAACTACAGGATTCAGCAAATTTTTTACCGTTCGCATCAACATGCTTATCCTTTGAAACCCTTTCGAATGAAATAGGGGAAGTTGCTAGTGTTGGACTACAGCTAAAAAGCTGTTCTTCTCGACATCTCGCATTAAAATCACCCATCAACATAACGTTGTCAGTGTCCAGCTTAAGAATAGTCTCATACAGTGCATTAAAATCGCTTTCCCATCTATTACAGTTTAAATAAACCGGTAAGATATAAATTTGTTCTCGATAAAGACTCAATTCACAAATATCTCCTTTCTTTACAAACTGACCTGACCAATTTCTGTTTACAAGTTTTTTAACCCAAACAGAGCTCCACCGCTCGCCCTTCCTCTCACATAATTTCTTGTCGCATAAACCCAAAATAGCAAATAATCTATGAAAATATTTTCAACGCTGTCCAATCACTCTTCTATAAATGTTTCATACAATAAAAATACCTCGAACGTTTTAATATAATTTATAAAATCGTAGTTAGGTAATTTTGTTCTTAAACCTGCCACATTATATGCCAGGACCTTTAAATTGCAAGCCAACGCTTCTACAACATTCTTACTACTTAAACTGCTTAGGTTTTTGTGTTCGCATTCAAAAGTTGCTTATAATCTATTAAGGCTAAACCAATTTTATCGCCAACTCGGTGAGACAATCGGCTTTACCACATACAAGGCGTTGCCCATGATTCCATGAATACCATTTATTGTTGACCCTAAGTTTATGATCACGCACCAAAACTGGAATGTCGCCTTTGATTGCCGTCAGACGTTTTTTAAGTTGCACCATTGCCTTCTTATGCTGTTGCTTTTCACTACTTAGGTCCCTTGAGATTGAGATCGCTGTGCCTGCCAGATTTTTAGTGTGCATCAAAATTTCTGATGCTACGTTTTCTGTTACAAATTCGGCCGCTACCGTAATTTTAGAGTCTCTTTCGGCCAACCATCTGGGACCTGCACCTTCAACACGGTTTTCATTTTTAAATTTTCTTTGCATACTGCCTGCTCTGCTTCATTAATCGAATTTTTAGTCGGGATGTTTCTAAAAATGAGTGACTTTTTCTTCGACTGTTATTCTAAGTATCTCAGCTTCTTTTGGTCTCCCTCTTGTGAATTACATACTTTAACAAGCGAATTTTTGAGCTATGCGTTTTCTTATTCTAGCTTGCATACTTGAGCTTTAAGCTGGAGACATTGGTGCTTTATCGGTAACCGTATCGGTAACCTTATAACAGCTGATTCGACCAATCTTATGAGAATCAATGCAATCGATTATTGGCGCCGCTAAGGTCGTAACCGTATCGTAGCAACCAATTGTGTTTTGGTTTACCGTCGTAACGATAAACAGCTGATTACGTTAGGGATACGGATACAGCGATACGACATACGGCACCAATGACTCCGGCTTTAACAGTATAAAGTTCCGTGGTTAATCTCTCTAAATCTTCTTTCGTTGCAACATTTTCTATTTTATTGTCCATGTTAACCATTCTTGTAGATAATTCTGCAATGCCTTTATTTAAGTCGGCATGCATTTTTGTCATCAGTTTTAAACCTCGCAACTTCCACTTGGCGCAACTGTTATCGTGTCTGGTGACATTTCGGAACATAAACGTTTTGGATTGCCTGACAACGGAGTTGGTTTTGCTAAAGCGGGCAAGTTAGTAGGAGTGCTTTGGTTGTTTTCACTCATTTTAACTCTTTTAGAGTGCTGCCTAAAATTATGCTACTGTTTCAGATGGCTAGACTAATCGAGCTTTCAGATTCTTTAAGCTTGAGCTTTGACTTCGCAGCCTCTGTCGTTGAAAAAAAGTAACTACTTTGATTTGCAACTTGTGAGGTGAAAATTGGTTTTGACATCTGTCAATTGTTCCCGCTCATAAATGTAACTTGATGTTTTTGTTATACACAGTTGAGCAGAGCTCACAGAGTATATTAACTTTGATTGGATAACGGTTGGTTGTACAGGTATAAAGGAATCGAGATAGATATAGACTTCCATATATCAAAATCATCCTGGGTGCTCATCTCAGATCGCTATTTAAAATGAACAATATCGGACTATAACCACGCCCACTTTTTCGATATCGAAAATTTCGAAAAACCGAAAAAGTGCGATAATTCATTACCAACGATGGATAAAGCGATGAAACTTGGTACGTGAGTAGAACTTATGACGCAGAATAGAAAATTTGTAAAATTTTGGACAATGGGCGTGGCACCGCCCACTTTTAAAAGAAGGTAATTTAAAAGTTTTGGAAGCTGTAATTTGGCAGTCGTTGAAGATATCATGATGAAATTTGGCAGTAACGTTCCTACTATAACTATATGTCTGCTTAATAAAAATTAGCAAAATCGGAGAACGACCACGCCCACTTTTTAAAAAAAATTTTTTTTTAAATTCAAATTTTAAAAGAAAAATTAATATCTTTACAGTATATAAGTAAATTATGTCAACATTCAACTCCAGTAATGATATGTTGCAAGAAAATACAAAAATAAAGGAAATTTTCAAAATGGGCGTGGCTCCGCCCTTTTTCCTTTCATTTGTCTAGGATACTTTTAACGCCATAAGTCGAACAAAAATTTACCAATCCCTGTGAAATTTGGTAGGGGCTTAGATTCTAGGACGATACCTGTTTTCTGTGAAAAAGGGCGAAATCGGTTGAAGCCACGCCCAGTTTTTATACACAGTCGACCGTCTGTCCTTTCGCTCGGCCGTTAACACGATAGCTTGAGTAAAAATTGATATATCTTTACTAAACTCAGTTCACATAATTATCTGAACTCACTTTGTATTGGTATAAAAAATGGCGGAAATCCGACTATGAACGCGCACACTTTTCGATATCGAAAATTAGGAAAAATGAAAAAAATGCCATAGTTCTATACCAAATACGAAAAAAGGGATGAAACATGGTAATTGCATTGGTTTATTGACGTAAAATATAACTTTAGAAAAAATCTTTGTAAAATGGGTGTGACACCTACCATATTAAGTAGAAGAAAATGAAAAATTTCTACAGGGCGAAATCAAAAGCCCTTGAAATCTTGGCAGGAATACTTTCCGTGGTATTGCATATATAAATAAATTAGCGGTACCCGACAGATGATGTTCTGGGTCACCCTGGTCCACATTTTGGTCGATATCTCCAAAACGCCTTCACATATACAACTAAGCGCCACTCCCTTTTAAAACCCTTTATTCCTTTAATTTGATACCCATATCGTACAAACACATTCTAGAGTCACCCCTGGTGCACCTTTATGGCGATATCTCGAAAAGGCGTCCACCTATAGAACTAAGGCCCACTCCCTTTTAAAATACTCATTAACACCTTTCATTTGATACCCATATCGTACAAACGCATTCTAGAATCAACCCTGGTCCACCTTTATAACAATATCTCGAAAAGGCGTCCACCTATAGAACTAAGGCCCCCTCCCTTTTAAAACTCTCATTAATACCTTTAATTTGATACGCATTTCGTACAAACACATTCTAGAGTCACCCCTAGTCCACCTATAGAACTAAGGCCCACTCCCTTTTAAAATACTCATTATCACTTTTCTTTTGATACCCATATCATACTGTAACGAATTTACTTGAAAATCCTCTTATTTTCAATCCTCTGCTAAGTTCGAATCACTAAACTGTTGAATAAATAAATAACTCCAATATTGAATAATGGAAAAATTGCCTTTATTAAAGTACTTCACAATAACACTTATACTTTGCTACTCGCTGGCTTAATAACCAAACTGATTGATAACTCAAATGAAACTCTACTATTGGCCGCCAGAT
This sequence comes from Eurosta solidaginis, assembly GCF_040869045.1. Classification (NCBI taxonomy): domain Eukaryota; kingdom Metazoa; phylum Arthropoda; class Insecta; order Diptera; family Tephritidae; genus Eurosta; species Eurosta solidaginis. The sequence continues at coordinate 148,538,724 of NC_090324.1, read as the reverse complement.
CGCGTGCTTAATCAAACTGATTGATAGCTCAACTCAAACTGAATTACTTCTTACTCGCCTGCCCCGCTTTTATAGTTTACGCTGCATACTTCTAGGCTCTTCGATTTCCAGAACTTACTAGTTAGTTTCGGCTACAAAATCGCCAGCCACAACTACGTGCACAAATTATTGCTCTCTCTTGTGACAACTCAGATAAGATATATGCATGTGTTTGTGCATTGCCGCTCCGCTGCTCGTATACGTACATATGTGTAGACGCAATTATTTATTCGTTTATGTAGAATGGACAATACTAATACGAATCCGCCAAGGATGGGGTGCGGAAGAAGAGCGCTTTTGATGGAAATCCGTCAAATCAATCTTCAGCACTCTAAGGCGGCTTCCGCAAATTTGTTGCTCTGCCTTGAAAAAGGCGGAGTGGATATAGTCCTTGTCCAGGAGCCGTGGCTGAGTAGTAACGGCAGTAAGATTTCTGGATTAAGGACTGGAAAATTCAACACCTTGGTGCATGGGGAGGCAAGTAGGCCTAGATCCTGTGTGCTTGTTAAAAAAGAGATTAAAGCTTTTATTCTCACTAATTTCAGCAATGCTGACGTAACCACGGTCTGCCTCGAGCGAGGAAGTAATGAAATGTGGGTGGTCTCAGCGTACATGCCCCACGGGGACGTAGTGGGACCACCACCTGCGATACTGGGTGAAATCACCGCTGAAGCAAGGCGGAGAGGTGTTGGCGTGATCATCGGTGCCGATGCAAATGCCCATCATAGCATTTGGGGAAGCTCGGATACCAACACTAGAGGTGAGTCTTTATTTACTTTTATTGTAGATGAGGGACTTTGTATATGTAATAGGGGGAATGACCCGACTTTTATTACTGCGTTAAGGGAGGAGGTCCTGGACCTCACCCTGGTTAGTAGAGAATTGGAAGGTCGGATATCTGGATGGAGGGTTCTCAACGAGCACTCCTTCTCTGATCACCGATATATTCAGTTCTCAGTGAACGAAGAACGTCCCGGTAAAATATCTTTTAGGAACCCTAAAAGTACTAACTGGGACTTGTATTGTAGGAAGCTGGGAGAGCTACTGCCTGCGGTGCCTATCATTAGTTCGGGCCTGTCCGAATCTGAGATAGACGTTCTGGTGGAAAGCTTCACCTCGGCAAGCAATAGCGCCTTTCAGCTGTCCTGCCCATTGAAAACTTACAGGGGGAAGGGCAAGCCGCCCTGGTGGTCGGATTCTCTTGACGACCTAAGAGCGTCCAGTCGGCGGCTCTTCAACAGAGCCAGGAGGAGTAAATTGCCCTCGCACTGGGAGCTCTATAAGGTGAGTCTGGGGATTTATAAATATGAAATAAGGATAGCCAAGCGAGATGCATGGCGAAGCTTCTGCGAAAACGTAGAAGGCTGCAATGAATCCGCGAGATTTAGAAAAATACTCTCTAGGAACCCCGCTCCTCTGGGGTATCTGAGAGATGATGGTGGGGACTGGTCGATGAGTAGCGAGGAGTCCCTAAGGCTTTTACTGGACAATCATTTTCCCGATGTCCCAGTTGCGCAGGGATCTTCGCCTGCATGGTCGGCGGTCGTTGGCCATGCAGAAGTGCCTGCCATTCCAATACGGGAAAGTCAGATAACCTGGGCTATAGGGTCGTTCAAGCCCTATAAGCCTCCGGGCCCGGATGGAATCATTCCTGCGCAGCTTCAAAGGTCTTTGGGGATTTCCTGCCGCTGGTTGGCCATCATATATACTAACTGCCTCAGGCTTAACTATATCCCGAAGTCTTGGCACACGGTTAGGGTTATTTTCATTCCGAAGGCCGGCAGAAGCTCTCATGTATCACCTAAGGATTTCAGGCCAATCAGTCTCTCGTCGTTTCTTCTTAAGACGTTTGAGCGGTTGATTGACCTGTACCTACGGGAAAGGATAACTCGGGGGTTACTGTCGGCTTCACAACATGCGTACTGCAAGGGCAGATCGACGGAAACGGCTCTCCATTCGATTGTAAAGCAAATAGAGGGGTCCCTAGAACACAAAGAGTATGCTCTGGGTGCCTTTCTAGACATCGAGGGAGCTTTTAATAATGTCTTACCGGGGTCAATCGAAAGAGCTCTGGTGGGTTTAGGAGTCGAGGCGGCTCTGGTTGAATTTATTGGCAAACTTCTATGCGGCAGAATTGTCGCAGCGGAGTGGGGAGGGGCCATAATTAAGAGGAAGGTGTGCAGGGGCACGCCACAGGGGGGTGTCCTATCTCCTCTCCTCTGGGTTGTGGTAGTCAACGAGCTTCTTGTGGAGCTGGAAGCCAATGGTTGTCGGGTGGTTGCCTATGCAGATGACCTCGCTATCCTAGTCAGAGGCAAATTTCTGGGCGCCCTGCGCGATGTTCTTCAGGGCTACCTGGATACTGTGGCTAGGTGGGCTGAATCATGTGGATTGGCGGTCAACCCGGGAAAAACGGAATTGGTCCTTTTCACAAGAAGATATAAGGTGCCCGATTTCAGAACTCCCTCGATTGGAGGGGTACCGTTGGTACTTTCTGATAGGGTTAAATATTTGGGGATTGTTTTGGACAAGAAACTGTCCTGGAGACCCAATGTGGAAGATCGGGCCAGGAAGGCCGCCATTGCCTTGTACTGCTGCAGAGGAGCTATCGGAAAGAGATGGGGACTCTCGCCAAGAATAGTACACTGGCTTTATGAGATGGTGGTCAAACCGATTCTGCTATATGGGGTGCTGGTCTGGTGGAAAGCACTGGACACGGCGAGCACCTCCAAAATGTTAGTGTCAGTGCAACGGACGGCGCTGATCGGTATCAGTGGCGCTCTCAGAACAACGCCTACCTTGGCACTGAACGTCATGCTGAACATATACCCAGTAGATATTGCGGGAAAGGCGGCCGCGGCAAGGTCGTTGGTCAGGCTTCGTGATATGGGATATAGACTTTCTGACCGCGGACACTCTAGCCTTCTTACCAGTTTCGACTTCATCCCGGACAGAACGGACTACTGTATGCCGATAACAGCTCCCTATACAACCTTCACCCCAGTTATTCCAGAGAGAGAGGATTGGGGAAGAGGAATTATGTGGGGCATGGGGCCGGTTAACTTGTTCACGGATGGGTCAAAGCTGGATGGAAAGGTTGGTGGGGGGGTCTTTTGTCAAGAGCTAAATTTAAGCCGCAAGTTTAAGTTGGCTGATCACTGCAGTGTATTCCAAGCGGAAATTGCTGCGATTAAGGATGCGGTGGATGGAATGCTATCCAGTGCTACCACGGTTAGGGAATTTAACATTTACTCTGATAGCCAATCGGCTATCAAGGCCTTGAGCTCAACTACAGTGCGATCGAGGGTGGTCTGGGAGTGCCTGACCTCGCTTGCGATTGCATCGAATTATTTTACAATTAAGATTATCTGGGTCCCGGGCCATAGTGATATCCCGGGTAACTGTCAAGCGGATCTCTTAGCCCGCATCGGTACAACTGAACCGGATGAAGATGGCTGTAGGGACTTCGGGATTCCGCTGGCCACCTGTGGATTGCTCCTCCATAGCTGTGCCTCGAATCAGCTCAGCAAACGTTGGGCGGATACCACGTCTTGCAGGGTAGCAAGATCTTTCTGGCCGAAAGTGGATGGCAGGAGGTCTGCTGAAATAATTGGGTTCACTAAGGCTCACCTATCAATGGTCATTGGGGTTTTGACAGGGCACTGTCCCATGGGTATCCATGCGGTACGTCTCAATATACTGGAAACTCCATCCTGCTGCAGCTGTATGGAGGATGATGAGGTGGAATCACCAAATCACTTTATGCTTGATTGTCCAGCTTTTGCCAGAATTAGGCGAAAGTACTTCGGTCGCGACTCACTTGAATCTCCCGAGGATATATCCAAAGTTGAGATCGGTATCATTCGGAGCTTTATCGTTGCTACCCAACGATTCTCTAAGTAGCTGGATCTAGGTCACCGTTATTTTTGGTGTATGTGGTATCACAACGGACCTTCGTGTTGTCCAAGTGAGCTATCCTTATCAGGGCAGCTACCACCTAACCTATCCTATCCTAGATACATAATGATTGAATTATTGATGTGAATGTTTGTAGTTTACAGTCTCTCGCGCATACATAGGCGTATAAGTAAATGCATCTGTGTGTGACATCTTTCGGCTGCCTTATATATGTGTATACATGATTTGATTATTGACGTAAATACTGCTTATCGTGGCCTTAGCATCGCCTTAGTGATGTTAATATCCGTGACAATACAAACAAATTCTAGAGTCACCCCTGGTCCGCCTTTATGGCGATATCTCGAAAAGGCATCCACCCATAGGACTAAGGCCCACTCCCCTTTGAAATACTCATTAACACCTATCATTTGATACCCATATCGTACAAACAAACTCTAGAGTCACCCCTGGTCCGCCTTTATGGCGATATCTCGGAAAGGCGTTCACCCATAGGCTTAAGGCCCACTCCCTTTTAAAATACTCATTAACACCTTTCATTTGATACCCATATCGTACAAACAAATTCTAGAGCCACCTTTATGGCGATATCTCGAAAAGGCGTCCACTTATAGAACTAAGGCCAACTCCCTTTTAAAATACTAATTAACACCTTTCATTTGATATCCATATCATACAAACATATTATAGAGTCAGCCCTGGACCACCTTTATGGCGATATTTCGAAAAGGCGTCCACCTAGAACTAAGGCGAGCTCCCTTTTAAAATACTTTTTATTCCCAGCTGTACTTGTACACAGGGTATTATAACTTTGAGTGGATAACGGTTGGTTATTAATCATAAATCTGAAATCGTTAGAACTATCATAACAAAATTCAGCAGAGAAATTGCCTTTAGTATAAGGAATGCTTTGACGAAAAATTAACAAAATCGGTTAAGGACCACGCCCGCTTTTATATAAAAGATTTTTAAAAGGGTCGTAGACGAAAATAATAAGCTATATCTTAGCGAAAAAGGGCTTTATATCAATAACATTTGACTTTCTAAATTGAATTATTACATTAAATTGGAAAACACTAAAATTTTAGAAAATGGGTGTGACATCGCTCCTTTTTTGTCTAAGCACTTTTCAATTTTTCGGGAGCCATAACTCGAAGAAAATAAACATATCCTAACAAAATTGGGTACGCATATTTTCCTAATAGCAGGAAATATTTCTAGTAAAAATGGATAAGATTGGTTAAAGACCACGCCCACTTTTATATAAATGACTTTAAAAAGGGTCGTAGGCAAAAATAATAAGTTAAATCTTAGCGAAAAATAGTCAATATAACAAGAAATGAGACAAAATTTAAATCTTGAAAAATGGACGTGGCACTGCCCCTTTTTTATAATGCATTTCCCAATGTTTCTTGAGCCATAGCTCGACGAAAAATTTGGTGCACATGTATGCCTTTTGACAGGAAATATTTTCAGTAAAAATCTACTAAATCGGTTAAATCGCCTTCTTTTATATAAAAGATTTTGTAAAAGTGCGTAGATGCAGGTAATAGGCTATTTCTAGTAAAAGTTGGAAATTTTCGTTAATTATCCTGCCCACTTTTTTGTAATTATTTGTTCCATCCTAAATCCCCTGCTCAAGCAAAATGATTTATTGAAAGTAATAGCAACACATATTTATATCCCCGCCAATACAATAAGTGTCAAACGCTTATATTGTATAAACACATTCTATGGTAAAAATGTAGGCCAATATCTCCAAACCTAAGTGGATTTTTGAAATAATAACCCTCCCATATTTATAACTTCTTCAATACCTTTTGGTTGATATCCACAGTGTCACCTAAACTCACAACACATTTTTCGAGACTGCGTTTTCACAGATTTTATATGGGTGCTACTTAAAGACGAAATATAAATAAAAGCTTCATAAAAACTTTAAATTGCCGACTAAAGAAAGTTTGGGAGTTAGTAATGAGTCGGATAAAAACCATACTCATTAAAAAATTCAAAATTTTATTGATATTGAACAATGAAATTATATTATACAATATTAAAATGGAAAAAAGTCGAATCACAACTAGACCTTCCCTTCCTTATTAATTGGAACAGAAAATATTTTACCTCTGAAAGCAGTCGAGGCTCATGTGTATATATCAGGGATGCACCTTAACGTTAAGCTAATCGTTTATCAAAAAATTTCCACCGTTTCCGTTGAAACACTTCGAAATATTATCGATAAAGAAATTATCAAGATAAATTGTATCTCGTTTTTAACCGAAACGAAAAGCTTTCGTTAACGTTAAAAACGTTAACGAAAACGTGATACTTTATGTTTGAATTATGCTGGCAATGCTATAGCCAAGGTGGCAACAACGAGCGCACATACACACACAAACTCTATGTAATTTGTTTGTGTAATTCGTTGGTGGTAATGTCAAAAATACTCTGAGAAATGTTCGTACTGTTAAAATTCATGAGAAAAGTTGCAATCAGCTTGGATAATGCTTTCACCTTTAATGACTCCGCCATCAATCAGCTTTTCCAGCATAGTTTGAAATTAATAATCAACATAAACGATTTGATTTCGTTTTGATATGGCAGAAAACGAAACGAAATCATTTCGTTAATTTGACGATCTTAACGTTAATAAACGAAACGAAATGACTTCGTTTCGTTTATTAACGTTGATTATCGTAACGAAATGATATCGTTTCGTTGGTTAAGCATGCCTGGTATATATAATGATTAACCTTGATATATTAGATGACCTGCAAAGAAAAGAAACATTTGGACCAATTTATGTATGTAAGTCAGCACACATGCTAATTTCATCACTGCGATGTTTATTAACTCTTATTATGAAAGTCAACCTTTTATATGTTGTAATCCCTAGTTAGTACATTTTTATTTTTTTTATTTTCAATACAATGCACTTAAAGCTTTAATTTCGAATAAAAAGTTTATATTTAATTAAAACTAAGGCTTCTCTTATTTGTATAAATTAATAATATTGATAATGTAATAAATCTTAAGAATCAGAAAAATATGTGTTGAATTAGCTAAAGTATATAAATATCTTAATATATCTTAGTTAGTTTCACTATTTTCATAAAAAGAGGCGCAGATGCTATCGTGGTAGCTATATACCGTTTCATAAGTGGTAGCTTTAACATTGGTTGTGTTAATATTTGAAATTGCCCAATCAATTTGGGTACCTGCAGGTGTAGTGAAATACGGGGGGTCTAGCAGTGAATTAAAGTTATTATCTCTCAGCAGATGTTGAATTCTATTATCTCCAGACTTAAGGCATAGATTAAAGTCACCCAAAATTAAGACATTTTTTTCATGCAGATCTGTCGTGAGAATTTCTCGCAGTTCTGATTCAAAATGCCTGATAGGAAATGTGGAATTCCTATAAAGCACCAATATGTGATAATCTTTGCATTTGAATACAACGATTTCTAAAACCTTGCGACCAGAGCAAATTTTTTTCACCTTACATAATTCGATTGCGGAAGCAATGTTAGGTCTCGCATACACTACAACGCCTCGCTTATTTCTGTTTTTCGTTTCGGTGCTGTCTATACGTAAAGCATTTAGTGAAATAAACCCAGGAATTTCAAAGTGTTCAGATGGATAACTCCATGAACAACCACTTTGTTATACGTAGCACCCTGACTTTTGTGAATTGTTATTCCCTCAGCGGGGACAATTGGAAACTGGTTTCTTTCAATTGTCATCTGCTCATTTCTTTTATATTGAAATGCTCTAACAGTCTTCTCAATGGGTGTCCACGAAGGTTCGTTGGGATGGGTCTTTTTCGATCTAGCCATCAAACCAACAGAAGGCTCCAAAAATTTTATCCACAATGTTATTGGAACCGATGAATCTAAATCTATCTGCATAAGCTGGCCAGTTGCACCATTGACCAAACCGTCGCATGTGTTCATATTCACTGTCATCATATATTTGGCCGTGGTTTTTAGTGTTAAGCTATACATAAAACCCTGCGTTTCCGAAGTTTTGAATAGCTTGACCCGTTCTAAGATATTAGCATTTTGGCTACTAACGGCAATTCCTTTAACGACATCTTTCGCAGTTGAAAAATTTCTGTAGAAGCAATTTTACCCAGTTTAACCAAAATAAGTGAATCGCTTCTTCAGGAGACTGGTCAGAGTTAACGACCCTAATTGCAATCAAAGATATGTCATCACTGGTCATAGTCCCGGAGGCCATATTATTCAAAGCAATAGCAAACGGTTGATCTCCACGCTGTCTCATTATTTCATTCAATTCATAATATTTAAAGAGCTCCCATAATGGCGAACCGACTAAGACGCTGTAATTATCGCTCGGATTTGGTAAAAAAATCCATCTATCGCCTACAGGAGACAATTGTTTCAAGTCTCCAAAAACAATAACAGGTATACCACCAAATGGAATATTACTTTTGAAAATCTGCTTTAGTCTGGCGTCAACAAAGCTAAACATTCGAGCGCCAACCATTGAAATTTCATCTATAATTATCAACTTCAAATCACATAGTCTAGTATACATTGACTTGATAATATCGTTGCTAAGCGGCCGGAGTTCTCTATTGGACTGATTCACAGGTAGTGAGAATATAGAATGCAGTGTCAAGCCGCCTATCCCAAAAGCTGCTTTTCCCGTAGGAGCACAAAGAAGTACCTTCAAAGAGCTTGGATTTGATCCAGGTATACAATTAAAACGGTAATTGAGAGTCTGATATATTGATGATATAAGGCGGCTTTTCCCAACGCCTGCCCCACCACCTACAAAGTCATAAAATGGCTGATCCTTTTCGAAATTGTGTAGCAAATGAGTTAAGTACATTCTCTGCCTCATCCGAACGGATGCAAGCAGGTCCTCAACGGGAACTAAGGGAGGAAGTTTAGTGAGCCTAAGAGCGCCATTGGAGTCATTCTCATTTATTTCGGGATCACTATCGTGAAGGTTTAATAAATTTATATCAGGGTTTATTTCGGGAAGAGCCAGTACCCTGAATTCATTGTCAACAATATCCGGCCTATCCATTTCAGCTGGTATGAAAACTTCCTCCTACGTTAATCTATTCAGAACATTTTCGAGCTCCCTCTGTTCAAACACGTCATATTTTTATCGATTTTCTTCTATAGGAACTCGATTTTCTACGCAGGTTTGCTCATTATTATTATCTATAATATCCCGTTGTTCATCCCGCCACGGTTGGTAGAGCATCACCATTTCTGTGAAATAATCATCTCTGGCAGTGTCTGGACTAAACCTTCTTGACCGAACTACACACGGTCTGGTACGTTTCCTTACATAACCACTACAATCCCTCAATTGCTATTCGTCTAACTAAAGAATTATCGTCTTCTATATCTTCTTCATTAACGGAGTCACCTTGTACCGTTCTAGCTGATTTTACAAATGTAAACATAGCTGCGAAATCGGCTAGACAAACATTCTCGAGAAGAAAAGGTCTTTCAGCATAATGCTCTAACAAACCCGCCACAAAAATATCGGCACAACCTTCAGAAAGATTCTGAAGTTGTGCTCTGGGTTTCACCATTCGCACTCGTTCGGTAGAGAGGTATTAATAAATATTTCTGCATTACTAGCTTCCGAAAGATGAAGACCAATGCAGCAATAAACTGCCTCTTGGGCGGAAATTTCTGTTCCGGAAATAAATTTGTGGCCTATACGCTGAAGTTTGTGCTTGACTGCATTAACTTCTATCATTGGATCATTTAAAAGCATAGAGATACCCCTATTTGACTTATTTATATAATTTATTATGTAGGAACAGCAAGCGTATGCATCAAATATGAACTGAATATCCATATTGGCCCTATGTAGTTCTAAGATAACGGGGTTATAAGCATTAATTGAGCGGTCTTGGAACTTTCTTTTAAGAAAAACTTTAGGTTTGGTTAAACTTGATCTGAGAGCAAGTAAATATACATCGAAAGGCAAATTTATTCTCGTATCAGAGAGAAAAGCCTCAAAATCATTTAAACAGGAAATATCTGGAGAAGTTAAATTAGCATTTAAGAGATTTTGAATCTTTGAATAGTTTTCCCTATATGTTTCTAAATTTTTAATATCATCTGGAAGTGGCAATAATATTTGGGTGGAAGGCATGGGCGGATATGGGATACCAAATCGGCAAACTTGCTGTCCTCTTATTTCAGGTACAGGACCGACTATGGTTATGTCTTTGGTACTCAATGAAGTTTTCTAAATGACTTGTGGATCCATCTGTAGAGACATATTTGTCAATGAAGCTAATAGCATTTGGAAAAGACTCAGGTTCGCTGAAATCGATCTTAGGAGCATTCTTGAGCCAATACATGCCATGCACGTGAGGTGAGCCCCTTTGTTGGAATTCAATTCTCCAGTAAAAGTGCTCGACAAAATGCTCGTCGAAAATACCTCCATTTTCTTTAAAAAGCTTTAGCAACTGACGGTAACGATAGTCGAAATATCTAGCGCATTTGACTGCATCTGATCGAATCAGACGATATCTTTCTTGTGTAGGTAAATTACTGGCCTCTTCTTCAGAAATACTTCTTGAGTCCACAGTTTTAGCCAAAATAACCAGTAATTCTATCCAATGAGATTCAGCAGCAGATAACGTTATAAAAAAGGTTGGAAGACCGAATTGGCGAATCATGGCAATTGATTTTTTTCTGCCTCCCAGTGAGCTGGGGAAGATCTTACACCTTTAAGAACCCTCTATCTATCGTCATGCTGTATCAAATTTTGAACAAAATTTTCATTTAAAATATTTTGGGCCGTAACTCGATTGCTTCCAGAAAATTTTCGTAGGCAAATCGATGTACTATTCTTAATCTGAAGCAGTTCTAACTTCTTGTAATTATAGAAAAGCTTAGGAATAGTACAAGCCCTTCTATCGTAGCGACGAATCTCAGATCGAACAATCTTGCCATATATCTCTGTACAAGTTCGCTTCTGCCCAGCGTAAATGCTTGCGAAAGAGAGTTTCTCAGAGTTGTTATCTTGAATGATATCCAGGGGTCTCTGGCCTTCACCTGGTGCAATAATCAAGCGATTAATGTCCAAATTTTCTACTGGAACATTATCGAGAAGAGTCTCAAGGCCATCTGGATTTATGTCTTCAATTGCAGGTTCTAGGGGGGGGATTATTCTCTCCTGCGCAATTTTGAAAATTTTGAAGAACGGATACATATTCAATAGATGCAATAAAAGGAATTTCTTCATTATCACTAAAACCTGCAACCCACTCTTCGTTAATATGAATATTGTGCTCTTGATATAATGGGGTATTCACTAAATATCGCAAGGCTTCCATAATTTTCGCAGGGCGTATGGTATCAGTCATAAAATCATGATTATACTCCATACGTCTTCTTAAATGGATTTGAATCACATGCGCTTGATCGAATGATCTTGGGAGAGAAGTAACAATTTCGTTAACTGAAATAGGAATGTTTTACTACCGCCCCCCTTATTGAGCTCTGTCCTTGGTATCCCAAAGGACGAATAGTCATAAAAGGTAATCTGGGCATTATTAAGCGTTCCTCTAAAGGCGTAAGATCTTTTAGACATTCTGGGAGCTCGGGAAAATCTAAACCATTAGACAAGCATATCTCTGGAAGAGTATTTCTTTTAAATGCGTTTCGGCAAGTAACACAGAATTTATAGATACCATCTTCAGCGGGAAATTATTAAGATAAATAAAAGGCAGATGCAACGTCTGGATGACTTTGAGAAATTAAATTGAAATTGAAGAACTGTACTTGGTACGGAAACCATAGCCCACCACAGCAAACGCAAACCTCTGTTGGTCCCTTCTTAATATTCCTAAAATATATTTCTCGAAAATCTGGTAATCCTAATTCATTTACTATATCTTCGTTCTACCGACCCTCAAAGAGAGCAGATATTTTAAGTTTAATAATACCATATATACGCAATAGAAAGGAATGCCGATGGGAGCGCCCACATCCCCAATCATAGCGGATATGATAATGGAGAAACTTTTGGATAGTAGTATGGAAAAATTGCGGTATAAACCTAGGATACTTACGAACTACGTCGATGACCTCTTTGCCATAGTACGTGAAAATGAGATACAAAATACACTTGACACACTCAACAATTTTGACAAGAATATAAAGTTTACTGTAGAAGTAGAAAATAAGGGAAAATTAGCTTACTTAGACTCTGAAATAAACAGACGAGGCAATCGACTAAAACTTAAGTGGTATAAAAAAGAAATAGCTTCAGGACGAATTATAAATTTTAATTCTAAGCATCCCAAATCCATGATTGTAAATACAGCATTGGCCTTTATACGGAAAATGCTACATACATCAGACGAAGTGTACCACAAGGAAATAAAGAAAGAAATAGTCATACTGTTAAGTAATAATGATTTTCCTAAACACACAATAAGAAGGTTAATCAAAAAAACTAAATTACCAAATAACACACAGAAACCCGGAAAACCATTAAATATTAAGTCGCTGGCCTATGTACCTCAATTATCAGAAAGTTTGGCTAAATCTGATTGTTACAACAGGGATAACACAAAAATAGCACATAAGCCGTCTAATACTTTAAAACAATTTTTCAATAAAACGAAGTCAACTATACCAAATATGGACAAAAGCAACGTTGTGTATAAAATTCCCTGTAAAGGCAAGGTTGAGGAAGCTTGCAAAAGTATTTATGTCGGTACAGCTAAGTCCAAACTAAAAACAAGACTATCACAACACAAATCCCATCTAAAACAATGCCATCAACAAAATAACCAGAAAACAGCACTCATGGCACACTGTGCAGCTAGTGGGCAAATACCTAACTTTGACGAGACCAAAATACTGCAACTCTTGAAATGTTACTCATTATCAACGTACCGACTAACATACAACTCAACTTTAAGAGCGACGTGGACAATTCCGCGCATATATACAAACACTTGCTTAGAGGAAGACAGTACCATACTCCACGTCACACAGGGCAGACGTGCTAACAAACGTATATGCAGATGTAAAATGATAAATTTTTTGTGATAATTTGTTAATTGTTTATTTATTATTATTTTTGTTTTTATTAGTTTTGTAACCCTGATGACGATTACCGCAGAGCAGTCGAAATATATTGGTTGAGAAAAAAAGAAAAAATCATCAACGGTGTTTTAGTTTACAACACAGACCTCGAGCCAGCTAAATAAGATAGTTATTTGAAGAATAAGGTCGCCAAAAAATACAATTTACATAGACGGAAGGAACGCCGTGAGCATAAATCAGCAAACATGGGATATGCTAATATAAAAAGCTACAATGAAAACGCTAAATCCACAATCAACAAATTGCAGCTAATGTCAAAGAAATTGGTAAAAGTTAAATCAAGTTTAAAGTTCCTTATGAAATGTAGAAAGTCTAAAATTATCCCTAAGTTTATAAGTAATTCAACTAAATGTAAGCAATTATTTGTATCTGACTCGGACAAAAACACGGACATAGAAAAATTAGTACACAGACATACGCAGTTTTACCTAATGAAAATTTTAAGCCTGCTGATAAAACAAAAACACAATATATTACAACGATTAAACCAGCGAATAGATCAAGTAACACAAAAACTTAGAGAACAATTGGGTGAGAAAGAATTTATTGAGCTAATGGAAAGGGAGAGCAATGTCGCGAACAAAACAACAACGACACTAAAAAAGCGCCAAGAGTTAAAATTTAACAAAATACGAGCAAAACGAAACGAAATACTTACTAATAACAAAAAACATGAAGAGGGGTTTATACATACAACTAAATTAGAATTTCCACAAGATATAAAAGCGTTGTTGGCGAAGTGGCTGCCGGTCGATAATAAGAGCTTCCCGCTGTTTCAATGCATAGCGGATGGAGAGGATTTGTTACAAACTATAAAGAATAAAGATCAGCAAGAGGAGGCACGCACAAAACTCTCGCTGATGATAAAAAGTCACACAACAACAAACAAGACAAGTTCAATAGACAGTGCAATTGCAGATACAGTGGAGCAAACAAAGAAATTTCTTAAACAAAATGGTAACATACGAAATTTAACTTCAGACAAAGGTAATAAAATGGTAGCAATGGAAGTCGACGATTACAATAAGAAAATGGAAGAATTTTAATGGATTTAACTACATATAGGGTTCAAAGACAGGACCCAACATCACGATTGCAGAATAAGAACAACATATTACACAATATATTTCTCGAAAATCTGGTAATCCTAATTCATTTACTATATCTTCGTTCTACCGACCCTCATTTTCTCTCATTGAGCGATTTCTCACAGCTTGCCTTTCATTTTTATTACTTGTATTTTGTAAATTTACTCTATGGCGATGTATTCGCAATTGACTTTGACGTCCTTGTCTAGAATTTTCTACACGAGTTCTTCTACGGACTGTTCTACGAGCAAGAGTATTTCTAAGTTGTTCTCGATGTCTATTCCCTGGATTTCTACGGCGGGATCGGTGCTCACAAGTATTTCTACTTTGCTCGATAGAGCGATTGGAGGAGTTCTCGCGACTTGATCTATGTTGCCGTGTATTGATTATTCTCTCAGCTGACCGAACCGCTGGATTTTCACGGCGAGACCTATGTTCAGAAGTATTTCTACTTTGCTCTATAGAGCGAATTTCTGAGTTTTCGCGACGGACTCTATGTTGCCGTGTATTGATTATTCGCTCAGCGGCGCGAATCTCGGTATTGTCACGGCGAGCCCTATGTTCGGAGGTATTACGACTTTGCTCTGCAGAGCGAATTTCTGAGTTTTCGCGACGGACTCTATGTTGCCGTGTATTGATTATTCGCTCAGCGGCGCGAATCTCGGGATTGTCACGGCGAGACCTATGTTCGGAGGTATTACGACTTTGCTCTGCAGAGCGAATTTCTGAGTTTTCGCGACGGACTCTATGTTGCCGTGTATTGATTATTCGCTCAGCCGCGCGAATCTCGGGATTGTCACGGCGAGACATATGTTCGGAGGTATTACGACTTTGCTCTGCAGAGCGAATTTCTAAGTTTTCGCGACGGACTCTATGTTGCCGTGTATTGATTATTCGCTCAGCCGCGCGAATCTCGGGATTGTCACGACGGGACCTATGTTCGGAGGTATTACGACTTTGCTCTGCAGAGCGAATTTCTGAGTTTTCGCGACGGACTCTATGTTGCCGTGTATTGATTATTCGCTCAGCCGCGCGAATCTCGGGATTGTCACGGCGAGACCTATGTTCGGAGGTATTACGACTTTGCTCTGCAGAAACGTATTTGGGAATTTTCGCGGCGGGTTCTGTGGTCTAACGTATTTTGGGTTTGCGACTGTTGTCTATATTATTCGTCTCCACGAAGAACATGCATTCCCCTCCTAGCTGCGACGCGTCTCAGGTTACCAGATTTTCTACTTAGCCTAGGCATGGTTTATGAAAAATATTTATATATATGGTTTAATGTCACTAAATATAAAATGTATGTATTTAAAATATTAATAAATTTTGTTTTACTTAATTCAAAATTTCTGGTGATGGTGGTAAATCCGTTCTTCCTTTTGCCTTCTTCCTCACGATGTTGATAATAACGCACAAATATATTTATTAAATATTTTTTGGTTTTTATACCTTTTTAAAAACACGCATTTGATTTATTATTTTATTTAACTATTAACCGTTAACCGTTCTTCCTTTTGCCTTCTTCTTCACGATGTTGACAATAACGCACAAATATATTTATTAAATATTTTTTGGTTTTTATACGTTTTGAAAAAAACGCATTTGATTTATTATTTTATTTAACTATTAACCGTTCTTCCTTTTGCCTTCTTCCTCACGATGTTGATAATAACGCACAAATATATTTATTAAATATTTTTTGGTTTTTATACGTTTTAAAAAAAACGTATTAAATTTATTATTTTATTTAACTATTAACCGTAACTACTAAGCGATCAAACAATACCATTTTACTTTTCACTCAAACAACTACGTCGCTCGTCACACATTTCCATAAACATTTAACAGGACAATGGCTACCAACAATTTCAATTCCTCAGTTAACAAAAGCCAAAATTGTTCACTACCTGCTACTATGAAACACACAGTACTATTGCAGCGATGCTGTTATAGTTAGTGCGGAGCTAGGTAAAAAACAACCCCTAGGGAGCAATAACGCTTTTTAGTACAATGACACTAGTGTCTTTATGTTTATTGTTCTCTTATATCTTTATTTTAAAATAAACAGTAGGGAAATCCCAATATCTTAAGGAAAACTGCATTATTACCCCCTCAAGGTCATTGGTGGTAGCCTCTGTATCATTTTTGCTTCTTTTAGGCGAAAATTTGTTCAGAAAAGAATCATACACATATGTATTATTGCGCAGCCTTGTAATTCTATTAAGCATACAAAACGAACAACAACAGCATTTAAAGTGTACAGATGGGTATGTAATGTTCGGTTTCACCCGAACTTCGACTTCCTTACTTGTTATTACATATATTAACAATTAACAAATTATCACAAAAAATTTATCATTTTACATCTGCATATACGTTTCTTAGCACGTCTGCCCTGTGTGACGTGGAGTATGGTACTGTCTTCCTCTAAGCAAGTGTTTGTATATATGCGCGGAATTGTCCACGTCGCTCTTAAAGTTGAGTTGTATGTTAGTCGGTACGTTGATAATGAGTAACATTTCAAGAGTTGCAGTATTTTGGTCTCGTCAAAGTTAGGTATTTGCCCACTAGCTGCACAGTGTGCCATGAGTGCTGTTTTCTGGTTATTTTGTTGATGGCATTGTTTTAGATGGGATTTGTGTTGTGATAGTCTTGTTTTTAGTTTGGACTTAGCTGTACCGACATAAATACTTTTGCAAGCTTCCTCAACCTTGCCTTTACAGGGAATTTTATACACAACGTTGCTTTTGTCCATATTTGGTATAGTTGACTTCGTTTTATTGAAAAATTGTTTTAAAGTATTAGACGGCTTATGTGCTATTTTTGTGTTATCCCTGTTGTAACAATCAGATTTAGCCAAACTTTCTGATAATTGAGGTACATAGGCCAGCGACTTAAAATTTAATGGTTTTCCGGGTTTTTGTGTGTTATTTGGTAATTTAGTTTTTTTGATTAACCTTCTTATTGTGTGTTTAGGAAAATCATTATTACTTAACAGTATGACTATTTCTTTCTTTATTTCCTTGTGGTACACTTCGTCTGATGTATGTAGCATTTTCCGTATACAGGCCAATGCTATATTTACAATCATGGATTTGGGATGCTTAGAATTAAAATTTATAATTCGTCCTGAAGCTATTTCTTTTTTATACCACTTAAGTTTTAGTCGATTGCCTCGTCTGTTTATTTCAGAGTCTAAGTAAGCTAATTTTCCCTTATTTTCTACTTCTACAGTAAACTTTATATTCTTGTCAAAATTGTTGAGTGTGTCAAGTGTATTTTGTATCTCATTTTCACGTACTATGGCAAAGAGGTCATCGACGTAGTTCGTAAGTATCCTAGGTTTATACCGCAATTTTTCCATACTACTATCCAAAAGTTTCTCCATTATCATATCCGCTATGATTGGGGATGTGGGCGCTCCCATCGGCATTCCTTTCTATTGCGTATATATGGTATTATTAAACTTAAAATATCTGCTCTCTTTTATACAGAATGTTGTTATCTCCATAAACAGCTGTTTGGGTATCTTTGTGAACTCTTTAATCATTACCCACTTTTCTTGTATTGTATCGAGTACCAGCTGTATTGGTATACTCGAAAAAAGTGATAACACGTCGAACGAAATAAGTTTGTCGTCGTCAAATATGTAAGTGTTATTTACCCTTTCTTTAAACTCGAGCGTATTTTTGATGTTATATGTAGAATTTGACGTTATGTTTTTTAATATTTCAGCAATATATTTGCACAAACCATATGAGGGTGATCCAATCGCTGAACCAATTGGCCTTAATGGAGTTCCTTCCTTATGGATCTTAGGGATGCCATAGATTCTGGGTGGAAGCGCAGTTGTTGTTGTAAGTCTATTTCTCTCAGACTTCGTGATTAAATCCATTTTAAAAAGCTTATCTACTAGGCAGTTGTTCTTATTCTGCAATCGTGATGTTGGGTCCTGTCTTTGAACCCTATATGTAGTTAAATCCATTAAAATTCCTTCCATTTTCTTATTGTAATCGTCGACTTCCATTGCTACCATTTTATTACCTTTGTCTGAAGTTAAATTTCGTATGTTACCATTTTGTTTAAGAAATTTCTTTGTTTGCTCCACTGTATCTGCAATTGCACTGTCTATTGAACTTGTTTTGTTTGTTGTTGTGTGACTTTTTATCATCATCGAGAGTTTTGTGCGTGCCTCCTCTTGCTGATCTTTATTCTTTATAGTTTGTAACAAATCCTCTCCATCCGCTATGCATTGAAACAGCGGGAAGCTCTAATTATCGACCGGCAGCCCCTTCGCCAACAACCCTTTTATATCTTGTGGAAATTCTAATTTAGTTTTATGTATAAACCCCTCTTCATGTTTTTTGTTATTAGTAAGTATTTCGTTTCGTTTTGCTCGCATTTTGTTAAGTTTTAACTCTTGGCGCTTTTTTAGTGTCGTTGTTGTTTTGTTCGCGACATTACTCTCCCTTTCCATTAGCTCAATAAAGTCTTTCTCACCCAATTGTTCTCTAAGTTTTTGTGTTACTTGATCTATTCGCTGGTTTAATCGTTGTAATATATTGTGTTTTTGTTTTATCAGCAGGCTTAAAATTTTCATTAGGTAAAACTGCGTATGTCTGTGTACTAATTTTTCTATGTCCGTGTTTTTGTCCGAGTCAGATACAAATAATTGCTTACATTTAGTTGAATTACTTATAAACTTAGGGATAATTTTAGACTTTCTACATTTCATAAGGAACTTTAAACTTGATTTAACTTTAACCAATTTCTTTGACATTAGCTGCAATTTGTTGATTGTGAATTTAGCGTTTTCATTTTAGCTTTTTATATTAGCATATCCCATGTTTGCTGATTTCTGCTCACGGCGTGCCTTCCGTCTATGTAAATTGTATTTTTTGGCGACCTTATTCTTCAAATAACTATCTTATTTAGCTGGCTCGAGGTCTGTGTTGTAAACTAAAACACCGTTGATGATTTTTTCTTTTTTCTCAACCAATATATTTCGACTGCTCTGCGGCAATCGTCATCAGGGTTACAAAACTAATAAAAACAAAAATAATAATAAATAAACAATTAACAAATTATCACAAAAAATTTATCATTTTACATCTGCATATACGTTTCTTAGCACGTCTGCCCTGTGTGACGT
This sequence comes from Eurosta solidaginis, assembly GCF_040869045.1. Taxonomy (NCBI): domain Eukaryota; kingdom Metazoa; phylum Arthropoda; class Insecta; order Diptera; family Tephritidae; genus Eurosta; species Eurosta solidaginis. The sequence continues at coordinate 148,519,402 of NC_090324.1, read as the reverse complement.
GGAGTATGGTACTGTCTTCCTCTAAGCAAGTGTTTGTATATATGCGCACGTCGCTCTTAAAGTTGAGTCGTATGTTAGTCGGTACGTTGATAATGAGTAACATTTCAAGAGTTGCAGTATTTTGGTCTCGTCAAAGTTAGGTATTTGCCCACTAGCTGCACAGTGTGCCATGAGTGCTGTTTTCTGGTTATTTTGTTGATGGCATTGTTTTAGATGGGATTTGTGTTGTGATAGTCTTGTTTTTAGTTTGGACTTAGTTGTACCGACATAAATACTTTTGCAAGCTTCTTCAACCTTGCCTTTACAGGGAATTTTATACACAACGTTGCTTTTGTCCATATTTGGTGTAGTTGACTTCGTTTTATTGAAAAATTGTTTTAAAGTATTAGACGGCTTATGTGCTATTTTTGTGTTATCCTTGTTGCAACAATCAGATTTAGCCAAACTTTCTGATAATTGAAGTACCTAGGCCAGCGACTTACAATTTAATGGTTTTCCGAACTAACACAAAAAAACCTCTGAACTAACACACAAAAACCTCTGAAAACCATTAAATTTTAAGTCGTTGGCCTAGGTACCTCAATTAGCAGAACGTTTGGCTTTATAAGTAATTCAACTAAATGTAAGCAATTATTTGTATCTGACTCGGACAAAAACACGGACATAGAAAAATTAGAACACAGACATACGCAGAATAGCACATAAGTCGTATAATACTTTAAAACAATTCTTCAATAAAACGAAGTCAACTATACCAAATGTGGACAAAAGGAACGTTGTGTATAAAATTCCCTGTAAAGGCAAGGTTGAGTTAGCTTGCAATAGCATTTATGTCGGTACAACTAAGCCCAAACTAAAGACAAGACTATCACAACATAAATCCGATGTAAAACAATGCCATCAACAAAATAACCAGAAAACAGCACTCATGGCACACTGTGCAGCTAGTGGGCACATACCTAACTTTGACGAGACCAAAATACTGCAACAAGAACAACACTACAGTAAACGATTCACTCTTGAAATGTTACACATTATCAACGTACCGACTAGCATACGACTCAACTTTATGAGCGACGTGGACAATTCCGCGCATATATAAAAACATTTGCTTAGAGGAAGACAGTACCATACTCCACGTCACACAGGGCAGACGTGCTAGGAAACGTATGTGCAAATGTAAAATTATAAATTTTTTGTGATAATTTGTTAATTGTTTATTTATTATTATTTTAGTTTTTATTAGTTTTGTAACCCTGATGACGATTGCCGCAGAGCGGTCGAAATATATTAGTTGAGAGAAAAGAAAAAAATCATCAACGGTGTTTTATTTTACAACGCAGACTTCGAGCCAGCTAAATAAGAGAGTTATTTGAAGAATAAGGTCGCCAAAAAATACAACGAAAAACTTTACGATAACTTTGAGTACTCGTCAACACAACTTACTCACACCAGAGTAGCCGTCTTGGAATCACACGATTCACGATTGGTTAATCACTAGATATCATTATTATCTCACGTAAAGTTTTCAAAAGTAGTGAGCAGACGTGTTTTTATTCGCTGTGCTTGTGTCATATTTTTAAATGGTGAATAGCTGTCTTAAGTGTACAAGTTTGTGTGATGGTGATGACCACTTAATGTGTGGCCTACGTGAAACAAAAACGCACATAAAATGCACAAAACTTAGTGCTAATATTATTAATATATTAAAAAACAATAATAATCTGTTCTACAGATGTAACAATTGTGTTGTTGGTTTGCCGTCCGTTATGCGGAGACTCAAAAAAGTCTCAAAGCTCTCAGTAGCTTTTTCAAGTCGTTAAATAATAGTGCTAATAATAAACAGAGAAACAAAAATAACTCTGCTGCTATAGACAATGTTATTGTAACGCTGTCAAAAACAAAGGGCTTCGAACCGAACGTGAAACAACCACAAAAAGCAATAGAAAAAATGCAGTGTCAGGTGGAATCTCACTCTCTTCAGCAGCTGAGTGCTAGTGATTTTGATAATGCCAGCCGGAGTCTTGTTGGTGGTGAAGATGGTGCTGCAGCTGCTGCTGGCGTCGCTAATAGTGGGAGTGTGAATGCTGGTAGTTATTCTACTGTAGCTGGCGCTGTTTCTGATACTGCAGAGTCTGTCGCTTCATTTCGTTCTGATTCTTATAATACTGAACATCCCAATGAGCAATTGAAAAATAGTTCCCAAAGTGATGGAATGAATAACCAAAAGGCGCTTCCAATAGTTGTTGGTAGTAAATCTAATGCTAGTTGAGAAGTTAGTTAGTTAATGTGATTATCAAAAATTTTCGTATTTTTTTCTGAAGCAATGTGTAGCTTCCGTTGCAGAGCCCTAGTTGCATATATTTAATTTATCATTAAAGTCTGGTATCTTTTTGGATGAATGGAAAACTGCTTTTATTCAACCTATTCATAAAAGTGGTAGTAAAATTGACGTTACAAACTATCAGCCAATATCGAAGATCCCCGTGATTTCAAAACTTTTTGAGAAAACGGTCAGCCATGTCAGCATGGCTTCGTTCAGGGGCGTTCAACAGTAACTAATCTGGTCGTTTTTTCGAATTACTGCATCTCGTCTTTTACTCATGGTTGTCAAGTTGACATATATACGGACATATCCAAAGCTTTTGACAGAGTTTCGCACAAAGCTCTTTTGGCTAAATTGCAAAAAATGGGTTTCCACTCAACATTTTTACAATGGATTTATTCATACTTATCCAATAGGATAAATTTTGTTGTTATTGACAACGTAAAGTCATCACCTTACGTAGCAACCTCAGGTGTGCCCCAAGGTAGTATCCTTGGCCCACTTTTCTTTATTCTCTTTATCAATGATGTAAGTGCTTGTTTCAAGCAATGCAATTATCTCCTTTACACTGATGATTTGAAAATTTTTTTCAGAATCAAGAACGAATCTGATACTCTCATACTACAATCTAAGTTAAATAATTTTAATGAGTGGTGCTGTAAAAATAAGCTTGCGCTGAATGCCAACAAATGTTATTACATAACTTATTCCAAATTATGTAATAAATTGATTTCGTCTTACTATGTCTCTAATAAGCCGTTACTTAAGGTGAATAAAATTCGGGATTTAGGTGTTGTATTTGATTCGTCTTTTACATTCCCCGAGCACTTACATTTTATTATCCCAAAAGCATATTCCTTACTGGCGTTTATTAAAAGAAATGGATCCGAGTTTAAGGACCCATATACTAAAAAACTTTTATACAATGCCTTTGTACGTTCAAGGCTTGAGTATGGTTCCATAATATGGAGTCCTTATTATGAGGTACACAATAAGAGAGTCGAACGTGTGCAAAAAATATTCATGAAGTATTGTTTATACGATATAAACTTCGATCTGCCTCTTCCTCCATATATCTCTAGATGTAAGCTAATTAATCGTCACACATTAGAAAGTAGAAGAGTAATTACAACTATAAACACAAAAACAAGTCTGAAACAAGTCTGAAATTACAGAAGGGTTGGAGAAACTGATTGAAATTTGAGCAATTATATAATGTTTATTTACGATATTTCCAATGGCAATATTGATTGCCCGATACTGTTAGAGTCTTTGAACTTTTATGTTCCATCACGGACTTTGCGCCAATATACTATGTTTGTAATTGACCAGTTTAGATCTAATTAAGCACTTAATGGCCAGATCACTCGCGCTCTAATTGCTATTAACTCAATCAATAATAATTATTGTATTGGTTTTTCGATATCTCGTCGAAGTTTTAAAAATATGTTATTTTCCATTTTAAATTAACTTTACTGTAAATAAACCTTATGTTTAATAATGTATAGTCTGTAAGATTCTCGTAAATCATATACTGAGTAAAGAAATATGAAATATTATTTTATTGGTGTCGATATTTCGAGTTTATTCTGAACTCGTTATCAAGACTGTAACTAAACATAAAAACATCAAAAAAATAAAATCATAAAAAACATATAATAATGCGTAAGCACATACCTCCACTCTTCAGCAGTGTCACTGATCGACTGGTTTAACAATATTAAAGTACAGAAGAAAAAGTAGTTAAAATATATAGAAATATGTAAACAACTAAAAAACAGTAATTGTACACAAAAATAGTACATTAACAATTATACATTGAATATCAATAGTGAGTGACGCTCAGCTTAATCCTATATATTGTAACGAATATTAGCAACACTAAAGGGTACTGTCATCTCTAAGCCGATGCTAAGCAGTGACGTGAATGCACATCAATAATTCAATCATTATGTCTACACATATGTACGTACAAGCAGAGAAGCAGCGCACAAACACATGCAGATATCTTATCTGAGATATGCAATTTTAATTGTGGAAGTGTCGCTCACAAAAACACGCGCTTATGAGAGCTATACACGTACATCTGTAGTTATAATTATAACAGATAACCAACTAGTAGATTCTAGAACAGAAGAGCCTAGAAGATGCAACGAGGAAATCAAAGAGTATAAAAGGCCTCAACAGTAGAGGCGCTAGAATCAGTTTTGATTAAGCACACTATCTGTCGAGCAATAGTAGAGTTATTTATTGTGAAGTACTTTAATAAAGACCATTTTGCATTACTAATTAGTGGTGTTATTTATTCAACAGTTTAGTGATTCGAACTTAGCAGAAGGTTGCAAATAAGGGGATTTGCCGTAAATTCGTTACAATATGTAACATAATGGGGGTACACATGTGAAAATTTGTTTTCCAAACGTATTTATGTTTCAGAAAACTATTTTCAAACTATTGTGTATATGGTAAAATCTATTCAGTTTAAAATATTTTTTAAAACTTAACGAATCTATCTTAGGGTTTAAACCGCCGTTATCGTACATACAAAAATTACATTGTACTATAAATTCAATAATAAAGTTGTACAAATTATATCCAGCACGCCGGAAGAAATCCCAAATATTTGGTCCAAAATAAAACGTGGATGTTGCAGTTTATGTATCGCATTCGACGTGCATTTTATTAAATATATTAAATTACTTAGTTTACTTTAGTTAAACTTGACACAAACTCAGTTTTTTGTTAGATAAATTAGATTCAAACGTAAGTATATCAAAAATTATATTCGTTCACTTGCAGCTGCGAAATTATAATGCCCGAGCCACTCACGCGCCGGGTTGCATTAGCCCGTGCGAATGACATCAGCAGATGTGTGTTTGATGTGGTGAGATTGACCTTACATCACCCTCCCTTGGAAAAGAAGGAGAGATCAATTCTGCCGGCTTCTTCTTGCCCAAAAATCATTTGATGTAAGATATTTTAAATGAATTAACTCAAACATACATCAGCTTATGTTTCAGTTAATAACAAGCTTTATGAACTTAGTTATTATGCCAAATAGTTTCAATTAATGATAAGTAAATTTATTTGTACAATGCTATTGATCTTATTTAATATTTAATATGTAAAATAGTTTTAATTTTTGGTAATTCAATTTATTTATACAATGCTATTGGACTTATTTAATATTTAATATGTAATATAGTTTTAATTAATGATAATTACATTTATCTATACAATGTTATTGAGAAATATTTTTTTTTTTTGTATTGCATTGCAAAATGCAAATATTAGTATATGATATATGTATGAAATTTTGATACAGGGATTCAGTTCAGTTTTTTTTTTTGTTTTTAATGTATTTTTTGCTATTAGTTATACTATTAGTTAAAGTATGTGTTGTTAAATTTAAAGTATTATTAACTTATATTATATTTTTTTTGTTTTTTTTGTTGTTTTTACATTAGATTAGGAAATTTTTGCTTTTAAATAATAATTATTTTGTATGTTGTATATATGTGTTTTTAACAATAAGGAAGTGAAAAACTTATAATTATATAATTTGAATTGTTTTTTGAAAGTTAATAAAATAGAATTTTTTTTTGTACTGTTTAGTGTACCGATGAAATATGGTCAAAGTTACTTTTTGTACACGGTTTTTATGGATTTTTTTTTTTGATTTTTTAGTTGTTTCCTCATAAATAGTTACATTTACGCCATCCATTTGCTTAACTACATATGGACTCTCGTAAATGCTTGCAGGTTCGGTTGAGATCCTCCCGATTAATACTGATCTGGCTCTGAACGCAGTCTTCATGAGGGACTGCGTCAACCTTCACGTGGCCTCCCTGCCTTCGCATAGACAACCACGGGATCTATATAGGTAACTGCACACTCGGACCAAGATAGCGGCCTCAAGTGGGGACCCAATTAAATAAATGATGAGCAACAACAATACTAAAATAAAAAACCAAACACAGGAGAATGAAATGGCGTTCAATCCATTTGTAGGAAGGAAGCTAGCTCGCTCTCCAGAAGGGCGTGGCCCATCGGCTGGGGGCCTTAACATTTCGTCGCAAGTGGTAACGAAACCCAAAGGAGCGGAGGCCGAAAGCAAGCAAGGAGCATTGTCGCCGGGTGCTACACCGAAGCTTTGCAAAAAGAACTCCGACAGCAAGGCTCAAACGGGCACACCATTATTAAGTGAGCTAATTAAGCAGGCGTCAGCTGCGTTGAATCAGCAAAACCCCCCTGGAGAGAAAAAGATGACCAAGCTAGGCAAGGCGATTGAGGACTTGATGCAGTTCTTCATAGGGCGTAATAATATACACGCGGAAATCAAGCGCTTGGCCTCCGTAATAAAAGTGCTGTACATCGAGTCGGCCCTAGAGGTAAAGAATTTAGAACATAAATTGCGTGCAAGCGAATGCGCCAAGGATAGAAGTCCATCACCCCCAGGAAAGCGACCGAGGAATAATTCGTACTCGACCAAGGAGAACAACGTGGTAAAACCCACTACTACTCTAAAAGATGTCTTACCAGGGCACGTGGGTGGACACAAACGACGGCAAGAAACGCAAGAGAAGACGGAGCGGAAAGAGGAAACTGCAGCCCAAAAGACGGGAGAGTGGCAGTTAGCCAAAAAGAAGAGCAAGAAAAAATCACTTAAGGCTAGGCCGGATGCAATCATCATTTCCCAGGCGGGGGATGCGACGTACGCCGACATATTGCGTAAAGTGAGAAGATGCTACGAATTAAAATCCCTGGGTGATGACGTCAAAACGATTAGAAGAACGGCGAAAGGAGAGCTGTTACTAGAGCTGAAAAAATCGCAAGATGGGAAAACAAGCGCGTACCAAGCAGAAATTGAAGCGGTACTAAAGGACTCAGCTAAAGTTATAACAAAGTCCCAAATGGTCACGCTACAGTGCAGAGATCTCGATGAGATTACTACGCCCGAGGAGATTTGCAACGCCCTCCACCAGCAATGCAACATCAAACTTCCAGATGTGGCTGCCATAAAAAGCATACGCACAGGGTACAGTGGCACGAAGTCGGCACTTATAAGCCTTACAGCGGATGATGCCAAGGCGGTTCTTAATACGCAAAGAATCCGGGTAGGATGGGTTTCCTGCCGAATTAGAGAGCTCAAGCAAGAAAAACGCTGTTATAGGTGCTGGGGCTACGGGCATATAGCTCAGAAATGTAAGGAGACTGTAGATAGGTCTAGCCTATGCAGGAAATGCGGCCAGGAAGGTCATAAGGCTGCAAGTTGCGAAAATGCACCGAAATGCGCGCTATGTGGGGGACAACATTCAGCAGGCAGTTTTAAATGCCCACAACGAGAGGGCAGCAAAATGACTGTCTCATGAGGGTATTGCAGCTCAATTTAAACCATTGCGAGGCAGCCCAAGAGCTATTATCCCAAACAGTCTATGAAGGAGGATATGACATAGTGGTACTCTCTGAACAATACAAAAATCGCCAGGAGCAGGGTTGGCTCTCAGATTCAGCAGGGAAAGCCTCAATTTGGGCACCAGGGAAATTTCTCCCACAGGAAATTATGACGCCAACGGTAGCAGGATTCACGTGGGCAAAAATCAACGGTATATACGTCTTCAGTTGCTATGCCCCTCCGAGCATGACCATCGCCGAGTTCGAAGACATGATATACGGGATCACCATTGAAGCACGAGGTAAACACCCGCTTTTATTGTGTGGAGACTTCAATGCATGGTCATCTGTGTGGGGAAGTAGACGAACCAACGAAAGAGGGAGAGATCTCCTCGAAAGTCTTACTTCTTTGAGGCTAGAACTCCTAAATGAACCAGGGATATATACCTTCGATACAGGTACCAGACGATCCATTATAGATCTCACCTTCGCTAGCAGCGAAATAGCAAGACGAGCAAAATGGTCCATAAGCAACGTCTACACACAGCGACCATAAAGCTATTAGCGTAGAGCTGCTCGAAACTCCACGAACGGTAGCAGCAAGACATCGACAAAGTAGGAAATGGAAACAGCACCTTTTCGACCCACAAATATTTGACATTATCTGGAAGGACGCCATAGTACGAGAATCGCATGCGGAAGACCAGTCGGTTCAAATCACTAAGTTGCTATGTATGGCATGTGATGCTGCCATGCCCAGAAGTCGCGAAAAAGCACAGCGCACTCCGGTATATTGGTGGAATGACGAAATTGCGGAAGAGCGTAGAAAATGCCACAAAGCACGAAGAACAGCGCAGAGGGCACGCTCATCACCACGATATGCAGAGCTACACAGCACCTATGTCGCACAAAGAAAGGCACTTAAAAATGCCATAAAAAAGAGCAAGAAGTTATGCTTTAGGGAACTGCTGGATAATGTCGACCTAGATCCTTGGGGATCAGCCTACAGAACTGTGATGGCCAAAGTTAAAGGACCGATATCACAGCAACCTACGTGCACGATACTGATGAATATTATTGTTGAAACACTTTTCCCGGCGCAAGATCGCTGGACTTATCCAAGCGAGGATCTAGAAAGTACGGAAATCCCGCAAATTACAGAGCAAGAGGTGCTGGGCGCTGCAAAAAGAGTTGCTGATAACAAATCCCCAGGACCCGACGAAGTACCAAACATAGCCCTTAAAGCCGCGATTACAACTAGGGCTACATTATTTACTGATCTTTTTAATGCCTGTATGCAAGAAGGCGTGTTTCCTCGCCCGTGGAAACGACAAAGACTTGTCCTATTGCTGAAACGTGGTAAACAGCCGGACCAACCATCCTCATATAGGCCACTTTGTATGCTGGATTCCCTAGGGAAGATTTTCGAGCGTATAATTAGTGAGCGCCTACAGCTGACTCTAGAAAGACCAGGTGGCTTATCGAATAGTCAATATGGATTTCGCAAATCAAGATCCACCGTAGATGCAATACAAACAGTCGTCAATATAGCTAGAGAAGCTATCTCTGGAGGCCAAAATAAAAGGAAGTTCTGTGCACTGCTTATGTTGGACATCAAGAATGCTTTTAACACTGCGAACTGGATGCAGATAATGGCAGCGCTGCAAAGCTTCGGTACTCCAGCTTACTTACGCAGAATTATAGGTAGCTATCTTAAAGACAGAGTACTTCTTTTTGACACGGATCAAGGAGCTAAAGAGTACAAAATCACAGGAGGCGTCCCACAGGGATCTGTTCTCGGTCCAACGCTTTGGAATGTAATGTATGACGGGGTGCTAAAGATTGATCTACCAGAAAACACGCAAATTGTGGGATATGCTGATGATATTGCAGTGGTAGTAGTGGCCAAGGAACTGGACCTGCTTCAAGCATTATGTAATGACGCCGTAGCAAGAATAAAGGAATGGCTGACCAATACAGGACTGGAGTTGGCTAGCCAAAAGACGGAAGTGGTATTAGTAAGCTCCAAACGGTCGGCGAACGAGTTAGTCTTAACTGTCGGGGATCATCAAATCACCTCAAAGGATTCCTTAAAATACTTAGGAGTGCACATTGACTCTAAGTTAACTTTCAAAGAGCACTTCAGAGCGGTGGGGGAGAAAATTACCAAAGTTAATGGATCACTTATGCGAATAATGCCTAACATTGGTGGTCCGCGCGAAGCTATACGTCAGCTATTGTCCACAGTAACCAGCTCAATAATACTATACGCAGCACCAGTGTGGTAGGGATCTAAACAGACCCATCAAAAATATATATTAGCAGCGTACCGACTTGCTTCTTTAAGAATAGCAAGTGCTTATCGGACGGTGTCCGACGACGCGACCCTGGTTCTAACCCGGAAAATCCCAGTGGACTTACTGGCAAGCGAAGTGGCCGATCTGTATAACACTAATATCGAGCGACCATCTGAAGAAGACAAGAAAAGAGCAAGGACACAAACAATAGCTAAGTGGCAAGAACGGTGGGAGGCCTCGAGTAAAGGGCGTTGGACTTTCACACTAGTTTGGAACGTAGCTCAATGGAATGAGCGGAAGCACGGCGAACTGAACTACCATCTCACGCAAATAATGAGTGGACATGGCGGTTTCAAAGAGTATTTATGGAAGCGTAGGATAGAGGAAGATCCTCATTGCCCAATGTGTACCACAGAGTTAGAAAACGCAGAACACGTCATGTTCTACTGCCCCCGTTTCCACGAAGAAAGACTCACCTTGCATGGAGTCTTTGGGGAGGAACCTACCACGAGAAATTTAGTTTCACATATGTGCAGCAGGAAAGAATGCTGGACTGCAGTGAGCAAATTGGGATTTATAGTAATGACACGCCTGATGGATGCTGAGAGGGAGCCCAGAGAAATGCGCATGCGAAGCAGTGGTGATTAAATGGACACTCAGAGCAAATAGCGGGAACCTGGACGCAGGGACAACAGTAGGCTCTTAAAAAATGAGAAATATGGAACGCCACCCTGAAGTAATGCGAAAGTGGTGCCGGGGTGGGCGACGGTTCCAGAACGGGGCAGTTTTTTAGTCTACGGACACACGGTTGCTGCGACGGCAGCAATTATGGTGCATTAGGCATTTTTCAGCCTCCCCGCAAAAAAAAAAAAAAAAAAAAAAAATGCTTGCTGGTTTATCGCGCGGTTCTGTTTCTACTAGGACCGTATCGTTTAATGCCATGTCTGAAGGACGTATATTTATATCGTAATTCAATTTATTACGTTCCTTATGTTTATTTATGAGCTCTTTTGCTAGTATGTGGGTTTTTTGCATACGGTAACTTACTTCCTTTGCGTAATCCTCAACATTACATATTGGATCAATGGCTTCTTTCTTTAACTCATTTGGTAAAACTGGGTTTCTACAAATGTTAGTTCAAAGGGAGTGAATTTATTTTCGAAAACAGTATTGGATGTTGTTTGGGGAAGAAAGTGAAGTACTTTAAAAATGTATCCCAATCAGAGAAGGTATCGTTAAGATATGCCCGTAGGTATTCGTTAAATACTCTATGGTTACGTTCTATTGAGCCAACCGATTGGTTATGATACGCTGTTGAAAAGTCTTGTTTGATGTTCAAAAGTTTCATAAGTTCTGCAAGAATTTCACTCTTATATTCGTTTCCTAAATCTGGTCTGATGGATTTCATAGGACCGTATATCAAAATAAAACTCTCGAAGATTGCTGAAGCTATTGTTTTGGCGCTTTTATCTGGCACTGCTATTGTTACCAGGTATTTTGTTAAATCGCATGATGGTAACTGCGAACTTGTTACCGTAACTCGAGTGTGGTAAAGGTCCGATTGTATCAATAATAACTATATCAAATGGTTTATTCGGTTGTTTACTAAACATTTTTGACAATTTTTGACTAATTTGGCATTGTCACGAGTCATGTTTTTCCAAAAGTATTTAGTACGAATTTTTGCGTGAAACTTTTTAACACCGCAGTGACCGCCTGATATAGGGTCATTATGATAAATTGTTATGATTTTGATTTTTGTATTGTCGTCTGTTATAGTTTCGACTGGGTCTGTAAATAGTATTTTTAATGGTTTTAAAATTTTGTTTCCGCATTGTTTTAAATTTAAAATTGTACAATATTTGAAAAATAGATCATCTTTTGGCTATTCAACTTTGTTAATATGGTGATTATTAGCTACTGCTTGTAACTTCGAAAGTAACTCTCCTAAGTTTGTTATTTCGTTACCAATCTCTATATTAAATAATTAAATCTTTTTACGGCGCATATGTGCGCCTATATGCATTTTAGAAATTTGACTTTTATCATTATAAAAAATTGTGGTTCTTATACGCGGAACTTTTTTCGAATAATTAAATGAAAATTTGTCATAAACGTGTAAAGTAAGTTGTTTTTCGTCGTTTTTGTCAGTTTTCCTATGTAAGTTTTTGTCGTTTGACTTTTTGTCATTGCCTTTGTATTTACTGCTAAAATTTTTTGTTCGATTCTTTAATCTCATCGAGTGTAATGCGCGATAGTGCATCAGCACCAACGTTCGATTTACTCTTTATATATACTATAGTAAAGTTATATTCTGCAAATTCTAGCCTAATTCTCGAAAGTTTTGAAGAGAGGTCTTTCATGTTGAATAGCTATACTAGTGGTAATGCTGCTTTCAAAGATAAAAATGCACTTTTGCACTCAACATCCCAAACGAATTCAAATCTTTTTCTGCTTAATCGATTTATAGGCGCTGCCAGAGACGCAAAATTTGGGATAAACTCTCTGTAATAGTTTGCAAACGCGAGGAATCGTCGTACGGCCTCTTTATCAGTCGGGTTTGTATACTTTTTACTTGCGTTTATTTTGGAGTCGTCTGGCAACAAACCTTTGGCTGAACATTTGTGACCTAAAAATGTAACTTCTGGTCGTAAAAAGTTGCATTTATTTGGGTTAAGTTTGAGATTGAAAAACTTACAAATATTGAAAAGTTTTGAAAGATTTTTAATATGGTGTGTTTCACTACAACCTATGACGATAATATCGTCGACGTACAAAAATGCGACATTGGGTGGTATACCCGAAAAAGCTATAGTCATCATTCGTGAGAATGATTTTGGTGCTATATTTAAGCCGAATGGTCACGGTCAGTGCTGAAATAAATAATGTCACGTGAGTCCGGATGCAAGGGAATTTGATGAAATCCCGAAAAAAGATCTAATGTGGAAAAGTATTTTGCCCTACCAAGGTTATCTAAAATATCGCCAACTCTAGCTAGTGGAAATTTATCAGCAATGAGTTATTTGTTTACTGCGCGAAAATCTACGCACATTCGATAAGCTTTTTGACCATTAGTATCTTTATTTGGGACTACAATCAAAGTAACTAAGTTCAATCAAATCGTTGTCTAACAGTTTATTTACTTGACGGTTTATTTCTTCGCGTTGAGAGTATGGCAATAGATAATTTTTAACATATACCGCCTCGTTGTCTGTAAATCTTAATTTCTGCTCGTAGAAGTTGTTTAAAGTAATTTTGTCTGTGTCAAGAGCGAAAATGTCGGCATAATCTATGCAAAGGTCAATTAATTTACTTTGAGCATGTTGAGGTCTTTGATTTTTTAAAATTGAAGTCAGTTTTTCGTACGTTTGCCTTCTGTTTCTGTCTTGTTAATTGTATAAACATTATAATTTGAAAGTGTCCTTCTTTAGGACTACAATCAAAGGACAATTGTAATTGGAGTAACTGTGTTCAATCAAATCGTTGTCTAACAGTTTATTTACTTGGCGATTTATTTCTTCGCATTGAGAGTATGGCAATCGATAGTTTTTAACATATACCGGGTCCGTGTCTGTCAATCTTAGTTGTTGCACGTAGGAGTTGTTTAAAGTCATTTTGTCCGTGTGCTCGCTGCATGTCGGCATAGTCAATGCAAAGGTCAATTAATTTACTTTGAGCATGTTGAGGTCTTTGATTTTTTAAAATTGAAGTCAGTTTTTTCGTACGTTTGTCTTCTGTTTCTGTCTTGTTAATTGTATAAACATTATAATTTGAAGGTTTTTCTGTCCGGATACTGTTTCTTTTCACATACTTTTCATCATCAGTGGTGTTTATGACTTTAATTATTGGGTTACCTGAATTAACAATGCACCTAGCTATAAAAACACCATTTTCAATTTCCTGCGAGTCCACGAAAAGTGGCTCGGGTGAATCTCCTAAATCAAAAAGTCTGAAAATTTCGCATCTGGGCGGAATGATACAACTGTCGCTTTCTGTTCCGTGCAGGATTGGTACCGCGACTTTTTCATTACCTACCCAAAAGGAAATACTATTTCTTTCATAATTACTAATGCATTTGTTAATTTTCGGAAAATCCTTACCCAATATGCCATAGGATGGAATATTAAAATCTTCATTTACTACATCTAAAGTATGTTTAAGAGAAAAGTTTGAAAAATTTAAGTTTACGGTAATTTTACCTAACGTGGAAACTGAATTGGAAGTGGCACCGGTAATGTTAATAATGTCGTTTGTATTTAAGGAAACATTACTGTCTATACATGATTTTTTATTAAAGAAATATCCGCTTGAGTGTTTACTAAGAAAGAACAAAGTTTTTGTGACTCGTTAAGTTGTAATTCTATGAAATCTGAGTAATTTAAATTTAAACAGTAGATGCCTATTGGTGAGGGAAATTCGCTTGCTCGCTTAGTTTGTCCTCCCCCAGTGTTCGCTCCTGAGGGCACTCGCGTTTAAAGCGCGGACGTTCGCATTTCTGCCTCTACCGCTTGACGATCTTCAATTGTTACCTCTATTGTTACTATTATTTGTATTTGAATTTGAGTTTGAACGTGTATTGCTATTGTTACTATTTTGGTATCTATTTCTATTATCATATCGATATCGCTTACTATTGTTACCGTTACGGTTGCTGTTGTATGAAAATTTACGATTATTTCTATAACCAGTATAGCTGCGATTTAGGTATAAACCACGATACATTTTTTTTTTTTTTTTTTTTGTTACGTGGAAGGAGGAAATGCTTTATGCACTAACCGGGTTGTTAAGCCTCGGTGCTACTCTCTGTAGCAGCGAGCCTCTCCGAGTGTAGGACTCCCTTTCTTTTTCTTCATGGTCTACCCACTAAAACCTAACCTCCCACGGCCCGCGCATTTTCCGCACCTGGGACCGCGTTTAGCATAACTTCGGGCACGGAAGCGCGCTACGTGAGCTCTTTGGCTACTCTCACGTTATTGGGCTAAGCAACCATCTTGCCGTTTACCGAGGAGAATGTTCCTTGCATATCTGCTGACCATGTCCCATCTGTCATTTCCGCAGGTCATTTAATGGATGACACTGCCCGGGGATAGGTCGCCTAGTATTACTTCCACTCTTCCTCGTTGCTGTGCGAAGTGATCGCATTCGAAAAAGGTGTGGCGTACGTCGTCTATGAGCCCACAGTATAAGCAATTCGGATTTTCAACCTTGCCCATCCTGTGGAGGTATTCCCGGAAGTATCCGTGGCCACTTAAAAACTGTGTCAGGTAGAAGTCGACCTCTCCGTGTGGCCGTTCTAACCATGGCTCCAGCTCGGGAATCAGTTCCCTGGTCCACTTGCCTGCAGTGCTGCAGCTCCATTGCTGTTGCCAGCGTCGGATAGAATCTTTTCGCGCCTGCGCGGCAGCAACATCTCTACGTACTTCTCCTCGGAGATGGTAAATTGATTTCCTCTCCTCAGCGAGAAGATGTATCGGTATGGTTCCCGCAATAACAAGAACTGCGTCTGCGGATACCGTGCGGTAAGCTGAGGCAATTCGTAGCGCTCCTCTGCGTTGGACAGAAGTAATAGCTGCTCGATACTTTCGGAATTTCATTGCATCCGCCCAAATTTCTGCACCGTACAAGAGTATAGAATCCGAAGCGGAAGCATGCAGCTTTCTTATACATGGCCTTGGCCCGCCTATGTTTGCTATTAATCGACTTAAGTATCCTATGGTCCGTGCAGTTTTCTCACAGGCTCCTTGAAAGTGTTCCGAGAAGGTTAGTTTGCTATCTAGCCTCACCCCAAGGTATTTCGTGGAGCTGCGTGTTTGTACTTGTTGTTCTCCAACCATCATATTCGTAATGGTGGGAATTCGTCTCTTCGTGAGGATTACGATCTCAGTTTTCGCTGTCGCGAGCTGAATTCCATGGTCACTCATCCATCTATTTACACTGCGCATTACTTGGTTTAATTTAAGCTGCGCCAGCTCGCAGTTCGGTGCTGTAATTACGGCAGCCACGTCGTCTGCGAAAGCGACAAGAAAAGCACTCTCTGGCATGTGCAAACGAAGGAGGCTGTCATACGAAGCATTCCAGAGGTCGGAACCTAACACCGATCCCTGGGCTACTTCGCCTGTTATGCTCACCTTTCTCTGACCTTGGTTTGTTTCGTACGTGAGCCAGCGATCTTTTAGGTAGTCCCCTAATATGGCTAGTAGATAAGGAGGTACCTTGAAAGAGTGTTTCAGCGCATCGAGCATATCGTCCCACCTGACGGAATTGAAGGCATTTTTCACGTCCAGCGTGACCAGTAAGACAACCGGCCTAACTTGGTGGCACGCGGTTTCGGCTTTCCTTACCGCATTTATAACCTCGGCTATGGCATCTATTGTGGAGTGACCTTTCCGGAACCCATGCTGCCGATGGGACAGACCACCTCCATCGTCAATGGCTGCTATCAGCCGTTGTTTAAGGAGGCTTTCCATCATTTTCCCGGCCGTGTCGAGCATGCATAATGATCGAAAAGACGACGGGGAGTTCGAGTCCCCCTTGCCTTTCGAGATTAGCACGAGGTGCGCTGTCTTCCACCTTGTAGGAAAGATACTGGCTTCCAGGCATTTGTTATACATGTGCAACAGCAACTCAGGACTGCTCTTAGCAGCCAGTCTTATTGCTTCAGCTGGTATCCCATCCGGTCCTGGCGCTTTACCGGGCTTCATTCTGTGTAGGGCCGCTTTTAGCTCACCTTCACTGAACGGCTGCACGTCGTGGCCTTCGTGGGTGACGTGGTCACCCTCTCTGCTTGTGAGAGTGAGGAACAGAGCATCTACTATACTTCGCATCTTTCCCTCATCCATCGTTTGGTTCGGTGGGCGGAATTTCCCCATTACTATTTTATACCCCTGTCCCCAAGGATCACGATCAACTTCTTTGCAAAGCTTTTTCCAGCTATCAAGTTTGCTTTACTTTATGGCGTCACAGAGAACCTTTTTTGCTCTTTTGTATGCCTCCGCATGCTCTAGCGCGTCAGGCCTGCTGCGTGCGCCGGTTGCCAGCCTTCGCTTTCTGTGGCATATCCTGCGTAGTTCGGCGATTTCGCTACTCCACCAGTGCACTTATTTTTTACCTCTCCTAGGCCTTTTTCGTGGCACTGAGATCTTGCATGCGTTGTTCAGGCAACGCATGGTGGCTTCTACCGTAGCGTTCGCCGCTTCGGCACTGTCGACTATCTGTCGTGCGCTCGCTTGTACAACAGTGGAGAACTTTGCAGCGTCAACCTTAGAGGCGTCCCATTTTGTTTTCATACGGGGCGGTCTCTCTGTCCGACTTTGCCCTGAGTCATTAAGATGGAAGGTGATGTAGTTATGGTCACTACCCGTGAGATCCTCCATCACCCTCCATCCAGCCGCCTTTGACAGCAGGTTTTCCGATACTAATGTAATATCAGGGATAGAGTGTCCAAAGCCTGGTCGCCGATAAGTCGGGGTCGTGCCGGTATTCAGAATGACCAATCCGAGTCGGGCAGCCATTTATAGCACTAGCCTTCCTCTGGAGTTAGTCTGCGGCATTCCCCACTCAACAGCCCTAGCATTGAAATCACCAGCGACGACCACGTTACCGGTTTCTTCACGCAAATCGCCTTCGAGTAGTTCTAGCTTATCTTTAAACCCTTGAATTGGATCGATTGGGGACAGGTAGCAGCTCACTAGTATGGTGTGCGCCACTGTTACGCGTACGTAGCCGTTTCCGACAACACGGCTTCGTGCGTGGGCGCCAGCGTCTAGGATCCAGATCGCAGCAGCACCTGTTGAGTCTACGTGCCAGTCACTCCTGACTTTATAAGGTTCGCTGATGATGGCATAGCTGGCTCTGCTTTCAAGAACCAATTGGTCCAGCAGACTATCGGCTAACCTGCTTCGGTTCAGGTTGCCTTGGATGAACCTGGTCACTTGCGCGCCTGTTTGGCCTTTGCGGCAGCGAGTGCCTCCCTGAAGGTGCTGCATGCTCCAGTCCCGGGAAGGTGGTCGACCTTCTCTGACTGGCATAAAAAGCACTTTGGAGTTTCCGTGCAGGCCAAGGCCTGGTGGCCACTCTGCCCGCACTTCCAGCAAGCACTGCTTCTATCAGGGCCTTTGCACTCTGCTTTTTGGTGTCCGTAGCCTAGACACCTGAAGCATCGCTGCACGTCTACCATCTATCTAAGCCTGCATTGCAGCCAGCCGATACAGATATTGCCCTTGGCTAGTAAAAGGACGCCAACAGCTTCGTCCACTTCAATGGCTTCCATCTTCTGTTCACACTGGTTTGCCGAGAAAATAGACACACGGACCTGCCCCGTCATTTCCCCGCCAGCAGCTTTTCTAACAGCCTGGGCAACTTCTTCGGCGGTTGCCAGACAGTCCATGCCCAGCACCTCTATCCGCATTCGCCATGTAAGCTGCTTGGTTTCGCCCGCTTCTCCAACAGCGCTTCCTATCGCTTGGATGAACGCTGATTTATCGCCGCAACGTGCAGTTTCGATAAGTACACTCCCAGATTTGGTTTTTCGGACGGAGCGTATGACGGTCCCTGTATCTTC
This sequence comes from Eurosta solidaginis, assembly GCF_040869045.1. Classification (NCBI taxonomy): domain Eukaryota; kingdom Metazoa; phylum Arthropoda; class Insecta; order Diptera; family Tephritidae; genus Eurosta; species Eurosta solidaginis. Next base: position 148,500,825 of record NC_090324.1, on the reverse strand, counting down.
AGGCCGAAGCTCGCCCCGGATGGCTCCTACGACTTCGGCGTAGTTCTTTCCCTGGGCTGGTCTAACTACGAAAGTTGTGGCCCGTCTGTTTCTGGGCTTGCCTTTTCTTTTTGCCTTCTTGGCTTGCCCAGGTGGTGTCCTTTGTCCTTTCTCAGGGCGTGGTTTGGCTTTCCGGTTCCTTACGGTCGTCCAGGCCTCGCCCGAGATTGTCTTCGCAGAACCCTCATCGCACTTTTCTGGCCTCCGAGGCCCCCGGTTGCGAGCCAGAGTACGTTCGTGCTCTTTTGTTCCCACGAGTCGCTTTCGGTTCTGTGTACTCTGCGCTTTTACCCTCTAATAAAGAGCGCATGCGACTCAGTGTCACTTCAAGTTGTGCTATGCCGTTCTTTATGTCCATCGACACATTTTTCTGTTTGGCCGCAGCAGCCTGCATGCTGCGCAGCACAACTCTTGCATACTCGATGAGGTCAACTTGACTTGTCCTCCCCGGTGTTGCAGCGCATACGGAGGTTTCCCGCCCGTCATTGCCGTCACCTTGCTGTCCAGGGGTAGATGGGGTGGCATCTACTTTCCTACTGTTTTCCCTAGCTTTTGTCCCCCCTTGCGTTTGTCGTGGGGTGTCCCTGGCCATTGCTGACCCGCCAACTTGTTTCTCTGCTGGTGCTATTGTCGCATTGCTAGCGGCTTTTAACACCGGCGATCGGAGCACCTTGCTGCTCCTTTGAAAAGCGGTTACACCGCTATCATTAACCTCGTTGATTTTACGCGTTTCAATTGTTTGGTTCATTTCTTTTCGGTTGGGTCTTCGATCCAAGCCGCTATCACCGCCTGATGTGCAGTCGCCGTTTTAGATTCCCGAGGTTATTTTTGCGTGTGCAGGGAGGCCACGCGAGGGTTGACACAGGTCCTTATGAGAGTATGTGTTCAGAGCCAGAATCCGGCGTAAGTCAGGAGTCATCTCAACTGATCCTGCACCACCAACTTAATCGTGACGTGGCTTCGAACGTACTTGGAGACCTGCCAAGGTTTTAACGAGACGGAGACGAAGACGATATTAGCCCACCAGCCGTTTCGACGAGGTGTCACCCTCGGCTACTAAGATGGTAGAATACCGTCCACGCCAGCCCATAGCAATCTTTTCCTTAACATTTTCCAGCTGTCGCCGTCAGGATCTTACTGGGCTCGATCCTGAGGATGCTTATCGAAGTTTTAGGGCGGCACCCACTCGCCCTGCCACCAAGATTCATTGGGCATGTGTGGCCTTTTGCGCCACGCCCTCCTCTATGGTCGCTCTTGGTCGGGGACTGCTTATTGGTTATTCGCAGCTAACCTACTAGAGGCCGTTCACGATCCGCCACCTTGTGACCCCGGTGGAGCCCTGAGCTCAGCCTCCACCATAAACCACGATAAATACCACGTGAATGTCTGAATGTATAGTTACCACGCGGTCGAAAAGCTAAAACCTGACGCTCTGTTACTTCGTTGTTTTGTGCTGCTACGTCTTTCGGATCCGTAAATGCCGTTTAGGCTAAAATAGTTTTGACTAAATTGGATTTTGCGTTTAAACGACACACATTAACCGTTTGCTCGAATGCCATTTCATGAGCTTTCGCTTGAGTGATCCCTTCAATAATAAGAGACCGCTCAAGTGAGTTAGCTAAATCTTCAACCCCTTTTTGCAAAATCTGTATAATTTTTATTGCTAACGTGCAACGCTGCAATTTTCCCTACTACAACTTTCGAGTTTTCTGGTTTGGTCCTACTACGTAGAGCTACTTTAATTTCATTAACTGAAGTTACTTGTCTTGGTATTGCTTCACGGGTTTTACCCTCAAGTTTTGATTTTAAAAATGCTATAAAAGTACTAGTTAATTTTTCATTAGCGTACTCTTCAAGTAATTCAATTTTGTATATAAAGGTCTCAAGTGCTAGAGGATCACCGCTGTAGTTTTCTCTAATAAAATTAGCACACATGTTAATGCAAGTTTTCTTTTCCTCAAGTGTTACCATGATTTGATCGTTAAGATCTGAAGCTGAATTAGAAGAAGGTGAGGCAACGTTTGTACTAATTAGATCGTTAAGATCTGGGTTTAAGTTAGAAGAAGGGGAAACTAGGTTTGGACTTTTTCAATCGTTAAGATTTGATTTTTAAGTAGAAGAAGTTGAATTTAATTTTACACTATTTGAATCGTTAAGATTTGAATCTAAATTAGCAGAAGCTAATTTTTGCTAGAAGAATCTTCGAAGCCTGGGAAATCTGTCGACAAAGATAATTTATTTTCCTGGTTTGTGACTTTTTCGGTCTAAGATGAAGTTAAACTTTCGGAGCTTGAAGCTAATTTATCGGAATCTGGTTCTGAATCTGAAGTTTTGTGAACTCGCTTCCTATCTCTAAGGTTGTACATATGTATGTAGTTATAAGACGAGCAAAAAAATTTAGTTCAAACTACTGTGAAATTAATGAAGCACTTATTTGAATATAGGAATTTATGATTGAAGCTGAAATTTTGAGGAAAAAGAGAAAAACAATTTTGGAAAAGGGCACTGATTTACAGTGATTTTTCGCTAACGAAATATTTAAAAATTTATCGGAGGAATTAATTGCAACTGAAATATAATTGTATGAAAGATCTGTAAGAAGTAATTGAATTTAAAATGGCACAAAAGTATATAATTGTGAATTGGTAAAAATCTCAAAAATATGGTAATCACGGACGCATCACTTTATTCAAAAAAATCTCAATTGGTTTATCACGGAACCACCGTTTTATATCAAAAAACTCCCATATTGTATTGATTTACCAAGTATGGTTTAATTAGGATTTTATAAGGGTTTCATAAGGCTGCTTATACGCCTTATTAGTAGGGAATTAATAAGGAATTTATAAGGAGTTTCGCCGTTTAGAGTCCGCGGCAATTGGAAATTATGTCTACTTGGATGATATAATAAATTACGGTTTTGGATTTAAACTCGAAAAAATGTATTTAAAATGAAATTGATTAGTTACCAATAATATGAAGGCAAAATATTCAAATTTGATTAATGTATGGTCTAATGAATTCCTGGACGGACACCGAATGCTAAAACTTAGAAACTTTGGAACTTGTAAGGACTTAAAAAGGAATTTGTAAGGAACTCGTGTTCGAAAAGAAAAATCTCGAAGGCATAGCAAAATTTGAAAGAGAATTAATTATATAATGTCAGTTAAAACCCACTAAATTGATAGAGGGTATCAATTGGCAATTATAATTATATGCAAAAACCGAAATAATATTTAAAATATTTTATATATTGTAATTACGAAATTCTTCAAAGTACCGTTTGCCAAATCACCTGAAAAAATGTATGGGGTAACATGCAAGAGGATGTCCACTTGGAATTTAAATCACAATCAATTCGTTGAAATGAGTATTATATGTATGATAAATTTGCAGTATATACCTTTTTATAAAAATATATGAAAATATTGAAATTTAGAAATGTACGTATGCAGATATTGAAAATTAGTATATACATATAAATACATATACGTCGGTGTACCAGGGTTACAGATGAGGATTGGGTGGATGGAACACGATGGTGGTGTTAAAAATTTTGTTGCATTGTAGCCACGAGAGTGAAATTGAGGAATAAAGTTGAAGTAGAAGGTTGTATGCTTTTAAAAATTGTGAAATGGTGACGTACGGCGCTACTGAATTCACCATGTAAAACTTGTTGGCAAATTTGGTTTATCCTTCGGCAGACCAATCGAATTTTGGTTACCTCTTCATAACTTCAGGAATTCAAATACTTCTATAAGAAATTCTTCAAGTTTTGTGCGAAATTAAAAAACTGAACCCGACACTGGCAAATCCGCCATTTTGTGCGCTGCGCGGCGTGGCCTCGATGGCACGGTCGCCATGTATCACACCTTCAATAATAAAAGTTGTACAAATTATATACAGCACGCCGGAAGACATCCCAAATGTTCGGTGCAAAATAAAACATGGATGTTACAGTTGATGTATCACACTCGACGTGCATTTTAATTAATATATTAAATTACTTAGTTTACTTTAGTTAAACTTGACACAAACTCAGTTTTTTGTTAGATAACTTAGATGCAAACGTAAGTATATCAAAAATACCCTTTATCAATTTCGTGCGTTTTAACTGACATTATATAATTAATTTTCTTTCAAATTTTGCTTATTCCTTCGAGATTTTTCTTTTCGAACACGAGTTCCTTACAAATTCCTTATTAAGTCCTTACAAGTTCCAAAGTTTCTAAGTTTTTGCATTCGGTGTCCGTCCTGGAATTCATTAGACCATACATTAATCAAATTTGAATATTTTGCCTTCATATTATCGGTAACTAATCAATTTCATTTTAAATAAATTTTTTCGAGTTTAAATCCAAAACCGTAATTTATTATATCATCCAAGTAGACATAATTTCCAATTGCCGCGGATACTAAACGGCGAAACTCCTTATTAATTCCCTACTAATAAGGCGTATAAGCAGCCTTATGAAACCCTTATAAAACCCTAATTAAACCATACTTAATAAATCAATACAATACAATTGAGATTTTTTTGAATAAAGTGATGCGTCCGTGATTACCATATTTTTGAGATTTTTACCAATTCACACTTTTATACTTTTGTGCCATTTTAAATTCAATTACTTCTTACAGATCTTTCATACAATTATATTTCAGTTGCAATTAATTCCTCCGATAATTTTTTAAATATTTCGTTAGCGAAAAATCACTGTAAATCAGTGCCCTTTTCCAAAATTTTTTTTCTCTTTTTCCTCAACATTTCATCTTCAATTATAAATTCCTATATTCAAATAAGTGCTTCATTAATTTCACAGTAGTTTAAACTAAATTCTTTTGCTCGTCTTATAACTACATATGTACATCCTTAGAGATAGGAAGCGAGTTCACAAAACTTCAGATTCAGAACCAGATTCCGATAAATTAGCTTCAAGCTCCGAAAGTTTAACTTCATCTTAGACCGAAAAAGTCACAAACCAGGAAAATAAATTATCTTTGTCGACAGATTTCCCAGGATTCGAAGATTCTTCTAGTAAAAATTTAACTTCTTCTAATTTAGATTCAAATCTTAGCGATTCAAATAGTGTAAAATTAACTTCAACTTCTTCTACTTAAAAATCAAATCTTAACGATTGAAATAGTCCAAACTTAGTTTCCCCTTCTTCTAACTTAAACCCAGATCATAACGATCCAATTAGTACAAACGTTGCCTCACCTTCTTCTAATTCAGCTTCAGATCTTAACGATAAAATCATGGCAACACTTGAGGAAAAGAAAACTTTCATTAACATGTGTGCTAATTCTAAAAGTTTTGTTTTTTCTTCAATTTTATTTTTTACTTTTTAGTTCGTTTTATGAACAAGTAATAGAAGCTTGTTCTTAGAAAGTCCTTTTTATTAAATTTAATTTAAATATGAATTATTTTTAAATTTTAGTAGGGTAAAATGTTGTTTAAATTATGTAATCTTTACTTAGTTATTTGTAACGTTTCTCATCCTATCCATTTCTTTTAATGCATCAACATTACAAGGCATCTTCGAAGTCAACTTTGAACAGTCAAGTTATTGTGACTTTGCCTATGTCGCGTTCAAGTTGCAACTACTTATTGCAGATCTCTGCTCTGTGGGTTAGATTTGTTTCAAAATAAAATTCCAACTTTCGCTTAGCTAAAATTCCATCGCCAAAATTCTGTAAAACAAAATGAAGTGCGCAGAAAAGTATGCAACACTTAGCGATAACAGTCTAACCGCGTTAGCGCTCGTTGTATCAGAGAATTTTTACACATTAAAATGACACTGTTATGTTTGCAAGGTTGCATTCCTTTGAGTTTATCGCGTTTACACCACGAAATGTGCGCGTAAATTTATACAAATTGTGTAAATGATTTTTCATACAAAATTTGACAGTTCGTTTACGCGCTACACCTTTTCCAGTTTATAATGAGAATATATAACTTTGTATTGTGAAATATAAGTTTTTATTGAGAAAACGCAAATCGATAATGGGAAATCCAACTTTATAATGAGAAAATAAAATGTGATAATGAGAACCGTATCTTCATATTGAGAAAATATAAATTGATAGTGAAAAATGTTACTTCATATTGAGAATACATAAATTGATAATGAGAAATATGAATTGATAATGAGAAAAGATAATTTAATAATGAGAAAATATAAAATTTCAAGAATGAAGAGTTGCAATTAATCTGATCTGGAGTCGGTGAGCCAATTCTGCAACATTTCGGGGATACAGCATAAAGACAATTAAAATATAGCGTTGTTTAAAGCACTCGGAAGCATTTTAAAAGCTTGAGGTCAAATACGGAAACTATATTGTACAGAGTTTTTGGGTGGCGGTGTAACTGGAATGCAAAAATGTGGTAATCACGGATGCACCACTTTATTCAAAAACAAGTAAGGAAGGTTGAGTTCGGGTGTAACCGAACATTACATACTAAGTTCAGAGCTATGGTGACAACATAGGGGAAAATGACCATGTTGGAAAATGAACCAAGGGTAACCCTGGAATGTGTTTGTAAGACAGGTGTATCAAATGAAAGGTATTAAAGAATATTTTATGAGGGAGTGGGCCATAGTTCTATAGCTGGACGCCATTTAGGGATATCGCCATAAAGGAGGACCAGGACTGACTCTAGAATTTGTTTGTACGATATGGGCATCAAACGAAAGGTGTTAATGAGAATTTTAAAAGGGCGTGGGCTTAGTTCTATGGGTGGGCGCCTTTTCCAGATATCGCCATAAAGATGGACCAGGGGTGACCCTAGAATTTGTTTGTACGATATGGGTATCAAATGAAAGGGGTAAATGAGTAATTTAAAAGGGAGTGGGCATTAGTTCTATAGGTGGACGCCTTTTCGAGATATCGCCATAAAGGTGGGCCAGGGCTGACTCTAGAATTTGTTTGTACGATATAGGTATCATATGAAAGGTGTTAATGAGTATTTTAAAAGGGCGTGGGCTTAGTTCTATAGGTGGACGCCTTTTCCAGATATCGCCATAAAGGTGGATCAGGGGTGACCCTAGAATTTGTTTGTACGATATAGGTATCAAATGAAAGGGGTTAATGAGTGTTTTAAAAGGGAGTGTGCCTTATTTCTATAGGTGAACGCCTTTTCGAGATATCGCCATAAAGGTGTTCCAGGTGTGACTCTAGAATGCGTTTGTACAATATGGGTATCAAACGAAAAGTGTTAATGAGTATTTTAAAAGGGCGTGGGGCTTAGTTCTATAGGTGGACGCTTTTTCGAGATATCGCCATAAACGTAGACCAGGGGTGACTCTAGACTTTGTTTGTACGATATGGGTATCAAATGGAAGGTGTTAATGAGTCTTTTCAAAAGGGAGTGGGCCTTAGTTCTATAGGTGGTATCTTTTTCGAGATATCGCCATAAAGGTGTACCAGGGGTGACTCTAGACTTTGTTTGTACGATATGGGTATCAAATGAAAGGGGTTAATGAATATTTTAAAAGGGAGGGGGCCTTAGTTCTATAGGTAGACGCCTTTTCGAGATAGCGCCATAAAGGTGGACCAGGCGTGACTCTAGACTTTGTTTGTACAATATGGGTATCAAATGAAAGGTGTTAATGGATCTTTTTAAAAGGGAGTGGGCCTTAGTTCTCTAGATGGTCGCCTTTTCGAGATATCGCCATAAAGGTGGACCAGGGGTGACTCTAGAATGTGTTTGTACGATATGGGTATCAAATTAAAGGTATTAGTGAGGGTTTTAAAAGGGAGTGGTAGTAGTTGTATATGTGAAGGCGTTTCCAGATATCGACCAAAATGTGGACCAGGGTGAGCCAGAACATCATCTGTCAAATACCGCTAATTTATTTATATATGTAATACCACGAACAGTATTCCTGCCAAGGTTTCAAGGGTTTTTTATATCGCCCTGCAGAACTTTTTCATTTTCTTCTACTTAATATGGTAGGTGTCACACTCGTTTTACAAATTTTTTTTCTAAAGTTATATTTTGCTTCAATAAATTACAATTACAAACAATTACCATGTTTCATCCCTTTTTTCGTATTTGGTATAGAATTACAACATTTTTTCATTTTTCGTAATTTTCGATATCGAAAAAGTGGGCGTGGTCATAGTCGGATTTCGGCCATTTTTTATACCAATACAAAGTGAGTTCAGGTAAGTACGCGAACTGAGTTTAGTAAAGATATATCGATTTTTGCTCAAGTTATCGTGTTAACGGCCGAGCGGAAGGACAGACGGCCGACTGTGTATAAAAACTGGGATTGGCTTCAACCGATTTCGCCCATTTTCACAGAAGTTATCGTCCTACAATCGAAGCCCCTACCAAATTTCATAAGGATTGGTAAATTTTTGTTCGACTTATTACATTAGAAGTATCGTAGAAAAATTAAATGAAAAAGGGCGGAGCCACGCCCATTGTGAAATTTTCTTTTTTTTTGTATTTTGTTGCACCATATCATTACTGGAGTTGAATGTTGACATAATTTACTTATATACTGTAAAGATATTAAATTTTTTGTTAAAATTTTACTTTTTTTCTCCGATTTTGCTAATTTTTATTAAACGTACATGTAGTAATAGGAGTAACGTTCCTGCGAAATTTCATCATGATATCTTCAACGACTGCCAAATTAAAGCTTGCAAACATTTTAAATTACCTTCTTTAAAAAGTGGGCGGTGCCACGCCCATTGTCCAATATTTTACTAATTTTCTATTCTGCGTCATAAGTTCAACTCACCTACCAAGTTGCATCGCTTTATCCGTCTTTGGTAATGAATTATCGCACTTTTTCGGTTTTTCGAAATTTTCGATATCGAAAAAGTGGGCGTGGTTATAGTCCGATATCGTTAATTTTAAATAGAGATCTGAGATGAGTGATCAGGAACCTATATACCAAATTTCATCAAGATACCTCAAAATTTACTCAAGTTATCGTGTTAACGGACGGACGGACATGGCTCAATCAAATTTTTTTTCGATCCTGATGATTTTGATATATGGAAGCCTATATCTATCTCGATTCCTTTATACCTGTACAACCAACCGTTATCCAATCAAACTTAATATACTCTGTGAGCTCTGCTCAACTGAGTATAAAAATCCCATATTGTATTGATTTATTAAGTATGGTTTAATTAAGGTTTTATAAGGCTGCTTATACGCCTTATTAGTAGGGAATTAATAAGGAATTTATAAGGAGTTTCGCCGTTTAGAGTCCGCGGCAATTGGAAATTATGTCTACTTGGATGATATAATAAATTACGGTTTTGGATTTAAACTCGAAAAAATGTATTTAAAATGAAATTGATTAGTTACCGATAATATGAAGGCAAAATATTCAAATTTGATTAATGTATGGTCTAATGAATTCCTGGACGGACACCGAATGCTAAAACTTAGAAACTTTGGAACTTGTAAGGACTTAAAAAGGAATTTGTAAGGAACTCGTGTTCGAAAAGAAAAATCTCGAAGGCATAGCAAAATTTGAAAGAGAATTAATTATATAATGTCAGTTAAAACGCACTAAATTGATAGAGTGTATCAATTGGCAATTATATTTATATGCAAAAACCGAAATAATATTTAAAATATTTTATATATTGTAATTACGAAATTCTGCAAAGTACCGTTTGCCAAATCACCTGAAAAAATGTATGGGGTAACATGCAAGAGGATGTCCACATGCAATTTAAAACACAATGAATGCGTTGAAATGAGTATTATATGTATGATAAATTTGCAGTATATACCATTTTATAAAAATATGTGAAAATATTGAAATTTGGAAATGCACGTATGAAGATATTGAAAATTATTTATATACATATAAATACATATACATACGTCGGTGTACCAGGGTTACAGATGAGGATTGGGTTGATGGAACACGATGATGGTGTTAAAAATTTTGTTGCATTGTAGCCACAAGAGTGAAATTGAGGAATAAAGTTGAAGTAGAAGGTTGTATGCTTTTAAAAATTGTGAAATGGTGACGTACGGCGCTACTGAATTCACCATGTAAAACTTGTTGGAAATACTTCAAGTTTTGTGCGAAATTAAAAACTGAAGCCGACACTGGCAAATCCGTCATTTTGTACGCATACCTTCAATAATAAAAGTTGTACAAATTATATCCAGCACGCCGGAAGACATCCCAAATGTTCGGTGCAAAATAAAACGTGGATGTTACAGTTGGTGTATCACACTCGACGTGTATTTTATTAAGTATATTAAATTACTTAGTTTACTTTAGTTAAACTTGACACAAACTCAGTTTTTTGTTAGATAACTTAGATGAAAACGTAAGTATATCAAAAACTATATTCGTTCACTTGCAGCAGCCAAATTATAATGCCCGAGCCACTCACGCGCCGGGTTGCATTAGCCCGTTCGAGCGACATCAGCTGATGTGTGTTTGATGTGGTGAGATTGACTTTAGGGTGCCATTACAACATGATGTGATATGTTTATTATTATTTATTAAATGTCTATACGCGGAAGCACATTTTTCGGTATCCGATTTGAAATTCATACGAGGTTCTCTCCTTATATTAATTATATGTAGCATCTCTAATGTATACCTTTTATTATAATGCCTCCCTTGTTGTAGTATTGTTACATTATCCAAATCTGCTGTATGTCCGGTTTCGCTGCAATGTTGAGCTAAAGCTGTCTTATTTTCGCTAGTGTTGTCCCGGTTTTTAACATTCGATTTATGTGCGCAAATCCTCGTCTTAATCTAGATTTTGTAGTACCCGCGTATACTTTATTGCATACGTGGGACCCGTAACCGTTACATGGAATCTTGTATACCACATCAGATTTTTTCGAATTTTTCTATCTTGCTTTTTGTATTGCTAAATATTTGTTGGACCGTATTATTATAAGACAACGCTATTTGGAATTTCCCATTATCATACATTTTGGAATTTTTTTAATCTGTTTGGCAGCCCCGGAACAAATGTCTATGTTTTTTAAATTTTATTATTCGCGATGAGATCCACAAGGAAGCCAACGACCTGGTGCACCTGCGAAAACTTGGCGCAGAACTGTGGATAAAGAACTCGAAAACGCACGATAAACGTGGAATGATATCACAAGAACTGCACCTAACAGAATAAGATTTAAGTCGGTGGTCGAGGTCCTATGCTCCAATAGGAGTTGAGGAAGATGATGATGATGATGATTTCTTCAATAGTTTCAATATTTTTCGAGTGATACATTGTGTCACTAATTGATAGGCTATGTTGAGTTGCCTAAACAGCTATAACAGATCTATTAGATTCACATGCGAGGTAGAAAGGGATGGACCATTACCATTTTCGGATACTTTAGAGGTAAGAAATTGCAACCAATTAGTCTTCGATTGGTATAGAAATCCCACGGCATCAGGCCGATTGATTAATTTTCATTCTAAACACGACAGATCAATTATAATCAACAAACTTCGTAAAGCGGGTTCTGTCAATTAACGACACAATGTACCACTCGAAAAATATTTAAACTATTAAAGAAATGCTTAAGAACAACTGTTTTCCCACATATTTAATAAAAGGCTATATACGTGGGTACTACACAAAAATTAACACCAATAAAACCATTGACCATGCGAATAATAAAATTTATAAAACATCGACATTTGTTCCGGGGCTGTCAAACAGAATAACATTCCAAAATGTATGATAATGAGAAATTCCAAATAGCGTTGTCTTATAATAATACGGTCCAACAAATCTTTAACAATACAAAAAGCAAGATAGAAAAATTCGAAAAATCTGATGTGGTACACAAGATTCCATGTAACGGTGACGGGTCCCACGTATGCAATAAAGTATATGTGGGTACTACAAATTCTAGATTAAAGACGAGGATTTGTGCGCATATATTGAATTTTAAAAACCGAGACAACACTAGCGAAAATAAGACCGCTTTAACTCAACATTGCAGCGAAACCGGGCATACACCAAATTTGGATAATGTAGCAATACTACAACAAGAGAGGCATTATAATAAAAGATATACATTAGAGATGCTCTATATAATTAATTTGAGAAGAGAACATCGTATGAATTTCAAATAGGATACTGAAAAATGTGCTTCCGCGTATATACATTTAATAAATAATAATAAACATATCACATGATGTAATTTTTGTATGTACGATAACGGGATTTAGACCCTAAGATAGATTCGTTAAGTTTTAAAAAATATTTTAAATTAAATAGATTTTACCACATACACAATAGTTTGAAAACAGTTTTCTGAAACATAAACACGTTTGGCAAACAAATTTGCATATGTGTACCCCCCTATTGTGTTCCATTCTCATTATGTTACATATACATATAGAAATGAGCTGAGCGTCGCTCACTATTGATATTCAATGTGTAATTGTTAGTGTACTATTTTTGTGTACAGGTACTATGGGGACTCATTAAAGCATATAAATTTATAAGGTGTAAAATTATATACATTTACACACGCTGTTATATGAACGCACCTAGTAATATTCTTGATAAACTTAATTGTCGATCAGCTGTATTATTGCTAAAAAAAATGTTTGATTGTTATAAAAATTAAAAAATACCAAGATTAAGTGAAAAATCAAAACTAAAACATCTTTACTAATTCTTGTAAATGAGTTGCTGATGTCGGAGATTTCTGATGAAAAGGACGGCAATTATGTTTACAAGGTTGCATTCCTTTGAGCTTACCGCGTTTATACCATGAAATGTGCGCGTAAATTTATACAAATTGTGTAAATGATTTTTCATACAAAATTTGACAGTTCGTTTTCGCACTAGATAAATGTATATGTTTACACACTTTATAAGGCATTTATAAGGTTAAATGAGTCCCCTACTATTTTTTAGTTGTTCACATATCTCTATATCTTTTAACTACTTGTTCTTCTGTATTTCAATATTGTTAAACCAGTCGATCAGTGAAGCTGCTGAAGAGTGGAGGTACGTGCTTACGCATTATTATATGTTTTTTATGATTTAAATTTTTTGATGTTTTATGTTTAGTTACAGTCTTGATAATGAGTTCAGAATGAACGCGAAATATCGACACCAATAAAATAATGATTTATATTGATTAACCAGTCGTGTTTTAATGATATATATGTACTTGGCCTGGAGCTCGAATAATCTTCAACAAATTTATTCAAAACTGTTTTTAGTTATAGCTTATTATTTTAGTCTACGACCCTTTCAAATTTGTTTTATATCTAAGTTGGCGTGGTCTTTAACCGATCACGCCCATTTTTACCAGAAATATTTTCTGCTATAAGGAAAATTTGTGTACCCAATTTTATTTTACGATCCGTTAATTTTTCTTCGAGTTATGGCTCCTGAAACATAGAATCTTGCTTAGTCATAAAAGGGGCGGTGAAACGCCCATTTTTTAAATTTGAAGTTTTTCCTTTTTTTTTTTTTGCAAAGATATAGCTTATTTTATTCGTTTCCGACCCTTTTTAAAATCGTTTATATAAAAGAGGGCATGGTCCGTAACCGATTTCGTTAATTTTTTTCAAAGCATTCCGTATAGTAAAGCCAACCTCTCCGCCGAATTTTGTTACGATAGGTTTAACGATTTTTGATTAATAATATTTGATCATATGTATTTAATTAGCGAGCTTTGCTCATATTGCTTTATACAATGGTTTTTGTAATTGATATTAGAGAAAAATTGTAAGTTTACAAACGGCGATGGTTACTAGGACATGTTTCTGAATTTCACTTCTTCATCAGCTAGCTTTTCGGGAGCTGAGCGTTGAACTCGAGTCTCCAACATTCATATCAGTGCAAGCCTTTTTTAGCTGCTACGCCATATGAATGTTCCGTTGTTCGCTGTACAATTGGTCTCTAAGAGTTGCCTTTTTTGTTTATATTCCTTTTGATCACCATGTAGGCACATACACTCTGTATGTAGTTTATTCCTAATGGTGTGGATATGATTTTTAGGCGTGCTTTTGAAAGCTTAGTAACATTTGTTCGGATTTTTACAGTATTTGTTTTAATACTTCCGCTGTTACTATTATATCAATATGATCATATGTATTTAATTAGCGAGCTTTGCTCATATTGCTTTATACAATGGTTTTTGTAATTGATATTAGAGAAAAATTGTAAGTTTACAAACGGCGATGGTTACTAGGACATGTTTCTGAATTTCACTTCTTCATCAGCTAGCTTTTCGGGAGCTGAGCGTTGAACTCGAGTCTCCAACATTCATATCAGTGCAAGCCTTTTTTAGCTGCTACGCCATATGAATGTTCCGTTGTTCGCTGTACAATTGGTCTCTAAGAGTTGCCTTTTTTGTTTATATTCCTTTTGATCACCATGTAGGCACATACACTCTGTATGTAGTTTATTCCTAATGGTGTGGATATGATTTTTAGGCGTGCTTTTGAAAGCTTAGTAACATTTGTTCGGATTTTTACAGTATTTGTTTTAATACTTCCGCTGTTACTATTATATCAATATGATCATATGTATTTAATTAGCGAGCTTTGCTCATATTGCTTTATACAATGGTTTTTGTAATTGATATTAGAGAAAAATTGTAAGTTTACAAACGGCGATGGTTACTAGGACATGTTTCTGAATTTCACTTCTTCATCAGCTAGCTTTTCGGGAGCTGAGCGTTGAACTCGAGTCTCCAACATTCATATCAGTGCAAGCCTTTTTTAGCTGCTACGCCATATGAATGTTCCGTTGTTCGCTGTACAATTGGTCTCTAAGAGTTGCCTTTTTTGTTTATATTCCTTTTGATCACCATGTAGGCACATACACTCTGTATGTAGTTTATTCCTAATGGTGTGGATATGATTTTAAGGCGTGCTTTTGAAAGCTTAGTAACATTTGTTCGGATTTTTACAGTATTTGTTTTAATACTTCCGCTGTTACTATTATATCAATATGATCATATGTATTTAATTAGCGAGCTTTGCTCATATTGCTTTATACAATGGTTTTTGTAATTGATATTAGAGAAAAATTGTAAGTTTACAAACGGCGATGGTTACTAGGACATGTTTCTGAATTTCACTTCTTCATCAGCTAGCTTTTCGGGAGCTGAGCGTTGAACTCGAGTCTCCAACATTCATATCAGTGCAAGCCTTTTTTAGCTGCTACGCCATATGAATGTTCCGTTGTTCGCTGTACAATTGGTCTCTAAGAGTTGCCTTTTTTGTTTATATTCCTTTTGATCACCATGTAGGCACATACACTCTGTATGTAGTTTATTCCTAATGGTGTGGATATGATTTTTAGGCGTGCTTTTGAAAGCTTAGTAACATTTGTTCGGATTTTTACAGTATTTGTTTTAATACTTCCGCTGTTACTATTATATCAATATGATCATATGTATTTAATTAGCGAGCTTTGCTCATATTGCTTTATACAATGGTTTTTGTAATTGATATTAGAGAAAAATTGTAAGTTTACAAACGGCGATGGTTACTAGGACATGTTTCTGAATTTCACTTCTTCATCAGCTAGCTTTTCGGGAGCTGAGCGTTGAACTCGAGTCTCCAACATTCATATCAGTGCAAGCCTTTTTTAGCTGCTACGCCATATGAATGTTCCGTTGTTCGCTGTACAATTGGTCTCTAAGAGTTGCCTTTTTTGTTTATATTCCTTTTGATCACCATGTAGGCACATACACTCTGTATGTAGTTTATTCCTAATGGTGTGGATATGATTTTTAGGCGTGCTTTTGAAAGCTTAGTAACATTTGTTCGGATTTTTACAGTATTTGTTTTAATACTTCCGCTGTTACTATTATATCAATATGATCATATGTATTTAATTAGCGAGCTTTGCTCATATTGCTTTATACAATGGTTTTTGTAATTGATATTAGAGAAAAATTGTAAGTTTACAAACGGCGATGGTTACTAGGACATGTTTCTGAATTTCACTTCTTCATCAGCTAGCTTTTCGGGAGCTGAGCGTTGAACTCGAGTCTCCAACATTCATATCAGTGCAAGCCTTTTTTAGCTGCTACGCCATATGAATGTTCCGTTGTTCGCTGTACAATTGGTCTCTAAGAGTTGCCTTTTTTGTTTATATTCCTTTTGATCACCATGTAGGCACATACACTCTGTATGTAGTTTATTCCTAATGGTGTGGATATGATTTTTAGGCGTGCTTTTGAAAGCTTAGTAACATTTGTTCGGATTTTTACAGTATTTGTTTTAATACTTCCGCTGTTACTATTATATCAATATGATCATATGTATTTAATTAGCGAGCTTTGCTCATATTGCTTTATACAATGGTTTTTGTAATTGATATTAGAGAAAAATTGTAAGTTTACAAACGGCGATGGTTACTAGGACATGTTTCTGAATTTCACTTCTTCATCAGCTAGCTTTTCGGGAGCTGAGCGTTGAACTCGAGTCTCCAACATTCATATCAGTGCAAGCCTTTTTTAGCTGCTACGCCATATGAATGTTCCGTTGTTCGCTGTACAATTGGTCTCTAAGAGTTGCCTTTTTTGTTTATATTCCTTTTGATCACCATGTAGGCACATACACTCTGTATGTAGTTTATTCCTAATGGTGTGGATATGATTTTTAGGCGTGCTTTTGAAAGCTTAGTAACATTTGTTCGGATTTTTACAGTATTTGTTTTAATACTTCCGCTGTTACTATTATATCAATATGATCATATGTATTTAATTAGCGAGCTTTGCTCATATTGCTTTATACAATGGTTTTTGTAATTGATATTAGAGAAAAATTGTAAGTTTACAAACGGCGATGGTTACTAGGACATGTTTCTGAATTTCACTTCTTCATCAGCTAGCTTTTCGGGAGCTGAGCGTTGAACTCGAGTCTCCAACATTCATATCAGTGCAAGCCTTTTTTAGCTGCTACGCCATATGAATGTTCCGTTGTTCGCTGTACAATTGGTCTCTAAGAGTTGCCTTTTTTGTTTATATTCCTTTTGATCACCATGTAGGCACATACACTCTGTATGTAGTTTATTCCTAATGGTGTGGATATGATTTTTAGGCGTGCTTTTGAAAGCTTAGTAACATTTGTTCGGATTTTTACAGTATTTGTTTTAATACTTCCGCTGTTACTATTATATCAATATGATCATATGTATTTAATTAGCGAGCTTTGCTCATATTGCTTTATACAATGGTTTTTGTAATTGATATTAGAGAAAAATTGTAAGTTTACAAACGGCGATGGTTACTAGGACATGTTTCTGAATTTCACTTCTTCATCAGCTAGCTTTTCGGGAGCTGAGCGTTGAACTCGAGTCTCCAACATTCATATCAGTGCAAGCCTTTTTTAGCTGCTACGCCATATGAATGTTCCGTTGTTCGCTGTACAATTGGTCTCTAAGAGTTGCCTTTTTTGTTTATATTCCTTATTTTTTTTTTTTTTTTTTTTTTTTTTTTTTTTTTTTTTTTTTTTTTTTTGATCACCATGTAGGCACATACACTCTGTATGTAGTTTATTCCTAATGGTGTGGATATGATTTTTAGGCGTGCTTTTGAAAGCTTAGTAACATTTGTTCGGATTTTTACAGTATTTGTTTTAATACTTCCGCTGTTACTATTATATCAATATGATCATATGTATTTAATTAGCGAGCTTTGCTCATATTGCTTTATACAATGGTTTTTGTAATTGATATTAGAGAAAAATATCTAATATCAATTACAAAAACCATTGTATAAAGCAATATGAGCAAAGCTCGCTAATTAAATACATATGATCATATTGATATAATAGTAACAGCGGAAGTATTAAAACAAATACTGTAAAAATCCGAACAAATGTTACTAAGCTTTCGAAAGCACGCCTAAAAATCATATCCACACCATTAGGAATAAACTACATACAGAGTGTATGTGCCTACATGGTGATCAAAAGGAATATAAACAAAAAAGGCAACTCTTAGAGACCAATTGTACAGCGAACAACGGAACATTCATATGGCGTAGCAGCTAAAAAAGGCTTGCACTGATATGAATGTTGGAGACTCGAGTTCAACGCTCAGCTCCCGAAAAGCTAGCTGATGAAGAAGTGAAATTCAGAAACATGTCCTAGTAACCATCGCCGTTTGTAAACTTACAATTTTTCTCTAATATCAATTACAAAAACCATTGTATAAAGCAATATGAGCAAAGCTCGCTAATTAAATACATATGATCATATTGATATAATAGTAACAGCGGAAGTATTAAAACAAATACTGTAAAAATCCGAACAAATGTTACTAAGCTTTCAAAAGCACGCCTAAAAATCATATCCACACCATTAGGAATAAACTACATACAGAGTGTATGTGCCTACATGGTGATCAAAAGGAATATAAACAAAAAAGGCAACTCTTAGAGACCAATTGTACAGCGAACAACGGAACATTCATATGGCGTAGCAGCTAAAAAAGGCTTGCACTGATATGAATGTTGGAGACTCGAGTTCAACGCTCAGCTCCCGAAAAGCTAGCTGATGAAGAAGTGAAATTCAGAAACATGTCCTAGTAACCATCGCCGTTTGTAAACTTACAATTTTTCTCTAATATCAATTAATAATATTTGTAAAATTGATTTTATCACAAGTGGGCGGTGCCACGCCCATTCAAAATTGTTTTTTTAATTTTATCAAGAGTCTTAATGTCAGTCCACACGTCAAATTTCAACATTCTAGGTGTATTATTTACTAAATAATCAGGTTTTTTGTGTTTTCCAAAATGTTATATATATAAAAAGTGGGCGTGGTTATCATCCGATTTCGCTCATTTTCAATACCAATCTATTCTGGGTCCAGATAAGCTCGTGTACCAAATTTGGTGAAGTTATCGTGTTAACGGACGGACGGACGGACGGACATGGCTCAATCAAATTTTTTTTGCGATACTGATGATTTTGATATATGGAAGTCTTTATCTATCTCGATTCCTTTATACCTGTACAACCAACCTTTATCCAATCAAACTTAAAATACTCTGTGTGCAAAGCAAGCTGAGTATAAAAATTAAATGTGGTCACTTAAACTGTGATGAGCAGCAAAACTAAATTTATGCGTCCAAAGTAAACTGACCTCAACTTCCACTGTAGTCAAACTTGATCAGAAGATCCCCCAAAAACCCTTGACAGTTGCAATACTAATGTTACGGACTAAAATATGTCAGGGGTTATGCTAGTCCCGCGGCAGTCGGCCTTGAATCAAAAGATGCTGATCCGAAGCAAGCCTGCTTCATGTTTCTAAATTACAATCCATAACTGTAACATTTCTCTTATCTTAGTCCTCTGATTTTTTGGGCAAAACAACAACATTGAGTTAAAATTTGTTGCGACTATATTTAGAATACCATTGATTTAACAAACTTTTTTTACATAAATAAGGAATAATACGACAGTTCTGGTGTTCTTGTTGTAGGAATGACAAAAACATTCCTCAATAGTCTTCAGTAACGCTGCACAGGGGAAAATCCTTGGTTGGACATGACGCGAATACAAAGAGTTTGTTTTAACAAAGACTTGATTCAATTCTTTTGGGAACAAATTAAACAAACTAAACATATACATATATAATAAAATTAAAGAAAAAAAACTTTTTTAAAAATAAGCTTTTATTATTGGTTAATAAAATTAACTAAAAAGTAAAAAATAAATTGACTGTAAAGAAATATAACACTTTATAAGTTCATTGTAACCTTTAACGATAATTGAGCTTTTTCGTCTGCGACAAAAAAATTCTATATTGTACATAATTATATATTTTTAACATTAAAACTTTGCACCTAAATTATTAAATCTTACAGTTTATATCACAGTCCTAATTGTTCTAATAAAAAACGTGTTAAATTTTGATGGTATAATTAAGAACATTTAGAACCTTTCCTTGCTATCACAATGTAACACGCGTGGGCTTAGTTCTATAGGTGGGCGCCTTTTCCAGATATCGCCATAAAGGTGGACCAGGGGTGACCCTAGAATTTGTTTGTACGATATGGGTATCAAATGAAAGGGGTTAATGAGTATTTTAAAAGGGAGTGGGCCTTAGTTCTATAGGTGGACGCCTTTTCGAGAAATCGCCATAAAGGTGAACCAGGGCTGACTCTAGAATGTGTTTGTACGATATGGGTATCAAATTAAAGGTATTAATGAGGGTTTTAAAAGGGAGTGGTAGTAGTTGTATATGTGTGAAGGCGTTTTCCAGATATCGACCAAAATGTGGACCAGGGTGAGCCAGAACATCATCTGTACCGCTAATTTATTTATATATGTAATACCACGAACAGTATTCCTGCCAAGGTTTCAAGGGTTTTTTATATCGCCCTGCAGAACTTTTTCATTTTCTTCTACTTAATATGGTAGGTGTCACACCCGTTTTACAAAGTTTTTTTCTAAAGTTATATTTTGCGTCAATAAACCAATCCAATTACCGTGTTTCATCGCTTTTTTCGTATTTGGTATAGAATTATTACATTTTTTCCTTTTTCGTAATTTTCGATGGGCGTGGTCATAGTCGGATTTCGGCCATTTTTTAAACCAATACAAAGTGAGTTCAGGTAAGTCCGCGAACTGAATTTAGTAAAGATATATCGATTTTTGCTCAAGTTATCTTGTTAACGGCCGAGCGGAAGGACAGACGGCCGACTGTGTATAAAAACTGGGCGTGGCTTCAACCGATTTCGCTCCTTTTCACAGAAGTTATCGTCCTACAATCGAAGCCCCTACCAAATTTCATATGGATTGGTAAATTTTTGTTCCACTTATGGCATTAGAAGTATCGTAGAAAAATTAAATGAAAAAGGGCGGAGCCACGCCCATTTTGAAATTTTCTTTTATTTTTGTATTTTGTTGCACCATATCATTACTGGAGTTGAATGTGGACATAATTTTCTTATATACTGTAATGATATTAAATTTTTTGTTAAAATTGTACTTGAAACAATTTTTTTTTTTTTAAGTGGGAGTGGTCGTTCTCCGATTTTGCTAATTTTTATTAAGCATACATATAGTAATAGGAGTAACGTTCCTGCCAAATTTCATCATGATATCTTCAACGACTGCCAAATTAAAGCTTGCAAAATTTTAAATTACCTTCTTTTAAAAGTGGGCGGTGCCACGCCCATTGTCCAAAGTTTTACTAATTTTCTATTCTGCGTAATAAGTTCAACTCACCTAAAAAGTTTCATCGCTTTATCCATCTTTGGTAATGAATTATCGCACTTTTTCGGTTTTTCGAAATTTTCGATATCGAAAAAGTGGGCGTGGTTATAGTCCGATATCGTTCATTTTAAACAGCGATCTGAGATCAGTGCTCAGGAACTTACATACCAAGTTTCATCAAGATACCTCAAAATTTACTCAAGTTATCGTGTTAATGGACGGACGGACCCACGGACATGGCTGAATCAAATTTTTTTTCGATCCTGATGATTGTGATATATGGAAGTCTATATCTATCTCGATTCCTTTATACCTGTGCAACCAACCGTTATCCAATCAAAGTTAATATAGTCTGTGAGCTCTGCTCAACTGAGTATAAAAATGTTACTTCATATTGAGAATACATAAATTGATAATGAGAAATATGAATTGATAATGAGAAAAGAAAATTTAATAATGAGAAAATATAAAATTTTAAGAATGAAAAGTTGCAATTAATCTGATCTGGAGTCGGTGAGCCAATTCTGCAACATTTCGGGGATACAGCATAAAGACAATTAAAATATAGCGTTGTTTAAAGCACTCGGAAGCATTTGTATGACGCGGGCGTAAGCAAGAATCAATTTGAGATCCCTTTCACGCCATACTCAACCCTTTACGCCATACTTAACAATCAGACATTGATCATTGCCCTCTTATCTAATATGTGGTACTTTAAATGGTCCATTCATGCGCATTCTTTTGCACATCAGAAATTTAAGAACAATAAAATGAAAAATCGGAATGTTTTTGTTTTTAAAGTTTGACATTTGAATTTAGGTTGAAAAGTATGCTGATAAAAATTCTACATTTTTTATTCGCGCTGCTTTGCCGACAATTTCCAGTGATTTAGGTTTTTTCTCTATTTACGTAGCAATTTAGGCAAACTCGACGGCCTAAATTTGGTGTTTACTTGAAAAATTTTAAATTACCCCAAAAAAATAGGGGTTCTCCGATTTTCCTACTAAACAACAACAACATCGGTGTGCATATAATACTAACAATGCAGCGACGAAATTGAATGTCTCTCTAGTTTAAAAAAATGATCTCATGCCTCCGGTTTGAAAAAGTTATATAGTCCGCCCAATTCTAAACCAAAATTCCTTGCGAGTTTTTTCACTTCTTCCATTCCTCGTATTCTAAATTAAAAATCCTTGTTATTTCTACCTCTCTTATTGTGAACAATGTTCGAAAAAGTGAAACCAGTCAATGGAGAAAAGTAGGTATTATGAATGTGATTGAAATGCAGATTTTTTAAGTCGAAAAATGTATAAATAAGCAAATAATAGCTCTTTGATGCAGCAATTGCGCAAGGATTTTTTAAGAAAGCTTTTTTAGTTTTTCGAAAGAAGAATTTAACTCGGCTTAGCCGCCAGAAAAATTCTTTGCTGAATGAAAGGAAGCAAGTCCAGTGAATTTTTGTTATCGCGCCGTCTGCTTCTTCTTATGCTCCTCTGTTAATGGTGCTGTGGCACCAATTCATTACTAATTTCAGTCAATACCATTTGAAATGCAATACTTATATTGTTTATATTTCATTTCTTAATTTAAACCATCTCGCAGTAATAATTAAACTTTTAAATATTTTAAACAAAATTAGAAATACGCAACAAAATTTCAATTGGCAAAACAGCTGACTTCGAAAATTCGAAGTTCTTATTCATCAATTATTTCTCTCCCCAGGAGAAAAGAATTTGAGGAATTTTTCCGCGAGAATAAAAAAATCCCCGAGAACAAAATTCCCAGGGAATATTTAGAACTGGACTGATTATGAACAAAATTATACACGCGTACATGATGTTAGTGAAGTAAAAAAACCATTAGTAAAACATAACGGAGTGCAGTACTGCACGGGTTTGCTCATATAAAATTTTGGTACACTGATGAACGCCGCAAGACAAACCCATGTTTTTTCAGCTCTCTATACCATTCCATCCGTATATGGCTTTCCTCTTTTTCAAATTTTTTTTTTATGTTCTGCTTCCAGAGACTGGGGTTTTTTAGATGTTTTCAGGTGCGTGTTGGAGACTCGGTACAAGCTGAAATAAGAAATGTGACAGAAAATAGACTACTCACAGGAACTATAGTCCGAGGGGAGTGATTGCATGATTGCCAGAGATGTACCTACTGTAGAAGCACTTACGTCAAGGATGTCATTAGCATTTTTGTATGTTGTTGTTGTTCTAGCGATAAGGACACTCCCCGAAGGTATTGGGGAGTGTTATCGATGCTGATGATCCTTCGCCAGATGCAGATCCGGTACGTTCCGGTACCAAGCTCAGCCATCTCGGGAACGATTTGTTATGACCACATGCGACCTTCTAGGGCATCCCGCTCTCCTACCCCCTAGAGGGTGAGGTTGGAGAAGCTAGGTGAGGTTTACAATTGGTATAGGTGAGGTTGACAATTGGGTTGGAGAAGCTATATATTGCGCTGGCAACCCCTTGAGAGGGTTGCGCTGCACAACCCTTTGAATCCATTTGGTACTTTAGTTGCCTCTTACGACAGGTATACCTACCGAGGTTATACTCTTAACCCCTAACCCGCTGCGGGTAGCATTTTCGTATAATTTTTTATGGTTGCATGTGGTACTTTTTCTTATTCAGATGGTTGGAACTATATTATAACATTTTTTATTTCTGTTAATATACGAAAATTGTTTATAATATATATAATCTTATTATGATGTGTCGCTTGTTTCGCCATTGAGAGTGGAGTCAGCCAATATTTCTTCGTGCATCCTAATTTACAATATGTTTAGTTATATTCGCTGCATACTATGTTATCATTAATTAAAACATATTATATGTATATTATGTTTACCTTGAAAAATCTTCGTCTAAATTTGCTGCAGCCGATGATTCCTCTATCCTGAGTGCACAAAAATAAATAGCTGACTGAAGAAATTCCATGCATTACACCGCTTAAAAGCCCTGGCAAAATGGACGTATCCATATCCATATCAAACAGCTGATTCAACCTACCTTATGGAAATCAATGTAATTGGTCAATGGTGCCATACCATAACGCCCTAGCCATAACCATAACATAGCCAAACAATTGGTTTTGGGGTTTCGCCATATCCATAACCTAAAAATATTTGAGTTGGTGAATTTATTAACTTTTTGTATATTTTATTTATTGTTTTAGATACGTTTTGAACAAGAGACTTTTTTTTGTGGAATGTGTTTTTAATTTTTGGCGTTTCTTTCATTTTTATGAAAATTTTACGATTTTTAGGTTAAGGTACCAATAACTGACGCCAATTAATATGTATTAAGTAAAAATATGGTTATGACTATGTCAACTTTGCCAGGCCCTTAAGCTATGTATGAATGTGATAATTGTTTACAATTTCTTTGTATACAAATATCGTATGTGCTCTCTTTAGCGACACTTACGTCAAATGTTTTATAATGATAATGAAAGATGAATTTCTATAGAAATTTTGTTGTATGTGAAGTTTTCTTAGCACATACGACCATAGTACAGGTTTATACTATGTTCAAACAGAAAAATAAATTGAGAAAATTTCGATTTGAATTGAGTGCTGTTCATACAAATCGATTTAGCTTACACAATAGTAATTTGACAGCTGGTTGGCTCATCTCTACAGCAAGAGCATGCCTTTGTTCAGACTGTCAAAATGTGCGTGTTGGTATTAGGCGAATGAAATGGAATGAAAACATAAAACTTTGAAATTTTTGTGTGTTGTAAGAAAATGTGTTCAATGTTTTGGTTTCATTTTGAGTTTGCCATCTTCATTTGACAATATCTACTCCAGTGAAATGAAAGACATAAAATCAGCTGATGAGATGAGCCAACCATATAGTTCAGCCATGCGTAAGTGACGTTTAAATATACTCAATAAACACACTTTACAATGTTGCATTTGTAGTTTGAAACAATTTATTACGCAATTTTTTTTAAATTGGCAATTTATTATTACAATTTATTATATGACAAATTGCGTAATGAATTGCCCAAATAGTATAAATTGCCAATTTGGTGTGTGTTTGAACCTAGTATTACATTTGGGATTGATTCAAAAACAATGAAAAAGAGTGTCTCGATGAAAAAAAATGAATTTTGTAAACTTATTGAAGAAAAAAGATTGTGTAAAGCCGAAAGAGAAAAGGATCGCTAAAATATTGATCAATCGGTTGCTATCCTCTGCTACGATCTCTAAGATGTAATAAATTTGTGTAAATGTTTTGCTTCAAAGTTTTATTATAGGCGAAATTTAAATACGTTCAATTTAACAGAAACGTTAATTAAAGCTAATGGGGTCAAAGAAACATACTGCACCATATGGTATGAGAAATGCGGGGGAGAGGATGGAATGACATAGAAATTGCTAGCCCTCTCACTCTATTACGGATTTTGAAGAATGAAATGAATGAGGACTATAGAAATCATTCACAAAAAGCAGGGCTTTAAACTACAGCATCCTTCCTTTCTCAAAGGTGAAGTACTTGGGTTTAACAAACATTGGATATAAAATAAGTTACCAAGAGTGCGATGTTAGTAATAAATGCATAAAAAAGATTCTCGGGAATGAAACACCAAATCGCTTATTACATCAAGTTGTGCTTGTACTAAGCAAACTAAAGTTGAATAGAAATAAAATTATACCGTACCTTGCGACTGAGATATAAGAATTTTTATAGAGCCATATTGTCAAATGCCTAAAATGTTTCTTTACAAACACTAACCTTTAACGTATACAAAAGTACAAAGAACTGAATTTATGAGAATTATTGTTTTTATTTTATATGAAAATATGTATTATTTTTAACACGCTTATATTAGCTTTACTTCTACGTATGCTTGTTTCTAACTTTCTAGGTTAGGCGCGCAAACGAGAGTTGGGCCCATCTAACGGAAATTATTGAAGACTCGCGGCAGTGGGTAAATAACTCGATACAAAACGAGTTTTGCTTAATAACGGAGACACGAATCTCGGTGCCACGGCGTGTTGTTTAGTTTTTTTAAACTACATCTATGTAATTTAAAAATAACTATGTGAATATATTATACTTAAATTTAATTCATAGAAATATATACTTGAAATAAGTTTTTAATTTATAATTTATTTAATAATTTGGGAAACATTTTAAGAACGTGACATCAGGAAAGACTAGGCGACAGCTGTTTCGATAATACCTTATACATCTCTTCAAAGCTTTTTCTCCCGGGAGAGGAATTCGAACCCCTACTCCTACGATGGTTGAAGTGTTACAAACGCATTCAGCCAGAGTACATACTTTGTACGTAATCATGTGTTAAAGTTATGTTTTTGTTGATGGCGGTCTCAAAGAAAGAAATACAAAGAATTGACCAATGTTGTCTATTTGTATGAATAAAGCGGGGATTGCCCTCTTTGCTTTTAAATGTATGAAAACAATTATTTGAAGCATTTTTTTTATTTTATAATATAATTGATAATTTCGGAAAAATGTATATGTAGTGACTACCGCCCTACTAATCTTTCAATATTTTCTAACTACTTGCCAATATGGCAACTATGAGTATGTCAAGACGACCGCTACTCGTAGTAGCCCATTGGGCCATTTTTCATTTTCTGAGGTTCTACCTTTTTCGTATCCGCGGCTCGTCGTAATTTTGTCAATATATAACTTAAAGTAAATTAATAATTTTGTATGTGATATTTTAATACTCAATAAAGTTAAAATATTAATTAGACGGTTTTTCGGTATTTATTTTCACCAATATCATAACCGCTCAGAAGCCGAACATCAACAGCTTCTTGACGGCGACGAAACTGGCGACCGCACTCCTTCTCAGTTTCTGCGTCACCTAAAACCGTTGATGCCAGGTGTCGCACTATGGAAAATCGTAGAACAACTGCTGATTAAAAATGTTTTTTTTTCAATGTTGCTACTAGCATGCTTTTTTTATTTTAATCAATAATTTAAGGACCAAACTAGACTATAATATCAAAAAAAATTTTTACAACATCACAAACTTTATAGTTTTGGCGGGCGTCCGTATTAAGCCTGTTCCCTTCATCGCTTTCAAATTGATTTTAATGTTATACGTTACAGGAAAAGGTATGATGTATTAAATATTTCTGGAAACCCCGTTTTTGAAAATTATGAAACAACTAATATCTTTTTAATATTAATTTAAGGTTTAACTTAAAATAATTGAAAAATAAAATATGGCGAAAAAGAAGTTTTTTTTTAAAGTTCATCGAGACTTTTGACAGTTGCACACGTTTACCCACGCTTTACATTTTATGTTGTTTGTAGCCTAGCTATGCGGAAATGTGCTATTTTTGGAGTAACTAGTAAAAATTTGATAAAAGTCAGAAAACGGAAAACCGCTCGCTATCTATTGGGGTTTCAAATGTTGCTGTTTACACCAAAACTTTGCGGTAAGTTTTGTAATTTTTCATTGATATTAGGACGTTTATCTCTTTTGCACTCATGTTGCGTGTGAAAATATTAATAAACATGTTGCACACGAAAGAAGAGCGCTGAATGATTCGTCTTTCTTATCAATAAAAATCCCAGTTTTCTCGAGTGACCGTGAGGGTTGAATACAGTTTTAAACAATAAAAAAAGTAAAGCATTATTTTTTCAAACATCATAACAAAAACACTAAATGCAGTTAAGCGTAATTTTTGAATTTCAGTGGGGGAAATATATTATTACTATGTATTATTCCTATTTTTATCAAAAAAAATTCCAGTTCTCCCGTGTGACATTGAGCGTTGAATCCTATCAAATAATAAAAATAAAATATAAAAATTTTAAACACTTCCTTTATATAAATGGACAAAAATCAGTGAAAAATGTCTCATTATATAAAGACATATTCTTGCTAAACTTTGATTTTGAAATTCTGACATAGTGCTTACGCGGCATAGGCTGTCACACGTCTAAATCCCCTATTCACATACATGAATTTTATTTATAACCCATATATCGTATTACATTGTATTGTATTATAGCTTATTAAACTCATGAATTGCACTTAGCTTTAAATTCCCCATTGGGAATACCCATGGACGTGTGGCGCGTAAATCTACCAAAATGAATTCGCCGCAATCTGCAGTGGGGCGATCTATTATCACCGCCAGCTTTCAGAGCGGCCATCATAGTCATTGTCATTATTGTCATCTTTGCAAATCAGCTTCGGTTTAAAATTTCTTCATCGAGGTTTTCTGCTTATATAAAAAAAGTTTTTTGAGTGTGAATAACAAAATTATATATTTATCCATAATTAAATTACGTATGTGCGAAAATCTATAAACAACACAGTGTTTGAAATTCGAAAAGCATATGTAATACAAAATAAAAGAAAGCTACCCTGAAAACTGCAACAACTGCTCCTGGCATAAATTTACGGAATCAGATTACAAATAAAAATTACTTAAGCTTCACGCGCAGAAAGCAATACACCGGAATCATTACCTATTTGAATTACTAATCATTGGAAGTGCGGGCAGTGGAACAGGTTGCGTACTACATCATTTTATAGAACATCAGTTGCATTTTGCCACACCAATTGATGCTCATCGCGCTTATATACTGGTACTTCAGATTGCCATAATCTTCCCAGTGAACACAATCCCAGGTAATTTGTTTCATCCTACATACGCTGGTAAGTCCCTCACCTTGTGAAGAAATGAAATATAGCTATCTTGAATCAGTACCTTTTATCGATTGAGCACGCCATACCCGTATTAGAGTACTACCTCCTAACGCTCATCTTCATGCAGCCGTGGAGCGAGAACCACTCAACTAACCCCACAACGGCGGTTAGTAGGCTACCGCAGTAGCTAATGATCCTTCTTCGCCATCGAAGGACCAGCGTTTTTAATAATATAAATACATATACATATATTAAGAATATTCCCTCAAGTAAATCTTGGTGGCTTAAGCCAAATATAAAAGTTTCCCGCGAAAATACATTTTTCCCGCCATAAAAATATATAATCCCACCCTCACAATTTAAAGTAAAGGCAAATCCCACACATACGTGCACAAAGTTAACTCATTGCCCTTTTATACTTGTCTCCCTTGCGGTATAATTTAAGCGGGTGTCATTGGTGCCGTATATCGTATCCCTGTAGTGGTATCCCTAACGTAATCAGCTGTTTATCGTCACGATGGTAACCCAAAATTAAGCAAGTCCCTTTCTAGAATGGCTACCGTGGTCGAAAATAAATTTATATCAGAAACAGATATTTTTACGGATTATTGCGCTCGGTTCGGCACAACCCAGATTCAAGATAATACCGAGACATCCCTAAAACTAAAAGACAAAAATATCGATGTATTCTAGGCAAGGGTACAGAGCGCAGTAGTAGAGTCAGATGACACCGACCTCTCTGAAAACTTTAAGTCCTCCGCTTTCGGTAAATACCGAACTTGCCTTATAGCATATGAGGAAACAAAGGCAAAAATAGGCGACCAACTGCAGCTCATAGAATTGAGTAACCCCGTGCTTCAAGCACAAACCCAACCACCCCCAGAGTCCTCCAATATGAACATGAAAGTCCCCCCCCCCCCCTGTGATAAAGAAACTTTTTATGGAGGATATGATCAATGGCCGTCTTTCCATGACATCTTCGATGCGGTATATATCAACCACTCGAAACTCTCCAGTACCCAAACACTGTATCATCTCCGGCATAAGAAAAAAGGAAAGGCAGGTCGAATAGTCGAACAGTTCCCTCTAAGCGACGACAATTTCAGCCTAGCATGGGAGGCTCTCATGGCGCGTTATGCGAACAAGCGAGTCCTGGTCGACAATCAAATCCGAATTCTCATGAATCTAAAAGCGATTCAATCGGAAAACAGTGATGGAATCCAGAGGTTACAATCATCCGTCAACAACTGCCTCCAGATTCTAGCCACCCAACAAATTTCAACAGATTGTTGGGATTCTATCTTAATATATCTGGTAACCTCAAAGCTTCCGGAAAATACAGTTGCCCTGTGGGAGCAATATCTAAGCTCCAGAAGAGACCTCCCGAACTGGTCCCCCAAATGAACCAGTTTCTGACTACACGCTACGCGATAGTGGAAAGGGTGGATCAATGGCGACCAGCCAAACCCCGATGTAATCCACCCTCCACAAATTTCTCGAGGCCTCCCCCAAGTCAGAACAACCCCCAGTTCAGGCAGGCTCAAACCCAAAACCACAGCCGCAACTCCCCGCACAATAGCAACTACTCCCAAAATCGCACATATGCTTATGTGGCCGAGCATCAAAAAATCTACGCCTGCAGAATGTACAAGCAGTCCTCCCACACGCTACAAAGCTGCCCGCGTTACAAGAAGTTATCAATCCCTGAGCGGAAAAAATTCGTGAGAGATAGCAGCAACCTGTGCGAATGCTGTCTATCTCAAACCCACCTCTTACAAGATTGCACAAGCACAAGAAGGTGCCTCTACTGCCAAAGTTGCCACAACTCCACCCTGCATGATAGCGCAGGTCCCCCTTAAGCGACCGGAGTAGAAAGGACGACATCCCAAGTAGCCACCATCGGAACCACCAGGGACCAGGATATCAGCCGGGCGACCGACGGGGAACACCCATCCCAGGCAGCCCAAGTTCAATCGCTACACTTCGACAATGATAGCCAAATCATTCTCCCCACAGCGATGGTGTCGGTAGAACACCAAGGGGACTTTTTCAGGCTCAGAGTCTTAGTGGATCAAGGGCCAGAACGTAGCTTCGTCTCATCAAAAGCTCATATCAAGCTAGGTCTTCCATATACCCACTCCCTATTTGAAATATCGGGCATGGGAGGCGGAGTAGTACAAACCTCCGACAAGTTGTGCTCACTGACCCTAGTCTCAAATGATCATAAAGTAAAAATAAAAGCCCCGGCAATAGTGCTACCTTGCCTCACTAGGCAACTCCCAACACTCAGGCAAAATAATGACCAAATGCGTAAATGGTCCCACCAGAAGCTAGCAGACCGGAATTCTCAGAACCCCTCTCAAATCGATCTGGTATTAGGCAGCGATGTCATCCCTCAAATAATGCTAAACGGCATCGAAAAGATCTCCCCCACACTGCTATCCCAAAACACAATATTTGGCTGGATAATAATAGGCCAAACCCCCGAAAAGGTGGGAGCACACTCCTCTCAAGCATGGGAAGTGACCAGCTGAATGAACAGCTACGGCAGTTCTGGGAAATTGAAGAAACACCCATAATGCGAGTGGAAACTCCAGAAGATAAAATGTGCGAAGACTTTAATCAAAGCACCACAACTCGCATGGGTGACGGTCGATATATGGTTCGGCTCCCATTTAAACAAACATTCCCGAACGACATGGACCTAGGTCAATCCCGTACTGCAGCTATACGACAGTTACATGGCATGGAACGTACCCTCTCAAAAGAGGGCGATCTCAAGCAGCAGTACGACCAATTACTCGAAGAATATCTGTACCTATGCCACATGGAAGAATGCAGTCCCAATGAAGTAGAATCTCGGGGTAAATATTGCTCGTTCTATCTACCTTACCATGCAGTCTTAAGGCCAGACAAGAAGACAACAAAAGTCAGAGTTCAACGCCTCTAAAAAGTCGGGTTCCGGTCACTCCCTCAACGATGTTTTATGTACCGGACCAACCCTCCAACCCGATCTCCGACTTATGTTGTGAAAATGGCGAATATATAAATATGTGTTTAATGGATACGTTGAGAAAATGTACCGCCCAATCCAATAAAGGACGACAAGTTAAAAACGGTAACTTTCGGGGTTAACTGCGCGCCTTTCCTGGCTATTCGCACTCTACACGAGCTGTCGAAAGAAATAGCCGACTCCCATCCAAGCGCAGCCCCAATACTAAAGTCCGAGAAGTATGTTGACGATATTTTATCTTGCAGTAATGATCTCCAATCAGCCGATCAATCCATAACAGAGACTATAGATGCTCTCTATTCAGCCGGATTTCCCCTAAAAAAGATCACAGCAAACCATCGTGATATATTTAAACATGTACCCAAGGCGACCTTGCTAGATACCGACTTTCTCGAGTTTGAAAAAAGTAACACCGCCAAGACTTTGGGCATTCATTTGAATGCACTTTCGGACAAGTTCTCCTACACAGTGGACTCAGCACCGGCCTGTACAGCAGTCACTAAGCGACAGATTCTCTCCTTCATTGCGAAACTTTTCGACCCCGCACGGTGGCTAACGCCAATCATGATACAGGCCAAAATATTGATGCAAGAATTGTGATTAGACGGTACCGAGTCGGATGAAGAGGTTAAACCCATCCGTCTAGTCAAATGGGCGCAGTTCTCTCAAAATCTTCCCTCAATCTCAGCCATCCAAATAACCCGATGGATGAATTTTACGCCCAATCAATATGCTGAGCTCCATGAATTCTGCGACTCAGAAAAAGCTTATTGCGCAAGTCTTTATCTAAGAACTACCGTCGGTACTCAGGTCTACTCTCACCTTATAGTGTCCGAAGGCAAAGTGGCTCCGCTCAAAATGATTAGTCTGCCACGCCTGGAGCTATGCGGAGCGCTCTTATTAGCAAAATTAGCCGCAGTAGTACAACCCCCCTCGGCCTTAGTCAAAAAAAATTAATTATGTCGTCCGATTCTGCAATAGCGCTAGCCTGGCTGGAAAAGCCACGCCACTTCTGGAAAACATACGTCTCTAGCCGAACAGCGCCGTTTATAGACTTCGTAGGAAATGTCCCGTGCCGACATGTGCGCAGCAAGAATAACCCCACAGACATGGGCACTAGAGGATGCCTCTCCCTGGATCTAGCCAGGTCATCGCTCTGGTGGAACGGGCCTGAGTGGCTTTCCAGACCCCCCGAGGATTGGCCGTAAACCATGGTCAGGAGTTGAAGCTCTACACGCCGCCCACGAAACGGATGACATATTAGACCGATTTTCCTCTTATCTCCGTGCTATACGTGTAATAGCGTATGTGCTAAAGTTTATCAATAGACTAAAGGCCGCTATAAGCGGCAACTGTGCCCAAAACGATCCCACATTGTCGCATGTTGACCTAACTCGTGCTAAACACCGCTTGATTATCTTGACGCAAGCTAGAATTTTCGCCTCAGAAAGAGCTTGATTAGAGAATTCGAAGCCACTCGGGAGGTGAAATCCTTTGCAGGCACTTCATCCCTTCCTGGACCAAAGCTGTGTTCTTCGTGTCAATGGGAGACTTGCGCACGCCAATATCCCCTATAAGGAACGTCACCCCATCATTCTCACCGAGAAATATCGGCACTCCCTCCTGTATCTACGATTTCTTCATGAGTTATTGCTTCATGCGGATGTCCGCCTCATGCAACAAGTTATAAGGCAAGAATTCTATATTGACCGTCTGAAACCCCAGCCCAAGAAGTGCACCCGTTCCCAAATAATGGCAGCCTTACCCCCCGAAAGCTGTACTTTCTCACCCCCCCCCTACTATCCCTGGCGTGGACTTTGCCGGCCTGCTCCAACTAAAAGCCTCCATGCTCCGATCCCCCACGCGGGTGCAAGGCTACGTGGTCGTCTTTGTCTGTTTCGCCACTTGAAGTATGCTCCGCTCTCACCGGCCAAGCATTCCTCGCTGCCTTTGCCCGCTTCGTGGGCCGTGGAGGATACCCCAGCCAAATGATGAGCGACAACGGCACAACCTTTGTGGGAGCCAAACGCGCTACTGAGAAGGAGTTCATGACATTCCCGAAGGAAGACTCATCAGACGTCGTCCAGAAATAAGCACCGCAAGGCATCAATTGGAAGTTCATACCCCCCGGCGCACTCCACAAAACCCATTTTAAGGAAGTTGCCGGAACACACAGCTTTTCCTTTGAAGAACTCTCGGCTTTACTAATTCGTATAGAAGCCCTACTCAATCCTCGTCGCATCTCCCCGCTTTTTCAGGACCCAGCAGACCTCACCGCCCTCACACCGGGCCATTTTCTTCGAGGTGCCCTACTGGTCTCTCTTTTCGAATCGAATCACGAAAACCTCCCTATAATCAATCGGTGGGAGAGACTAAAGGTTCTGCATCATCAGTTCAGCAAACATTGGAAAACAGAATACCTCATCGACCTTCAAAAGCGTTATCGATGGAAAACCGCTCAAACTCCCCCTAAAATTGGCGATCGAGTCGTCATCAAGGAAGATAATTTACCCCCCACCGAATGGCGTCTAGGTCGAGTGAAGAGCACTCGTCCTGGCAGAGACAGACACGTACGAGTGGTCGACGTACGCACTCAAAACGGTGTTCTCAACAGGCCTCTCACAAAATTGTGTTTCTTGCCGCCAGCCGAGCTTGACTCAGACCCCCACGGTTCCTCATCATCTCCCGAACCAACTACAGTCCACTAAGCATAGCTATCGACACCACCCCAGAACATAACTGAGTCATCCCCGTACCTCTCACAGGCAGTCCCTAACTTGGTGTTTCTTATCAGGCGTACAACTAATACACATTCATATACTCTCGTTTCACAGATGGATTGTCAGCGCCCTACGCCGCTCACTGTAATCGCGAGTTGTAGTGCCCGCAGCCCCACCACGACGCACCAACACCGCGATGGCTGACTGCCGGAAATGCCGTTTATGTATGCGGCATCACGCCCTCTTGAGGTGCCCTGCTTTCTTGGCAATGCAGCCGCAACAACGCGCATTAATTGCTAGGGCACATCAATATTGCACCAACTGCTGTCCCACCGCACCAATGAGTGCACCTCAGCGGAACGCTGTCGGGTCTGCGGGCAACCTCATCACACTCTTCTCCATCGAGAAACCGGAGGTCGTCAGCCGTCGTACGCCGTACCACAACCGCAGGCAGCTCGTTCGCAGCCACGTCGCCCCGAGCAGCGTTGTCGCGCTCTCGTCATTCATCATCGCCGTAGACAGCCACATGCCACCGCCCGTGCTCTGGATGCACGCCAACATCAGCGGCCATCAAATACTGGAGATCGCACAATAAGATGCACCGCCACCAGCCACTTACCAATATAAAGTTGGGAGAGACCGAGCTGCAGTATACGTTAGGCGCTTAGTACGCTTAGGCGGGCCAAGATGTTTACGCGGCATAGGCTGTCACACGTCTAAATCCCCCATTTACATCATGAATTTTATTTATAACCCATATATCGTGTTACGTTTTATTGTATTATAGCTTATTATATTCATGAATTGCACTTAGCTTTAAATTACCCACTGGGGATACCCATGGACGTGTGGCGCGTAAATCCATCAAAATTAATTCGCCGCAATCTATAGTGGGGCGATCTGTCATCACCGCCAGCTGTCAGAGCGGCCATCATACTTATTGTCATTATTCTCATCTTTGCAAGTTCAGCACAGGTTTGCTTAATTTCATTTTGCTATGCAAATCATCGTTTTTTGCTTTTATTTTATATTATTATAATTCTAACACCTGAAATATTGTAAACCGAAAGTCCGCAGTTTATCGTGAATATATATCACAAGTTCGCAACGTTTTATTCCGATTTTCTGTATGGAAATATTTTATATTTAAAGTGGGTTGTTTGTGAAATTTATATGGAATAAAGTATAAAGGCTGCAAAAACCATATTAAACTAGACTACCAATTAAAGACACGTGAATAATTTGAAGCTAAGTTCAAGGGTGATACTTCTCGCGAACTTCAATAGTAAACCGGTTTGTGACGAGATTCTTGTCAAGTGCTCACCATCACGCTGCCTGGACAGGCACAAATTCTGCTACCCCCGTCTACCACAGACGCATCCAGCACAACGCCAGAGAATTTCATAACAAAATCCTTGCGAATATTCCTGATTGGATAGATCTACAGTCGTTTGCTTTTGCAGTTCCCAATTTGATTCATCATCGCTACGCGACGTGACGGCGGTTAGAACAGCCGTGGAAATCATCAAAGTCTTGGACATAATTTATGGTATTTCTATGCGGTATATAAATATTCTTGTTTTGGATAAGTTTGTTTAGCTTGAAGCAGTAAGAACCATAGTCGGCCAACCAGCCCTCTCAATATAAACCGGTGAGTACTATCCTCTAAATTAGCTACATAGAAATTGCAAAAATATTTATGAGAAGTAAAAATATAAAAGTGGAGCGCACATTACTTGGATTGGAAAGTTGGTAGGAAAGGAAATATTATTAGTCAATCAATTGCGAATCAAATTGCGGTCGCAGCGAAACGGATTTTTAAAAAGACAATATATTTAAGACAGAAGACAATTTTTTAGCGAACAAAGATTGGCGTCGAATCAGCGTCAAAACCAAAACTGAAACCTTACTTCATTGAAATCAATCATGAAACTTACAATTAATATGGATATTATTGCTTATTGCCTACAAATTGAAATTAACTTAGCTTCTGAGAATTGTCAGCTTGCAGCTTTATTATTGACCGGATGTTATTTACTCGTAATTTTTAAAATGATTTGTCAATATCATCTGCTGCTGACTCTGCACTTACATAACTACATGTATCATTAGTAGATGGTGGTCATTGGTATTATACATAACTACTCCTCCTTTAGGATTAGTGTACGATATTAAAACACTGAATTAAAACGCTTGATTTTGGATTTTTTTTCGAACGGTGTTTTATTTCATATACGGTTTATTATTTTACATGTTATGCTGAAGCGAATCAAATTTGTAGTGAACAAAGAAAATACGAAGACAACTGGTGACCCTTTATGTGCGGATATTTCTGTTCATAACTGTGGTTATTTGCTAAGAGAGACTAAATATTTACATTATATACATATCTATGCAGCTATGTATTGATGAGAAATCCAAATGCAGCGTTACATAAATACATATTTAGGCAGGTAGTATAACAGATTATGTATACCCTGCAGAGAGTTTTAAGATTTATAGTTGGTTATAGAATAATTAGGATTCTCCTGATTTCTACTACTTAGTTTTAATATTACTCGTTTATGCTTAATCATTGAAATTACGAAAATTGATATTATTAAAGAAGTTATTACTGCAATACATACATATGAAATTTTACTATGGTAATATAAGTTTAGGTTAATTTTTTGTGTAAAGATATGTCTTTTTTCATATTCATAGTATCTAAACAATTTTTTCTTCGAAGATTTCTTCTGAATTTGAGAAATAGTAGTCACCAATTTTAAGTGACAAATTTCTGTATTGTATTAGATTATTTTTGTTAAGTATAACTTAATTCTTTGAGTATGTTTGATTAATTAAGAAATTTTGTGCATTTTTAACAAGAATTGTATCTAAATATATTTCTATTATTTCTAGCTCTTTATTTTTAAAGAACTGACATTTTGAGTTTAATGTACAATGTAAGCTTGTTTTCACTTTTTTCAATTGTTTATTTTCGATATTGTTTTTGTTGCTTTTTCGGCCTTTGAATTGTAATAAATTTAATAATTGATGGAGCCCTGGTACTATTAAAAACTCTAAGTCCCTGCACATCTCATCCCACAACACCGGTAATACTACCACACCTGTCACTGGTTGATGTTGTTGTTTTAGCGATTAGACTACTCCCCGAAGGCTTTGGGGAGTGTTATCGATGTGATGGTCCTTTGTCGGATACAGATCCGATACGCTCGGGTAACACAGCACCATTAAGGTGCTGGCCCGACCATCTCGGGAACGATTTATATGGCCACATTAAACCTTCAGGCCATCCCTCCCTCCGCACCCCAAGTTCCATGAGGAGCTTGGGGTCGCCAGAGCCTCGTCTGTTAGTGAAACGGGATTCGCCGCTCGAAGGTGAGGTTGACAATTGAGTTGGGGAAGCTATATATTGCGCTGCACAACCCCTTGAATCCCCCTGCCTGTCACTGGTGTTTCTCTTCCGTTTGCCGTCTTAATAAATTGATGTGTTATTGGCAGAATCCTTGTTTCGTGCCCTTCTAAAAACTTCCCACTATTTTTCCTCAGACAACATGCTCCTGCTCCCGAATCTAACAAAGCTAATGCGTCTTTACACCCTATCTTTGTTTGCGCAAAAAATCTATTGTCACCCTTGAAAGTGACTATTGTCGAAATTATTTTCCTCCTGATTCTTCTAAACATCTTTCTCTTTTCTCTCATCTTTTGTATCTTTTTAAAGTTTCTGCTTCTTCTTCTTTCTACTATCTCCTCATTAAATATTCTCCTCCGTGCTTCCTCATATTCTACTTTCCTTACATGTAAACTCTTCAATTATCCCTTCTTTCTTACATCTAAATTATTTTCTATTCTTTCATTATTATTTTCTCTTTTTAAAATGTTCATTGCTTGTTGTCCGGGCGCTCCTTCTCCTGGCCGAGTACCCCGGTCATCTCTGCCAGATTCCCGTTTCCCTTAGGAGGTTTGAGCACACAAAAAGAGCTGTATCCCCCACACGAAGAGCAGATCATGTTGTGGAAGCTGGATTTGCAGCGCGTTTCCCTATTGGCTTCCGCTGGATTCTTCACAAAATGGTCAACCGGCATTCCACAAGAGAAACAGAACATTAAGTGGAAAGGTGAGGGACAGAAAGAGTTTATAGTTGGTTTGGTACCGGTTGTAGACGTTGTGGTAGGTGCACCACGCGGTGCCAGGTTTTTTGTCCTGTTATCAGGTAGCTGACAGTGTTTCGACCAATTTTTAAATGGGTTCCCTATCGCCTCAAGTAGCTTGGAACTACCCATCTCTTCTGTGAACTGTACGTCGGGGTAGACCATTTCGCTTACCGCCCGTTTAGACCTACTTTTGTTTTCCTTGATAACCTTTTCGGCACGCCGGCACTCAGCCTTTAGCTCGGCTAGTGTGTTCATTTTCGATGAGAATGTAAGGTTAGCCAGGTATGGCTTTAGGTTCCCCTTAATGATTCCTACTAGCTCCTTTTCAGGAATTCTCTTCCGAAGCCTGAACGTCAAATTATGTACTTCCCCATAAAATTCATCAAATCCCTCATGCACCAACTGTTTTCGTTCCATGATTTGCCGAATCACCTCGTAGTCGGACTCTGCGGTTTTGAAATGGACTAGCAATTCCTCCTTTTCAGGAATTCTCTTCCGAAGCCTGAACGTCAAATTATGTACTTCCCCATAAAATTCATCAAATCCCTCATGCACCAACTGTTTTCGTTCCATGATTTGCCGAATCACCTCGTAGTCGGACTCTGCGGTTTTGAAATGGACTAGCAATTCTGCATTCAGATCCATGTATCCGAAGTTTGGATCTTCTGGGCAATGGAAATCAGTAAACAACTGGTGATGAGTGATTTGATGCTGTACCCTCATCTTCTCAATACGGAATAAGAAACTTTCGACCGAAATCCCCTTATCTGTGCCGTCAAACTGTATGTGCCACTTCTCCAGGTCCATTTTCTTCCAATGCTGTGGCTCCTGTGTGGCCTGACGTCCTCCGTCCGTTCGTCTTTCCCCGTTGTTGGGGTTGTTGCCTGCTCCATCTGAGTTTGTTTGACCTCTGTTGTTCGGCGTCGATGCCTGAGTGGAGCGGTGGTCCAATGCCTATGCTGCGGAGGTTTCGATCTCTGCTACTCGGCCGCTGAGGTTGGCTACATAGGTCTTGATATTTCCGAGTTCGTTTGTCCACTGCGCCATTAGGTCGCCTTGCTGCGCCCTCATGGCCATCAAACGACTTAGTTGTTCGGTGTTGGTATCGGTGTTCGCCATCCTATTTCCTGATGCTACCGAAAACCCTAGCATCTGGTTCCCTACTAGACCAACGCCCCCCTCAATACCGCCCTATTCTTCGTCTGCCATATCTAAAATTTTGTCGAGCTTTTTCGAAAAGTTCAGGCTCTCTTCGGACCTATTTGCCACTACCTGGCTCACAATGGACACACTAGCTTCGCGTCCGCTCCCTCCTTCCAAGGAGCCGAAGATCCTAGCTGTGCACTGGTTAAAGTAGTCTACGGGGACGAAATCTACCGGGTGTTCAACAGTGACCCAACCACCTGATTTCCAAGGGCATGCGCAAAGCCACGAGTGATACCCTGTCAAAAAAATTTACTAAACTAATAAAAGAAAATTACGAAATTAAATAGCAATTCAAAAAACGGCAAAAACATGGGAAATTGAATCAAGTGCTTAAAAAAGGAAACTAAAGCAATTGAACAAAAGAATAAAAATTCTAGTAATTTACTCAAAATTCAAATTAAAGATTTAATAGCAAGTGTAACTTAAAATAAACAGAAATTCCCCGAAAAAATTACAAATAGTTCAAGTGGGATGACAAGGAAGAAATAATAAAAAATGAAAAAAAAAATAAAAAATTTAATTATAGGAATTAAATTTAAATATTTTAATGCAAAAATAAAAATAAAAAGATTAAAACTTCTATAGAAAAAAACTTTAGACTTAAACTAAAATAAAAACTCAAAAATTTAATACAAAAAATAAAAAGTCAATTTTCGAGTCTGGATTAACACTAAAAGTAAAGAAAATAAAGAAATTTGAAAAAAATAAAATAAAATTCAAAATAATAAAGAGCTCTTAAAAATTAGATTTAATTTCAAAATTCGAGAATTAAAATGGATTAAAAAATGATGTAAAACTTAAATTTAAGTGGTAATTAAAGGAATTATATTTATAAGAATAAAATCAGAAAAAAATCTAATAATTTTTAAATTCAAAACAAATTTCAAAAAAAATGAAATAAAAATTTTAAAGATAAAAAAAAATGGAACTCAAAAATTAGAAATTTTTAAAATTAAAAAATTCAACTAACTGTTTAGATGGCAGAAGCCTTAAAATTCCTAATAACTCGCTAGAAATTCAAATCAAATATAGGAATTAAAACTGAAGTTTTAATCCAAAGTATAGAAAACTATGGATTAAATTTCAATCCAAATTGACTCGTTTAAATAGGTATGATATGTAGAAGCAATAAAACTAGATACAATTTTTTTTTTTTTTTTTGAAATTGAATTTAAAAACCTAAGAAAATATAACAGTCAAAAGAACTTATATTAAAATGGATAAAGGGGTAATTCAAATAACTGAAATAAATGGAAATATTAAGGGTTTGGAAACCGTTGGAAATAAATATTAATCTCCAAAAAATTTAAAAAAATTAAAACTTAAATTTAAACTTAGATAAGAATTCAAAGGGTTTGCTTTAAACTCAAAGTAAGGAAATCAAATCGGTGTGATATCTTAAAAAAAGGAGAATAAAAAAATTTATCTAAATTGAATAGTAAATATAAAGGAAATTTGGAATCGTAAATTAAAAATTCACAAACTAGACAGATTTCTGCGAGTTTATATTTAAATAAATTCA
This sequence comes from Eurosta solidaginis, assembly GCF_040869045.1. Taxonomy (NCBI): domain Eukaryota; kingdom Metazoa; phylum Arthropoda; class Insecta; order Diptera; family Tephritidae; genus Eurosta; species Eurosta solidaginis. The sequence goes on along the minus strand of NC_090324.1, from coordinate 148,459,337 downwards.
AAACAGATATACGAGTTTTCGAAATTCGAAACAAAAAAAATTTTCGAAGTTGAGAATTTAAAACAAAACTAGGAGTTGTAATTCGGAACTCAGATTTTACAACATTAAATCGAAATTTACTAAAAAATATCAAAAACATATAAATAACTAGTTATAAAAAAAATAAAAAAAGAGTGCAGATTATTTCGCAATTAATTTCCAGTAGAAGAAATTTTGCAAATAAAACAAAATAATATTTTGTTGGTAAAAATCAAATATAAATTCAAATATTCCGTTTTAGGGATTACAAAGTATTTTTCCCACTGAACCCCAAATAAATTATAGTTTTGGGTGTATTTCAATAAACATGTGTATATTTAATATGTTTTAAAAGTTATACACATGTATATTAAAAAGATTCCACATATATAAAAAGGTTCTTGTAACAAAAAAAATATCATATTTAACTATCCTTCCTGGTTTATATATAACTGTTGTTACTCTTGGTGCGTATGGTGTTGCCCTCGGTGAGATCATTGTGGGAGTTTTCAGTCCGGAATCATTCTGTCCTTGTCACGTCAGCTAACTAAACCCTTATATACTACACTAAAGGGCGCACGTCAATACCCAGTACTCGGTACTGATGTACGGATGCAACACCTTTATCCTACTGTAACGAACCCCGTTAGTCGGGTTTATAGCTGGGGTATAACTCAGCGAATGGGTTCGCCTATACAATAAAAGATGTTAGTTAACGTTATAAAATGATGATTTATTTCAATCAATAATAAAATCTATATACGTATATATATGCATGTGATTATATTATGGTTAATCACCGAGTGTTTTACACGCCTCGGTTGTATGCCTAGTGAATATACGTAATCGGTGAGCGTTTCACACAACTCACCGGATGCCTAGTAAAATACGTAATCGGTGAGCGTTTCACACAACTCACCGGATCCCTAGTAAAATACGTAATCGGTGAGGGTTTTACACAACTCACCGGATCCCTGTTAAAATACGTAGTCGTCGAACGTTTTACACGACTCGGCGGCATACCTAGCATAAACAGCTGAAGTTTGACACCACAAGCTGCTCCGTAGTGCATGTTTTACACAGCCCTCTCTATAGCTCACTCTACGACTTCTAAGCCAAGAGTGCCTTGTTCATGAATTTTCCGCTCCTTTTTTACCATTTTGGAGTCGGCTTTCGTTGATTTACAATAAAAGTTCTTATAACTAAGCTAAGATTACTAAGTATATATTTGTACGCATGTGTGTTCGCTATCGTTTGACAATTCCATTTCTGCTTGTTCGCTTATACGTAAGTATGTATGCTTGTGCATATTTATGTGAGTTCTTACACTCTGCGATAAAAGTTTTCATATCCTATATATATATAATATGTATTATAATTATATATGTTTTAAAATGTATGTATGATTGTACAAAGTATATTTAATTCAAAATGTATGTACATATATGTATAAGTGAATTCATTTCATGCCATATATATATAAATTATTATAATTCAGTTTATAATTTTAATATGCAATTGTATTATCTACAATGAAAAATCAAGATTTGTGGAGGCCCCGAAAGCCTGTAATTTTGGGGTCTTCACATCCCCCCCTTACTTCCGGCTCGTGATTGTTACCTCGCCGCCACTGTTGATACGTTGTCATCGTGTGAAAGCTGTAAATTTTGTCCAAAACCATCTAATCATAGCCCGAACGGTGTTGGTATTTCTTTTTTAAATTTCCAAAGGATTCCCATTTCGCAAAATTTCGTATGTCTATGTGTATGAATGTGCGTGTGAGTTTGCTAATTTCTTACTTCTTGTTGTTGTCACCAAATAATTATTCCTTCTTAAGTTACGTTGACCTTTATTGTTGTAATACTGTAGCTTTAATACCTTGCAATTCTTATGTTAGTTGCTCTCGGTATCCTCGTGTCTTTGTCCTTTCTTGTATTGCTTGTGTTTGTTGTTGTTGTACCACTGTATCTTTTCATTTCGTGCTTGCTTGCGTTGTTGTTGTACCATGTAGCTGTGATATTTTCTATTATTTTGTTAGTTACTGTTGGTATGCGCGTGCAATTGCCCTTTATTGTATTGCTTGTGTTTGTTGTTGTTGCACCACTGCATTTATATTTCGTGTTTGCACGTGTTGTTTGTTGTTGTACCATTGCATTTCTTTGTTCCTTGTTATCGTTAGTCGGCTGTGATTTGTTTGGGGATGCTGTTTATTTTAGACGGATTAGATAAGCGTTGTTTTGGCGTATACCAAATTAGGGTTGCCGAAAAATTTTGTTACCGGTAGTATAAATGTGATGGTTACTTTATTGTGATTATTACTATGATCATAAATAGAGCTATTATGATTATTAGAGCATTATTATTAAAACTAATAATGGTAATAGTCTAGTTGAGGGGTCGACTGCTAATACGCTACCAAAAATATCGAACGACGCGTCTTGACATCAGTATTAATAATCCGAAGGCGGAAAATAAAAATTTTAACGCGTTCAAAAGATATTAACGAAAAACCGAAAAAAGACCCACGGGTACCTCCGAAATCGGGGTCGGATCCACAGTATTTTTGCGCAGAACACCTTTCTGCATTGGCGGCCTTCGGCCGCGCTTATAAAAAATAACCCTGGGCTACGCCATGCCAAGTCCGGGTGTGTGGTATAACCGTGGCTACCGCCACGGTGATGCACAATTTTTTTGGGGGGTACGAACACAACAACAACCACATGGAAATCGCCAACTTCAACTGCAAATATCTCCGGACAGAGATACAATTTTTCTTTTCCGCCATCGAGTTATTGTTCTCGAGATTAATACGCGCCTTTTGACACCTCTCTCGATATTTTTTGTAGCGTATTAGCAGTCGACCCCTCAACTAGACTATTACCCTAATAATAATATTATAGAAAATAGAATTAATGTAATTGTAATAATTATTAGGGCAATGATTGAAATTTATGAAACTTGTGATTTACCATCGTGCTACGCCTTCCTTTGTAGTTTTCGGTGATTTTGCTCTTCGGTTGTGTTTGCAAAGATGTAGATGGGCATCTGTGGAAGGTTTTGTCGCGCTTTCGCTTCTCCCGTTGATTAACTTGTTTTCATAAAATTGTTTAAGCTCGCTTAGATGCGCTTTTCTCTTCTTGCCTTGAAACCTTTTGTCCAGTTCGACGATGACTGGCGAAATAAAATTCGTGATTCTATGGGGCCCGCTGAATTTCGGTGCTACTAAGTTTGGCCGCAAAATTGTCGGTTGCCTTTGACAGATGGTGTTCTTTTACCAAAACTCTGTCTCCTATCGCCGCATTCCATTTCCTTCTCCGCAAATTATATTGTCGTGCCTGTTCTGCTGACGCACGTTGCTGATTTCTTCGTACCAATTGAAATATCTCCTTCATTTTCGCTACCTTTTCATTTGCCGTTGTTGTGGCCTCGCCTGTCCCAAATGTTCGTTCGTCGTATAGGGCGTTAGGGATCCGTGGCTCTCGTCCTTGTACCAAGAATGCCGGGCTGTACCCTGTTGCCTCGCACGCACTCGAATTTAGTGCTAGCATTATCTCTGGTAATAACTCGTCCCAGTTGCGTTGTTCTTTTCACGTGAATTGTGCCAACATCCATTTGGTGTTTCGGTTTGCCCTCTCCGTTGGGTTCTCTTGTGGTATATAGGGTGCTGTTGCCTTACGTAATGGTACGATCTCTACCCACTTGGTGAAACGATCTAGAAATACTAGAACCATGGTATTGCCGTTCTTTGAACGTGGTAATTGTCCAACGAAATCTGCGCTCACCGTTGCCCACGATTCTTCTGGAATTTGGGTTAACATTTTCCCCGCTGCTTGCTGTTGATTCGGCTTGTAAATTTGACAGGTTGGGCATTGTTGTACATACCGTTTTATGTCGCGAAACATTCTTGGCCAGTAGTACCTTGTGGCTGCTCGAGCTATTGTCTTCCGGATACCCATGTGTCCGGCGCTTGGACTGTCATGCACTTCCTGTAATACTTTACCGCGTTGTGGTTTCGCTACACATAGTTTCCACGGGATAGCGTCTTGATCGTCGATCTGAATTGCTATGTGCCGATATAACTCACCGTTTTCAATTATGTAGTCTGGAAATTTCTCGGGGTTTCGTTTAACTTCCTCCCTCTTTTTTTCAAGCCATTTACACGATATTTCGTTTTGGTGTTCCAGTCTGTTGAGTTGTGCGTCTTGCGGCTGTCGTGACAGTGCATCCGCTACTACGTTCAGCTTACCTTTCCTGTACTGTACATCGAACGAGTATTGTTGTAACTCCAACGCCCATCTCGCAATACGTCCCGAAGGACTTTCGATGGCGTTCAACCATTTCAATGATAAGTGGTCCGTGATTACCGTGAACTCGCAGCCTTCCAGATATGGTCGCATTTTGCGTATAGCCCATACAATGGCTGAATACTCTCTCTCCGTGGGTTAATAATTAATTTCTGCTTTGTTGAGGCAGCGGCTAGCGTACGCGATTACCCGCTCTCCGTCGTCTAGCTCCTGTGTGAGGACTACTCCTAGTCCAAAATCGCTCGCGTCTGTTTGTAATGTGAATCTTCGTGTAAAATCTGGGCACGCCAGTACTGGTGCTTCGGTGAGTGAATACTTCAGTGTCTGAAATGCTGTTTCTTGTGTTTCGGTCCTTTTCCATCTGTTACCCTTCTTTAACATGGTTGTCAGCGGATGCGCTATTTTGAAAACTCTGGTACGAATCGCCGGTACCAAGATGCTATACCTAAAAATCGTCTTAAATCTCTTACGTTTGTTGGTGCTTGCAATTCCTTAATCGCTGCTACTTTATCTGGGTCCATGTGTATACCCTTTTGCTTACGACATGTCCCAGACACTTCAGTTGCTTCTTGAAAAATTCGCACTTTTCGGCGTTGATTCTTAAATTTGCTTTTCGTAGGCATTTAAACACTTCCGTTAGATGTTTAATATGATCCTCTAGTGTTGAACTTGTAATTATGATGTCATCTAGGTATGCGAATGCGTTAGGTTCTAATTCGGGGCCGATTACTTGATCTAATGCCCGTTGAAATGTTGCGGGTGCTGAATGAAACCCAAATGGCATCGCGCGCCATTGAAACAGCCCACGTCCAGATACAGTAAACGCCGTATATTGCTTACTTCCTTCCTCCATAGGGATCTGCCAGTAGCAGTTTTTCAGATCCAGGCCACTTATATACTTCGCGTTTCTTAGCCGGTCTAGTATGTGTTGGATCCGCGGTAGTGGGTATGCATCGGGGACTGAGCGTGCGTTGAGCTGGCGATAGTATGTATTAAACCTCCACTTACCATTCTTCTTCTTGACGAATTAGATCGGTGCACTATGCGGGCTTCGCGATGGCTCGATGCACCCCTTCTCCAATAGCTCGTTTATCTCCATATCAATGGTTTGCTGCATCTTCGGATTCCGTGTAAAGTATCTTTGTTTTATCGGCCGATCATCACGCATGATGATTTTATGCGCCGTGATATTTGAGGTACCAGTCATATTTTGTTTCCTTTATCGTGCTGACTCTACCATCTCCCAATACCACTCGGCTTCGTACCTGTTTCAAAATCGACTTACCTAATCTCCTCGAACATGTCTCACTCATAAAACTCCTTGTCGCTCCTGTATCTACAGTTGCTGTTACAGCCATTTATCTTTACGTCGGCCAGAATACGCCCTACTGCTTGCTTCATAATTGTTAGACCTCCCGAATTTGTACTGCTGGAGACCCCACTCCTCAGGTCTGATCGAGTCTCCGGTCGTTTCCCGATGATGCGCGGCAACATTTTTTGTGGGAATGTCGAACCGACCACATTCCCAACAAAAGTCTCGACGTATCGGCACGCATAGGAACGATGTCCGTTTTCACCACATCGCCTGCACACGGCCCTGGGATTCGTATACGTTTGTCTTGTTGGTGGGTTACTTCGCTGTGTATTGCCATTGCCAATCCTGCTGCTAGCCTCTACATCTGGTAATTATTGTATGGAAAAATTCCGGTCATCTGAACGCCTTGCTGGAAGTGCTCTGGCCACTACTCTCTGCGCATCTCTGCCATTCGTGATATTTTCGAAGTCCTCTGCCAGACTCACCAGGCCTTCGAGCGTCTGAAATTCAGTTCGTTTTATATATAATTGATACTCACTGCAGCAGTTTCGGTATTTTCTGTGCAGTCTTTGTTCCTCGGTGAGTTTCGCGTGTCTCATAAGATTCTGTAGTTCCAAAACGTAATCCTTGAACGACTCTCGTGGTCGTTGTGTTCGCTAACGTATCTCGTCTTCCAGCCTTTCGAAGTATGATGCGCTCAAGAAGAAGCGTAAACAGTCGTGTTTAAAACTGTTCCATTCGCTCCAGTGACGATTATTGTTCCGCAGCCATACCAGGGCTCAATCCTTGAATAATTCTGGTAGCGCTCGCGGGAGTGAATTAAAGTCCATTTCATATCCCTCCGGCAGCTCTTCTACTCTCTCGACGATACTCAGTGGGTCACATTTGCCATCGTACTTAATTCCCCATTTTCGTGCTCGGTCAATTACGCAGACGGTAGAGGGAGGTTGGGTCAGTTGTCCTGCAAATTGATATGACATATTAGGTATCGTAGGTATGCTTACGCTTTCATTGTTGTTGACCGGGGTCGCTGGTCGACTTCCGGAAGGGGTTCCACTGTTGCCTTGACCTTCTTGATTGGTGGTTAATGTTGTTTTGGAATGCTTTGTTTCCAACTCTGCGAAACGTGTTTCGGACCTCGGATTTTGGTTAACAAATTGGGCGAACTCCTTCCTCAACTCATCGACGGTTCCGCTGTTGTTGAATCCAAACTCGGCCGCGTATGTCAAAAGATCTTCCTTCTTCAGGTAATAAATCCAATTTACCTTGACCATGTTGTCTTGTTATATGTTCCGGTGAAATAAAATATATGTCCCCTTATATGTATAAGGGTCCCTGCTCGGTCGCCGATTGTAACGAAGCCCGCTTTTCGGGTTTATAGCGAATGGGTTCGCCTATACAATAAAAGATGTTAGTTAACGATATAAAATTATGATTTATTTCAATCAATAATAAAATCTATATACATATATATATGTATGTGATTATATTATGGTTAATCACCGAGTGTTTCACACGCCTCGGTAGTATGCCTAGTGAATATACGTAATCGGTGAGCGTTTCACACAACTCACCTGATCCCTAGAAAAATACGTAATCGGTGAGCGTTTCACACAACTCACCGGATCCCTAGTAAAATGCGTAATCGGTGAGCGTTTTACACAACTCACCGGATCCCTAGTAAAATACGTAGTCGTCGAACGTTTTACACGACTCGGCGGTATACCTAGCATAAACAGCTGAAGTTTGACACCACAAGCTGCTCCGTAGTGCATGTTTTACACAGCCCTCTCTATAGCTCACTCTACGACTTCTAAGCCAAGAGTGCCTTGTTCATGAATTTGCTGCTCCTTTTATACCATTTTTGAGTCGGGTTTCGTTGATTTACAATAAAAGTTCTTATAACTAAGCTAAGATTACTAAATATATATTTGTACGCATGTGTGTTCGCTATCGTTTGACAATTCCATTTCTGCTTGTTCACTTATACGTAATTATGTATGCTTGTGCATAATTATGTGAGTTCTTACACTCTGCGATAAAAGTTTTCATATCCTATATATAATTTAATATATATTATAATTATATATTTTTTAAAATGATTGTACAAAGTATATTTAATTCAAAATGTATGTACATATATGTATAAGTGAATTCATTTCATGCCATATATATATAATTTATTAAAATTCAGTTTATAATTTTAATATGCAGTTGTATTATCTACAATGAAAAATCAAAATTTGTGTATGCCCCGAAAGCCTGTAATTTGGGGTCTTCACACTACCCTTGAAAATCTACCCCATTTGAATGTATGTTGCAAGCTTCATTCACACTTGTTGCTGGAACGAGTGTGCAGTAGCTTTAGCAACTGCATGCACACAAAAAAAAAAAACAACAAAAAAGGAAATAAAATTTTAATAAAAGAAGATTTAAACCACATATGTATTTGCACCTCTAAATCCTCCAAGTACCACTAGTGCCAGCTTTGAAGATAGCAAAAGGAAGCTTGAAAGGATAGAGATACAACCCTAATCTGATTTTATCATGGCAGCACATATCACTTGCGACTAATCGCTAGTTGTGTTGCAACCATGATCCCTAAAACCCTAGCTCTGTCCGGAGAGTAGTGAAAGATAAAGATAGAGAAGGGAGTAAAGCAAGATGGTATATTGAGTTGACTAAAATTAGGAGAAATATAATGGGAAATCGGAAAAAAACTATTCGGGCTATTAGCGTTGGGCGCCATTATTATGATAACTGACTTTTGGTGGTGAGGCGGAGGTGGCGTGTGGCATGGTTGCAAGCCCCTGCTAGCTCGTCGAATGGGGTGGGGTTTTGCACACCTGCCTTACCCTCAGTTATCTAAACAAAAAGTGGTTCATGCCTACAGGAGAACACATAAATAGAGGGAAAGTAGCAAATGGAAGAAAAAAAGAAAAAAAGGCCCGTCCAGAGTCAGGGGGAGTCTACCTACCCTCTTCGCGTATCTTACGCGAAGCCATGGGCGCCGTGCTGACTCCTCTAATTTTACGATACACCTGATTCCAGTTCGTCTGTCTAAGGGTCTTTCACGTCATTGTCCCTCCCACTTACCGGGAACAACACCCACACCAAAGAGTTGAAAAGTTAGCCTTCCATTACCGAAATAAATTTAGCTTCAACCCTTCAAATTTGCCAACGTTATAAACATTATTTTATTAAATTTTAAAATCGCAAACAAAATAAATAGATGATACCCTAATCAATAGGCTTAAATCTACGTGTAAAAAAATTATCGCAAACAAACGGCTAGTAAAGTATTTTGACAATCCTCTTTAGCAATTCAATATATCTATATAAACAAGAGCTTGCCATCTTCGAATAACTTTTCAACCATAAATTCAAAAAAAAAAAAAAAACAATCGGGTTTGAAGCGGAAAAAAAAATAATCCAATTCAAACAAAATTAAATGGACGACATTGATGCATTCGGTATCAGAAAGATACTTTGCTTCTACAAAAAAAGAATATTGTAGCAAAAAGGTATGTACGTATGCATTTATAAAATAAACCCAAGCAGCCAAAGTTAATGCAAATTCCTGACCTAGGCTAAGGTAATATGTACATAGGTATATGTGGATCGATGCTTGCATAGGTACATATATATATGTGTATAACCAGAAGAGTATGATTTTTTTTTTCTCACTCTTAGTTTGCGGTTACTGTGTGTTTGAGATTGTGTGAATCCGTAGAGTGTGTCTGGGTACATGTCTGACGGAGACAACAGGGAAGAACGAGTTTTTTGTGGTTTGGGCCTGTTCAGCGGAGACAGGCGTATCACTCGTGGCTTTGCGCGTGCCCTTGGAAATCAGGTGATTGGGTCACTGTTCAACCAAATTGATACAGGTATTCAATACCCGGTAGATTTCGTCTCTGTAGACTACTTTAACCAGTGCACAGCTATGATCTTCGGCTCTTTCGAAGGAGGGAACGGACACGAAGCTAGTTTGTCCATTATAAGCCAGGTAGTGGCAAATAGGTCCGAAGAGAGCCTGCACTTTTCGAAGGGCAGTTTTTAAAAGGGCACGAAGCAAGGATTCTGCCAATAACACACCAATTTATTAAGACAAACGGAGGAGAAACACCAGTGGCAGGCGTGGTAGTATTATCGGTGATGTGGGATGAGATGTGCAGGGACTTAGAGTTTTTAAGAGTACCAGGTTCCATGATTTGCCGAATCACCTCGTAGTCGGAATCTGCGGTTTTGAAATGGACTAAAAATTCTGCATTCACTTCCATGTATCCGAAGTTTGGATCTTCTGCATGGTCTGCCAACACCTGCCAGTACCATTTCAAAGCCGCGCCCGACACGAGGCAATGGAAATCAGTAAACAGCTGGTGATGAGTGATTTGATGCTGTACCCTCATCTTATCAATACGGAATAAGAAATTTTCTAACGAAATCCCCTTATATGTGGCGTCAAACTTTATGTGCCACTTCTCCAGGTCCATTTTCTTCCAACGCTGTGGCTCCTGTGTGGCCTGACTTCCTCCGTCCGTTCGTCTTTCCCCGTTGTTGGTGTTGTTGCCTGCTCCATCTGAGTTTGTTTGACCTCTGTTGTTCGGCGTCGATGCCTGAGTGGAGCGGTGGTCCAAAGCCTGTGCTGCGGAGGTTTCGATCTCTGCTACCCGGCCGCTGAGGTTGGCTACATAGGTCTTGCTATTTCCGAGTTCGTTTGTCCACTGCGCCATTAGGTCGCCTTGCTGCACCATCATGGCCATCAAACGACTTAGTTGTTCGGTGTTGGTATTGGTGTTCGCCATCCTATTTCCTGATGCTACCGAAACCCCAGCTGCCGGAACCCCTGGCATCTGATTCTCTACTGCACCAAAGCCCCCCTCAGCACCGCCCTATTCGTCGTCTGTCATATCTAAAATTTCGTCGCGCTTTTCGAAAAGTTCAGGCTCTCTTCGGACCTATTTGCCACTACCTGGCTCACAATGGACACACTAGCTTTTAATGCAAAAATAAAAATAAAAAGGTAGAAATTCAAGATTAAAACTTCGATAGAAAAAACTTTAGACCTAAACTAAAATAAAAACCTTAAAAATTCAATACAAAAAATAAAAAGCAAATTTTCGAGTCTGGATTAACACTAAAAGTAAAGAAATTTGAAAAGAAAATAAAATTCAAAATAATAAAGAGCTCTTAAGAATTTGATTTAATTTCAAGAGAATTAAAATGGATTAAAAAATGATGTAAAACTTAAATTTAAGTGGTAATTAAAGAATAAAATCAGAAAAAAATCTAATAATTTTTAAATTCAAAACAAATTTCAAAAAAAAAAAATGAAATAAAAATTTTAAAGTTAAAAAAATGGAACTCAAAAATTTAAAATTCAAAAAAATTTTTCAAATTAAAAAATTCAACTAACTCTTTAGATGGCAGAAGCCTTAAAATTCCTAATAACTCGCTAGAAATTCAAATCAAATATAGGAATTAAAACTGAAGTTTTAATCCAAAGTATGGAAAACTATGGATTAAATTTCAATCCAAATTGATTCGTTTAAATAGGTATAAATATGTAGAAGCAATAAAACTAGATACAAATTTTTTTTTTTTGTAATTGAATTTAAAACCCTAAGGAAATATAACAGTCAAAGGAACTTAAATTAAAAAGGATAAAGAGGTAATTCAAGTAACTGAAAGAAATGGTATTATTAAGGGTTTGGAAACCGTTGGAAATAAATATTAATCTCCAAAAAATTAAAAAAAAATCTAACTTAAATTTAAACTAATGAAAGTAAGAATTCGGGGTACCCGAACACATCCATTCGGACAAGGGAAGACAATTCGTTTCAGGAACTTTCGCCACCCTCCTAGAAAAATACGGTACTAAACACATTAAGACAGCGTTCTATTCACCTCAGGGTAACGCCGCAGAGAGGGTCAATTAGTCGGTTCTCCAGATGTAAGATCATTTATTAACGAAAACCAAAAATCTTGGGACCAACATATTAGTGATGCGGCGTTTGCACTTCGAAGTGCTGTCCACTCCGCAATGAACATGACGCCTTATCATGCCACTTTCGGTATGCCTATGATACTGCATGCAGCATCATACGAGCTATACCGAAAGTTGTGGTCGCTGAGGGATGTTGATTGCGGGGTGGAGACAAATGGTGATTGCAGTAACTGAGGGACAAAATTAAAAAGGAGCTGAATTTAGCACACGAACGTAGTAAGAAAGTGTATGACACGAGAAGTAGGGACGTTAGGTTTCAAATTGGACAAGTGGTATACCGCCGGAATTTTAAACAGAGCTCCCAGATTGACAACTATAATGCCACCTTGGCACCCGAGCAAGTCAAATGTGTAGTGCTTAAAACAATAGGAAATTCAATGTACGAGCTAGGGGATGCCAACTTGAAAAGAATCTGGGTATATCACGCTAAGGATATATTCACGAAGTAAATGTTATATGTTGCATGTTAGATGTTGCACGTTGAATGTTAAATGTTAACAATGTGATTGCCAAATACCTGACTAATCTTCTACTTCTGACGACATAATTATTTATCTGCATACTTGACGATTCCCATATCTGACTACCTTTCTATTGACGTAGGATTTTTAGCATTTTTTGGCGGCCACCGTGGTGTGATGGTAGCGTGCTCCGCCTATCACACCGTATGCCCTGGGTTCAACTCCCGGGCAAAGCAACATCAAAATTTTAGAAATAAGATTTTTCAATTAGAAGAAAATTTTTTCTAAGCGGGGTCGCCTCTCGGCAGTGTCTGGCAAGCGCTCCGATTGTATTTCTGCCATGAAAAGCTCTCAGTGAAAACTCATCTGCCTTGCAGATGCCGTTCGGAGTCGGCATAAAACATGTAGGTCCCGTCCGGCCAATTTGTAGGGAAAAATCAAGAGGAGCACGACGCAAATTGGAAGAGAAGCTCGGCCTTAGATCTCTTCGGAGGTTATCACGCCTTACATTTATTTTTTTTTTTACTTGACAATTTAGTAATTATTAAACCCCTTTTTATTTATTTATTCAATTGTTTATTTTTTTATTTCTTTTAGCCAAGTAGCAATAGTCAGCAATCTGTGATATTTTCCTTTTTTCTTCAACGGCCTTAATCTTAACTGTGATAGATTTTACTAACAATATTGATAGACTACTAAAACTGTGATATTTTTTTTTAGAACCTAGAATTATGAGTGAATTTGTGATATAGTTAGTTAGCAGATACCTAAGTATAGATGTTGCAAGTACGTGTTGCACATAGCCAGCCACCATTGACTTAGACGTTTTGACTTGCCCGGCACTATGTCGTGGGTCGAGGCCACACATAGGGATCGAAGGCTGCGTTTGAATTTCTTTTACGTACACGCTCCATAGGGCAGGCCCCATTGGCGGATACGAGCCTGTTACGCTAGCCTTAAGATACATATGTCACCGGCAACCGTACTTGTTCTCGCGTTACACTGTTATCGACAAAATGTATCTCAACCAGGTATCTACGCGTGTTGCGCAACATTAGTGGAAGGAAGCCTACATGTACAGGTATGAATGTGTGCATGCGCAAAAACGAAATGCAACTGCACATGCGTAGGTGTGAATTGAGTGAAAGTGGTAGGAAAGTCCGTTGATCCGACGATCGAACTGAAGCTCAGAAAATCATTGCAAAAATTGAAGTGCGTGGGCGTGCCGCGGAAAAGTTTAAGTTTCGGGCAGTGTTAGTCAAGAAAAAAAAATAATTGTATATGATTATATTCCGTAGTGTTCGATTTCGAACCCGTTTCAGAACAAATACCAAGCCATCCAACAACAAAAAAGGAAATTCCGTTGGACATCCTGCCACCGGTAAGTACTAATGTACAGTTTATTTAATTAAATTCCGTGCATTCCGTTTTGTGTCTTTTGCCAAAAATTTAAGTTGATAATTATTTCGTTCCTTTTTGAGAAAAAAAAGATCTAATTTCGAAATTAAAGTTTAAAAAAAAAAAAAATAAATGTAAGGCGCGATAACCTCCGAAGAGATCTAAGACCGAGCTTCTCTTCCAATTTGCGTTGCGCTCCTCTTGATTTTCCCTACAAATTGGCCGGACGGGACCTACATGTTTTGTGCCGACTCCGAACGGCATCTGCAAGGCAGATGAGTTTTCACTGAGAGCTTTTCATTGCAGAAATACACTCGGAGCGCTTGCCAGTTACTGCCGAGGGGCGACCCCGCTTAGAAAAATTTTCTTCTAATTGAAAAACTTTATTTCTAAAATTTTGATGTTGCTTTGCCCGGGAGTTGAACCCAGTGCATACGGTGTGATAGGCGGAGCACGCTACCATCACACCACGGTGGCCGCCAATTAAAGTTTATTAAAACTTAAATGCCCAGCATTGTCCAATTTTTATTTGCCTTTTTCGTGCTCGTAAGTTGAGTGAAGTTTCCCTTTTGTCATGAATTAAAAAAATGAATTAAAACCGATTTTGACATATAACTCGAATGATGCAAAAGAATTTTTTTGCAGACAGATTTTTAGTAAAATTATTTTTCGCCACGGTAAAATCAAATTAGTCCCTTAAATCCAGCAATCCACATAAATTAAAATTTATAACTTAAACCTAATCTAAACTAAAGCTTTTCTCAATAAACATAATGCAGGCTAAAATTAAATAAATTTCTTTATCCGAACTTGTATAAAATACTAGCAGACCCGGCAGACCTTGTTCTGCCCTAAATTTGGCCTATCTGCATAAATTTTAATAAGCTTTTTCCGTCTAACTCTGCCCCACTTCCTCTACACTTTTCCCTAATCTTTTTATTCACTCCTCCCTCCGTCTTTTTCGCTTCATCTACATCTTCGTCTCATTCATTCTCTTTCTCAGTCTCCTTCTCTCTTTTCTCTTCTCTCAAGTTTTCCTCCTTCTTCTTCATCTCTTATTGCCAGTCCCAAGGGGTGGTATGTATTTTGTTCCAGTCCGATTCGGAGTCTCAGTCCCAGTCCCACTCCGACTCAGTCTCAGTCCCAGTCCTAGTCCTAATCACAGTCCCAGTCCGTCTCTGGTATACTTCCCGGAAAAAAGCATCGTAAATACTAATATAGGCAAATTTATATTAATTATTGTCTTTATTTCGGCTTCGCATGCATCTTTATCAGTATTGCCAGGTTGATGGGACTAAATCGAATATCACAATTAACTTTAGAGCTCTCAGCAACAGCTTTCATTTGATATCCATAATACACACACATTCTAGGGGTATCCGGGTCCATGTTTTGGCCTATATCTCGAGACCATAGTCACTCAGCGGTGTAAAACTTACTCTGTACTAAAGCATACATCAACAGCTTCAATTTGATAATCATAATATAAAAACACATTAGGTGTAAACGGGTCCACGTTTTGGGCTATATCTCGAGATCCTAGCCTTCCAGTTGTATGAAAATTATCATGTACTATAGCACTCATCAACAGTTTTCGTTTGATATACATATTGTATAAACACATTCTAGGGGTACCCGGGTCCACGTTTTGGGCTATATCTCGAGACCCTAGCCTCCCAGCTGTATGAAAATTATCCTGTACTATAGCACTCATCAACAGCTTTCATTTTATATCCATATTGTATAAACACATTCTAGGGGTACTCGGGTCCACGTTTTGGGTTATATCTCGAGACCCTAGCCTCCCAGTTGTATGAAAATTATCCTGTACTAAAGCACTCATCAACAGCTTTCATTTGATATCCACATTGTATAAACACTTTCTAGGGGTACCCGGGTCCACGTTTTGGCCTATATCTCGAGACCCTAGCCTCCCAGTTGTATGAAAATTATCCTGTACTATAGCACTCAGCAACAGCTTTAATTTGATATCCATATTGTATAAACACATTCTAGGGGTACCCGGGTCCACGTTTTGGGTTATATCTCGAGACCCTAGCCTCCTAGTTGTATGAAAATTTTCCTGTACCAAAGCACTCATCAACAGCTTTCATTTGATATCCATATTGTATAAACACATTCTAGGGGTACCCGGGTCCACGTTTTGGCCTATATCTCGAGACCCTAGCCTCCCAGTTGTATGAAAATTATCCTGTACTATAGCACTTAGCAACAGCTTTAATTTGATATCCATATTGTATAAACACATTCTAGGGGTACCCGGGTCCACGTTTTGGGCTATATCTCGAGACCCTAGCCTCCCAGTTATATGAAAATTATCCTGTACTATAGCACTCATCAACAGCTTTCTTTTGATATCCATATTGTATAAACACATTTTAGGGGTAACCGGGTCCACTTTTTCATCTGAAGACCCTAGACACGTAGCGAAAAAAAGGTAGACGTTGGCCGATTCTCAGACCTACCCAATATGCTCTAAAAATTTCATGAGAATCGGTTCAGCCGTTTCGAAGGAGTTCAGCCTCTAAAACCGTGACAGAAGAATTTTATATATTAGATTGACTCTCCATTTTATTTAGAAAACGTTTGTATGGGAAATAGAAATATGCTGTTTTGAGTATTTTCCCGGCAAGTATTCGAATTTTTCTCACCTTTTGAACCTTCCCTAGACCTCCACGAATAATTCAAGACCAAGATAAGATAAATCCGTTCAGCCGTTCTCGAGTTTTAGCGAGACTAACGAACAGCAATTCATTTTTATATATATAGATTGAATTTATGTGTCTCTGAATTTAATCTAAATTGATGTAAGCAATGTGAAATTAAATTGGTGGGTAAAGTTAAAAGGAAATAAATTATTCAAAAAAAAAAAAATTCAATTGGATTTATGAAAAAAAAAATTCTGGAAGTTTTAGGAAAAAAGGAGAGTTAAATAAAATACCATTTACTTCAAATAAGGTTAAGAGATGAAAAGCATTTAAAGATAGAATGTGTTCAAAAATTAAAATAGATAAAATCTAAATGAAAAAAAAAAAAAACAAAATGTGCGCAACTAACTTAGAAACTTGTTTGAAATAAAAATTAAATGAAAAATTTGCGTCAAGTACGAAGAGGATTGCAAACTAAAAGTCAGTTCAAGATTTTAATTACGAAAAATAAAAGTAGAATAAGGTTTAGTAAAGGGAAATCCAATTAAAGTAAAGTACGAAAGTGGCCGAGATAAAATAAAACTAAACATATCTACCATAAAATGAAAATGAAGTTAAGAAAAAATAGATAGAACATTCGATTTAAGTTTTTTTATTGCATGCACAGATATGTATGTATATCCATACATACTGCATTATGTGCCAATTGGGATTGGAAAGATAGGGTATGGCTGGGCATACATACATAGGTACAGGATGTAATAAAGGAAGCAAGGAAACTTATAATATTGAGTCTGTAGACAATTTTTGGTTTTTTTTTGTTTCTTGTTCCTTTTATAGATTTTGTGGCAGGACCTAGGAAGGGGGTTAAGGAACGTACATACCTACTTACCCGCATCGTCAGAAATTTTTTTTAAAGGGAGCATATGGAAATTTTAAAACACATATATTCCAACGACATAAGTAGCAAATTGGATTGCCGTGTAATGTCATAGAGAGCAGGGAACGAGAGAGAGAGAGAGATAGAGAGAGACTTTTCCAGGCTAGAAAAATGATCGCGGCCTGCCGGCGACATTACAGATAGAGCAAAGGCCAGCGCCAAAGCCAACACTTGGCAGCGAAATCAAGCCAGCGTCAGTAGCAGCGAACGACAACCAACGTCAGCGACAGCATCTCCACCAACGCCGACAGCAACACCAGCGACATCACCACCACCAAATCCCAAGGAGGGCCGAAGTAACATTTTTCTTCTTTTTTTCACCTTTTTTTTATATCACTGCCAAAAATTATATTTGCACTTGCTGATAAGTTACGCATGTATGAATTTTTTTGTATTTCTTTTTATGATTTTTTTTGCTACATACACCACGTGGCTTGCACATCTTCTTAGGTTACAGCCTAACTTAAGCACAGTTTTGGTTTCGGAGAAAGAAGTTCTCGGTACGTTTGTTTTTTTGTAACTTTCCTTAGCCCACACAGTTTTTTTGGCAGCGTTCAAAAATTTTGCATGCACTTTCGTA
The DNA here is from genome assembly GCF_040869045.1 of Eurosta solidaginis. Classification (NCBI taxonomy): domain Eukaryota; kingdom Metazoa; phylum Arthropoda; class Insecta; order Diptera; family Tephritidae; genus Eurosta; species Eurosta solidaginis. Next base: position 148,441,645 of record NC_090324.1, on the reverse strand, counting down.
TTAAAGCCACTTTTAGCAGTAAACAAAAATTTTTTTATGTCAACTATATTGTTTGTATTTTCTTCCTTGAGCTTTGCTAAAGATTTTTTTTTGGCTGCGTAATTTTGTGACCCACTCGACGCCCGCTACCGCGAGTAAGTGAGCGTGGAGTTGATTGCAAAATTCCATTGAACCTTACTTAGGCAATGAATGCATGGTATTTGTACGAATAGGAAGAGACACATGTATATAAAATTTCCCCCTCACGGGTCCCCCACAGCTTGAAGGCGCCTACAATGCTGATGTGCTGAGATCAGGTGAGTGAGAACAAAAAAAAAAAGAAATCACACTCTTCTGGTTATACACAGATATATATATATATGTACTTATGCAAGCATCGATCCACATATACCTATGTACATAATACCTTAGCCTAGGTCAGGAATTTGCATTAACTTTGGCTGCTTTTGGTTTTTTTTTATAAATACATAGGTACATACCTTTTTGCTACTTTTTTGGGAAGGAAAGATATAAAAATATTCTTTTTTTGTAGAAGCAAAGTATCTTTCTGATACCGAATGCATTAGGGGGTGACGAATTATATGCAACCCCCAATATCGTCCATTTAATTTTGTTTGAATTGGATTATTTTTTTTCCGCTTCAAACCCGATTTTTTTTTTTTTTTTTTTTTTTGAATTTATGGTTGAAAAGTTATTCGAAGATGTCAAGCTCTTGTTTATATAGATATATTGAATTGCTAAATAGGATTGTCAAAATACTTTACTAACCGTTTTTTTGCGATAATTTTTTACACGTAGATTTACGCCTAGTGATTAGGGTATCATCTATTTATTTTGTTTGCGATTTTAAAATTGAATAAAATAATGTTTATAACGTTGGCAAATTTGAAAGGTTGAAGCTAAATTTATTTCGGTAATGGAAGGCTAACTTTTCAACTCTTTGGTGTGGGTGTTGTTCCCAGTAAGAAGAGGGGAAGTGGGAGGGACAATGACGTGAAAGACCCTTAGACAGACGAACTTGAGTCAGGTTTTGCGGGCGTCGTAAAATTAGAGGAGTCAGCATGGCGTAAATGGCTTCGCGTAAGATACGCGAAGAGGGTGGGTAGACTACCCCTGACTCTGGACGGACCTTTTTTTTTCTTCCATCTCCTACTTTCCCTCTATTTATGTATTCTCCTCTAGGCATGAACCACTTTTTTGTTTAGATAACTGCGGGTAAGGCAGGTGTGCAAAACCCCACCCCATTCGACGAGCTAGCAGGGTCTTACAACCATGCCACACGCCACCTCCGCCTCACCACCAAAAGTCAATTATCATAACATTATCTTAACCGAGCTCTAGGCCACACATTAAATAAAATACACACACTTGTTTTATATATTTAGGTCGATATTTCGATTTCAATTTGAAATCATCTTCAGGACTGAAAAAATGTTGTTATAATATTAATTTGGTTTTATGTGTTTATTTATTAATATTGATGAATCATGCAATGCATTGTACCCAATTAGGCGCTATGATTGATTATCTCAGGCATGCTTAACTAACGAAACGATATCATTTCGTTACGATAATCAACGTTAATAAACGAAACGAAGTCATTTCGTTTCGTTTATTAACGCTAAGAACGACAAATTAACGTTAATTTGACGATCTTAACGTTAATAAACGAAACGAAGTGACTTCGTTTCGTTTATTAGCGTTGATTATCGTAACGAAATGATATCGTTTCGTTCGTTAAGCATGCCTGGATTATCTGCTGATAAGGCAGTATATTCGTGCCGGTAAAGTAGTGCCCATTAGTTGCCTTCAGCAACTAATGCATTTTGACGTTTGGTTACATTTTGATGATTTTTCGCTAGCAAGTGTAAAGAATTGAAACGTGCCATTTTTCCACCGCCCGCTTTTAAATTATTTGAAAGGTTGAAAAACACATTAAATTATATATTTAAATTAAATTTATATGTGCTAATCGAGCAACATCATTCGTGTTGTATTATTTGGAGTGCTTTCACACAAACCCACCGCAAGTAATCCCTGAAAAGGACGCATCATAGTACTCCGCGTAGTACATCACGCCAGCCTTTTATCGGTTGCAGCCGGATATTTTGGCGTAAGTATAAACCCACACTATACAGTCCACACCCGCAGATAATCTACCGCCCGCTACATTGCCTCCAAGCGATCTACCACCCGCATCTGCTAAGGTAATCTGTCGCAAAGCTCCTTTGCCGCAACATTTTTCGGTCCTTCGAGCCGGATAGCCCGCATCGCTCGCAATTTTAACCTTTTTAATTTATATATACACCGCATATTTGATTACGTTGGAAAAATTACAAATCAATTGAATTTTTATTCTCCCGCTACGCATACATATTTGCAAAAATACTAACAATTCAAGTCATTTCTATTTGACTGTCATTTGCCCTCTACGCGTACACGCATTCATTGCACTGCAGAATCCGTATACCCTTCTCTACACAAACAACTCAGCGAACAATATTTTCATAGAGCTGTACGTTTGCGCATTTTAGTAAGCAATCGTGACAATTATTTGCCTTCTACGAATAGCGTTACATGCGTACATTTATAGAATTTGTTTTTTTCCTCGCTCTGCATGTACTGTAAACTAAAACAATAACTACAAAAATGTCAGCCTCTCTGAAAACATGGGACTCTGCGTTGAACGCAATAAAAAGGTACATGACAAAAGGCATGGATGGTACATTTTTGTTAGATACCGACCAAGTTGAGAGTTATTTGAAACTCTTGGACGAACAATGGGTTCGATTCAACGCTGCACAGGATGAGGTGGACGTCGCTTGTGGTGCCGATAACGTTGCAGTGGAAGAGAGTACACGAAATCAAGCCGAGACTTGGTACGCTATGGCCTTAGCAAATTTTAGCCGTGCCAAAAAGTGTCTCACCGAAGCCTCATCCCCGAATGTAACCCGACCAACAAATGTTTCTACAACCGTGTCTGCCTCCATTCGTTTACCCAAAATGGAGCTACCCACATTTTCAGGCGACTCAACTGAATGGGTAGGTTTTTACGACTCGTTCTGTTCACTGGTTGACAGTAATACCGCGCTGTCGGACGGACAGAAAATGCACTACTTACGGAGTTGCTTAAAGGGCGAAGCTTTGAAAGTCGTCAGCGGTTTCCAAATTTGTGATGCAAATTACAAGGAGGCATGGGACTTGCTTTTGGCGCGTTTCAAGATCATGCGCGTCATCGTCGAATCGCATTTCAAAGCTATGGCCGATATCCGCAAAGCAACAAGCGACACCGCCAACTCAGTAAAAGGTGTCCTCAACCCATAACAGCAGCACATTCGTGAACTGAAAGCGTTAGGCCGACCCGTCGATTTCTGGGACGACTGGCTCGTTCATGAAGTAGTAGGTAAACTCGCCTTCGAAACCAGGAAGCAATGGGAGTTTTCACTTGTTAGCGACGAACCCCCAACTTTCGAGCAGCTAGTAACATTTTTAGAAATTAGGTGCAGATCACTCCGGTATAGCCGGTATAGCCAAGCAAAGCTGTTACTGCTACCAAGCCCACCAAATCTCTTCATGCCACATCCACCCAGAATACGACTAGTTGCCCTTTTTGCAAGGGGGATCATAAGATGTATAGCTGCGAAAAATTCAGTCGTCTGGACGCCACCGCTAAAACAAAATGTGTGAAGGACTCGAGTCTCTGTTTGAACTGTCTGAGTTCGGGACATTTTAAGCCTCGTTGCAATAGTTCGTCGTCGTGCCGCCTTTGTCCACAACGCCATCACACCTTACCCCATGGGACTCCAGCCGCATCCAACGTCAGCAACTCCGCCGAAACGAAGCAAACCAGCTCGAACTACGCCGACGCAGGTACTACTTCAGGGAACGATACAACCGCTATTTCTGCGACCACTTCTTCGGCAGTCAACCCCGCCCCTGAATCTGTATCTTCGTGCCTAAAAACCGATTCTGACCCATTATCTACGAGTAAGATAATTTTGCTGGCTACAGCTCTGGTAAGGATTCGAGACTGTGCTGGCCGCTTTCAGCAAGCTCGTCTGTTGTTTGACTCTGGGACGCACGCTTCCTTCGTGACTGAGTCGTGTGTTCGTCGTCTGGACTTACCGAGGAAATCGTCTGCTGCTATCATCACCGGTATTGGTTCGTCTCAAGGAGGGCGCGCTAGAGGTCAGGTTTCGCTTTCGCTTCTGTCCAACTTTTCGAATGATTGCTACTCAGTAAATGCATTAATTTTGCCGAAAATTACGGGGGATTTGCCAACGCAAACTGTCGCCACAACTGCATGGCCACATATTAAAGGGTTGTCTCTAGCAGACCCACAGTTTATGAGGCCTGGTCGTATTGATTTGCTGATAGGAATGGATGTTATGGATCAGCTTATGTGCCCGGAAATTCGGAAGGGTCCTTGTGGAACGCCGGCGACTCAACGTACAGTCTTCGGTTGGACGGTTTTCGGCAGTGTTGACAATCCATCTACCCCTTGTTTGCAAACGTATTTTTGTGATGTACAGCTTGAAAGAGCGTTGACTAGGCTGTGGGAATTGGAAGATGCACCGGAAAAAACCCATTTAACTAGGGAGGAACAATTTTGCGAACAGCATTTTCAGGAAACGCATAAAAGATCTCCAGATGGCCGTTTCGTCGTCGAATTTCCGTTAAAATCTGAGGTACCGTTGGGAGACTCTAGGAACCAGGCCGTTCGTAATCTTTTACGTATAGAGAGGAAGCTTGCCGCCGATACTGATTTACGTTTGCAATACAACGACTTTATGCAGGAGCTCATCAGCATGAATCACATGGAAGCCGCATCCGCAACGACAAGTCCGACCTTCTACATGCCACACCATCCTGTTATAAAAGAGTCGAGTGTTACGACTAAATTGCGAGTCGTATTCAACGCGTCCGCTAAGACATCGACTGGGTACTCGCTCAACGATGCACTGTTTGTTGGTCCGCAACTGCAACAAACCTTGGTATCCATTCTTCTGCGCTTCCGTACCCACCCGTATGCCGTTACCGCTGACATTGCTAAGATGTACCGGCAGGTATGTGTTTCACCGAAGCACATCGACCTGCAACGGATTGTTTGGCGAAGTGATCCGTCACATCCAATCCAAGACTACAGAATGCTACGGGTGACGTACGGCGTCGCCGCCGCATCTCATTTGGCCGTCAAGTCGCTGCAAGAAAGTATACGGTACTCATCAAGTAGTTGCAAAAAGGCTGCGGCTGTCATTCAACGCGATTTTTATATGGACGATTTGTTGACCGGTGCTTCAAGTAAGCATGAGCTGCAGTTGCTGCAAAAAAATTTCTCCGAAATACTTCTCGAAAGTGGGTTTGAACTTCGCAAGTGGGCTTCAAATTGCGTGCCGCTAAGGAACGGGATATCCAGCGCTTCGGAAAATATTTCTCACTACCTTGCTGAAGGGAAAGATGTACACGCTTTAGGTCTCGTTTGGAATACGGATGAGGATTATTTCAGTTTCGCAATCAACCTCAAGGAACCGCCGAAAATTTTGTCGAAGAGAGCATTTCTGTCGGACGCTAGCACGCTTTTCGATCCGTTGGGCTTGCTAGCCTCCACTACGATTAATTCTCAAATATGGTTTCAGGACATCTGGCGCGCCGAGGTTGGTTGGGATGAGCTCATACCGGAAACAATCGCAACACGTTGGTCTGAACATCGCTCTGAGCTACAAAGTTTAACCGAGCTGAAAGTTCCTCGTTGGGTTGGTTGTAACGCCTCTGAGTCATCAAGCAAACTGCACGTTTTTTCGGATGCGTCCGAACGAGCTTATGCCGCGGTTATCTACGCACGGACAGTCCATAGTAATGGTCAAATTACAGTAGCCTTGATTTCGGCCAAGACCAAGGTAGCGCCAATCAAGTCTACAACGCTGCCTCGTTTGGAGCTATGCGCTGCGCACCTCGCTTCTAAGTTAGTACGAAGTATTTCACAGAGTTGGAACGAACTCCGCTATCCGTTATACGCTTGGACTGATTCGACTATTACTTTGGCGTGGTTGCAAGCTCATCCCAGCAGATGGGAAACGTTCGTCGCAAATCGCGTGGCCGATATTCAAAGAGTCTTACCGTCTGAGTGCTGGCAACATGTACGCTCCGAACAGAACCCTGCAGACTGCGCATCGAGAGGCATAACACCTCGAGAACTCGTTCATCATCAGTTGTGGTGGTCTGGTCCAGATTTTTTGCATGGCGAAGATCAATTTTGGAAGCAAGCTTCACAAGAACCGCATTTAACTGACCTTGGTCTACGTAAAACGGTCGCCGTTCATATTACAGTACCCGAGGACACTTGGTCAGTCATAATTAAATATTCTACGTTTTCAAAATTACGAAGGGTTATGGCTTATGTGCTAAGGTTTACACACAATACTCGCGCCAAAAGGAATGACACGCTTAAACGAACGAGTGGCACCCCTAACTGTCAGGAATTGGCCGAGGCCGAACTAAGATTGATTAAGTATACTCAACGTACTTATTTTGCTAACGAAATTTCTCATTGCAGGGAGAAAAACCCCATTCCCCTGCGAAGTAGCTTGTTGCGCCTGCAACCGTATCTTGATCCGTCTGGTGTTTTGAGGGTTGGAGGTCGTCTAAAATCATCAGACGTCTCGCTTGATGCAAGGCATCCTATCATTTTACCTAAAAACGCTCCGCTGTCGAAATTGATAATTTCTGACATACATCACTATACCCTACACGCAGGGCCTCGCATAATGACAGTAGTTCTACAGCATCGCTACTGGGTGATTGGCGCCCGCAATCTAATTAGAAGCGTATATCATAAGTGTGTTAAATGTACTTGCTTGAACCGCAACACTTCCGTTCAGTCGATGGGCGACCTGCCGTCGTCTCGTACTACGTATATTCGCTGCTTCACACGAACTGCTGTAGAGTTTGCTGGTCCATACACGTATAAATTTGCACATGATAGAGGGTCAAAGTCCACGAAAGGTTACATTTGCTCGTTGATCTGCATGTGTACTGGCGCAATGCACTTGGAATTTGTAGGCGATTTATCGACGACCGCCTTTCTCAATGCTTTCAAACGTTTTATCAGTCGTCGAGGGTATTGTAAGGCCATGTACTCCGATAATGGCACGAACTTCGTTGGCGCTGACAGAGAACTTCGGGAGAGATATCAGAAGTGTATGGCAGATGATAAACTACGAGCATTTTTCGCCGACTCCAACATCGAGTGGCATTTCAACGCACCAACTGCGCCACATATGGGTGGATATTGGGAAGTCGGTGTAAAGCGCGTAAAATACCACATTAAACGCAATCTTGAGGGGAGCTTATTATCCTTCGAAGAGTTCAGTACATTGCTAGCTGAAGTTGAGGCATGCGTAAATGCGCCCTCTATGCGCGAATCCAACTAGCGCGAACGACCTTGAAGCTTTAACGCCTGGTCACTTTCTCATCGGTGAGCCATTGGAGTCGATCCCAGAACCTGAGGGTCAAGGGTTCTGTGGAAATCTACTTCAACGATGGCACCTAATCTCGGAAATACGAAAACATTTTTGGCACCGATGGAGAGATGAATATCTTTTAAACTTGCAACGCCGAACGAAATGGCTCAAATCTTCACGCAGTTACGAAGAAGGAGATGTTGTCGCGCTGTTTGATGAACGAACTCCACCTACAAAGTGGACGCTTGCTAGGGTAATTCATTGTCACCCTGGGAAGGATGGAAATGTGCGAGTCGTAACAGTGAGAACAAGTAATGGGGAACACGTGCGACCTGTAAACAGATTGTGCCTTCTGCCTACCAAAGGAGATCTATTCTGCGAGTCGTAATGGGTTGAACAATTACATCCACACTTGGTATGCATCTAACTAAGAATTCTGTGGCATATGTATATATATGTATATCGCAAATACAAACTGTAAAATTTATAATTATCAATCTGTTTGATTATATTTAAGTAACTATAATTAAACTTAAATATTTTTTAAATCCGCATTCTTTGAAGTTCGAAATTTGAAAAAAAAAAAATTTTATATTTGTGACATCCAGCTTTATAATTACATATGTATAATTATAAGGAAACTTAAATACGTGAAGTCTGTTCGAAGTTTTAGTCATTGTAAAATTAAAGTAAATTTTGCATATTTAATGAAATTTGAAATCTATTTAAAGATCGAACTGTTGTTAAATTAACGTAACGTTTGAATATTTAAAGAAATTAAAATTTGTGAATTTTTCAATATTAAGTTTCAAACGCCTTGTAAATATTCATAAGTTTTAGTTGAACCTATCTTGTTTACATGCACAGATAGTTCAAGGGCGGCGGTGTGATGAATCATGCAATGCATTGTACCCAATTAGGCGCTATGATTGATTATTTGCTGATAAGGCAGTACATTTGTGCCGGTAAAGTAGTGCCCATTAGTTGCCTTCAGCGGTTGGTTACATTTTGATGATTTTTCGCTAGCAAGTGTAAAGAATTAAAACGTGCCATTTTTCCACCGCCCGCTTTTAAATTATTTGAAAGGTTGAAAAACACTTTAAATTATATATTTAAATTAAATTTATATGTGCTAATCGAGCAACATCATTCGTGTTGTATTATTTGGAGTGCTTTCACACAAACCCATCGCAACTAATTCCTGAAAAGGACGCATCATAATATTCCCCGTAGTACATCACGCCAGCCTTTTATCGGTTGCAGCCGGATATTTTGGCGTAAGTATAAACCCACACTATACAGTCCACACCCGCAGATAATCTACCGCCCGCTACATTGCCTCCAAGCGATCTACCACCCGCATCTGCTAAGGTAATCTGTCGCAAAGCTCCTTTGCCGCAAAAAATATTATAACAACTTTTTTCAGTCCTGAAGATGATTTCAAATTGAAATCAAAATATCGGCTTAAATATATCGCTAAATATATACAAAAAGTGTGCGTTTTATTTAATGTGTGGCCTAGAGCACGGTTAGATTATTAAAATTATTGTTTATTTTCTTCAAATTTAAAAATTTGATTATCGTATTTAAAATTTTTTTTAATTTGACTATCTATTTCGTTATAATCTTTGTTAGGTATTGGTATGAGATATCTAATTTTAACATTTACAAAAGCAATAGGAATTTTTACACTAAGAACTAAATATGTGTTATTGAAATATGCTGTTCCGGATTGTAAATATTTTTATTTATTTTAATCAATATCATATCGAACTATTTCATCGCTTGTTAATATGCTGGGATGCATAATATTATATTTGGATGCTACTACGCTATCTAGTATTTGTTCGATTCTAGCCTTTAACAATTGCGTCTTTGTTAATTGTTCTAAATATAAACTTCGCTCATATTCCTCATCCATAATTTTTTGTATGGTATCAAATTCTTTTTCTAATATTATCCTGTCGCTATTAATAACATTATTTAACTGTTCTAATGCTATTTCGAAATAATTATTTACTTCTAACTGTTTATCGATTTTTTCTCCTGTCTGTAAAAGATGGTTTTTTATGTCCTGTCTATCTTCATCATCCGTGGTGCCGAATATCCATTTCGATAGGCTACCAACGCTATTCACTAGTCCTCGTTTGTGTCTCATGACCTTTGGTCGTAGTGTGAATAGCTTATTTCCCGTATCTATTATTTCTAAATGAAGTAATTCTTTGTATTTTGCATTCGTTAGCACTAAATTGTTCGTTATTTTGTCTAAAATGTCCTCTACTTTACTAATGTTAATCATGTGAAGAATTCTTTCTGTGTCCTTAACTACTTCTTGGTCTCTCATTTGTATGTCTATGAATCCTGTTCGGCCCTTATTTGTGTTACAGTAATTTGTCCGTTAATTTGGAATGTCGATTGTATTATCAATAACAGTATCATCATTATCTGAAAATTTAACTGTCTTTTAATATTGCATGGGTGTATGCCTTCTAAGTTATTCTTTCTATATTTTGGCTGTTCCTTATGACTCATTGCCTTGTAATTCTTTAAAAATCCTTATTTCCTGATTTCGGTATACATCTCCCTTTTTTATTTAGTTTTTCTATAACTCTTTTTTTATTTTGCTCCATATTTCCTTTAATTTTTATTTTACTAACTTTTCCAATTTGTACATCTATGGGCGTACTTTTAATAGTAGAGTGATACCTATTATTGTAACTTCTATTAGCTCTTTGCATTATTTGTTTGATTGGCAAATTTTCATTTGAAGAATATATAACTCTAAAAATGTTCGCGATACAATTACGCATTCTTTCTATATCTGCATTACTTTTATGACTGTTTGGTTTGGTTAGATGAATTTGCACTCCTTCTTGGTCTAAAAATTCTTTAAGAGTTGATTGCAAAATTCCATTGAACCTTACTTAGGCAACGAATGCATGGTATTTGTACGAATAGGAGAGAAACATGTATATAAAATTTCCCCCTCACAGGTCCCCCACAGCTTGAGGGCGCCTACAAAGCTGATGTGCTGAGATCAGGTGAGTGAGAAAAAAAAAAAAAGAAATCATACTCTTCTGGTTATACATATATATATATATATATATATATATATATATATATATGTACCTATGCAAGCATCGATCCACATATACCTATGTACATAATACCTTAGCCTAGGTCAGGAATTGGCATTAACTTTGGCTGCTTTTGGTTTTTTTTATAAATACATAGGTATATACCTTTTTGCTACTTTTTTGGGAAGGAAAGATATAAGAATATTCTTTTTTTGTAGAAGCAAAGTATCTTTCTGATACCGAATGCATTAGGGGGTGACGAATTATATGCAACCCTCAATATCGTCCATTTAATTTTGTTTGAATTGGATTATTTTTTTTCCGCTTCAAACCCGATTGTTTTTTTTTTTTTGAATTTATGGTTGAATAGTTATTCGAAGATGTCAAGCCCTTGTTTATATAGATATATTGAATTGCTAAATAGGATTGTCAAAATACTTTACTAGCCGTTTGTTTGCGATAATTTTTTACACGTAGATTTAAGCCTAGTGATTAGGGTATCATCTATTTATCTTGTTTGCGATTTTAAAATTTAATAAAATAATGTTTAAAACGTTGGCAAATTTTAAAGGTTGAAGCTAAATTTATTTCGGTAATGGAAGGTTAACTTTTCAACTCTTTGGTGTGGGTGTTGTTCCCGGTAAGAAGAGGGGAACTTGAGTCAGGTATTGGGGGCGTCGTAAAATTAGAGGAGTCAGCATGGCGCCCATGGCTTCGCGTAAGATACGCGAAGAGGGTGGGTAGACTCCCACTGAATCTGGACGGGCCTTTTTTATTTTTTTCTTCCATTTCCTACTTTCCCTCTATTTATGTATTCTCCTCTAGGCATGAACCAATTTTTTGTTTAGATAACTGCGGGTAAGGCAGGTGTGCAAAACCCCACCCCATTCGACGATCTAGCAGGGTCTTGCAACCATGCCACACGCCACCTCAGCCTCACCACCAAAAGTCAGTTATCATAACATAATCTTAAAAGAGCTCTAGGCCATACATTAAATAAAATACACACTTGTTTTATATATTTAGGTCGATATTTCGATTTCAATTTGAAATCATCTTCAGAACTGAAAAAATGTTGTTATAATATTAAGTTGGTTTTATGTGTTTATTTATTAATATTATAACAACTTTTTTCAGTCCTGAAGATGATTTCAAATTGAAATCGAAATATCGACCTAAATATATCGCTAAATATATACAACAAGTTTGTGTTTTATTTAATGTGTGGCCTAGAGCACGTTTAGATTATTAAAATTATTGTTTATTTTCTTCAAATTAAAAAATTTGATTATCGTATTTAAAAATTTTTTTAATTTGACTATCTATTTCGTTATAATATTTGTTAGGTATTGGTATGAGATATCTAATTTTAACATTAGAAAAGCAATAGGAATTTTTATACTAAGAACTAAATATGTGTTATTGAAATATGTTGTTCCGGATTGTGAATATTTTAATTTATTGTAATCAATATCATATCTAACTATTTCATCGCTTTTTAATATGCTGGGATGCATAATATTATATTTGAATGCTACTACGCTATCTAGTATTTGTTCGATTCTAGCCTTTAACCATTGTATCTTTGTTAATTGTTCTAAATATAAACTTCGCTCATATTCCTCATCCATAATTTTTTGTATGGTATTAAATTCTTTTTCCAATATTATCCTGTCGCTATTAATAACATTATTTAACTGTTCTAATGTTATTTCGAAATAATTATTTACTTCTAACTGTTTATTGATTTTTTCTCCTGTCTGTAAAAGATGGTTTTTTATGTCCTGTCTATCTTCATCATCCGTGGTGCCGAATATCCATTTCGATAGGCTACCAACGCTATTCACTAGTCCTCGTTTGTGTCTCATGACCTTTGGTCGTAGTGTGAATAGTTCATTTCCCGTATCTATTATTTCTAAATGAAGTAATTCCTTGTATTTTGCATTCGTTAGCATTAAATTATTCGTTATTTTGTCTAAAATGTCCTCTATTTTACTAATGTTAATCATGTGAAGAATTCTTTCTGTGTCCTTAACTATTTCTTGGTCTCTCATTTATATGTCTGTGTATCCTGTTCGGCCCTTACTTGTGTTACAGTAATTTGTCCGTTAATTTGGAATGTCCATTGTATTATCAATAACAGTATCATCATTATCTGAAAATTTAACGGCCTTTTAATATTGCATGGGTGTATGCCTTCTAAGTTATTCTTTCTATATTTTGGCTGTTCCTTATGCCTCATTGCCTTGTAATTCTTTATAAACCCTTCTTTCCTGTTTTCGGTATAAACCCCCCATTTTTTTATTTAGTTTTTCTATAACTCTTTTTTTATTTTGCTCCATATTTCCTTTAATTTTTTTTTACTAACTTTTCCAATTTGTACATCTATGGGCGTACTTTTAATAGTAGAGTGATACCTATTATTGTAACTTCTATCAGCTGTTTGCATTATTTGTTTGATTGGCAAATTTTCATTTGAAGAATATATAACTCTCCGCGATACAGTTACGCATTCTTTCTGTATCTGCATTACCTTTATGACTGTTTGGTTTGGTTAGATGAATTTGCACTCCTTCTTGCTCTAAAAATTCTTTAAGATGTGTTGTCTTGCATTTATTATCCGCCATTATTTTTTTTAGGTTTCCTATTTTCGAAAAATTGTTTTCTAATTGTTCAGTTATCGATATGTGGTTTCTGTTATTCAGGGAATACGCTGCCCCAAATTTAGAGAACTTGTCTATTACCTTTAAAAAGTGAAACCTTTTCATAAAGTATGTATCTATGTGTATTATTTCATTTATGTCCGATGGTGTCTCGGTGTAACGAAATTGGTTTTTAATAGGACACCGGTCATATTTTACTCCTTTACATATATCGTATTGATTGACTACCATTTGTACTAATTCCATTAGCTTTGGGTAACAGATTTTAATTCTTATTTTATTATATGTTTCCCCTATGCTCGAATGCATGCTTTCCCTTACATGGTAAATGGGAAATTGGTTTTATTGCTTCGACTTCGGTTTCTATGTCTTGTGCTCTTATTGTACTATGTTATACTATGTTATAACTTGAGTCTGATAACTATGAGTATATGATTCATTATTTTACAAATCGTAGGGATTTGTAGAAAAAAATGTTCACTTTTTTAAAAGATACCAAATTTATTTGTGGGAATCTTTTCGCAATTTAAGTCAACAGATATATCAGATTTTCCACGAAAAAATTTTTTTTTCAGAGATCTGCATCTGCTCAGCTTCGATGGGTAAGCAAAATTGCCCACATTCAAAATGCTATATCTTTGGTTCCACTCATCGCATCTTATTAATTTTTGTCTTATTTTGAAGGTAACAATTTTTAATTTATAACTGCGTTAAAGAAATATTTAATTTTATAAAATCAAAATAATGAATAAAAAATGATTTTTTTTAATAATTATTACATACTGCTTTCCCCACGAATATTTTCGAAAAGATATACATAATATGCGATACACTTTCATCTAAAAACTCTTTTTATTTTAAGTTGGAAAATTTTGTGGTTCAAAAAATATTAAATCATTTCTGACCTGACCAGGAGCAACTTGCTTACATTTACTTGCAGCAGGTACGTGCTACAATTGTATACAGCCAACACCTGACTGCGTATGCATGCATGGCCAACTTAACTACAACATACATATGTATATTTACTTGTAAACGAACCTACTAATCAGCTAGCTAGTTTTATATATATCAGAATTAGTATAAGTAGATATAAGAATTTAAATAGAAAACAGAATTAAAATTTATTACTATTACTATTATTACTATTATTATTATTTACTTGTAAACGAACCTACTAATCAGCTAGCTAGTTTTATATATATCAGAATTAGTATAAGTAGATATAAGAATTTAAATAGAAAACAGAATTAAAATTTATTTCAATGTAGAAACATCGTTCATTTCCTTAATTCAGAGAGTTCTTGTTTTATTATTGCGAGTTTTAACTAAATATTATTAGGAAAATGCCAATGTTAAATATTTTAATACATTTTATTTGTATCCCCCCCCCCCCCCCCCCAAACACCAAAAACTACGGGTCTCTGAGAAAAGTAAAAAAAAAAACACTTATTGAAGCTGGATATTCCTGTAACAAAAAAAAGCGATGGAACAACGTATTTGCAACAAATGCCGACTTAAGCTTTCTAAAATCAACAAATGAGGTTTGTATATACTTGCACATGTAATAATTGAATATACAAATTTAGAAACAATATATCTATTTATGGAACTCATATGTAAGACATTGGCAGCTGCCCTCATGTACACATATGGTTTCCCATATTTTAACTTCAATATTATTAAATTCGTCAAATATTAGGTACTTATCATACATTTATTCGTTTTTGTAGATGAAAGAATCAGGTTAAGTGTAGTTTTTCAAAATTTGCAACTTTGAGGCCAAAATATTGTGTTCTAGCAGGTTCAAGTGATTCTCATTCAGTATGTGTTTTCACTATACGTGCACATGCACTTCGATGGACCTAACATCAAACATCTAACTGCTGAGTCTGTGCACACAATAAAAAGCTACCAATACTGTTTAAAACGTATGCTATGTCTTAATGCACCAACAAATTGTTATTTCGGAAAATGTTCCCAGTGCCCCGGTGCAACAAATTTGATCGATGAAATAAGAACAATTTTGGAGAATAGCTTCATTGAGGAAATAACTTACAGACAATGATTGAAAGTCGATAGAACCACATTGCAAGTAGATCAAAGAATCACCGTTAAGTGTAGTTTTTCAAAATTTTCAACTTTGAGGCCAAAATATTGTGTTCTAGCAAGTTCAAGTGATACTCATTCAGTATGTGTTTGCACTATACATACACATGCCCTTCGAAGGACCTAACATCAAACATCCAGCTGCTGAGTCTGTGCACCCAATAAAAAGCTATCAAGACTGTTTAAAACGTATGATATGTCTTATTGCATCAACAAATTGTTATTTCTGAAAATGTGTCCAGTGCCCTGGGGCAACAAATTTGATCGATGAAATAAGAACAATTTTGGAGAATAGCTTCATTGAGGAAATAACTTACAGGCAATGGGTGAAAGTCGATAAAACCACTTTGCATGTAATGGTATCCCCAGTTGATGAATACTTACAAAAATTAGAGTCCGGTTTAAAAAAATTAGTGTTGCCAGAACAAGTTTATAAGCAGCAAAAAAGAATTTTTACCAGAAAACGAATGCATGTGAATTTTCCGGAAACTATGCATTTGTCGTGCAAAATGCTGCTCAAGGAATTCATTGGAATAACAATCAGGCAACAATTCATCCATTTGCCATTTATTACATGCATGGAAGCGAGGAAATTCGCATGAAAAGCTTTGTTGTCATTTCGGACTGTTTACATCACAACACAATTACCGTGCCTTTATTTCAAAAATATTTTCAAAAAATAGAGGAATATGTTAAAAATAACTTTGAAAATATTTCCAAAATTACATATTTTTCTGATGGGGCAAGTGCACAGTATAAAAACAAAAAGAATTTTGTTAATCTTATCCACCATCAAAAAGATATCCGTTTGAGTGCGGAGTTGCATTTTTTTCCAACTTCGCATGGCAGAAATGCATGCGATGGTTTAGGTGGGACCCTGAAAAATTGGCTGCCAGAGCCAATTCAGACGCCAAAATAATTACTTGATATTTCATTTAAATATGTGGAAAACGAGGAATACTACAAAGAAAAAAAGAACCTTGAAGCTAGATTTAAAAAGGCAGTAGCAACCGGACGCTGACATACCACTGCATGATTCCAGTGGCAGAAGTAACAGTAAAAGCAAAGCTTTTTTCTTTGGATGATCATTTAATTGAAGTTCAAGTATGAAATAATTATTATGAAACATGTATAAATTTAAATGAAATTAAAAATTATTGTTAAGTTGGTTTTAACGGTTTGTAGTAATTAATTAGTAAATCAATTGCCGTCTTCAAGACTGAGTATGTTATCTTTGTAAAATTGATATTGTATAAGTTTGTTTATATATTAGACCGAATAACTTCAATAAACTTTGCTCATTTTCTACTTATAATAAAAAAATAAAATAATATTAAAATAACTTGTAAAATATTAATTTTACAAAAATATATATTATAATTTATTATAAATTGTTTAATCATATATTATTATATATTATTAAAATCTATTTTCGAATACGAAGTTTTTTATATTGTTACATGTAGTATCTAAACACACATAGCCATATACAGATTTTCTTACGACGGTTTTGAAGTGTGCATTCCCATTTTATTTTCAATAATATATGTAAACAGATTTTAAAAATAACTAAAAAAATAGAAATTGTATTTTTTTTTATTTGTATTCTATTGCCTATTTTACTACAATAATGATTGAAATGATGATGATGATGAATGAAATACTAGCTACCTGCTAAGTGATTAGTAGGTTTGTTTACAAGTACATATACATATGTATGGATGTTGTAGTTAAATTGACCATGCAAGTTAACACATAATAAATTACTTACCTTTTTGTCTGCACTACAGTGTAGTGAATTACATACTTACATAGTTTTGGCAAGAGCCACAATAGCTTCTTTACATGTTGTTTCCGCTATAGCGTAGCGAATTACATATTTACATACTTACATACTTTTGGCAATCGCCCCAATAACTTCACACAGTCAAACTTTCGCTGACTCTTAAATTAAAAGTCAATTTCGCAATAAGAATTTTCCACAGGAAATATTTACATTTCCTGTTTTGCATTCGAAGTTGCACTAATTCAAAGAATTTGCGCAACAGCTAAATCAATTGACCAAGCAACCAACTGCACGCGCATCCGGCAAAATGTTAAGTGCTGATGTCAGCGTCTGCAGTAATTGGTGTAAAAAAGTTTTTGTTGTTCTCATCAACAAAACTTTAGCTACAAATACTAATTATTAAATTATTAAAGTTCAGTTCTGTTTCTGAAGTGAAAAGTTGAGGAAGTAAAAACTTCAAACATTGTATTTGGCGCCTGAGCTAAAAATCTTGATGGTGTAACGTAGAGTCGGTGTCACCAAGATAATAGAAAGCTGAAGAGATTAAAAGTGCCACGAAAATAAGGATAATCCAAAAAATAGCCACCTAAAGTGCCAAAAAAAGCGAGCTCAAAAAGAAAAAAACGTGCCACAGCTTCACCAAGATAATAGAAGACTGAAGAAATTAAAAGTGCCACGAAAAAAAGGGTAATCCAAAAAAAATGCCACTTAAAGTGCCAAAAAAAAAGTTGACCCAAAAAGGAAAAAACGTGCCACAGTAAACTTTTAAAGAAAAATTCAAAGAAAAAAAAACTTTTTCTACTTCTTAAAAGGTGACGCGGGAAAGAAAAAAAAACTTTCTCTACTTCTGAAAGTGACAAAGTAATAAAATATTACATAAAGTGGCGTGAATGGGAACGTAGAAACTTCCCTGACGTCCCAACGGCAACACGACACCAACTAGGCGAGAGAACCACTAGCAGCAAGAAGAGTAAGCCAGTGTTCCAGAGTACCAGAACAGGAAAAAGGAATAAGCACACCTGCCAGAATGCAGCTCATACTAATGTAAGTTAATATAAGTGAAATAAGAAAAAGTTAATTAAAGTTATCCAAAGTTTTCCTTTCGAATCTAAGATAAGAAAATAAATACAACCTTTCCAACTAGATAAAATAAAATTTTTTTTTCTTTAATCCAATTTATTAAAATTTTGCATACAAAAGTTAGAACCAACAATAGAGTAGATTAAAAATTAGGTACCTTAGCTAGATTTTTCAATAAAAGTAAATATAAAATAAAAAGAAAAAATGGCTAACCCGAACAATCTTCTCAGGCCACCAGTACTAACTGCACCCCCAACAGCCCCTGCAGCCGCAGCACCACCAACCTCAAACCCCCAAATTTCCCCAGATTTAGCTACTCTTATTAGGAGAATGATTAGTGAAACCATAGAATCCAATGGACCTCATCTTATCCAAAATGTCCTTAATAATAACAGCCCCCCTATAATAAGAGACCAAACAATAGAGGAACAATTTAGGAACAATATGAATGAAATGGACAAAATTCCTGACGTAGTACGTTCACTACGAGAAATGTCAGGAAATGCCTCCGAATTTAGCTCATGGGAGAAGAGCGTTGAACGTATTTTGAGGATATACGAACCCTCAAAACGCACCCCTAGATACTTCGGTATCCTAAATGTGATCCGAAACAAAATTATAGGAAAGGCGGATATAGCCCTTGAATCGTACAACACCCCTTTGGATTGGACAGCAATCCTCCGCTTTTTAACTACCCATTACGCAGACAAACGCGATATAGGCACTCTGAAATACCAGATGACGTGTCTCATTCAAGGAAGAATGACGATTAACGAATTTTATCAAAAAGTTTATAGTCAGTTATCCCTGATCCTTAATAAAATAGGATGTATGGAAATGGGAGAAGAGGCAATCCATCTATTAACGGATAACTGTCGCTCTAAAGCCCTCCACATTCGTCAGAGAACTTTCTGGAGATATTTCCAGACTACTAGGCATAAAAGAGCCGAAGAGCCTTCCAGAGGCCCTACACCTTTGCCTCGAACTAGAAAACCAAAGCTTTAGAGCGCAACATGCAAACAATCAAAAGCAAAACCCACACCCAACCCTCAGAAATCAAACCTTTAATTCTTCTATTCCTAGACAACAGCTTCCCACTCCAAGATATGTGCAACCTACAAGCTCACAATCTAGATTCTACCCCGAATTAGCTCATATGCCTCACCTTCATAAAAACTATACACAACAAAATCCTAATCCCTATAATCCCCAACAAAATTCAAACCAATCAAACCCATACAATAGATACCAACCACAAAATCCCTATTACCAACCACAAAATCCCTATAACCAACAACAAAACCATCCCCTCAAAAACCACCTAAACCACCTCAACCGATGGACATAGACGAAAGTATTAGGACGAAAGCAGTAAACAACACATACCGTCCCAAACCACACGAACCAGGTAAACGCCAACCAAACGCATCAATGAAAAACTTTAAAAAAATTACTACGGAATCATACGAAAATCAAGGTATCCGTACAACTCCCCGGTTTGGGTTGTACCAAAGAAAAATGACGCTTCAGGCGAAAAAAAGTTCAGATTGGTAATCGACTACCGAAAACTTAACACAGTCACAATCGCAGATCGGTACCCGATACCGGAAATTAATGAAGTACCTTCCCAACAAAGAAAGACCTAAAAAGCGGTTTCCACCAAATTCCTCTCAAGATATCTGACGTAGAAAAACAGCTTTTTCCGTGAACAATGGGAAATATGAGTTCACAAGACTGCCATTCGGACTGAAGAATTCCCCATCCATCTTTCAACGGACATTAGACGACATACTAAGAAAACACATAGGAAGAATATGCTACGTATACATAGACGACATAACTATATTTAGCAAAAACGAAAAGAAACACTCTCTGCACATAGATACGATTTTCGAAACATTAAAAGAAGCCAACATGAAGGTACAAATAGACAAGTGTGAATTTTTCAAAAAAGAAATCGAATTTTTGGGATTTCTAATCTCAACCGAAGGCATCACCACAAATCCCACTAAAGTTCAAGCCATAGTCGACTTTCCATACCACTCAAAGATTTGAGATCATTTCTTGGTCTCTCCAGTTATTACAGAAGATTCATAAAAGACTATGACAAGATAACCAAACCCCTCATTAGTCTCCTAAGAGGAGAAGCAGGAAGAATTTCAAAATATCAATCAAAAAATAGGCCCATTCAATTAAACGCAGAAGCCGTCGAAGCTTTTAACCAAGTCAAAAGCTTATTGATATCAAAAGAAGTGATATTAACTTACCCCAATTACCAGAAATAATTTAATTTGACCACAGACGCTTCAAAGCATGCTATCGGCGCAGTTTTGGAACCGGAAGGAAAACCAATCACCTTCATTTCGAGGACCCTAAAAAAAACAGAAGAACACTATGCGAAGAACGAAAAGGAGACGCTCGCCATCATCTGGGCATTAAAATCTTTAAGAAACTACCTATATGGGACTGCCAAAATAAAAATATTCACCAGCCCTTAACGTACGCCCTCAGCATTAAAAGCGACAATTCCAAATTAAAAAGGTGGAAGACAATCTTAGAAGAATACGATCACGAACTTAAATATAAACCAGGTAAAACAAATATCGTTGCCGATACCCATTCCAGACCGCCAGAGCTCAAATTCAGCAACAATAGCAACTCATTCTGATGAAAGCTCAGGACACAACTTAATACCATCAACAGAAGCCCCAATTAAAGTTTTCAAAAACCAAATCTGGATACTCGTTGGACAGAAGGACTCACACGACTTCAAAATTCCTTTTCCGACATACCACAGGCATACAATTAGCAAACCGCAGTACTCTCAAGACGATTTACAACGACTACTTAAAAAACACCTTAACCCCTCTGTGATCAATGGCTTATTTACCTCCGAAGAGAAAAAGGGCCAAATCCAGGAACTATATCCCATTCACTTTAGCAACTACAAAATAAGATTCTCTCAGTCACAAGTTAAGGACCTAAGCACAGTTGAACAACAAGAGCAACAAATTTTGCTAGAACACAAAAAAGCCCACAGAAACTCAATAGAGAACAAAAAGCAAATAATCCAAAAATTCTATTTCCCCCAAATGCAGTCCAAAATTAACAAAATTGTGGAACAGTGTAAAATATGTGCTGAAAACAAATATGATAGGCACCCTAATAAGCCAGAAATAAAAAATACCCCTATTCCCGAATTCCCAGGACAAATCGTCCACATTGATATTTTTATAGCAGAGAAAAACCTAATGCTAACGGCCATAGATAAATATTCAAAATACGCAATAGCGACAAGAAGATATCCGCGAACCATTAAGACAAATTCTCTTTACATTTGGAGTACCCCAAACAATTGTAATTGACAACGAAAAATCTCTTAATTCACACTCAATAACTTTCATGGTCGAAGACCAGTTAAGTATACAAATTTATAAAACCCCACCACACACACCGCAAATGGCCAGGTCGAACGTTTCCACTCGACCCTTGCAGAAATTCTAAGATGTCTGAAAAAGGAAAAAATTGACAGGACCTTCGAGGAATTGCTTGACAGAGCCGTCCACGAGTACAACTACTCAAACCACTCTATAACTGGACTGAAACCAATAGAAAATTTTTTTGGACGCAAAGTATACATTAACCCCGAACAGTACGAAGCAGCTAGGCAAAGTAACATACAGAGATTGAAACTAAAATAGGAAAAAGACTTAATAAATCAGAAACACAAGACACCCTGTAAGAACTACAAACCAGGACAAACCATCTACGTTAAAATCAATAAGAGATACGGGACAAAACTAACACCTCGCTACAAAAAAGAAATAGTCAAAGAAAATAATTCATCAAATGTACTAACAGAATCGGGTAAAGTGGTTCATAAGATCCTAGTAAAAAAATAATTTAAAAAAATATAGAAAAAATAATTTAAAATTTTCCATTTTCCTTTCCGAAGCGAAAATAAGAAACCTTTTTCTTTCGAAATAGGAAAGGCGAAAATTTTGTTAAATGAGCACGTCATAGGAAGTCAAGGAAAAATAATAAAAATAAATAATGATTATTAAGCATTATTGTATTATTTTTATTATGCAATTTTTAGATTGATTGCGATCACAACGACCGAAGCAAACGTACAATCTTGGACTATTCATCATCCCAACTCATGACAATTGACTAAGGACCAGCAAAGCTACAAACAGGAAGTTTCAAAATTATTCATGTAATAGAATTGGAAGACTATGACACAACTATAAGACATTTAGAGACGACAATTAACGAACAACTTCGAAATCATCCCTTAAAACCCATTCTTTCATCCCTCATCAATCAATCAAAAAATTATTTAGATAGAGTTAGGGTAAGCAAAACACTTAGAAAAAGATCATTAGATTTTATAGGCTCCGCATGGAAATGGATTGCAGGAAATCCAGACCATAGCGACCTTAACATTTTAGTTGAAAAAATGAATAACGTCTTAGAAAACAATAATAGGAAAGTAATAATAAATAAATTAACTAATGAAAAAATCAATGAAGTAATAGAGACCTCAAATAAAATATCTAAACTAGTTCAGGAAGAAAAAGAAATTGATAATGAACTATGCCTCGCGAAACCTGGCATTATCACCGACTAAATCTTCCACGACCTTATTTACAACATGGACGTCCCAAAGTCGACCATTTTGAACATCCACGTCGATGGCACTACGCTACCGACTGTCCTACACCCCAAAATCTTGGGTGTGACGTTTGATCAGGATCTACATTTTGGTGAGCACGCAGCCGCGATTGTTCCGAGAATTCAGAGCGGTAACAAAATCCTCAAATCCCTCGCTGGTAGTACCTGGGGAAAAGATAAAGAAACGCTCATGACTACATACAAAGCAATTAGCCAGCCGATTGCGTGCTACGCGTCACCCATATGGTCGCCAAGCCTAAAAATTACCCACTGGAAGAAACTACAGGCCTGCCAAAATACTGTTCTCAGAATCGCCACGGGCTGTCTTCCTATGTCCCTACAATACCATCTGCATAGTGAGGCGAGAATACTCCCCATCAGGGAGAGAAATGAGATGCTGACCAAACAGTTCCTGTTGAATACCCAGAAACCTGGGCATCCCAACAGACATCTGATTGATGAACCAGCACCGCCTAGGGGCTTAAGGAGTAATTTTGTAAGCATTTTGAGGAAATACGGCACTTGAGAACCCAGCCGTATGAAGTGAAAAAACACAAGCAGGTCCTTGGTGAACTCCATAAACAGGTGTCGGACCTTTATGCCGGGAATTGCCCGGTGAATCCAGTACTTAAAGAAAATTATCCAAAACTCGCGGAAGAGGAACGCATACTCCCCAGGGAAACGCGTGTCACTCTTGCTCAACTTCGTTCTGGATACTGTAACAGGTTAAACTCTTACCTATCCAGAATCAACCCCGACATACAAAATGTATGCCCCGCTTGCAATGTGTCCCCACATGACACCAACCATCTCTTTAATTGTAATGTGGAACCAACGCCTCTAACACCCCCTTCTTTATGGTCCACCCCTGTTGAAACGACAAGTTCCTTGGACTCCCGTTAGAGGATATTGATGACAATTTGTGATCGGTCGCGGCTATTAGGTGGGGCGAGCATTGCTACAACAACAACAACAAAGTTTAAATTAGAAACAATAAAGGAAGAACTAATAAACATTGCTTATGCCATTCATTGGGCAAAATCAAACATAAGTTCATATATTCTAACCGATAGAGAGATGGAAATGACAAGAACATTTTTAGAAGATGAAAACATTCCCTTCATAAATATTGACGAAGCACTAGAATTCGCCGATATAAAAATTGCCCCTAATAAAGAAAGCTTAATCTACATAATAAACCTGCCTACAACAAGAATAGAAGATTGTAGATCACTACAAATTAGGCCAATAAAGAAAGGAAAACTTATAAATAAAATCAAATACGGATCTATACTAGTATTTATGAATGAAATATATGGAAAAATAAAACATTGTAAAACATATAATAATTTGTCAATATGTTCAAAGGGTTCTTTAGAAGACATTACGAACGGCACTTGCATAGCACATCTGCTGAAAAGTAAGTAAAAAGTAATAAACAATTGAAGAAATTTCAAACGATATAATATTTTTAAATGAATACCAAAGTTTCGTTAAATTTGAAAACGAAAGTATTAAAATAAATGAAACATACCTAATAAAACATGTTAATGCAACTATAGAAGTAGGTGATAAAGTGTATATTTCAAAAGAAATAACAGGGGAAAACCCTTGCCTGCCATTTTAGAGCCTATGGCAAAAGAGAAAAAATTGAAGAAATATTGTCACTAAACTCAACTAAAGAATTTCAAACTAACGCACTAGAAGAACTAAGGACACTGGAAAACCGTAATAAAATATATATTTCCATTAATGTAATATCTATAGGAATTATTATATTAATTATTATAAGCACTATGCTAAAATTAAGATTTTTTTCAAAAAATTAAAATAAATAAAGACAAAGAACCCAGCCGAAACACTATAGAGACAGAAATCGAAGACGCACCTAAATATTACGTTAACTCGTCGATCGAGGACGCTGGATTTTAAGGGCGGAGGAGTTAACACATAATAAATTACTTACCTTTTTGTCTGCACTACAGTGTAGTGAATTACATACTTACATAGTTTTGGCAAGAGCCACAATAGCTTGTTTACTTTTTGTTTCCGCTACAGCGTAGCGAATTACATATTTACATACTTACATACTTTTGGCAATCGCCCCAATAACTTCACATAGTCAAACTTTCGCTGTCTCTTAAATTAAATGTCAATTTCGCAATAAGAATTTTCCACAGGAAAATTCTTTATTGCTAACCAATATTATATTACATTTCCTGTTTTGCATTCGAAGTTGCACTAATTGCTAACCAATATTATTTTACATTTCATGTTTTGCATTCGAAGTTGCACTAATTCAAACAATTTGCGCCACAGCTAAATCAATTGACCAAGCAACCAACTGCACGCGCATCCGGAAAAATGTTAAGTGCTGATGTCAGCGTCTGCAGTAATTGGTGTAAACAAGTTGTTGTTGTTCTCATCAACAAAACGTTAGCTACAAATACTAATTATTAAAGTTCAGTTCTGTTTATGAAGTGAAAAGGTTGAGGACGTAAAATCCTCAAACATTGTATTTTGCATGCATACACAAGTAGCCGTTGGCTGTATACAATTGTAGCACGTACCTGTTGCAAGTAAATGTAAGCATATATATTGGAACGATTTTCCGTCATCCCTTGTCAAATTTGGTTTGAGACAAACCACTGATGATGGCACAATGCCGAAACCGGTTTGTCACAAAACCAAATTTGACAAGGGATGACGGAAAATCGTTCCAATATACATCATTTATCCACCCTGTCGGAAAATCAACAAAACAAGATATTTCAAATGTAAGCAAGTTGCTCGGGGTCAGGTCAGAAATTAGTCAATATATTTTGAACCACAAAATTGTCCAACTTGAAATAAAAAGCGTTTTTTAGATGAAAGTGTATCGCATATTATATATATTTTTTCGAAAATGTTCGTGGGGGAGAAGAGTATGTAATAATTATTTAAAAAATTCATTTTTTATTCATTATAGTAATATTTCTTTAACACAGTTATGAAGTAAATATTGTTACCTTCAAAATAAAACAAAAATTAACAAGATACGATGAGTAGAACCAAAGATATAGCATTTTGAATGTGGGAAAGTTTGCTTACCCATCGAATCTGAGCACATGCAGATCGATGAAAAAAAATTTTGTTTCGAGGAAATCCCTATAAAGGTATTTGCTTATTTCGTGCGAGCAACTTAAAAAAAGTTTGAGCCGAATCAAAATTTTGAAATCCCAAAAGTTGTTCGATTTGTAAAATAATGACAATGCCTTTTGTAATGTATTTCCGAAATATTTCGTCCATTACATCAAACTCGCTTTCTGCTATGAAAATTATTGTTTTCCCATTCAAAATTTTTGCTTCTTCGACTTTATTATTAGTCAAAATTATTTGCATTTTATACTTATTTACAATTTCCTCCTTAATAAAGAAATGGTCCTGCAAATTTTCTTCTGCTGAGTGCATTGTTGCTAACGTTTCATTATCTTGTATGTTGTTTGCTTCATATTAGCTTGACTGTAAATCAAAATTCAATCCAATATTTTCGTTAGCATCTTTATCTACTTTTTCTTCTTCCACATCATCTTCACTATTTTCCAATCTACTCAGAAACTCTGCTACCTGGTTTTCCTTTCCTTTCAAATATTCTATATTGAAATCATATTCTCCTAGTTTGGGAAGCCATCTCTGATGTCTATGAAGGAATTTAATTGGTTGGTGATCTGTAAAAATTGTAAACCTTATTCCGCAGAGATAAGGTCTCAAATAGTTTACGCTGCAGAGAATAGCTAAGAACTATTTATTTGTACCAGAATAATTTTTCTCATGGTTATTCAGTGTTCCAGAGATGAAGCACACAGGGTGTCCTTCTTGTGATAGAACAGCACCAATTGCATAATTAGATTCGTCAGTTGTTAGCGTGAATGGCTTGTCAAAATTAGAATACCTTAAATCTGGATGCGTACTTATTAATATTCTTAATTTTTTTAATATTTGGTATAGGCTGAGCTATCTTCGCGTAGTCCTTTATGAACTTACTGTAATAGCCGGTAAACCCCAAAAAACTTTTCATTTGCTGTTTCGGGCAATTTTAATGATTCTATCACTTTAATTTTATCGGGATTTGGTTTTAGTCCTTCCTCTGTTAAGATATGACCCAAGAACTCTGTCTCCTTCTTCATAAAGTTACATTTATCAATTGGGATCTTTAAATTTGCTTTTTCTAACATTTTGAATATTTCTATTGTGGTTTCTACGTGCTCTTTAAGGGATGTACTAAATATTAAAATATCGTCAAGATACACTACACATGTTTTATTAATGAAGTCCCGTAATATTTCGTTCATTAACCGTTGAAATGTTGCCGTTGCATTTTTATTTCCGAATGGCATTCTCATAAATTCATATAAGCCATGAAGTGTGGCGAATACGGTCTTTTCCCTACTCTGTTCTCTAAATACAATTTGGTGATACCCTTTGGCTAGATCAAGTATTGTAAAGTATTGAGCTTTTCCTAGGTTATCCAAAATAGAGTTTATATTTGGTAGGGGGTATTTATCGTCTATTGTCACCTCATTCAATTTACTGTAGTCTATAACTATACTGTATTTTCTTTCTCCAGATTTATCATTTTTTTGTACAACAATTAATGGGCTAGAATATCGTGAGTTATATTTTCTTATAATTTCTTGTTCTTCCATTTCTTTTATTTGTTTTTTCACCTCTGCCTCATGTTGTGGGGGATATCGGCATAATTTGCTGTTAATCTGGCCGTCTGTCGTCGTCCTAATTTCATGTACAACCTTCGTCGTGCTTGTTAGTTGGTCGCCTTCTTTAAAAATAAGTTTTTAAACCTTTTTATTATTTTGCAACCTCCTCTCTTTCTTCCTTGTTTAAGTGGTCAAGTCTTATTCTGCTCCAGTCAAACTTGTTTGCTTCTAAGGTATGAACTTCAAGTTTTTTTTACGGGTTATTTTCAAAATAAGTCGTTGTTTCATTAAGTGTTATACATCCATCCACTAAATTGATTGTTGTCTTAAAACAATTGAGTAGATCGATGCCTATTATAAAATTATATTTTCTGCCTTTTAATGGAGTTACTTTCCACTTAACTCTTGCATAATTCGGAAGATTAAAATCCGTGGGGGCTTCTGTCAATACTTCACATTTAATTATATCATTTTTAGTTATTGTACTAAATGCAATTGGATTCTTCGGCAAAATTTTTTTTGAAATCGTTTATATCACTATCTATTAAACTTATACTTGCCCCAGTATCAATCAGAGCAAAATATTTCTTGTTCCGCAATGTAAGCGTTATGGTGGGAAGACAGTCCGATCTAGTCCGTCGAAAAAATTTTGCTCTTCTTCATCTGGATTTTCATTAAATTGGGTCCTATAATATTCACAATTATTTAATCCTTCTTTTCTTTCTTCTTTGTTTGCCCGAATTTTTTCTAAATTGTTAATCTCCATCGGTTCCTCTCGGTCTTGCCTAGGTTGATTACCGCGATTTTGACTGGAATTCGGCCTAGGGTTTCCTACCTGTGGGTAGCTCTGAAGTTGACCTGAACTACTTCTGTAGTTATTATTTTGGTAATAATTTGGGACTTTGCCTTCTTTCTAATGACACGTTTTCCCTATTGGTATGATCCTTGCTGATTTTGTCTTACTTGTGCTGAGTTTCCTTGATTATTTTTAAAATTATCTGGATTTCTCTCGCCTTGGCTTTTGTTTTTATTTGGAACTTGTACTTGTGGAACTTGTTATAGTTTTTCGTCGGCCACTCTCTATACCTTTTTTCCCTTCTATATATTTTTCTATATTCGGGTCGGATACACGTTTCCTCGAATCTTCTTTGATTCATTAAGTATATAATTTGGCCTAGTTCCCTACATTCATATATTTTGTCTAGCAACGAGCTCTGTGTCATCTCCTTGGTCTGGTCAGTTCCTCGACCAGATCTACTGGTGCCATTTGAGCCTGATTTTCTGCCATATTCCTTCTTTCGTCGTGTTCTTTCTGTCTCCTTGAAGCCAATTTGTTGCCGCTTTGCTGCTGATTTGTGGGTGGTGGCTTTATATATTATATGCGCACTACACTACCACTTTTTCTGGTTTCTGCTTATGGGTGGTGGATATAAGTTGATATGCCACTACACTACCACTTTTTTCTTTTTGTTTATTAATATTTAGTTATGGATGGTGGCTATATTTAATTATATGCACACTGTACTACCACTTTTTGTTTATTTTTTGTTACTATTTAGCTATGGGTGGTGGCTATATTTCTTATATGCACACTACACTACCACTTTTTGGCTTTAGTGTTTTTATTTTACTGGCACATGATTTCTGAACCCCGATCCTTTTATTTTACTCACTGAAAGGACTACCGACTGCGCCAATCATGTTGCGATCGCAGCGAAACGGATTTTTAAAAAAGACACTATTTAAGACAGAAGACAATTTATTTTAGAGAACAACGATTGAAGTCAAATCAGCGTCAAAACCAAAACTGAGACTTTATTGAAACCAATCATGAAACAATTAATATGAATATTATTGCTTATTGCTTACTAAGTGAAATTAACTTAGCCGTGTACTTATTATTTTAAATAGCAGAATTCTCAGAATTGTCAGCCTGCAGTTTTATTATTGACCGGATATTATTTACTTGTAATTTTTTTAAAATGAATTTGTAAATATCGTCTGCTGCTGACGCTGCACTTACATAACTACATGTATTATTAGTAGCTGGGGGTCATTGGTATTATACATAACTTGCGCTCCACCTTTATACTTTTACTTCTCATAAATATTTTTGCAATTTCTATCTCAAAATTTAAAAATCGAAGTTTAGCAAGGATATGTCTTTATATAAGGAGATATTTTTCGCTGGTTTTTGTCCATTTATATAAAGGAAGTGCTTAAAATTTTTTTATTTTAATTTTATTTTCTCCTTTTCTTACATTTTCTCGGTGCCTTAACCTATGTGTTAAGTTTTACGCTTATAGCTCAATGAGAACTTACATAAAAATCAATCCCAAAATTCCCTCCGTTTCGTTTGATTTTTCTAAATACTCAGTCCGTGCGCCCCTAGCGAAACTTTTTGTATTGTGTCATCGGCTGTCATCGACATCTGATTTAAGCTCTAAATTTTTAGCCGCTAGCTCATCGAGAAGTTACTTAAAACCCGGTTTGAAATTTCCAAATTATTATCTAATTTTTTCGATCCGTGCGCCACTTAATGGAAATTTTTTCTACGTTTGTTCCTTTGTTACTGTGTCTTAACCTGTCTCTGAGGTTTCATATCTGTAGCTCAATGAGAAGTTACTTTAAAATCGATCTCATAACACCAAGTTTCCAAATTCTTATCTAAATATTTCGATCCGTGCGCCACCTAACGGATTTGTTTCCTTTTCTTAAATTTTCTCGGCGTCTTATCCTATCTGTGAAGTTTTACAGTTGTAGTGTCAATGAGAACTTACGTAAAAATCAATCCCAAAATTCCCTTCGTTTTGTACCATTTTACTAAATATCTCATTCCGTGCACACCTTAGCGAATCTTTTTGTATCATGTCATCGGCTGCCATCGACCTCTGATTTAAGTTTGAAATTTCAAGTCTCTAGCTCACCAAGAAGTTACTTAAAAGCTGGTTTGAAAATTTTCGAATTCTTATCTAATTATTTCGATCCGTGCGCCGCCTAACGGATTTTTTTCCTTTTGTTGCATTGTCACGGTGTTCTAACCTATGTGTAAAGTTTCACGTTTGTAGCTCAGTAAGAAGTTACTTAAAAATCGATTGCAAGATTTGTATGAAAAGCGGACAAACATTCAACCGGCGTAATATAGAGGAAATAAAAAGTAAGTGCAGTTTTGCATACTATACCTGCAATTTATTAAAACAAACATTAAACTAAGAATTTTTAGTTTTTTAAATTTTATTAGGTAGACTGAATGAGTGTGAACCATGTGCATGGGGATATTTGGTTTCTACCTACTTTCGCAAGGAGGGCATATATTTAGAAGTACTTATGAATGTACACCTTAGGTAGGAAACTAACGAGGTTAAAAGCTATTGAAACGGAATTCCCAAAATACCATTTGTTTTAACGCACTACCCTCATATTTCATATTAGTGTATATACAGAGCAAACTTGACAGAAGTGTAATTGTTACGAATACAAATAACTACGTGTTTTGTTGTCTCTTCAAAATATCTACTTTCAGGTGTTTTAAACGTGGGGGACATTATTGGCGCACTATCAAAAGTTTTAAAAGAAAATTATCATGTATCTGAAACAACTTATGTTTCATCCTCAGTGATTTTCAAAGACATATTATTCCTACTTTTAATAAACGATGGGCAGAAGGTTCATGGAAAAATGATACATTTTTAATGAAAAAGAGTAATTGGTTATAAGCAGATTACTCAGTAACTTTACTAAATTCTGAAGACGGTACAATCGACTCCACACCATCTACTTCTTCTGGAAAACGTGGGAGACTGTGCGTATCTTATCCAGATTTGTCAGAATCGAGTAAAAGAAGAAAAAATACAATGTTACTTAATGAATATGGATTTGAGCACATCTATAATGCATATATTCAAGGGTTACGTTCGATAGGAGAAGGAACAGAAGCTAAACTTGTGGAAACATTAAGGTTTGCTGACAGTGAAAATAAAACCTTATTCTCGAGTCTCATAGAAGACGCAAGGCAGACAAAAATGCTAACAGATGAAGAAGCATTGAGCGTATTTATTGACTTGGATTTAACAAAAGCACAATATTTGTACTTGAGAAATTCAACGAACGAACGAAAATGTTTTGTGTTTCCACCATATTACAAAGTGCAAGAAGTTAAAACTACTTGCTACCCACCATCTTAAGCTATAGAAATTACAGACACAAGTGCAAACATGTAAGGCTTCAAGATTTATTAGATCACACTGCAGCTAGAATACTTACAATAGATTCAGTGTATAGAAATGGATTGAATAACTTACTTCTATACAGTAAATGGGGCTGTGATGGCTCATCTGGTCAAAGCCAGTACAAACAAAAACTGCCAGAAGAGTCTGAACTAATTTATGCAAACTTATTTATCACTTCTTTGATGCATATTAAGTTAATTAACGAGCTGTTTGGCAAAATCCGTTACCTTCATCTGTTCGTTTTTGTTGGCCTATATTAATAGAAATTAGCAAAGAGACTCCCAAGGAAACTAAAGCTGTTGTCGATGAAATAAAGGGTCAAATAATTTCTTTGGGGCCAACATTAATGAACAAAGAAGGTGAGGGTGTGCAAGTGAAACACAATCTCTTTCTTCTCTTCTTCTTCTTAAATGGCAAAGTAGCTCAGGTATTAACAGATACGCCTTCGGGTTCCACATGTACAATATGTGGAGCTACTCCACGACATATGAACGATTTGACTAAAGTGCTAGGCCTGAAAATTAAGATTCTTATCAATACGAACTGTCTACTTTGTACCCCTGGATTCGTTGTATTGAAATGATTTTACATATTTCCAATAATCTGTCTTTCCAAACATGGTCAAGCACAAGCGATGAAAATAAACGACTAAAGCAAGAGAAGAATACCCTGGTACAAAGGCGTTTCCGTGAAGAGCTAGGATTGATCACCGACAAACCAAGACAAGTAAGTGGTAATACTAATGACGGTAATACTGCCAGAAATTTTTTCACAATGAAAGCTGCTCTGCTGAAATTACAGGAGTGGATATAAATTTCATTAAACGACTTTACATAATTCTGCAAGCTCCTTCATCGGGTGTAATGATAAATGCTGAAAAATTTGGCAGTTATGTTACTGAGATTGCCAAGAGCAATGTGAGCAATTATGAGTGGTACTACATATCATCTTCAGTTCACAAAATTTTGATTCATGGAGAAAGTGTCATAAAGCATTTTGCAATACTTCTTATTGGTCAACTTTCGGAAGATGATCAAGAATCCCGTAGTAAGGATTATACAAAATTTCGTCTACATCATGCTAGAAAACGCTCAAGATCCGCTACAAACGAGGACGTATTTCATACTCTTCTTTACAATTCAGATCCTTACATAACCAACATTAGGAAACCGTATATTAAAAACGTAGAGGAACTTGATGAAGTCACCTTAGATCTTTTGAAAGTGAACGAATTGATTTTAGATCCCGAAGTTCATCAATTATAAATCTATAAATCTTATGAAATAAAGTCCCTAAATGCCATGTATGCACATAACTACACACAGAATGCTCCGATTTTAAAACAGTTTTTTGCATTTGAAAGCTTAGCTACGTGAGATGGTACAGTTAATATAATTTGAAGGTATATATTATAGGGGCGTGGCAAATTGCCAAAATGTAGTAAAAAATTATAAAATGTTTGTTTACACAGCTATAACTCATATACGGATGGATGGATTTAAAAAATTCTACTTTTCAGTAAAACTTTGAAATATTTACCTTCGATCTGCATCAAAAAAAAACTTGATTCCTTTCTTATATCAGCCAAATTGTTTAAACAAAAGTAACATTTTTATCAAAAAATACACATATTGTTCGCTGTGAACTGTCCGCGCTAATTGCTTTTGAGTGAGGCTTGATGCGACACATACATACGTACATATATAGCATTCGCTGCGTTATTTAACTTCGGGCGTAAGTTTATAGGTATGTATGGATGTACATCACTACATAGTATAAAACAAAGTTGCTTTTTCTGTCCCTATGTCCCTTTGAATGCTTAAACCTTTAAAAATACGCAACGGATTTTGATGCGCTTTTTTTAATAGATAAAGAGTGATTAAAGAGGAAGTAACGGATGAACATATTTGGCAGAAAATTGGTGGGGGGTAGCTTAGAACCAGAAGACAGACATAGGCTAATTTTTATCCCGTTCTCTATAGGGTCTTGATATCAAAACGTGGACCTTGGTAATCCTGGGATATGTTTGTACAATATGGGTATCGAATGTAAGCTGTTTATGAGTAATTTCATACGGGGTATTTTTCATACCCGCGCGTAACTAGGGGCTCGAGATATAAACGAAAACGTGGACGCGGGTACCCCTAGAATGTGTTTATAGAATAGGGATAACGAATGAAAGCTGCTGATGGGTGCTTTAGTACAGGTACAAAGGCGTTTCCGTGAAGAGCTAGGATTGATCACCGACAAACCAAGACAAGTAAGTGGTAATACTAATGACGGTAATACTGCCAGAAAATTTTTTCACAATGCAAGCTGCTCTGCTGAAATTACAGGAGTGGATATAAATTTTATTAAACGACTTTACATAATTCTGCAAGCTCCTTCATCGGGTGTAATGATAAATGCTGAAAAATTTGGCAGTTATGTTACGGAGATTGCCAAGAGCAATGTGAGCAATTATGAATGGTACTACATACCATCTTCAGTTCACTAAATTTTGATTCATGGAGAAAGTGTCATAAAGCATTTTGCAATACTTCCTATTGGTCAACTTTCGGAAGATGATCAAGAATCCCGTAGTAAGGATTATAAAAAATTTCGTCTTCATCATGCTAGAAAACGCTCAAGATCCGCTACAAACGAGGACGTATTTAATACTCTTCTTTACAATTCAGATCCTTACATTACCTACATTAGGAAACTGTATACTAAAAACGTAGAGGAACTTGATGAAGTCACCTTAGATCTTTTGAAAGTGAACGAATTGATTTTAGATCCCGAAGTTCATCAAGTATAAATCTATAAATCTTATAAAATAAAGTCGCTAAATGACATGTGTGCACATAACTACACACAGAATGCTCCGATTTCAAAACGGTTTTTTGCATTTGAAAGCTTAGCTACGTGAGATGGTACAGTTAATATAATTTGAAGGTATATATTATAGGGGCGTGGCAAATTGCCAAAATTTAGTAAAAAATCATAAATTTTTTGTTTACACAGCTATAACTCATATACGGATGGATGGATTTGCAGTTTTCATACCTATTTGTGAAGGGTCTCGAGATATAGGCCAAAACGTGCATCAGGGTAATACTAGGATGTGACCATCTTCAATTCGCCAAGCACTCAACAAGAAACTTCAGGGGCTACCACAAGGTCTAAATCTGATGTTAATCAGGGGTATCCCCCAATACTTACACCTTCTACGACGGCGTTAACGTTCACGCCGTCGACCTCATCTGCTCCTATTTCGTGCATAACTTTTGGAAATCAGCAGGTACAAACCAGCGTTCCAGAAGATATGACAACTTTGATGGCTCCATCAACTCAGAATTTACCAAGCCCTAATAATGCGGAAATAACGGCTGGAAGAAAACTTATAGTTGTTCCTCCAAGAAAAGCTATCTTTGTATCCCGCTTCTCAAGTGATACAACTGCAGACGATATAAATTATTTTATATCGTCAAAAATAAAGCCGAATGAAGTGCATATAAGAAAATTTATATTTGAACATGATAGGTGCATCTGTTCTTTGCAGATAGATGTTTATGCAGATTGTTTTGAGATGCTTTTGGATAAGTCTTTCTGGCCAGATGGAACGTTAGTCCACGAATTTACGTGTAGGTCTAGAAATGTCGCTCGCACTCCACGACCTATTCCTGCCTCAAAAAACTAGTTGTAGACCTTGGCATCAACTTCTATTACCAGAATGTGAGGGGCTTGAACACTAAACTAATAGATATTTTTCTTAGCAGCCATGACCTTACTTATAGGGTACTGGCATTTGCCGAAACCTGGCTAAAACCTCACGTGGTCAACTCTGAAATTCTATGTAATAGATACGAAATTTTTAGAAAAGATCGTCAAAGTAAAGTCGGTGGTGTTGTCTTAATCGCCGTAGATGCTATCCTATCTGCTGAAGAAATTCTGATTTCTGAAGCTGACGAAATCGAATTTCTTTGTGTTCGTATCAAACTCTTATCTATGCATTTATACATTGCTATTAGCTACCTTCCTCCGCAATCTGACCTACAGTTATACAACAAACACGCTTCGATTATAATGTCTGTGACTTCTTTGGCTACTTCTTCTGACTTGATTGTAGTTCTTGGTGATTTTAATTTACCGTGTGTAACGTGGAATATGATTGATAGTTGTTGTTGTTGTTTTTGTAGCAGTGCTTCGCCCCACCTAACAGCCGCGACCGATCACAAATTTTCATCAATATCCTCTAACGGGAGTCCAAGGAAACTTACTCTTTCAACAATGGTGGACCATAAGGAAAGGAGTGTTAGAGGCGTTGGTTCCACATTACAATTAAAGAGATGGTTTGTGTCATGTGGGGACACATTGCAAGCGGGGCATACATTTTCTATGTCGGGGTTGATTCTGGATAGGTAAGAGTTTAACCTGTTACAGTATCCAGAACGGCGTTGAGCAAGAGTGACACGCGTTTCCCTGGGGAGTATGCGTTCCTCTTCCGCGAGTTTTGGATACTTTTCTTTGATTACTGGATTCACCGGGCAATTCCCGACGCCTGTTTGTGGAGTTCACCAAGGACCTGCTTGCGTTTTTTCGCTTCATACGGCTGGGTTCTCAGGTACCGTATTTCCCCAAAATACTTACGGAAATTACTCCTTAAGCCCCTAGGCGGTGCTGGCTCATCAATCAGATGTCTGTTGGGATGCTCAGGTTTCTGGGTATTCAACAGGAACTGTTTGGTCAGCATCTAAATTCTCTCCCTGATGGGGAGTATTCTCGCCTTATTATGCAGATGGTGTTCTGGGGACATAAGAAGACAGCCCGTGGCGATTCTGAGAGCAGTATTTTGGCAGGCCTGTAGCTTCTTCCAGTGGGTAATTTTTAGGCTTAGCGACCATATGGGCCACGCGTAGCACGTAATCGGCTAGCTAATTGCTTTGTATGTAGTCATGAGCGTTTTTATCTTTTCCCCAAGTACTGCCAGCAAGGGATTTGAGGATTTTGTTACAGCTCAGAATTCTCGGAACAATTGCGGCTGCATGCTCACCAAAATGTAGATCCTGATCAAACGTCACACCCAAGATTTTGGGGTGTAGGACAGTCGGTAGCGTAGTGCCATCGACGTGGATGTTCAAAATAGTCGACATTTGGGACGTCCATGTTGTAAATAAGGTCGCGGAAGATTTAGTCGGCGATAATGCCAGGTTTCGCGAGGCGAAAAAACTGGAGAGATCAGGGAGGTAGCCGTTTATTCTATTGCATAGCTCATCGATCTATGGGCCTGGGCCTGTGGCCATTATTGTGCAGTCATCGGCGTAGGAAACGATTGTGACTCCTTCCGGTGGTGAAGGTAGCTTAGATATGTAGAAATTAAACAAAAGTGGGAACAGGACACCAACCTGTGGCACCCCTTGTTTAATTCTTCTTGGTTTTGATGTTTCGTTTCTAAATTGCACCGATGCCTGCCGACCACCCAGATAATTTACGGTCCACTTTTAAGACATGGGGGAAGGGTAGACCCTTCCAGGTCTTGCAGTAACAAGCCATGGTTGACCGAATCAAAAGCTTTTGAGAGGTCTAGCGCTACGAATACTGTTCTATGGGGCTCTATGATGTTAGCACCCCATTTCTGGAATTTTATAACAAAACATATGCCAAATAATTGGTCACTAATTGGTCATAATTGGTCAGCAGGTTTCAGTAATTGGTCAGCATTAGAAAAAATTTTATGGAAGTTTTAAAATTTTCATGGTCGTGTGTGGGATGTTAGCACCCCATTTCTGGAATTTTATAACAAAACATATGCCAAATAATTGGTCACTAATTGGTCATAATTGGTCAGCGGGTCCCACTAATTGGTCAGCCATAGAAAATTTTTTATGGCCATTTAAAGTTTTCCAAGGGAAAAACAATTTTCCTGTTTAAACACCCTGTATACATAAATTTTCCAAAAAAAATTATGCCAATTAATTGGTCACTAATTGGTCATAATTGGGTCCCACTAATTGGTCAGCCATAGAGAATTTTTTATGGCCATTTAAAAATTTCCAAGGAAAACCAATTTTCCTGTCTAGACACCCTGTATACATAAATTTTCACAAAAAAATTATGCCAATTAATTGGTCAGTAATTGGTCATAATTGGTCAGCAGGTTTCGTTAATTGGTCAGCCATAGGAACTTTTTAATTAATTTTTAAAGTTTTCTTTGTTATCGGATGTTAGCACCCACCGGCGGATTTCCATATCGAAAAGTATGCCAAATAATTGTTCACTAATTGGTCATAATTGATCAGTGGGCCCCACTAATTGGTCAGCAATAGGAAATTTTTTATGGAAATTTAAAATTTTCCAAGGGAAAAATATTTTTCCTGCCTAGATACCCTGTATACATAAATCTTCAAATACAAGTTATGCCAATTAATTGGTCACTAATTGGTCATAATTGGTCAGCAGGTTTCGTTAATTGGTCAGCCATAAATTATGCTAATTAATTTGTCACTGATTGGATATAATTGGTCAGTAGGTCCCACTAATTGGTCAGCCATAGACAATTTTTTATGGAGATTTAGAAATTTTCAAGTTAAATAAAATACACATGGAATTTCCAAAAAAAATTATGCCAGTTAAATTTTCACTTATTCTTTATAATTTCTCAGTAGTAGGTCAATTATCTATCCCCTAACCATAAAGAAAATGCGGTTAGCGTTTTCAACAACTTTTCCCGGTTGCACTAAAAACTTGGGTATTCCATAATGCTTTCTTAATAATTATTTTTATCTTACGTGGCATCACAGTCGAAAAATGCGCACAGAAGGCGTAA
Organism: Eurosta solidaginis; assembly: GCF_040869045.1. Classification (NCBI taxonomy): domain Eukaryota; kingdom Metazoa; phylum Arthropoda; class Insecta; order Diptera; family Tephritidae; genus Eurosta; species Eurosta solidaginis. The sequence goes on along the minus strand of NC_090324.1, from coordinate 148,403,062 downwards.
AGCTTAAATACAACATTGCTTATATTTATAGAAAAGAAGCAATAGCAGAGATAATACGACTTGCGCCTAAATGGATTCGTTCACAGGTTTGAATCCGTCTATTTTATTTTATTTTTTTTCATTTAATTCTTTTAACATATTTTTTTAATTAATAATTTTATTATTTAAGTATTTTTTTTTATTTAAAATATATTATTTTCCTTCCAAATTAAATATAACAATCATATGTTATAGACGTATACAACACAAACCTGCTTACAGCACCAAATTAAATACCTTTAGCTTAATCTCAAAAATAAACAATCATATGTAGACATAAAGCAAGTACAAGTATTGTTAAAAGTGTTACAAAATCACTTAACAATAAAAAAAAAGCAGCTAAACAGAGAATACAATATGAAATGTTGTTCAATTTGCTTAGAGAATTGACGTTTCACAAATTGATCATCCATTGAAGATTTTTTATTAAGGTTTAAACTTGATCGAGGTACCAAGTTACTTGTCCAGACATTCTGTATAGTTACATGTTTGAAAAAATATATATGCCAAATAGTAAGTCACCATTGGTTATGACTTTTCAGTAGGTTTTATTAATTAGAAACTCTTCCATAAATTTTTTATATTTTTCGTTATCGGCTACATTTATACGAAAACATAAAACCCGTTTTGAATATGACAAATTAGTATAACAATTCATTATTTACAGACCAATAAAACCAACATAACATTATATTAGGGGGACTCATGATAGCATATAAACTTATAAGGTGTAAAATTATATCCATTTACACACGCGGTTATATGAACGCACCTAGTAATACTCTTGATAAACTTGATTGTTTTTCAGCTGTATTATTTCCACAAAAATTTTTTTGATTGTTATACAAATTAAAAAATACCAAGATTAATTGAAAAATCAAAACTAAAACGTCTTTACTAAGATATTCTTGTAAATTACTTGCTGATGTTGGAGATTTCTGATGAAAATGCCTGCTGTAATGTCTGCAAGGTTGCATTCCTTTGAGTTTATCGCGTTTACACAATGAAATGTGCGCGTAAATTTATACAAATTGTGTAAATGATTTTTCATACAAAATTTGACAGCTCGTGCGTAAACTAGATAAATTTATACGTTTACACACTTTATAAGGCATTTATACGGTTACATGAGTCCCCCTATTTTATATTTGGTAAAAGTTTGGTGAGACACGGAGTAACTTTAATTAAGTTTTAATAGCTGTCAGCTTTAACCCATACGTTTTTGCGGAGTATTTTCTTACTGGGAATTTGAGCTTATACGAATGTTGGCATGTAACTAGATGCAACCCAGTGTTGCCGTTCTCAAATTACCCAAAAAAACAATTTTCAATTCCCCAAAATATCAAAATTTCGTCAAATAAATTGTTTTGTTGCTTAGTGATAGGCAAAATAAGTTAACTTCGAACATGTGACGACTGTAAGTTACTTTGAAGCTGTAAAATAAATTGAAGCTAATTTCATTTTGACTATAGCAAGCTATGTTAGCCAATGTATCGTAAGCGCGAAATTATGGATTTCTATTTTTTTAACTGAATACCTCGCAAGTGATAGTGTAAAATTTCGGGAAATAATAAGAAGTTTATTTTATTTTTTGGTTTGTTTGTGATTTCATGTCATCACAATTATATCGTATTTATGAATTTCAAAATGTTCCTACTCATAAAATTTTGGACACATGTCTTTACTTTCCAATGAACATTGGGCGGGTATCATACTAAATATAATTGAACAATATTTCACACCCATTTTCTGCTCTTTGTTTATTTTCTGAGATTGTAAGACAAAGGAAGACTTTCCGGTTACCCATATTTTGTATTTTGACATGTATTATTTTTGTTTACTTTAAACATTTTGGTATAAGCCATAAAAGCGACTAAGGCGTATAGCATACAAGAACATTGTAAAATAAGACATATAGGTTTCATAATTTGGTAATAGTCTAGTTGATGGGACGACTGCTAAGACACGTCTCAAAATATCGAGAGAGGTGTTAAAAGACGCGTATTGACCTCGACAATAATAATCCGAAGTGGGAAAATAAAAATTTTAACTCGTTCAAAAGATATTAACGAAAAACCGAAAAATGACCCGCGGGTTCCTCCGAAACCGGGGGTGGTATCCATAGAATTTTTGTCCAGAACACGTTTCTGCGTATAAAAAATTACCCTCGGTGGGTCCAACACCGTTTTAGAGACCAAAACTATATCCGCGCAAAACGCTTATGTTCACAATTTTTTTGTGGGTAGTACTACAACATTACAACAACCACTTGATAATCGCCAACTTCAACTGCAAATATCTCCGGACATATATACAATTTTTCTTTTTCGCCTTCGGATTATTGTTGTCGAGGTCAATACGGGTCTTTTGACACCTCTCTAGATATTTTTGTAGCATATTAGCAGTCGACTCAACTAGACTTTTACCCATAATTTAATGCAATCACGCCAATACTGGCCATGACTTCATGGGGTCGGAATAAAAAAATTATTTTCAGCCGTGAGCTTTAATAAATGCTGCAAACTACTGCAACTGTAGCCAACGAAACACGACGCAACCGAAATAGTGAAGTAAAAAATTTATTTAAGACCTTTCATGGAACTCCGTGCCTTCATAGGTAATAAAGAAGAGCGTATTCGAAAATTACCCACGCGCTTTCGAAACTCCCCAAATTTAGCGAATTACCCAGAAAACGGCAACACTGGCAACAATATAAAATCTAACTGTTTGCTATTAAACCAATATAACCCAGTTAGCATAATAAATTAATATGATTAGAAAGTACAAAGTTTTATGAAAAAATCTGATTCCCTTTATTATGTATATTTATACATATTTTATATATTAAAATGTTAACAAATGTTGATTAGGTAATAACTATTTATTCATATTCATCTCTCTTAAGTCTGTCGTCGCTTAAAGAAAGGGTTGATTTTTATGTAAATGGTTATTTAACTATATCAACCCCGATTACAGAGAATAAACTAATAAACTGAGTAATAATAGCCTTGTTTTTTACACGGATATACGTCTATGTTTGCGGTTAAAAAAACGCTCATCCTCACTCAGGTAATGATTAGGGGACCCATCTAGCGGCAACTAGATACAGAACATGTTGTATCGAAAAGCGGAGACACACGCCTCTGTTGGCAATAGTGTATAACCTATAGGTGAATCGGTTGCGGTGAACAGTGGACACACACCATTTGTAGAGTTAATACATAGAGGTGAAACATAGACACATATTTCAGTTACAACTGAGTATAATGCGTATTGAAATTTAGGAGTACTAATTTTCTGCGCAGCAATTTCAGAAGAATAGATAAAGTTTAACGCTTAGCAGTCCATATAAGATTTAAGCGTATATGTATATAGATGTAAAAAAAATGCAGCTAATAACTAGGGTTTGCAATGAGTTAACTTTGTTTTGGCGAGAAAACTTCCATGCTTAAATCCATTTTTTAATTACTGGGATGGAATGGAACAATATTGCGAATGTCCATTATTAAATAATTATTTTATAGAAAGGACCTTTTTCTTCTTTAACATGGTTTATCTATTCTGGGTGATTGGTACCTAATTTTATAAACGATATAAAAAATCACTGCCCCGTTTCCTTTACTGGTTTATCTCTAATCTGAAATGCAGCTACATACATATTTTTTAGTAAGTGTATTCGCAGTTTGTTGCTAAACGAAAACTAACATCATAACCAAACAAAGAAAATTGATCTTCGTCTATTAACTGAATTCACTAAGTACCATCATATTATGATGTTCTTTGTTATACTTATTTGCGTAAAGTGGGCGTATTGTTTAGTTCTTTATGACATATTTAAACTTTCATTTAGCGTGCATTCGGCGAAAATATGGTACGGGCTAAACTAGTATGGGTATTTCCATAACATGCAAATTGTTGGTGAAGGGACTTATGTACATATGTATATGTGTATTAGCCTAGCGTAATATTTAGCATGTAATCTCTTGCACATACATAATTCACCTAAGGCTAGCATGCTCAGACTACCTGCCGCTTCCATGTTCAAACCCGAATCTTAGGTTCAGATTCAGTTCAAAATATGTATATGTTTCTCGTAAAAGAACAAATAAGATATTTATTATTGATACAAGATTCTAGCTTTACGGCATAAAGGTTTCATATATACATAGCTTGGTAAATGAAATATAAACACAAAATATAATAAGGAATATGTTTAAAATCGGTTATTATTAGTAATTATTTTCCTTATAGATGTATAGATATGTACGAGTACTAACGTTGTTGCTACAGTAGTAATACTAGGTAATAACATAACAAAAACATAACCTACTCATTTGAAGCAAAGAAAACTTGTTAATGTCCTTACCGTACTAATTCACAATTTTCCCAAAACAAAAGTACGGTTTTATTATTTTAATTTTAAAATAACCAAAATATTCAAAACTTCTCTACCACGTAGAACTGTTATATTTTCATCTTATAGATCAGATTTATTTCAGGCACAAATTCAATTTCAGCTAGTGTGCAATCATAACAAAATTTAAACAACAGGTCTATTCATCAAGCGTGATTTATATCAGTTTGCCTGATTAAGGAATTGAATAGTGCACAAGATGGGATGCCCTTATTATACAGTTTCACAATGTGCGGCATGCCCAGCCGTAGGAGTATTATTCGTAAGCTACCCATGTCCACAGGTTACATTAGTCTCTTAGTTTTTCTGCTACAAACACAATAACGGAATTTAGACAATCGATCTCGCGACACAAAGATAAAATGAACGAAATTTTAAGAAATAACAATTATCCGAGCACCCTAATAAAAAGCCTGACTGAAAAAAAGTAATTGAAATAAACAGCCAACAAAGTAAATCAACACGAGAAGAGGCAGAAACAAAACAATATTTCAGTGTAACATACATACCGAAACTCACAGAAAACTTTAGCAAAACACTCACCAACAACAAACTGAAAATATCACTAGCCTACAAATCAAACCAAACATTATCGACGATATTCACAAGAACAAAAAGCCCTATTGAAAACTACAGCAAAGCAATGTAATCTACGAAATAACATGCAAAGGCAATGAAAACGAAGACTGCAACAAAATATACATCGGTCAGACGAAACGGGCGTTACAAGTTCGACTAACCGAACATACAGCTGATATAAAGAAAAAGAAGCAAAGCACAGCATTATCACAGCACACAACAGAAAACGACCATACAGCTGATTTAGCGAATATACGGATACTTGATAAAAACAAACAAGGAAAAACCAGACTAACATTGGAAAGCTTAAGAATTTTACAAAATAGAGACAAAACAATAAATAAAAAGGAAGATACCGATGACGTCGCCGCTGCCTACACTTTATGTCTATAGTCAAATTTATTAGTTTAGTATGACAAGGATACCACTAAATAATGGTACAAATAATATTTTTTTAGAATAATTTATATTTAAAACAATATAAATATGTAAGTGTGATAAATGTTTTATTAGGGTGTTACGTGTTTATTTGTGATTTGTGATATTTATCATGTATTCATGTGTATATAAAAATGTGATGTAATATTAGTTTTCATTTCGGTTTTTACCACATGCTTTAATGTTTTTTGTTGTTTTCCTAAATAAACAGATATCCCCCTGAAGAAGCTAGAGAGACTAGCGAAACGTCGGGTAGAAAGATGAAATAAAGTTTTTATTTTGCATCTAAAATACATTGGTCAAAAAAGCCTAAACAAAATTTAATTCTATAAATAAATTGACCGGAAAAAGTCATCATTGATAAAACATTATATTTGTAGTAATTTGCGTAAGTTTGATGGTAATTATAGCGTTCATTATTATGTGCGAAAAACAGCCTTTCATTGAGGATTGTCAATCTTGCGAAATAATTTTATGTATCCATGTATATGTGTGGGTATAATCTTCGTCGAAAGAATTGAATAGAAAAGGATCTACATTGGATGTATGTTTTTGGCTAACATTTAGTGAGCTCTCACTAGTGGTGCTAAAGTTTTATTATTTTGAAAAATGAAAGATTTTCATGTTTGGAAAATTGCTATGGGACCAAACAAAATTGTAATCTGTACAATAAAAGCCAACTAGAAATTGGAATTACTTTGCGTGAATTTTCGCTTTTGCACTATGGTTTTGTTCTACATACATATGTAATAATTTCAAAATGTTTATAAAAATTCCGAAAAAAACTTAAAAAGCTCTGTTTAGAAATAGAGTTTACTTAGCGAGTAATTTCTCTCTCATTAATTAAATTATATGTAATGAATTTATTTGATACATACTCAATCTTGTTGTATCTAAAAACTTTGCTTCCTACAAATATTACTAAGTCATGAATGCCACTATAACGGTACAAATAAACTTACCGTTTTTAAATCTCGTAATTTGCCAAATTAAATACTTTAGTATTGTATTACAAATACTCACACAGAACACATTAATTCAAGAAGGAACTTTCAAATGTGGTTAGTTTTAGGTAGTCGATGATAACAAATCTTTACCAAGTGCCATGTGCACTAAGATGTAATAGGTTGACCGTAAATATTAAAAAATGCTCAATATTCTGAAATAACCCTTTTCCTAGGTAGAAAATATTCGTAATTTTTTAAAAACAAAGAAAAGGATTTTTGTATAAATAGAAAAGAAACTGAAGTACTTTCAGCCAGTCTTTTCTGAACTTGTTGAATGATTAACGTGTAATCAAGCTGTTTTCTACGATACAGAATATTAAGATATACATTCAAAATATTCGCTAAAGTGTTCGCGAGAAAAAGTCATTGCTATTTGATTGCGAAGCTTGTGTTGTGAGATAACGAATTGTTTAATGGATTGCTACTCCAAGAAAAAGCCTGGCCGAGCTTCCAGAGTGCCGCTAGATGACTGCCTGGCTGTACTTAGAGAGTTTTTGGATCATCTACCTGAAGATAGAACACTGCTTCCGGGACCATCGCATCCTATTTGGGCGAAAATAAGCGAGAGGTTCAACGGAAAATGGAAAGAGCGAGACGTCTACAGAGAATGCCGCGAAAATCGGCGTGATATATGGACAAAGTTGTATCCTACAACCCACTCAAACCCTATGGTGGAGAATACTTTCAATTCAACGCAGTCTTTTGGGAACGAAATTGATACTACATTTAACGACAATTACAGCGAGGAAGATTGTGAGGCCCCCGATCTGGAAGAGTTCGAAATTAAAGTATCTGAGAACTTCTACAAAAAACTTCGTGAGGATAATAGTGTTAACTATGATGACCGAAATTACACCGTTTTGAAGAGACATGCTTGGACTGATTACATAACGGAAGAATTCCTGAAAGTAAGCGAGTCCAAATGCGCCTTTGTTTTTAAAAATGCCAAGATCTACGAGAGGGAGGGCGCAGCTCATCACGTAACGATCCGGGGGAAGTGCAAAAGCCAAGCTTGCAACAATCCATTTTATGGATTTATTGACTCCGTTCCAGAGACGTTTCCTGTAGTGTTACGTGTCAGATGTAGAGACACGGTTTTTGATCTACAACATGAGAATGTCCGTAGACCTACACGAAAACTGAAGCGTGCTCGGATTGGTGAAGAAGCTGCCGCTTTTGGAGCTAAAAATTGGCTCAAAAGCCAAATTTGTGGACTACAAACCCAACGCATAACTCCTACTACTCCGACAGCAGCAGTCGTTCAAAAGTGTGTCAATGAATATCGCGATGGCAAGTTGGGAATTGGGAAGGAAAAAATTGGTGTCATAAAAGCCATTGAGAATATGAGATATAGCTCCGAGTTTAATAACTTCATCAGAGACATAAAAAAAGATAAATTTTATGTGTTCTACGGATCAAACGTCCAGCTGCATGCATACAAGCGTTACCACAATTTGATGAAAATTAAAAAGCAGAATTCGTCAATAGCCATAGATGGAACAGGGACCATCTGCAAAAAAAATTGTATATGACAACGGGAAACAAAGTGGCAATATATTTTTATATGTTATCGTAATTAATTTTAGCCAAACCACAATATCCGTGCACCAGCTTTTGACAGATGATCAAAGCACAATTTTAATAGAGTTATGGCTGAAAAAGTGGATACGAATGGGTGCTCCTAAACCAGATGAGGTGGCGTGTGATTGCTCGAGAGCGTTGATTAATGTTCTATCTCTAGCGTTCAATGAACAAAATATAAAAACATATATTGAGACATTATTTTTGGTGGCCTCTGATGATCCATTGAGTAGGAACCGCATCAATGGAAGTGCATCAAAGCAATAGAGAACAGCCAGATAAGAAAGTTTTACCTATTTTGCATTGCATTGTTGATTGACGCTCAAACTTTGGCGGAATTCGAATCAATCCTGAAAAGTCTCTGTATCGTCTGTTTAAATCAATATAATGACTCCACTTTATGTCATGGTAAGACAGTAAACGATACAAGAAGGGATTTGGAAAAGGCAATCGGTGATCGCACTTTCAATCTAAGTAAATACAGATATACTCCCACAGATGAAATTGGACAAAATGTGGACGATAACTCAAACGATTGCAGCCCCACTGTGAAAACATGGATTAGTAGAATTCGGCAATCAGCAGAGGAAGTTGCTGAAATAGGAAGAGAAAGCAACGGATTCTATAACAAACGTTTTATCGATGACTTTTTTAAAACAAGTGCTTTGGAATTTCCTCTTTGGTCAGCAGCTTGTCTACCTGGACAACAGGGCCATGCCAGTACAAGGAAACGGGGCAGTGATTGTTTATATCGTTTACAAAATTAGGTACCAATCACACAGAATAGATAAACCATGTTAAAGAAGAAAAAGGTCCTTTCTATAAAATAATTATTTAATAATGGACATTCGTAATATTGTTCCATTCCATCCCAGTAATTAAAAAATGGATTTAAGCATGGAAGTTTTCTCGCCAAAACAAAGTTAACTCATTGCTGACCCTAGTTATTAGCTGCATTTTTTTTTACATCTATATACATATACGCTTAAATCTTATATGGACTGCTAAGCGTTAAACTTTCTCTATTCTTCTGGAATTGCTGCGCAGAAAATTAGTACTCCTAAATTTCAATACGCATTATACTCAGTTGTAACTGAAATATGTGTCTATGTTTCACCTCTATGTATTAACTCTACAAATGGTGTGTGTCCACTGTTCACCGCAACCGATTCACCTATAGGTTATACACTATTGCCAACAGAGGTGTGCCTCCGCTTTTCGGTACACCATGTTCTGTAGCAAGTTGCCGCTAGATGGGTCCCCTAACCATTGCCTGAGTGAGGATGAGCGTTTTTTTAACCGCAAACATAGACGTATATCCGTGTAAAAAACAAGCCTATTATTACTCAGTTTATTAGTTTATTCTCTGTAATCGGGGTTGATATAGTTAAATAACCATTTACATAAAAATCAACCCTTTCTTTAAGCGATTACAGAATTAAGAGAGATGAATATGAATAAATAGTTATTACCTAATCAACATTTGTTAACATTTTAATATATAAAATATGTATAAATATACATAATAAAGGAAATCAGATTTTTCATAAAACTTTGTACTTTCTAATCATATTAATGTATTAATGCTAACTGGGTTATATTGGTTTAATTGCAAACAGTTAGATTTTATATTGTTGCCAGCGTTGCCGTTTTCTGGGTAATTCGCTAAATTTGGGGAGTTTCGAAAGCGCGTGGGTAATTTTCGAGTACGCTCTTCTTTATTACCTATGAAGGCACGGAGTTCCATGAAAGGTCTTAAATAAATTTTTTACTTCACTATTTCGGTTGCGTCGTATTTCGTTGGCTACAGTTGCAGTAGTTTGCAGCATTTATTAAAGCTCACGGCTGAAAATAATTTTTTTATTCCGACCCCATGAAGTCATGGCCAGTATTGGCGTGATTGCGTTAAATTATGGGTAAAAGTCTAGTTGAGTCGACTGCTAATACACTACAAAAATATCGAGAGAGGTGTCAAAAGACCCGTATTGACCTCGACAACAATAATCCGAAGGCGAAAAAGAAAAATTGTATATCTGTCCGGAGATATTTGCAGTTGAAGTTGGCGATTATCAAGTGGTTGTTGTAATGTTGTAGTACCTACCCACAAAAAAATTGTGAACATAAGCGTTTTGCACGGATATAGTTTTGGTCTCTAAACCGGTGTTGGACCCACCGAGGGTAATTTTTTAACCGCAGAAACGTGTTCTGGACAAAAATACTATGGATACCACCCCCGGTTTCGGAGGAACCCGCGGGTCATTTTTCGGTTTTTCGTTAATATCTTTTGAACGAGTTAAAGTGTTTATTTTCCCACTTCGGATTATTATTTTCGAGGTCAATACGCGTCTTTTAACACCTCTCTCGATATTTTTGGACGCGTTTTAGCAGTCGTCCCCTCAACTAGACTATTACCAAATTATGAAACCTATATGTCTTATTTTACAATGTTCTTATATGCTATAAGCCTTAGTCGCTTTTATGGCTTATACAAAAATGTTTAAAGTAAACAAAACTAATACATGTCAAAATACAAAATATGGGTAACCGGAAAGTCTTCCTTTGTCTTACAATCTCAGAAAGGAAACAAAGAGCAGAAAATGGGTGTGAAATATTTTTCAATTATATTTAGTATGATACCCACCCAATGTTTATTGGAAAGTAAAGACATCTGTCCAAAATTTTATGAGTAGGAACATTTTGAAATTCATAAAGACGATATAATTGTGATGACATGAAATCACAAACAAACCAAAAAATAAAATAAACTTCTTATTATTTCCCGAAATTTTACACTATCACTTGCGACGTATTCACTTAAAAAAATAGAAATCCATAATTTCGCGCTTACGATACAATGGCTAACATAGCTTGCTATAGTCAAAATGAAATTTGCTTCAATTTATTTTACAGCTTCAAAGTAATTTACAGTCGTCACAAGTTCGAAGTTAACTTATTTTGCCTATCACTAAGCAACAAAACAATTTATTTGAAGAAATTTTGATATTTTGGGGAATTGAAAATTGTTTTTTTGGGTAATTTGAGAACGGCAACACTGGGTTGCATCTAGTTACATGCCAACATTCGTATAAGCTCAAATTTCCAGTAAGAAAATACTCCGCAAAAACGTATGGGTTAAAGCTGACAGCTATTAAAACATAATTAATGTTACTCCATGTCTCACCAAACTTTTACCAAATATAAAATATAATGTTATGTTGGTTTTATTGGTCTGTAAATAATGAATTGTTATACTAATTTGTCATATTCAAAACGGGTTTTATGTTTTCGTATAAATGTAGCCGATAACGAAAAATATAAAAAAATTATGGAAGAGTTTCTAATTAATAAAACCTACTGAAAAGTCATAACCAATGGTGACTTACTATTTGGCATATATATTTTTTCAAACGTGTAACTATACAGAGTGTCTGGACAAGTAACTTGGTACCTCGATCAACTTTAAACCTTAATAAAAAATCTTCTATGGATGATCAATTTGTGAAACGTCAATTCTTTAAGCAAATTAAACAACATTTCATATTGTATTCTCTGTTTAGCTGCTTTTTTTATTGTTAAGTGATTTTGTAACACTTTTAACAATACTTGTACTTGCTTTATGTCTACATATGATTGTTTATTTTTGAGATTAAGCTAAAGGTATTTAATTTGGTGCTGTAAGCAGGTTTGTGTTGTATACGTCTATAACATATGATTGTTATATTTAATTTGGAAGGAAAATAATATATTTTAAATAAAAAAATACTTAAATAATAAAATTATTAATTAAAAAAATATGTTAAAGAATTAAATGAAAAAAAAAAAATAACGAATCCACTTAAGCTTCTTTTCTGCAAATATAAGCAATGTTGTATTTAAGCTTTACGCCTTCTGCGCGAATTTTTCGACTAGATGCCACGTAAAATAAAAATAATTATTAAGAAAGCATTATGGAATAACCAAGTTTTTAGTGCAACCGGGAAAAGTTGTTGAAAACGCTAACCGCATTTTCTTTATGGTTAGGGGATAAATAATTGACCTACTACTCAGGAATTATAAAGAATAAGTGACCATTTAACTGGCATAATTTTTTTTTGGAAATTCCATGTGTACAGGGTGTCTAGACAGGAAAATTTTATTTAACTTGAAAATTTCTAAATCGCCATAAAAAATTGTCTATGGCTGACCAATTAGTGGGACCTACTGACCAATTATATCCAATCAGTGACAAATTAATTAGCATAATTTATGGCTGACCAATTAACGAAACCTGCTGACCAATTATGACCAATTAGTGACCAATTAATTGGCATAACTTGTATTGGAAGATTTATGTATACAGGGTATCTAGGCAGGAAAAATATTTTTCACTTGGAAAATTTTAAATGGCCATTAAAATTTTTCTATGGCTGACCAATTAGTGGGACCCGCTGACCAATTATGACCAATTAGTGACCAATTATTTGGCATACTTTTCGATTTGAAAATCCACCGATGGGGTGCTAACATCCGATAACACGATAACATCCGATTACAAAGAAAACTTTAAAAATTAATTAAAAAGTTCCTATGGCTGAGCAATTAACGAAACCTTCTGACCAATTATGACCAATTAGTGACCAATTAATTGGCATAATTTTTTTGTGAAAATTTATGTATACAGGGTGTCTAGACAGGAAAATTGGTTTTCCTTGGAAAACTTTAAATGGCCATAAAAAATTGTCTATGGCTGACCAATTATTGGGACCCACTGACCAATTATGACCAATTAGTGACCAATTATTTGGCATTCTTTTCGAATTCAAAATCCACCGATGGGGTGCAAACATCCGATAAAAGGGTAACATCCGATAACAAAGAAAATTTTAAAAATTAATTAAAAAGTTCCTATGGCTGACCAATTAACGAAACCTGCTGAAAAATTATGACCAATTAGTGACCAATTAATTGGCATAATTTTTTTTGGAAAAGTTAATAAAATTGGTATACAAATTCTTCTAATGCAAACTTAAGATAAAAGTAGCTGGTGCAAAATTTTTTCTTATCTCTCTTACTATTTCACATTCAAGCATTAATGATGCGAAAAGGGTAAGGGAGAACTCCCACATATATTTCGGGGATAAAAACTGGCAAGGTATACTACCTAAAACTAAGTAAACCTTGTTCCAATATCGCTAATACCAGAAATTACATTAGGATAGATTTCACTAACTTTTCCGAGTTGGTTATATGGACGACCAATCGCATCCAAACTACATTCCGTCACTCGTCAAAACTAGCATTGTGAAACAAAAATATTGAAAGCTCCAAATATTCTAAATATCACGTTTCGGTTCTTTGCTAACTGCTAATATTTGCAAACACTCAACTTATCAAAAGCCAATTCACTGGTAGAGTGTAGTAAACACATATTACTTCAACTCTATTTCCAAATGAAAAGCAATTGGAATCTAAAGCCGACCACATGATTGCAAAGTATAACTGGTTGCGAGATTTTGAATCCGAAGCCAATTCACTGGTAGAGTGTAATAAACATATATTACTTCAACTGTATTCCGAATGGAGAGCAGTGGGAATACAAAATCCCAATAAGAAATTTTCCGTCTAAGTTTTAGAGTATGCGGTTAGGAAAACAACACCAGGATTTCAGGGTAAGATACGGCTTCAAGAATATAAGCCTTAAGGTTTATAAGGCTGACGTTTAAGCCTTAGTAAACCTTGCGTCTCGTACGGAGGTGGTTGATCTCCCCCCAGTGAAGACGAGATGGAGGTAGACGAGGGCGAAGAAGCTGGTGGCTACGCTTCGTCAGGCTCGAGCGGAAGCTTGGCTCTCAGAGGGTTGTACTCTGAGGGCCACCTTCTGGGGAATGGCGATTCGGACGCGACGCTCACGGAGGAGAGCGCAACCAAATAGTGATTCGGGTCCTCCAAATAAACCTGCATCACTGCAAAGCAGCATCAGCTGCATTCCTACTGCAACTGTCTTCAGGTTGGGTAGACATCGTACTAGTCCAGGAGCCGTGGATCGCTGGCAATATGATATGTGGCCTGCGGACACCAACGTATAAACTTTATAGCGCTCAGGAAAAGGGTAAGCCTCGCACATGTATATTGGCTAAGTCTACTCTAAATGTTTTTCTTCTACCCAATTTTAGCGATGGGGATCTGACAGCGGTTAGCATCGAGGTGTCAGGCAGGAGCTCTAAACTTGCTTCCTTGTACCTAGCGCACGATCACCAAGGCTCATTACCACCGGATAATTTCAGGGATTTCGTGAGAGCGGCAAATCCACGAAACGATTTCATCCTACTCGGAGGCGACGCCAATTCTCATCACGCCCAGTGGGGCAGCAGTGATACAAATGACCGAGGTGAGTCTTTATTTAACTATCTTTTAGGCACTAGTCTAAATATATGTAATAAGGGAAATGATCCCACTTTCATTACGAGGAACCGCGAAGAGGTCCTTGACATTACCCTGGTCACAGACTCTTTCAGTGACCTGATCGTTTCATGGAGAGTTCTAAAGGAGCACTCCTTTTCTGACCATAGATTTATAAGCTTTTCTATATCACAGGCGCACACAAGTCCTAAGTATATACAAAATATTAGAAGAACGAATTGGGGCTACTATAAGAAGATAATAGGTAAAAAGCTATCTGAAGAGGTGCGAGCCCCAGAAAGCGAGGAGGAGCTAGACGTGTTTGTTAATAATTTCAGTCAAAAATGTAGGAATGATTTAAATAGGGCTTGCCCGACTAAAAAAGTTTTGGAAACTCACAAACCACCATGGTGGTCGTCCGATCTTGATAAGCTTAGGAAGTCATGTAGAGCGGCCTTTAATAAAGCAAAGCATGATGGACATGAATCCTCATGGGCTGCTTATAAAGCGAAAATAAATATATATATAAAAGCAATCCGAAATGGAAAGCGATCCTCCTGCGATTTTGCGGCAGGATTGAATCCACATCCGCGGCCTCCCGGTTAAGGAAGGTGCTATCGAAATCTCCAACTCAACTAAGTTACGTCCAAAAGCCGGATGGACACTGGACGGACTCCAGCGCTGAAACCATAAACTTGCTAATGGATACGCACTTCCCAAGAAGTGCGGGCGTGTCTTCAAGTATTGTCAGCGGAGGGTCACCTAATGATCAGCTGATAAGCGAAATCACAAATGATAAAAGGATACATTACAGACCTTCAAGCCCTATAAATCGCCGGGCCGGATGGAATTTTTCCGGCTCAGCTACAGTATACTGCCGAACTTATAAGGCCCTGGATTAAAGGAATGTTTATAGGTTGTCTTAGGCTCAATTACGTACCAGTATCGTGGAAAGAAGTCAACGTGGTCTTTATCCCCAAGGCAGGGAAACCTATAACCAAATGATTATAGGCCTTCGCAAGCTCAGCATGCCTATACTAAGGGCAGGTCAACTGACACGGCCTTGCACTCACTGGTATCCGTTATCGAAAGGTCACTAGACCTCAAGGAATACACATTGGTGGCATTTATTGATATAGCGTGTGCCTTCAACAACGTTCTCCCGAAGGCCATCACCTCGGCGCTGACCGATCTGGGGGTGGACGCGTGCCTGGTGGAGTTTATATAAAATCTGCTTACGCGTAGGCAGTTTAAAACTGAGCTAGGTGGATGCGTGATCCGCAGACCGGTCGCAGAGGTACTCCACGGGGAAGTGTTCTCTCTCCGCTACTTTGGGTGGTTACCGTCAACCAACTACTACGCCTCATGGAATCAGAAGGTCGCCAAGTGATCGCGTATGCAGATGACATCTGCGTCACCATGGGGGGGGAATTTCCGCAAACTCTTTGCAACCTAATGGAATAGGCACTATCAAAAATTTCGCACTGGGCCACAGCCACAGGTTTAGAAGTCAACCCGGATAAAACCGAGCTTGTCCTCTTCACGAGGAAGTACAAAGTACCAAATCTAACACCGCCAAGAATTAAGGGTACGTTTTTAGCGTTTAGCGATCAAGTCAAGTATTTGGGAGTCATTCTGGATAGGAAGCTATTATGGAGGGACCATATAGTGGAGCGATACAAGAAGGCAGCAGCAGCGCAGTTCACCTGCAAGAGGGCAATTGGCACCTCCTGTGGATTCTCCTCTAAGGTGACCTATTGGATTTATACAGCCATTGTGCGCCCGATTCTTCTTTATGGTGCCTTGGTCCGGTGGCCTGCACTAGCTAAAACTACCTATCTTAAAACGCTTCAAAAGGTGCAACGGAGTTCGGAGCTCTGCATCACCGGGGCTCTCGTCTCCACTTCATCTGAAGCACTCAACACAATGCTATACCTTGCACCTCCTGACCTGGTGGCGAAGAAAATAGCGGTCATCGCCGCTCTACGCATAAGGGAAACAGGTCAAATGGATCTAGTGGCCACGCAACAATCCTGGGCACGAACGCATCAGTCCAAATACCGGTGCGCACTGGCTACTGCACGCCAAAGAACGTCTTCGTTAAAAACTATAGTATATATATACCATCGCGACAGGACTGGAATACCAGATAACATACGGTACCGGGTGCCATCAACATATTCGCGGATGGTTCTAAGCTTGACGGGAAGGTGGGAGCAGGCCTCTTTTCGCCGGATCTGGGTCTAGATTTTCGCCTACCAGGTCACTGTAGTGTTTACCAAGCGGAAATGCTGGCAATACACAGGGCTGTGAACCATCTCGGGTTTATGCCTAAGGATGGTAAACGGGTGTTTATTTTCTCAGACAGCCAGGCCGCATTAAAGGCCCTGGACTCATTCGTCGACAGCGCAAAGTCGGTCACTGAATGCCGCAGATCTCTTATGAGATGGCTCAGCACTTCAGTATCAGCCTTATATGGGTACCTGGGCACAGGGATATTGAAGGCCATTGCAGAGCAGACGAGCTGGCCAGAAGAGGCACCACCGACCATATCCTTCCGGGAAATGATTCGGTAGGTATACCCATGGCCACTTTCAGGCTTCGTGTGAACACAAGCACTATAAGAATTGCAAATGGACTATGGTCAGCCATATCATCGTGTGAGACATCCAGGCAAACCTGGCCCTCATATGACAAGGGGCGCACAGAAGCCCTTCTGATTTTAAACAAATGAGTTCTATCGTCCCTGATAAGGGTTCTAACAGGGCATTGCTTAATAGGCACGCATGGTGCTAGAATGGGAGTAACGACCTTCGACTATTGTCGCAGCTGCAGATGTACAGAAGAGGAGGAGTATGTCCAGCACTTGCTCTGTCATTGTCCAGCGCTTAGTAGGAGTAGGTTGGCCATCCTTTGTAAACCTTTTCTACATGACCTCGCTGAGGTCTCTAGCTATGAAGTAAAGGCTCTAGCAAAATTTATAATTTCCGCGAGGTGGTTAGACCCGCTTTAGGCAGGGTTGGGGTCCTCTTTGAGACCGTATAGGGTATTACAATGGGCCCATTGGTGACCTAAGTAGTGAGCTGTTACCATAGTGTCCAGCTCAGCCCTTGCAACCTAACCTATGGCTCCCGAAACATAGAAAATTGCTTAGTCATAAAAGGGGCTGTTCCACGCCCATTTTTTTAAATTTGAAGTTTTTCCTATTTTATGTTATAAATCCACCTGGGAAATGAAATACCATTGATAAAAAGTTTTTTTTTTTTGCAAAGATATAGCTTATTTTATTCGTCTACGACCCTTTTAAAAATGTTTTATATAAAAGTAGGCGTGGTTATCATCTGATGTCGCTCATTTTCAACACCAATCTATTCTGGGTCTAGATAAGCTCGTGTGCCAAATTTGGTGAAGATACTTATCTCAATATTTACTCAAAAAAATTTTTTTTTCGATTATTTTTTTTATTATTATTTTTTTGATTATTTTGATATATTGAAGTCTATATCTATCTCGATTCGTTTATACCTGTAAAACCAACCAAAGTTAATATACTCTGTGTGCAAAGCACGCTGAGTATAGAAATTATAATTCATTACCCGTATGTATGTACATATGTAAACTAATGTTCCATTCGTATTTCCAACGGGTGCTTCTATATAGGTTTTTACGAGTACAAGTAGCCATAAATATATCTACTTTAGGAAACGAAATATAAGCGTTTTCAGTATTAAAATAATTCCTCTAACTTCTTTTAGAAAGCGTTTATAAGCGTTGGAGGCAAAAGACTATTATTAATCAGATTCTGAATCAATTTACAAATGTTTATAAAAAAACTCAAGAAAACCCTCGTCAATGTATTTAAACTTGAACATTCCTTCAAGGTGTTTAAGAAATAAAATAATTAAAAAAAATTTTTTAAGTTAAACGGTTTTATTGAAAACAATACTAACATGAAATAATAATAATACTAAAAGCTAGAAAATAATTAGGTAGGTCCTAGGTACTAGTCATCACACTCCTCATCAATCTAGGGCGTTGATCAGACAAATTAATAAAAGCGTTGGGCGCGTGAAATTTCTAAAAATGTAAGGCGTAGCATAACCTGATTACGGTTCAGTTGGTCTTATATATGACTATCAATAGGTATTTGACGCGTCCAACGCTTTTATTTAATTGTCTGATCAACGCCCTAGATTGCTGAGGAGTGTGATGACTAGTACCTAGGACCTACCTAATTATTTTCTAGCTTTTAGTATTATTATTATTTCATGTAAGTATTGTTTTCAATAAAACCGGTTAACTTAAAAATGTTTTTCTTTAATTATTTTATTTGCAAGTTTTTAGTTTTATCTAATTGTCTATTATTTCTCATTCTATTTAGTTCATTTAGTGACTCATTATTACAAGGACTCTTTCCTGACGATTTGTTACAATCTAAGTTCTCAATACATAATCCTTCCAAAGACTTTACTCGACTCTGCGACACGTATGCTTGGCCCCCCTCAAACTCCAAAATATTTTGATGTCACTTCTACCGGACTGTAAGTAATATTTGTTCGAAATATGACCCAAATCGGACATCATAGGTCGCTTTCTATTCATGTATGTATTATGTGTTCCAAATATGGACCAAATCAAATCGGACCACAAATACGATTTTTTGAATATATCGATCTTTGTGCCACTCAGCGGGGATTTTTTTTCATAGGTCGCTTTCTATCCTTGTATGTATTATGTGTTCCAAATATGAGCCAAATCGGACCGCAAATACGATTTTTGTGCATATCTCGATGCTTGCGCCACATAGCGGCGATTTTTTTCATAGGTCGCTTTTTATTCTTGTATGTATTATGTGTTCCAAATATGAGCCAAATCGGACCACAAATATGATTTTTGTGCATATCTCGATGCTTGCGCCACCTAGCGGCGTTTTTTTTCATAAGTCGCTTTCTATTCTTGTATATATTATGTGTTCCAAATATGTGCCAAATCGGACCACAAATACGATTTTTGTGAATTTCTCGATCCTTGCGCCACCTAGCGGAAATTTGTTTCCTATTATTGCATTGTCATTGGGTTCTGAACTATATTCCAAGTTTCAAGCTTGTAGCTTATCGGGAAGTTACTTAAATTTCAATTACAAAATTCGTTCACAATGGCCATGCATGTGGCTAGGCATGCGGCCGCGCGGCCTGCCTGTCAAGTCAAGCTAAATAAAACCGTTTAAAAAACGCTTGTATATGTGAGAGAATAGCTGCATTGAACATCTCCTTGCATGGTTTAGGAAGTCATTAGCATTACAGCTATACTCCTTATAACGAATGTAAGACATCAGAAAATGTATGTGTGTTTATACATAAATAGATTTTTTATGTATCTAATAATATTGAAATTAGGAATCTAAATGAAAATTATGGCTTAAAAAAAACAACCCAAATAAACAATAAAAAAATATTTTCCTTAAAATGATTTAAAAGCTTACATTAATGAGCGTTTCAGCAACAAGCCGTTTCGATTATCTTACGTTTATTCAAAAAAAAAAAAAACAACGTTTGATGAGCTAAGTGCTTGCATCACGTTTACTTCGTTTGCTGGGATATATACCCGCAAAAAACTATTAGTTAAAAAAAAAATACTCTATTAGTTACGATATTAATAATTCTGTTCACATTATTTAGGTAAATAAATATGACATATGGCGGCCACCGTGGTGTGATGGTAGCGTGCTCCGCCTACCACACCGTTTGCCCTGGGTTCAAAGCAACATCAAAATTTTAGAAATAAAGTTTTTCAATTAGAAGACAATTTTTCTAAGCGGGGTCGCCCCTCGGCAGTGCTTGGCAAGCGCTCCGGGTTTATTTCTGCCATGAAAAGCTCTCAGTGAAAACACATCAATTTGCCAAACGGCCAATTTGTAAAAAATTAAGAGGAGCACGATGCACATTGGAAAAGAAGATCGGCCTTAGATCTCTTCGGAGGTTATCGCGCCTTACATTTATTTATTTTTTTAAATGTGACAAACGTTTTCACACCTGTAATGAATTACGAACAACAACTTTATCGAGAATTCAATCATTCTATTCGTATATATATATTTATATATATACTTTTGTTTTGGAAGTTAAGGAAGGAGCAACGAAAGGGCCAATTAAACTTCCTTAACCCTAATGCCATAGTCGTAACCATACCCTTATCCATAACCATCTTTATTGTGATCGATTAATGGTAACTTAAACAGCTGACAATTGCAACAGGGAATGTTTTGTTTACAAAAAGTGGTCGTGGATTAAATAAAATTTGGTAATATTTAAACAAAATAAACTAAAAAAAAACATTTTTAATAGTAGTTTTTTTAATATTGCAAAAAATTGGGAGCATATCTATTTCTTTGGCAGTGAAACAATTAGGTGGTGAATAAAGTGTCCATACCCCCACGTACCTTAATTTAAGTTGTTCACAAATTAATAAGGATTTCTGCATTCTTACAGATTTCATTTAATACAGCACTACATGTAGGAGAAGATTTATATATATTTGAGTTCAAGGACGTGAATTTACCAGTAAGTATCTTCAAATAAAACACGGAAACTGCCACACAAAACCTTCTGGTTTCGGGGTTGTTTCATGTTTAGCCTGCTATTTATCTGAATTGTTATGGCATTTAGGATAGTGGTGGTACTAAGCATTTTGCTGAACCTATGCCCATGATGAATTAAAGGAAGATATCCTTGGAAGTTAAAAAACAGAACGGTCTCAAGGGTCTTTCCTACAGTCAAGAGTAGGAATTTTGGTCGATACTACTATCCGTGGTTAGCTGGTTGTCGCAAGGGGCGCAACTGTGTGTTCTTGTTTGTTGTTTGGCAATGGCATATCGCCAAGGGTAATTCATACCTTGTTATTGTTGTTGTTTTTTTTAGCAATGCTTCGCCCCACTCTATGGGCATGGTCACTCAAATTAAAATGCAGCAGTACCGGTCTCTTCCATGGGAAATGATGGGTTGAGATTGATTGACTTCGCCGCGGCTCGAAATATGGTCATCTTCAGTAGCAGGTTCCCCCGAGTCACTCCGGTGCATAGAACCTGCTGCCGTGGGATGTACATTAATACTCTGTCGTTATATTTGGTAGGGTCTGTTAGGGACTGACGGTTGACCATATATTACCAACACCAGCAAAGAGGTTGCATATCCTGAGGTGCTCTTACCGTTTGGTCTGTTTGTTTTGGTACCAATTGGTTGATGTCGGTATTGCGAGCAATAATTTTCTTATCTCTGGTTGGGGTTTCGTCTGCCGGCAATTCCTTGTTATCACATCTATGAACCTCACTATATATAATGGATAATTAAGAAAGAAGTAAATAAAACATATATATTTATTCCAGTTTAAGCTAACATGAGCAGTGATGAAGAAATTGACAACTTCTTCCTCAGCATAATGGCGTTATATGCTAAAATAAAGAAATTAAGGCAAAAAAGACGATGGCATGCCCGTCCCATTAATGCTAGTAAGACTCAAACCGGATATCACCAAAAAACGTTCTTAAGAAATAAGGATATGGATGAAAGCGAGTTTTTTGCGCATACAGGTATGTCCTTGCCGGTTTATGACACTTTTTTAAAACTAATGGCTCCATCGCTGACCAAATTCAAACAACAAATTGGTCTGGAAGGTCGTTTATCAATTACACCTCAGTTAAAAATTTCCAGATATTAACATCGTATTTTTGTATTTTAGGTACATGGCACATGGTATTCCTTTCAAAAATATAGCTTGGAGCCACAAAATTGGAAAGAGCACTGTGAGGATGATTGTGTTGCGAGGCTATCTGGCAAACGCTTTCCCCAATATATTTAAGTGAACCCACAGAGCAGCAATACAAATATATAACCACTGACTTTGGCCAAATGTGGAACATGCCAAATAGTGCAGGTGCTATTGATGGAAAGCACGTTGCTATAAAATGCCCTCCGAAATCAGCATCGCTTTTTTTTAATTATAAAAAGTTTTTCAGCATGCGATGCTAAATACAAGTTTACCGCTCTAAGCGTAGAAGCTTATGGAAGTCAAAGCGATGGGGGCATTTTTCATGCAGCAAGGTTTGGGGAAGATCTGTTGGAAAATCGATAACCACTTCCACCGGATACTCCTCTTCCATTATCGTCACAATCCTTTCCCCATTTTTTCTTTGGAGATTGTGCATTTCCCTTAAAGAACAGTCTGATGAAATCATATCCGGGAATGAATAGGACAAGGGAACAGCGAGTTTTTATTTAAAGACTGTCGCACGCCCGCCGCGTTATAGAAAACGCATTTGGGATTTTGACTGCGCGATGGAGAGTATTTAAAACTACAATCGAGTTTTATCCTGAAAATGCAGAACAAATCGTTCTCGCATGTTTAGTGCTGCATAATTTCATTATGTTCCACGATACTAGTCGGTGGTATTGCCCAGACAACTACACTGACGGAAAAGTGGCGAGTGAAGATTGGAGGAGCAAGCTAAAAACTTGTGGAGGTCCGCTGCGGACAGTGCAATCATTTTGAAGAAAGGGCCGAAATAGTGCATACCAGTATCGGGAATACCTTACCAACTACTTTATAACCGATGGCGCAGTAGCATTTCAAAATCACATCGAGTAATATATTCCAGGAGGTAAGAACGCAAGTTATATACATTTATCTAGAAGTTATTTTACATTTTGACCACCTTCTTATAGATCATTTGGTCGGAAGGCGGATACACAACAAAACAAAGCAACAACCATTGCTGCTGCACAAACACAATGCTGCTACAAAATCATAAGCTTTTTAAATTATTTTAACATAGTAATAATATAATTTATTTAATTTTTTTCTGTATACATACAGTAAATATATTTTTAAAATATAACTTATGGTTTTTATACTCAGTTGAGCAGAGCTCACAGAGTATAATAAGTTTGATTGGATAACGGTTGGTTGTACATATATAAAGGAATCGAGATAGATATAGACTTCCATATATCAAAATAATCAGGATCGAAAAAAAATTTGATTGAGCCATGTCCGTCCGTCCGTCCGCCCGTTAACACGATAACTTGAGTAAATTTTGAGGTATCCTGATGAAATTTGGTATGTAGGTTCCTGAGCACCCATCTCCGATCGCTATTTAAAATGAACGATATCGGATTATAACCACGACCACTTTTTCGATATCGAAAATTTCGAAAAACGGAAAATTTGCGATAATTCATTACAAAAGAGAGATAAAGGGACGAAACTTGGTAGATGAGTTGAACTTATGACGCAGAATAGAAAATTAGTAAAATTTTGGACAATGGGCGTGGCACCGCCCACTTTTAAAAGAAGGTAATTTAAAATTTTTGCAAGCTGTAATTTGGCAGTCGTTGAAGATATCACGATGAAATTTGGCAGGAACGTTACTCCTATTACTATATGTACGCTTAATAAAAATTAGCAAAATCGAGGAAGGACCACGCCCACTTAAAAAAAAAATTTTTTTTTAAAGTAAAATTTTAACAAAAAATTTAATATCTTTACAGTATATAAGTAAATTATGTCAACATTCAACTCCAGTAATGATATAGTGCAACAAAATACAAAAATAAAAGAAAATTTCAAAATGGGCGTGGCTCCGCCCTTTTTCATTTAATTTGTCTAGGATACTTTTAACGCCATAAGTCGAACAAGAATTAACCAATCCTTTTGAAATTTGGTAGGGGCATAGATTTTATGACGTTAACTCTTTTCTGTGAAAATGGGCGAAATCGGTTGATGCCACGCCCAGTTTTTATACACAGTCGTCCGTCTGTTCTTCCGCAAGGCCGTTAACACGATAACTTGAGCAAAAATCGACATATCATTAATGAACTTAGTTCACGTGCTTACTTGAACTCACTTTATCTTGGTATGAAAAATGAAAGAAATCCGATTATGACCACGCCCACTTTTTCGATATCGAAAATTACGAAAAATGAAAAAAATGCCATAATTCTATACCAAATACGAAAAAAGGGATGAAACATGGTAAGGTAATTGGATTGTTTTATTGAAGCGAAATATAACTTTAGAAAAACTTTATAAAATGGTTGTGACACCTACCATATTAAGTAGAAGAAAATGAAAAAGTTCTGTAGGGCGAAATAAAAAACACTTAAAATCTTGGCAGGTATTACATATATAAATAAATTAGCGGTATCCAACAGATGATGCTCTGGGTCACCCTGGTCCACATTTTGGTCGATATCTGGAAAACGCCTTCACATATACAACTACCACCACTCCGTTTTAAAATTCTCATTAATACCTTTAATTTGATACCCATATCGTACAAACTTATTCTAGAGTCACCCCTGGTCCACCTTTATGGTGATATATCGAAAAGGCGTCCACCTATAGAACTAAGGCCCACTCCCTTTTAAAATACTCATTAACACCTTTCTTTTGATACTCATATTGTACAAACAAATTCTAGAGTCACCCCTGGTCCACCTTTAGGGCGATATTTCGAAAATGCGACCACCTATACAACAACCAACACTCCCTTTTAAAATACTCATTAACTCATTTCGTTTGATACCCATATTGCACAAAGGAATTCTAGAGTCACCACTGGCCCCCCTTTATGGCGATATCTCGAAACGGCGTCCACCTATGGAACTAAGGATTACTCCCTTTTAAAATACTCATTAACACCTTTCTTTTGATACCCATATTGTACAAACAAATTCTAGAGTCACCCTTGGTCCACCTTTAGGGCGATATTTCGAAAATGCGACCACCTATACAACAACCACCACTCCCTTTTAAAATACTCATTAACTCATTTCGTTTGATACCCATATTGCACAAACGAATTCTAGAGTCACCCCTGGCCCACCTTTATGGCGATATCTCGAAACGGCGTCCACCTATGGAACTAAGGACTACTCCCTTTTAAAATATTCATTAACTCCTTTCGTTTGATACCCATATCGTACAAACATATTCTAAAGTCACCCCTGGTCCACCTTTATGGCGATATCTCGAAAAGGCGAACACCTATAGAACGAAGGCCCACTCCCTTTTAAAAATACTCATTAACACCTTTCATTTGATACCCATATCGCACTAACAAAGTCTAGAGTCACCCCTGGTCCACCTTTATTGCGATACCTCGAAAAGGCGTCCACCTATAGAACTAAGGCCCACTCCCTTTTAAAATACTCATTAACTCCTTTCGTTTGATACCCATATTGCACAAACGAATTCTAGAGTCACCCCTGGCCCACCTTTATGGCGATATCTCGAAACGGCGTCCACCTATGGAACTAAGGATTACTCCCTTTTAAAATACTCATTCACACCTTTCTTTTGATACCCATATTGTACAAACAAATTCTAGAGTCACCCCTGGTCCACCTTTAGAGCGATATTTCGAAAATGCGACCACCTATACAACAACCACCACTCCCTTTTAAAACACATTAACTCATTTCGTTTGATACCCATATTGCACAAACGAATTCTAGAGTCACCCCTGGCCCACCTTTATGGCGATATCTCGAAACGGCGTCCACCTATGGAACTAAGGATTACTCCCTTTTAAAATACTCATTAACACCTTTCATTTTATACCCATATCGTACAAACATATTCTAAAGTCACCCCTGGTCCACCTTTATGGCGATATCTCGAAAAGGCGAACACCTATAGAACGAAGGCCCACTCCCTTTTAAAAATACTCATTAACACCTTTCATTTGATACCCATATCGTAGTAACAAAGTCCAGAGTCACCCCTGGTCACACCTTTATTGCGATACCTCGAAAAGGCGTCCACCTATAGAACTAAGGCCCACTCCCTTTTAAAATACTCATTAACTCCTTTCGTTTGATACCCATATTGCACAAACGAATTCTAGGGTCACCCCTGGCCCACCTTTATGGCGATATCTCGAAACGGCGTCCACCTATGGAACTAAGGATTACTCCCTTTTAGAATACACATTAACACCTTTCTTTTGATACCCATATTGTACAAACAAATTCTAGAGTCACACCTGGTCCACCTTTATGGCGATATTTCGAAAATGCGACCACCTATACAACAACCACCACTCCCTTTTAAAACCCTCATTAATACCTTTAATTTGATACCCATATCGTAAAAATACATTCTAGAGTCACCCCTGGTCCACCTTTATGGCGATATTTCGAAACGGCGTCCACCTATAGAACTAAGACCCACTCCCTTTTAAAATACTCATTAACACCTTTCGTTTGATGCCCATATTGTACAAACAAATTCTAGGGTCACCCCTGGTCCACCTTTATGGCGATATCTCGAAACGGCGTCCACGTATGGGACTAAGGATTACTCCCTCTTAAAATACTTATTAACACCTTTCTTTTGATACCCATATTGAACAAACAAATTCTAGGGTCACCCCTGGTCCACCTTTATGGCGATATCTCGAAACGGCGTCCACCTATGGAACTAAGGATTACTCCCTTTTAAAATACTCATTAACACTTTTCATTTGATACCCATATCGTACAAACGCATTCTAGAGTCACCCCTGGTCCACCTTTATGGCGATATCTCGAAAAGGCGACCAACTATACAACAACCACCACTCCCTTTTAAAACCCTCATTAATACCTTTAATTTGATACCCCTATCGTACAAACACATTCTAGAGTCAACCCTGGTCCACCTTTATGGCAATATTTCGAAACGGCATCCACCTATAGAACTAAGGCCCACTCCCTTTTAAAATACTCATTAACACCATTCGTTTGATGCCAATATTGTACAAACAAATTCTAGGGTCACCCCTGTTCCACCTTTGTGACGATATCTCGAAACGGCGTCCATCTATGGAACTAAGGATTACTCCCTTTTAAAATGCTCATTAACACCTTTAATTTGATACCCATATCGTACAAACGCATTCTAGAGTCAACCCTGATCCACCTTTATGGCTATATCCCTAAATGGCGTCCACCTATAGAACTATGGCCCACTCCCTCATAAAATACTCTTTAATGCCTTTCGTTTGATACACATGTCATACAAACACATTCAAGGGTTTCCCTCGGTTAATTTTCCTACATGGTTATTTTCCCTTATGTTGTCACCATAGCTCTCAACTGAGTATGTAATGTTCGGTTACACCCGAACTTAACCTTCCGTACTTGTTGTATTATATCTTGACATATATTTTTATATAAAGTTAGTTCAAATAATTTCACTAAATCAAAAATTGCAATTCTGCCTCGTGTATATTAAATAGGGCATATTAATCGCAATATAATACAACAAAGTAATTGAATATTTTGAAGGAAAACAAAAAAATTTTTAAATACATATTTTTTGCACTTTTATAAATACGCAAATTTAGTTCATATAAATCATATATGTAACTTTAAAAATCCGTCACCAACTTTGAAACTTTTATGTAGGTAAGTTGAACTGGCCGGTCCATGAGGACCTCACATAGACTGATTGAGTCCGTAGTGTTACCAGAAGTTTGTGTTAACGACCAAACTGAAAAACCCTATCAAAAACCAGGACTTATGTTATAAAATAACTCCGTCCTCTTGGCAAATACTAGAAGCTTCCTAGGAATTAAGCCACTTGCTGCTTCTAGATCTGACAGCTGTATCACTCCTAATAGCTGGAGTTTTAGCCTGGCAAGAGCAGGGCACGATCACAGAACGTGCTCGATTGTTTCCTTCTCCAACCCGCACTTCCTACATCTGCTATCACTGACCAAGCCTAATTTAAAGGCATGTGACGCCAGAAGGCAGTGTCCAATCAGAATACCCGTCATAAGTCTACAGTCCTCTCTTTTTAATGATAGAAGCGACTGTGTTAGTCTAAGGTTGAAAGACCTACACCTAATCTTCGACACTTTACAGCCCCGCGCTTGAACCCACGCCTTTCCCGCTGGGTCGATCATGGACACCTCTCGCATTCGCTTAATCTCGTCCAATCTAATTGGGACATCTACGGAGCACGCTTCAAGGGATGCGCCCTTTTTAGCTAGTTCGTCCGCTTTTTCATTCCCATCTATTCCCATATGCCCTGGGACCCAATATAGATGTATGCTTCTCCCTGTCACGATTCTCTCCAGAGACTGTTTACACTCTAACACGCATTTAGATGCTGTGCTATGCGAGATTATATCCTTAATTTCTGCTTGACTGTCAATATAAAAGTTAACACCGTTGCAGCTTAAGGTATTCTCTTCCAGGGTTTCTACTGCTTTGGTTACGGCTAATATTTCCGCTTGGAAAATGCTACAGTAATCCGGCAGCCTGTACCACCCTACTCCTTCCACTACTTTGGAACCATCGGTGTACACATGTATCACCTCGTCCGCCATTTGCGCACCCTTGCGCCAACCGTCCACCTCAATTGTGGCCTTAAGATCTCCCTCGAAACGCAGGTAGGGAATCATGTAGTCTGTTCGTCTTGTGATTGATGACGATATACTACTATGGCCATATGGTCGGCGCTCAAGCTGCCCCGAAGCACCGAGCCTGGTTGCGGTCGTTAACGCTTTGTTCTTTGGCAGTGCGAATTATAAACACAATTTTTCATACTCAGCTGAGCAGAGTTCACAGGGTATATTAATTTTGTTCGCATAAAGGTAATCCGTAACGACATGAACTAATCGAGATAGATATAGACTTCTATATATCAAAATAATCTGGGCGAAAAAAGAAATTCATTTAGCCATTTCCGTTCGTCCGTCCGTCCGTCCTTCTGCCCGTAAACACGATAATTTGAGTAAATTTTAATGAAATTTGATATGTAGGTTCCGTATTTAGGTATATCCCGTAGGTATTTAAAATGAACGAAATCGGACTATAACCACGCCCACTTTTTCGGTATCGAAAATTTGGAAAAACGGAAAAAGTTTGATAATTCCTTACCGATGAAACTTGGAAAGTGGGTTGACCTTATGATGCAGCATAGAAAAATAGTAAAATTTTGGGCAAAGGGCGTGGCACCAACCACTTTGAAAAGAAGGTAATTTAAAAGTTTTGCAAGCTGTATTTGGCAGTCTTTGAAGATATCATGATGAAATTTGGCAGGAACGTTACTCCTATTACTATATGTGTGATAAATAAAAATTAGCAAAATCGGGTGACGAACACTCCCGCTTTAAAAAAAAAAACAAGTAAAGGTGTCTAAGTTCGGGTGTAACCGAACATTATATACTCAGCGTGAGCTTCAATTGTACATTTCATTTCAATAAATTACTTTTCTACATAACACGTGGCACCGCCCGTTTAAAAGAAAAATTTCTCCCATTTCCTCTTACAATAAAACTTGATAAGTGAAATATCATTGATTCAAAACTATTTTTTGCTAAGTTATAGCTTATTATTATAGTCTGCGACCCTTTTAAACTTTTTTTAAATCTAAGTTGCCGTGGTCTTTAACCGACCCCGCCCATTTTTACTAAAAATATTTTCTGCTATAAGAAAAATATGTGTACACAAGTTCTTTACGATATGTTAATTTTTCTTCGAGTTATGGCTCCCGAAACATAGAAAATTTCTTAGTCATAAAAGAGGCGGTGCCACACCCATTTTCAAAAACTTTAGTGTTTTACAATTTAATGTTATAATTCAATTTAGAAAGTAAAATTCTATTGATACAAAGCTCTTTTTTGCTAAGATATAGCTTATTATTTTCGTCTACGACCCTTTTAAAAATCTTTAATATAAAAGTGGGCGTGGTCTTTAACCGATCTCGTCCATTTTTTCTAGAAATATTTCCTGCCACAAGGTAAATACGTGTACCCAATTTTGTTACGATATGTAAATTTTTCTTCGAGTTATGGCTCTCGAAACATAGAAAATTGCTTATTCATAAAAAGAGGCGGTGCCACGCCCATTTTTTAAAATATGAAGTTTATCCTATTTATTGTTATAAATCCAGTTGGGAAATGCAACACCATTGATATAGAGCTCTTTTTTGCAAAGATATAGCTTATTTTATTCGTCCACGACCCTTTTAAAAATCCTTTATATAAAAGTGGGCGTGGTCCTTAACCGATTTCGTTAATTTTCAAAGCATTGCTTATAGTAAAGGCAACCTCTCTGCCGAATTTTGTTACGATAGGTTTAACAATTTTTAATTTATGATTAATAATATTTGTAAAATTGATTTTATTACAAGTGGGCGGTGCCACGCCCATTTAAAAAAATTTTTATCAAGAGTCTCAATATCAGTCCACACGTCAAATTTCAACATTCTAGGTGTATTATTTACTAAATAATCAGGTTTTGTGTTTTCCAAACTATTATATATAAAAAAATTGGGCGTGGTTATCATCCGATTTCGCTCATTTCAACACCAATCTATTCTGGGTCCAGATAAGCTGGTGTACATAATTTGGTGAAGATATTTCAATATTTACTCAAGTTATCATGTTAACGGACAGACGGACGGACGGACGGACATAGCTCAATCAAATTTTTTTCGATACTGATGATTTTGATATATGGAAGTCTATATCTATCTCGTTTCCTTTATACCTATACAACCAACCGTTATCCAATCAAAGTTAATATACTATGTGTGCAAAGCCCGCTCAGTATAAAAATGTTTAAAATCAAATTTTAACAAAAAATTTAATATATTTACAGTATATAAGTAAATTATGTCAACATTCGACTCCAGTAATGATATGGTGCAACAAAATACAAAAATAAAAGAAAATTTTAAAATGGGTGTGGCTCCTCCATTTTTCATTTAATTTATCTAGAATACTTTTAATGCTATAAGCCAAACAAAAGTTTACCAATCCTTGTGAAATTTTGTAGGGCCATAGATTCTATGACGATAACTGTTTTTTGTAAAAATGGGCGAAATCGGTTGAAAGCACGCCCAGTTTTTATACACAGTCGACCGTCTTTCCTTCCGTTCGGCCGTTAATATGATAACTTGACCAAAATCGATATATCTTTACTAAACTTAGTTCACGTACTTATCTGAACTCACTTTATCTTGGTATAAAAAACGGCCGAAATCCGGCTATGACCACGCCCACTTTTTCGACATCGAAAATTACGAAAACTGAAAAAATGCCATAATTCTACACCAAATATGAAAAAGCGATGAAACATGGTAATTGGATTAGTTTTTCGGCCCAAATATATAACTTTAGAATAAACTTTGTAAAATGGGTGTGACACTTACCATATTAAGTAGAAGAAAATTAAAAAGTTCTGCAGGGCGAAATCAAAAGCCTTTGGAGTCTTGGCAGGAATACAGTTCGTGGTATTACATATATAAATAAATTATCGGTACACGACAATCTGGGTCACCCTGGTCCACATTTTGGTCGATATCTCGAAAACGCCTTCACATATACAACTAAGGGACACTCCCTTTTAAAACCCTCATTAATACCTTTAATTTGATACTCATATCGTACAAACACATTACAGAGTCACCCCTGGTCCATCTTTATGGCGATATCTCGAAAAGCGTCCACCTATAGAACTAAGGCCCACTCCCTTTTAAATAATCATTAACACCTTTCATTTGATATCCGTATCGTACAAACGCATTCTAGAGTCACACCTGGTCCACCTTTATGGCGATATCTCGAAAAGGCGTCCACCTATAGAACTAAGGCCCACTTCCTTTTAAAATACTCATTAACACCTTGCATTTGATACCCATATCGTACAAACACATTCTAGAGTCACCCCTGGTCCACCTTTATGGCGATATCTCGAAAAGGCATCCACCTATAGAACTAAGGCCCACTCCATTTTAAAATACTCATTAACACCTTTCATTTGATACCCATATGGTACAAACATATTCTAGAGTCACCCCTGGTCCACCTTGAAGGCGATATCTGGAAAAGGCATCCACCTATAGAACTAAGGCCCACTCCCTTTTAAAGTACTCATTAACACCTTTTATTTGACTCCCATATCATACAAACACATTCTAGAGTCACCCCTGGTACACCTTTATGGCGGCATCTCGAAAAGCCGTCCACCTATAGAACTAAGGCCCACTCCCTTTTAAAATACTTATTAACACCTTTCCTTTGATACCCATATCGTACAAACACATGCTAGATTCACCCCTGGTCCCCCCTTATGGCGATATTTCGGAAAGGCGTCCACCTATAGAACTAAGGCCCACTCCATTTTAAAATACTCATTAACACCTTTCGTTTGATACCCATATGGTACAAACATATTCTAGAGTCACCCCTGGTCCACCTTGAAGGCGATATCTGGAAAAGGCATCCACCTATAGAACTAAGGCCCACTCCCTTTTAAAGTACTCATTAACACCTTTCATTTGATACCCATATCGTACAAACACATTCTAGAGTCACCCCTGGTCCACCTTTATGGCGATATCTCGAAAAGGCATCCACCTATAGGACTAAGGCACACTCCCTTTTAAAGTACTAATTAACACCTTTCATTTGATACCCATATCGTACAAACACATTCTAGAGTCACCCCTGGTCCACCTTTATGGCGGTATCTCGAAGAGCCGTCCACCTATAGAACTAAGGCCCACTCCCTTTTAAAATACTTATTAACACCTTTCCTTTGATACCTATATCGTACAAACATATTCTAGAGTCACCCCTGGTCCACCTTGATGGCGATATCTCGAAAAGGCATCCACCTATAGAACTAAGGCCCACTCCCTTTTAAAGTACTCATTAACACCTTTCATTTGATACCCATATCGTACAAACACATTCTAAAGTCACCCTTGGTCCACCTTTATGGCGGTATCTCGAAAAGCCTTCCACCTATAGAACTAA
Source organism: Eurosta solidaginis (assembly GCF_040869045.1). Taxonomy (NCBI): domain Eukaryota; kingdom Metazoa; phylum Arthropoda; class Insecta; order Diptera; family Tephritidae; genus Eurosta; species Eurosta solidaginis. The sequence goes on along the minus strand of NC_090324.1, from coordinate 148,369,815 downwards.
GGCCCACTCCCTTTTAAAATACTTATTAACACCTTTCATTTGATACCCATATCGTACAAACACATTCTAGAGTCACCCCTGGTCCACCTTTATGGCGGTATCTCGAAAAGCCGTCCACCTATAGAACTAAGGCCCACTCCCTTTTAAAATACTTATTAACACCTTTCCTTTGATACCCATATCGTACAAACACATCCTAGATTCACCCCTGGTCCCCCTTATGGCAATATTTCGAAAAGGCATCCACCTATAGAACTAAAGCCCACCCCTTTTAAATAATCATTAACATCTTTTATTTGATACCAATATTCTACAAACGCATTCGAGAGTAACCCTGGTCCACCTTTATGGTGATATCTCGAAAAAGCGTCCACCTATAGAACTACGGACCACTCCCTTTTAAAATACTCATAAGCACCTTTCATTTGATACCCATATCTTACAAACACATTCTAGAGTCACACCTGGTCCACCTCTATGGCGATATCCCGAAATGGCGTCCACCTATAGAACTATCGCCCACTCCCTTTTAAAATACTCTTTCATACTTTTCATTTGATACCGATGTCATACAAACACATTCCAGGGTTACCCTAGGTTCATTTTCCTACATGGTGATTTCCCTTATTTTGCTTCCAAAGCCCTCAGCTGAGTATGTAATGTTCGGTTACATCCGAACTTAGCCTTCCTTACTTGTTTCTTTTTTTATTTTCGTTAATTTTAGAAATAACTTTAATGAATTGTATAATCAAACACATGTAAACTAATTTCGAAAACAATTTCGGGAAAATGCGAAAATTCGAAAAGTGTTAAAAATCTTCATGAAATTTTCGAACATTTTATTTAGAGTTTTCAGAATTTTTTTCAGTATGCAGTTTTGTAGTCTAGTCAAATTGCAAGTTTGAAGTCTCGAAATTCGCTTTAATTTTTGCCAATTTTTTTTTCAAAGAATATTTTAGACTTTGTTCCATACAAAGAGTGAATATTTATATGGAAGAAAATCTAAAACACTCTTTGAAAAAAAAAAAATTGGAAAAAATAAATGCGAATTTCGAGAGACTTCAAACTTGCACTTTGTTATACTAAAATTGATTGGACTACAAAACTGCATAATCAAAAAAATTCTGAAAACTCTAAATAAAAAGTTCGAAATTTTCATGATGATTTTTTAACACCTTTCGAATTTTCGCATTTTCCCGAAAATGTTTTCAAAATTAGTTTGCATGTGTTTGTTTATACAATTCAGTGAAGTTATTTCTACCATTATCGAAAATAAATAAATGGAGAAATAACTGATAAAATACATCAATAATTTTCACTGCTGTTTAGTGCTCGCAACTGTACATCAATATGTGTTACAAATAAAACTATTTTCACAATTAATATGAGCAGGCGTGTACATGTCTACTATTTTAAAAATTTAAGTTCTTATATGTGTTTCTTTGTTACATTATCACAATTCAATATTCAACATATCTTTTTATACTCGAATTAACGTATTATTATATTATGATAAGTCAACTTTCATGTTACATGCAATACAACATATAATATATTAATAAATAAAGAAATTAATGTATCACAATTCGATATTCAGTCTACATTTTGTACTTTCTTAGGAATCTCAAATATGTCTACATACAAAAATAATAGCAAAAATTATTTCAACATTTTATCGGTTATTTGTTTATTTTATTTAATTTCATAAATTTTAGAAAACTTCATAAAAATTTCAAACTTTTTACTTGGATCTTTCAGAAAATTTTTTAATATGGAGTTTTGTAGGTTAATGAATTTTAGTCTAACAAATTGCAATTTTGAAGTCTGCCAAAATTCGCATTGATTTTTGACACACTTCAAAATTGCACTTTGTTAGACTAAAGTTTATTAACCTACATAACTCCATATTAAAAAAATTTTCTGACGGATCAAAGTAAAAAGTTTGAAATTTTTATGAAGATTTTCAAAAACTTCTTGAATTTTCTAATTTGTTTGAAAACGTTTTTATACTCAGTTGAGCAGAGCTCACAGAGTATATTAACTTTGATTGGATAACGGTTGGTTGTACAGGTATTAAGGAATCGAGATAGATATAGACTTCCATATATCAAAATCATCAGTATCGAAAAAAAATTCGATTGAGCCATGTCCGTCCGTCCGTCCGACCGTTAACACGATAACTTGAGAAAATTTTGAGGTATCTTGATAAAATTTGGTATGTAGGTTCCTGGGCACTCATCTCAGATTGCTATTTAAAATGAACGATATCGGACTATAACCACGCCCATTTTTCGATATCAAAAATTTCGAAAAATAGAAAAAGTGCGATAATTCATTACCAAATAAGGATAAAGCGATGAAACTTAGTCGGTGAGTTGAACTTATGACGCAGACTAGAAAACTAGTAAAATTTTGGACAACGGGCGTGGCACCGCTCACTTTTAAAAGAAGTAATATATTTATTTATTTATTTATTTTTATTTATTGTTTTGCAAGCTGTAATTTGGCAGTCATTGAAGATATCATGATGAAATTTGGCAGGAACGTTACCCTTATTACTATATGTATGCTTAATAAAAATTTGCAAAAGCTGAGAACGACCACGCCCACTTTTTAAAAAAAAAAAATTTTAAAGTCAAATTTTAAAAGAAAAGTTAATATCTTTACAGTATATAAGTAAATTATGTCAACATTCAACTCCAGTAATGATATGGTGCAACAAAATACAAAAATAAAAGAAATTTTCAAAATGGGCGTGGCTCCGCCCTTTTTCATTTAATTTGTCTAGGATACTTTTAGTGCCATATGTCGAACAAAACATTACCAATCCTTGTGAAATTTGGTAGAGCCTTAGCTTCTAGGACGATAACTGTTTTCTGTGAAAAAGGGCGAAATCGGTTGAAGCCACGCCCAGTTTTTATACACAGTCGACCGTCTGTCCTTCCGCTCGGCCGTTAACAAGATAAGTTGAGCAAAAATCGATATATCTTTACTAAACTCAGTTCACGTACTTATCTGAACTCACTTTATATTGGTGTAAAAATGGCCGAAATCCGACTATGACCACGCCCACTTTTTCGATATCGAAAATTACTAAAAATGAAAAAAATGCCATAATAATATATCAAATAATTGTTGTTAATAAACCATGAGCACTTGGGAATGTCAAACAAAGTAATTGACAATAAACAAAAAAATCCAGCATTATCAGTGATTTGCACCAGATGGCGCATCCTCACTAGGGTAGGCACCTTGTCGTTGGTGTGAGGGCTTAGCCGAACTCCATAGCGCCCGACTATGAGGCGGAGCTGTTTAGGACTGACATCTACGCCGTTTCGCCTCATGAACTCCGTGTTGGAGAAGCACACAAATGAAAACGGAGTAGAAGAGTGGAGAAGGGTATGGAGCAGAGGAAGTAAAAGAGCTCTCTCGCAGTACCGTGCAGCACTAAGAATTGTACAACGCTTGGGAGCAGTGGTCGACCCAACAGAAGTGGAGATCGAGCGCTTGGAATGGGCCCATGAAACGGTAGAAGTAGGTCGAAGGCAGTTCAAAAGGTTTGCTGCGAGAAACCCTCGGTTCTGCAACCGGTACGAGGAGGAAGAAGCGTCGAATGGCAGAATGAAGAGGCAACGTTCGGCAGAAGGCGACAAGCCTGCTTTCAAGAGGCAGAAAGGACCCAGTCCTAGAGCCGCGAGGCAGGGCAGTCGCATAGACAAGACAAGTAGGCCCAAAGCTGTAAGACAGATGGGTTCCAATAGCGAGGTAGCAACTACCTCGAAAGCTGCCAGTCAGAGGGAAGTTCCAACTACGGAAGTAGGAGATAAGCCAAAGGGAGATAACGCTAAGACTCCGGCTTTCTCGGAGGCGCTAAAGGGAGACTCCGGTGTTCTCGGAGGTTCCAAAGGGAGATAACACTAAGACTCCTGCTTTTCCCGAGAAGATGAGTGATGTGGCAAAGCAGTCACTGACTGTGGCGCTGGTTGATCGTAGCAGTCCGTTCGGACGAATGACTACTGAAAGGTGGAGATCTGTGGAAAGGGAGCTTATTAGCTTATTGCTTAAGATGATGCGGGAACAACCAAGTAAGCCCCTTCCAACCTTGATTCGGGGGGATGGTATAATGGTGTGAAGATGATAGCGTGCGACAACATCGCGAGCTTGCGGTGGCTGGAGGAAGTCGTTCCAAACCTCCAAAGGCAAGGCACGAACGCGCGGTTTGAGGTGGTGGATAAAGCGCAAATCCCCACGGTACCAAAAGTTAAGGTATGGATACCATGCGTGATGAAGTCGGAGGATACACTGCGAATTCTGCAGAATCAGAATCCGAACATACCGACACAGGATTGGAAGGTACTTACTGTATCTCGGCCTACCGAGGATGGTCAGTTCTACATCTTCCAAATAAACAAGCAGGCGGAGGATATCAGGGAAAAGAAGTCCCGAGGATAAAAATCCTAACACGCTGGAAGTGGGCGAAGTCGAAAAGGACCTCAGAACCCTAAGGGAAAAAAGACAGGTGGAGGTCCCCGACGTCACCACGAACGTGCTAGAAGAGGACCAACCGCTAAATGGTGCTGTGACTCGCACAGAGGAACACACGGCACAACATTCACGAAGGGCTGAAGGGGGCCTCGAATACTCTAAACCAAAAGGGCAAGAGGAGGACGACGACGTCAAGACGAAGGTGCTGGAGGGGGACAAACAGCCCAATGGTGCTGCGAGTCCTACAGATAAACCTCCAACACAGTAAAGTGGCGTCGAGCGAACTCCTCCTAACCCTTGAGGAGGGTTCGTTTGACGTGGCGCTGATCCAGGAGCCGTGGCTCTCATCGGGAGGAAAGGTTTCTGGACTTAGCGCGCGCGGGTTTGGCGTTTACTACGCACAAACGGAAGGACGGGTGCGAGCTGTAGTAATGGTAAGGAAACAGCTGCATTCATATATGCTGCCTAATTACACCACCGAGGATCTCGTAGCGGTGGCCGTTGAGCAAAAGAATAAGCAGGCATTTATCCTGGCGTCCTGCTACATGGCCCATGCTGCGGAGGTTCCACCGATGGAGTGCAAAAGGCTAGTAGAGGAGGAAGGGCGCAAAGGGCTGTTGGTCATAGGCGCAGATGCAAATGCGCACCACAATGCGTGGGGAGGAGCAGATACGAACGAGAGAGGCGAATCTCTATTTTGTTACATCCTGCAAACCAATTTGCAGAGAGCCAACAGAGGAAATGTTCCTAGATACATTGGTCCAACAACCAGCAATGTTCTGGATATTACATTGAGCTCCGAGCGTGATATATCAAGGTATGATTGGATGGTTCTCGATAGACCATCCTTCTCCGACCATGCGTATATAAGCTTCAGCATCCTACTAAAGAGGGTAGATAAGGGAGGAACCTTTAGAAACCCTAGGGCAACGAATTGGACTAAATTCCAGAAACATGTAGAAACGAAACTGGGACAACCCAAAGAGGTTGCTAATGTAGAGGAACTGGAGGAGTCGAATGAATTCCTAACAAGGACGCTTATGACTGCGTATAACAAAGCTTGCCCTATAAGAAGATTCAGAGGAAAAGCAAAGCCGCCATGGTGGAGCAATGAGCTGAGTCTTCTAAGAAGACAGGTAAAAGAAATGTTTAAACTCGCAAAGACCGCAGAAAGCGAAGCGTGTCGGGACGAGTACAGGGATCTGCTGAGGATCTACAAGCGTGAAATTACCAGGGCGAAGAGAAACTCATGGAAAAGTTTCTGTACGGACATAGAGTGCTCCAGTGAAACAGCGCGGTTGAAAAAAGTCCTAGCAAAGGCAAACATAGTCCAGGGACTAATAAAGAAAGAGAACCGGGAATAGTCACGTGATAGTGAGGAATCCCTTGAGGTGCTTCTCGATACACATTTCCCATCGGGAGACGGTTTAGAAGAACCAGCAGACATCACTTACACTTCGATCACGGGGCTAGTGGTGCCGGGCTTGGTGACCGATACCAAGATCGAGTGGGCAGTGAAGACGTTTTCTAAGTTTAAATCGCCGGGCCCAGATGGTATATTCGCGGCCATGCTACAAGTCTCAAGTAGGGCGGTCGTGGAATGGCTTAAAATAATATTCGATGGGTGCATAAGACTGAATCATGTACCGCACTCTTGGAGAACTGCTCGTGTAGCTTTTCTACCAAAGGCGGGGAAGATCGGTCACGTGTATCCCAAAGACTATAGACCCATTAGCTTAACATCATTTCTGCTCAAAACCTTTGAGAGGCTGATAGATGTGTACATAAAGTCCAACGTGGATGAAAAGCTGCTCTCCACAACACAGCATGCGTACACCAAAGGCAAGTCGGTAGACACCGCATTGCATAGGGTGGTAATAAGCATAGAGAAATCCCTGGAATATAAGGAGTATGCTCTAGGAGTCTTCTTGGACATTGCCGGGGCTTTCAATAATGTTGCAAAATGGGCGATTATGGATGGTCTTAATTACATTAAAGTACATCCTGCCTTAATCAGATGGATCGGCTGCATGCTAAATTGCAGAAAGATTACATCACAATGGGGATTGTACGAGGCCACGAAATCAGTGGACAGGGGCACGCCGCAGGGAGGGGTGCTATCACCTCTGCTGTGGACACTGGTCATCAACCAACTGCTCAGGCAATTCGATGAGGGACCCGTAAAACTTACGGCTTACGCAGATGACGTTGCAATTGTCATAAGTGGAAAATGCCTTCCAACGATTAGTTCTTTGATGGATCGGGCGCTTCGGGATATTCATACCTGGGCATCTAATGTCGGGCTGAAAGTCAATGCGGAGAAGACGGATATGGTCTTGTTTACAAAGAGGTACAAGGTCCCAAATTGGACCAGGCCTAAGTTAGGAGCGGTGACCTTACAGGAGAAACCTTGCACAAAATATCTAGGAATCATCCTAGACAGTAAGCTGTCATGGAAGCTCAACTTGGAGGAGAGGGTCAAGAAGGCCTCAACGGCACTCTATGCATGTAAAAGAATGCTGGGGTGTACGTGGGGCCTATCGCCCTCTCTTTCTCATTGGGTTTTTACAGCGATTGTAAGCCCTATTCTATACTATGGAGTTCTTGTTTGGTGGAAAGCCACACAAAAAACAACATACCTCAAAAAATTAGAGGGGGTATGCAGACTATCGATGCTTTGCATTACGGGAGCCCTGAAAACAACCCCGACGGCTGCACTGTATGCCATTCTGCTCATTCCACCTGTAGACCTGGTAGCAAAGAACAAAGCGTTAACGACCGCAACCAGGCTCGATGCTTCGGGGCAGCTTGAGCGCCGACCATATGGCCATAGTAGTATAGCGTCCTCAGTCACAAGACGAACAGACTACATGATTCCCTACCTGCACTTTGAGGGAGATCTTAAGGCCACAATAGAGGTGGACGGTTGGCGCAAGGGTGCGCAAATGGCGGACGAGGCGATACATGTGTACACCGATGGTTCCAAAATAGTGGAAGGAGTAGGGTCTGCGGTATACTGCGCTGATCCGGAATTAAGCAAATCCTACAGGCTGCCGGATTACTGTAGCGTTTTCCAAGCGGAAATATTAGCCGTAACCAAAGCAGTAGAAACCCTGGAAGAGAATAGCTTAAGCTGCAGCCGTTTTAACTTTTATATTGACAGTCAAGCAGCAATTAAGGCAATAATCTCGCATAGCACAGCATCTAAATGCGTGTTAGAGTGTAAGCAGTCTCTGGAGAGAATCGGGACAGGGAGAAGCATACATCTATATTGGGTCCCAGGGCATATGGGAATAGATGGGAATGAAAAAGCGGACGAATTAGCTAAAAAGGGCGCATCCCTTGAAGCTTGCTCCGTAGACATCCCAATTAGATTGGGCGAGATTAAGCGAATGCGAGAGGTGCACATGATCGACCAAGCAGAAAAGGCGTGGGTTCAAGCGCGGGGCTGTAAAGTGTCGAAGATTATGTGTAGGTCTTACAACCTTAGACTAACACAGTTGCTTCTATCATTAAAAAGAGAGGACTGTAGACTCATGACGGGTATTCTGACTGGACACTGCCTTCTGGCGTCACATGCCTTTAAATTAGGCTTGGTCAGTGATAGCAGGTGTAGAAAGTGCGGGTTGGAGGAGGAAACGATCGAGCACGTTCTGTGCTCGTGCCCTGCACTTGCCAGTCTAAGACTCCAGCTATTAGGAGTGATACAGCTGTCAGATCTAGAAGCAGCAAGTGGCTTAAGTCCTAGGAAGCTTCTAGTATTTGCCAAGAGGACGGAGTTATTTTATAACATAGGTCATGGTTTTTGATAGGGTTTTTCAGTTTGGTCGTTAAAACAAACTTCTGGTAACACTACGGACTCAATCAGTCTATGTGAGGTCCTCATGGACCGGCCAGTTCAACCTACATACCTACCAGATGGCGCAACACTAAATAAATATACTTGGTAAAAGGAATAGAAGTAGCAAATTTGCCAGTCAAACAAACCACCGCTGTATAGCTAAATCGTTAGCGCAGCGTGCCTAAAGCGTACTGATGATGAAGGCTTAGCACCCTTCGAAATGGATCTATCTGCGCAGCTATGGCAGGTTGTCTGAAACATTTTCTACTTACTATTCCAAAAACAAAAAAACATTTTTCAAATTTAGAAAAATTCAAAAATAACAATAATTATCATTAGAAAAAAATTATTGATCTGGCCTTGAGCTCGAATCGAACCTTGAATCATTTATCAATAGGCCGATAAAAACAAAAAAACAATTGTTAATAAACCATGAGCACTTGGGAATGTCAAACAAAGTAATTGACAATAAACAAAAAAATCCAGCATTATCAGTGATTTGCACCAGATGGCGCAACACTGAATAAATATAGTTGGTAAAAGGAATAGAAGTAGCAAATTTGCCAGTCAAACAAACCACCGCTGTATAGCTAAATGGTTAGCGCAGCGTGCCTAAAGCGTACTGATGATGTAGGCTTAGCTCCCTTCGAACAGGATCTATCTGCGCAGCTATGGCAGGTTGTCTGAAAATTTTTCTACTTGCTATTCCAAAAACAAAATACAATTTTTCAAATTTAGAAAAATTAAAAAATAACAATAATTATCATTAGAAAAAAATTATTGTTCTGGCCTTGAGCTCGAATCGAACCTTGAATAATATACCAAATACGAAAAAAGAGATGAAACATGGTAATTGGATTGGTCTATTGACGCAAAATATAACTTTAGAAAAAAACTTTGTAAAATGGGTGTGACACCTACCATATTAAGTAGAAGAAAATGAAAAAGTGTTGCAGGGCGAAATCAAAAGCCCTTGGAATCTTGGAAGGATAAATGTTCGTGGTATTACATATATATATAAATTAGCGGTACCCGACAGATGATGTTCTGGGTCACCCTGGTTCACATTTTGGTCGATATCTCGAAAACGCCTTCACATATACAACTACCACCACTCCCTTTTAAAACCCTCATTATCACCTTTCGTTTGATACCCATATCGTACAAACACATTATAGAGTCACCCTTGGTCCACCTTTATGGCGATATCTCGAAAAGGCGTCCACCTATAGAACTAAGGCCCACTCCCTTTTAAAATAATTATATAATTATTAACACCTTTCATTTGATACCCATATCGTACAAACAAATTCTAGAGTCAGCCCTGGTCCACCTTTATGGCGATATCTCGAAAAGGCGTCCACCCATAGAACTAAGGCTCACTCCGTTTTAAAATACTCATCAACACCTTTCGTTTGATACCCATATTGTAAAAACGCATTCTAGAGTCACCCCTGGTCCAACTTTATGGCAATATCTCGAAAAGGCGTCCACCTATAGAACTAAGGCCCACGTTCTTTTAAAATACTCATTAACACCTTTCATCTGATACCCATATTGTACAAACGCATTCTAGAGTCACCCCTGGTCCACGTTTATGTTGATATCCCGAAAAGGCGTCCATAAATAGAACTAAGGCCCATTCCCTTTTAAAATACTTATTAACACCTTTCATTTGATACCCATATCGTACAAACAAATTCTAGAGTCACCCCTGGTCCACGTTTATGTTGATATCCCGAAAAGGCGTCCACGAATAGAACTAAGGCCCATTCCCTTTTAAAATACTTATTAACGCCTTTCGTTTGATACCCATATTGTACAAAAGCATTCTAGAGTCACCCCTGGTCCACGTTTATGTTGATTTCACGAATTGAACTAAGGCCCATTCCCTTTTAAAATACTTATTAACACCTTTAGTTTGATACCCATATTGCACAAAAGCATTCTAGAGTCCCCCTCGTCCAACTTTATGGCAATATCTCGAAAAGGCGTCCACCTATAGAACTAAGGCCCACGCCCTTTTAAAATACTCATTAACACTTTTCATTTGATACCCATATTGTACAAACCCATTCTAGAGTCACCCCTGGTCCACGTTTATGTTGATATCCCGAAAAGGCGTCCACGAATAGAACTAAGGCCCATTCCCTTTTAAAATACTTATTAACACTTTTCGTTTGATACCGATATTGTACAAAAGCATTCTAGAGTCACCCCTGGTCCACGTTTATGTAGATTTCCCGAAAAGGCGTCCACGAATAGAACTAAGGCCCATTCCCCTTTAAAATACTTATTAACACCTTTCGTTTGATACCCATACTGTACAAAAGCATTCTAGAGTCACCCCTGGTCCAACTTTAATGCAATATCCCGAAAAGGCATCCACCCATAGAACTAAGGCCCATTCCCTTTTAAAATACTTATTAACACCTTTAGTTTGATACCCACATTGTACAAAAGTATTCTAGAGTAAACCCTGTTCCACCTTTATAACGATATTCCGAAAAGGCGTCCACCTATAGAACTAAGGCCCACGCCCTTTTAAAATACTCATTAACACCTTTCATTTGATACCCATATCGTACAAACAAATTCTAGAGTCACCCCTGGTCCACCTTTATGGCGATATCTCGAAAAGGCGTTCACCCATAGATCTAAGGCCCACTCCCTTTTAAAATACTCATTACCACCTTTCGTTTGATACCCATATCATACAAACAAATTCTAGAGTCACCCCTGGTCCACCTTTATGGCGATATCTCGAAAAGGCGTCCTCCTATAGAAATTAGGCCCACTCCCTTTTAAAATACTCATTAACACTTTCATTTGATACCCATGTCGTACAAACAAATTCTAGAGTCAGCCCTGGTCCACCGTTATGGCGATATCCCTAAATGGAGTCCATCTATAGAACTATGGCCCACTCCCTCTTAAAATACTCTTTAATACCTTCCATTTGATACACATGTCATACACACACATTGCAGGGTTACTCTAGGTTCTACGAGGTGATTTTCCCTTATTTTGTCTCCATAGCTCTCAACTTAGTATATAATGTTCGGTTACACCCGAACTCAGCCTTCCTTACTTGTTGAAATTGGTTTACATAGTTTTCGTTATACAGTGCATTCAAGTTTCTTCTAAAATTAATAAAATTAAATAAAATAAACAAATAACCGATAAAATGTTGCAATAATTTTTGCTACTACTTTTATGAACAAAACTGTATATCCATTTATACATACATTTTGTACTTTCATTAGGAATCTCTACTAAACATCCCGTAGCATATTTGCAGTCGCACTCATATTGACATATTAAATATATATGTGGTACCCTGTACCATACCTCAAATTCTATAACTATTCAATTTTGTTATCGTACCATATACTTACATTCATTTTCTTTCCTTTTCATTCGACATCTCATCGCAACCGGTTGTAATTTAACTAAGCTCATTCTAATTATTATTTCATTAAAGTCATAATTGTATTTAAAGCATAAAATCGCTCGGTTTATTAATTTGACATATTCATCACATTGGTAAGCTATAAACAAACAACGATTTAGCTAATCCGCTAAAACTGGTCACCCCGTCGAGAACATTTGTATTCACGCGTGGCATACACGCGATTTCAACCAACTTTGAGGTTAGCTTCTTTCGACAAAATGACGGACAGCGGTTCGCCACCATCCGAAATCGGAGGTAATTCGCCACCTCCACCTGCCTCAGGCACAGTAGAAAACACTGTTGCAGCTGTATACGCCAGACTACCGGTACCACCAATGAATTGCTACAACATAGAAGCCTGGTTCACTACCATGGACTTCTGGTTCACTGGATCAGGTATCAGTACCGACAAGCAAAAACTGCAACTGTGCTGGCAGCACTCGACCCAAATGTAATTGGCCAATTAAGTGACGTTATTGCATCAATACCTGCTAGTGATCGCTTCGATTTCATCAAACAAAAAATAACTGCACATTTTGCTGACAGCGAACAACGACGTCTCAACCGCCTGCTATCAGATTTGCCACTCGGCGACAAAAAGCCATCCGAGCTTTTTTATGAAATGAAACGTGTCGCAGGTAACTCGGTCAGTGAAGCTGCACTCAAAAGCCTATGGACAAAGCGATTGCCAGACGTCGCACAGCCGGTAATAGCTGCCTTTTCTGGAACTGCCACCGATTTCACCAAAATTGCTGATTCAATAGTGGATGCCATCGCCCCCAACAACATCAACCGTATTAAATCAGTTCAGCCAAACGAAATCGGTGAACTACGCACAGCTATAGTTGAATTAGGCAAGAAATTTGAACGATTTACGACGCGTCCCCGCTCCCGCTCGTGGAGTGGCAGGCAAAGCCGTTTTGCGCAAAGGTCAAACAGCCGTAGCAACTCACACGCTAATACACAAGGTGCAGCCAACTCATCCAATCAAGACTGCTGGTACCATCAAAAGTACGGCCGCAATGCCCGCAAATGCAGAAGCCCTTGCCGTCACAAGAATCGCTCCGTTCAATCAGTCGACACAACATCCACGTCAGCCTGACTACCACAGGCTGCGGCAGATGGTGCGAAAGGTGCGAAGTGCTTCGCTTGCAAGTCCACGATCAACACTCGAATAAAACATTTCTCGTAGACACTCGTGCCGATGTCTCCGTTCTGCCTCTCACTTCTAAAACATATGATGTCCGCCCAACAGCAACAAAGCTATATGCCGCAAACGGTTCTGCAATCAAGGTTATAGGGGAGAAAAGAGTACGCGTCGACCTAGGCCTGCGTCGAGATTTTCAGTGGTCGTTCATTATTGCCCATGTAACAGCGCCTATCATTGGCGCGGATTTCATACGCTATTACGATCTTTTGGTAGACCTGCGCCGCAATCGACTCATCGATAACACCACGAATTTGCACTCTCCTGTAACAACAACAACTACACTTAATACTGCTTAATCAGGACTTACGATTCAACATGCCCATTTGCTGCAATACTCGCAGAATTTTCCGATACAACAAAGTTGGCTCCTCACGGTGCTTCGACAAAATCTACGACCTGTCACAGGATAATAACAACTGGTCAGCCCGTTTTCGCCCGACCACGACGTCTTCCGCCCGAGAAGCTGGCTTCAGCACGAAAAGAGTTCGAGTACCTAATGAAAATCGGTGTCTGTCGCCCATCGAGCAGTAATTGGTCAAGCCCGCTGCACTTAGTTAAGAAAGCCGATGGTACATGGAGACCATGTGGTGATTACAGGGCACTTAACGCACAGACAGTGCCGGACCGTTACCCACTCCCTTATCTCACCGATTTCACTAGCACTCTACGAGGTAAGTCAATATTTTCTAAAATTAACCTCCAGCGAGCTTTTCATCAGGTACCCATTCATGAAGACGATATTGCTAAAACCGCCATCACAACACCCTTCGGGCTTGTCGAGTTCAAATTTATGACATTTGGACTCTGCAATGCTGCGCAGACGTTCCAACGACTAATCAACGAAGTGTTACGAGGTATTAATTGCGCGTTACCGTATATCGACGATATTTGTATCGCTTGAACGTCCATCGAACAACATCGCAACGACATACGCACTGTTCTTCAACGCCTTCGAGAATATAATCTTGCCATTAACACGGCCAAGTGTGAGTTCGGCAAAAGCGAACTTAATTTTTTGGGACACTTAGTCAACGCGCAAGGAATTCATCCTCTTCCGGAGAGGGTGTTTGTTATTCGTGAATTCCCAAAACCTACTGTAGCTAAGCAACTGAAAAGTTTCCTCGCGATGTTGAATTTCTACAGAAAATTTCTGCCGAACGCCGTTTCATACCAGCACTACCTCCAAAGACTAATAACTGCAAATACGAAAAACGATCGCACTCCGTTAATTTGGAATCAAGAAGCAGAAGACGCCTTCAGCCGATGCAAGTCAGAACTAGCAAACGCAACGCTCCTCGCACATCCAGTACCCGACGCCGAACTTGCGCTTTACGTCGACGCATCAGTTACTGCAGTAGGTGCGGCATTACACCAAAGCGTAAATGGCGAACTCCAACCACTTGGGTTTTATTCCAAAAAACTCACGCCCGCACAGCAAAATCATAGTACGTATGACCGTGAATTAGCCGCAGTGTACCAAGGCATGTGTCATTTTCGATATATGATCGAAGGGCGCAAGTGTTACGTCGTTACCGATCACCGTCCTTGGTGTTCGCTTTCCGACACAATTCAGAAAAGGCTTCACCTCGACGAGTACGACAACTCGATTTTATCGGACAATTTACCACCGACATTCGCCACACACTAGGGAGTCAGAATGCTACAGCCGACTTACTATCTAGCATTGAAGCAATCGATGGAGTTATTGGCTACACAAAGGTTGCTGAAGCTCAGAAAACCGACGTTCAACTTCAACAGTGGATTAAATAACCAGGTACCCATAAAAATTCGTTAACTCTTAAGTTTTTCCCGATTCCCAACAGTGACCGCCAGCTGGTATGCGACACTTCAACAACAACAGTTCGTCCTTATATAACGAAAGAGTTTCGAAGGGCCATACTTGCAAAGGCACATGGTTTATCGCATACAGGCGTACGGGCAACGACTAAACTGATCACTTCTAAATTCGTCTGGCCAGGTATCCGAAAATATATCGCGTCCTTCATGCGCTGTTGCCAAGCGTGTCAGCGGTCCAAAGTATATCGTCACACGAAGACAGCACCAGCAAGGTACGAGCCTCCACAGGAACGATTTTCCCACATAAATATTGATATCGTTGGTCCCTTTCCGCTATGTGAGGGACAGCGCTATTGCCTCACGATCATCGACCGATACACTCGATGGCCAGAAGCCGCCCCATGGCAGACATCTGCGCCGAATCAGTCGCCAAAGCTCTGCTTTCGCAGTGGATTTCACGGTTTGGTGTTCCAGCACGCATAACATCCGACCGTGGTAGACAATTCGAGTCAGCCGTATTCGCCGAACTGATCAGTACTTTTGGAGCAAGTCATTTGAGAACAACGCCTTATCACCCTCAGTCCAATGGCATCATCGATAGATGGCACAGATGTTTCAAATCGGCTATTTTGTGCCATGAACCAGCCAAGTGGGTGCTTCATTTACCAGCGATTTTACTGGATCTACGAGTCGCGTTCAAACCAGACATAAATGCTTCTCCTGCCATGTTGGTATACGGTTCAACACTACGCATCCCAGGTGAATTTTTTCAAGAGGTAAAATCGAAAGAAGTCACCAGCGAAGCCATAACGCAATTTCGATCTTCAATTGAAAGGCTACGCTCAACACAGACGGCGCACCATTCAAAGCCACACCCTTTCCTAACCACCGCTTTGCAGACGGCTACTCACGTATTCGTGCGAAAAGACTCAGTGCGGCCCTCGTTAACACACCCGTACGATGGACCATATCTCGTCATTAAACGAAGCCCAAAATTTTTCAAAATAGTTGTACGAGAGTGAACCACAAACATAAGCGTCGATCGCTTAAAACCAGCATTTCTTGCCAACGTCGACAACGATGACACCGCGCCAAGACAAGTAATACAACAGGAGGTATCACAATCCGCAGCAACAAGCACTACACGCACGGGTAGACATGTTAGTATTCCTCTGCGATACCGATGACGCATCTAGAGGGGGAGTATTGTGATACCCTGTACCATACCTCAAATTCTATAACTATTCAATTTTGTTATCGTACCATATACTTACATTCATTTTCTTTCCTTTTCATTCGACATCTCATCGCAACCGGTTGTAATTTAACTAAGCTCATTCTAATTATTATTTCATTAAAGTCATAATTGTATTTAAAGCATAAAATCGCTCAGTTTATTAATTTGACATATTCATCACATTGGTAAGCTATAAACAAACAACGATTCAGCTAATCCGCTAAATATATATTGTAACGAATTTTCTGCAAATCCTCTTATTTGCCCTTTTGCTAGGTTCGTATCGCTAAACTGTTGAATAAATAACTCCAATATTGAATAATGGAAAAATGGCCTTTATTAAAATACTTCACAATAACACTCAAACTGTGCAACGAATAGCTTAATAACCAAACTGATAGCTTAAATGAAACTCTACTATTCAAAATAATACTGCTATAGCTCGCTAGATAGCGCTTAATCGAAACTGCTTGACAGCTCAAATCAAACTGAATTCCAGCGCCTCTACATCTGCGGCCTTTTATACTCTCTGGTTTCCTCCTTCCCATCTTCTAGAATCTACTAGCATTGTCCATGAGCTCTCAAACTTCTCAGCTGTAACTACAATTGCACAATTTTATACATCTTCTAGGCGCTTCCAGAATCTACTAGTCCAGTATCTCTCAAACTTATCAGTTGTAACTACAATTGCACAATTTTATAGTTTTTCTCATTGCATACTTATAGGAGTATCTCAGATATATGCATGTGTTAGTGCATTGACTCTCCGTTGCTCGTATACGTACATGGTACATATATGTAGACGCAGTTATTGTCTCATTTATGTAGATACATAATGATTGAATTATTGATGTGCATTCACGTCACTGCTTAGCATCGGCTTAGAGACGGCAGCACTCCTTAGTTTTGCTAATATTCGTAACACTGCCCTCCACCTAAGTCTGATCGTCCCGATTAGACAAATCTCTCGATCTAAACGCTGCTAGCATCGCCAAATGTACCACTCTTCTACTCCGTGGTTTCTCAATGCTTTGTATGCGGTAGATGGTATCACTGATCTTCTTTACAACCTTGTACGGGCCTTCCCAACTGCACCGAAATTTGGATGGAACACCTTTCCATCGGTGAGGGTTGTATAACAGTACCAAATCTCCCGCAAAGAAACCTTTCGAATTATTGTTCTCATGGTACCTACATGTGTTTCATCGTACCACTCAATACCCTGGTTCGTTTCTTCGCACTCTGTTGTTTGGCCGATGAACTACTTCGTAGAGCTTGCGCTGGACGGATTTGCTTTGCATAATCAGTATCGTTCCCACGTTTCCCAACAGTAGTGCGATCTGGCTTGAAACTACCTTCGCATTCTTTCTCGGAAATTCGTTGCTTCGTTTTCCTGCGTCTTTTAGGTTTTGTCAATGCCAGTGTTTCTCTCGCAGGTACTTTTGATTTTGATTTATTTGGCCATTCGATCTATCAACCCTTGCCTTTGACTTTCGTGATCTTTGTCGAGTCTTTTCCACCAGTACCCGATTACTGCTGAACCCTTTTTCCAAACTAAAGTTAAGTGGTATGTCCTGGTTCTTATAGCGCATAATTTTTCTCCGCATATCGATCCCGATGTCATGGTCAACCAAGAAGTCCACTCCCAATATGACTTCATCAACGATCTCCGCCACAACGAATTTGTGTAGAACCATGACTTTTCCAATTAATACCTCACATACCACTTCGCCTTGGACTTGATTATACTCGCCTGTGACCGTACGCAACCTTGCTCCAGGTAATGACTTTACTCTCCTGTAGACCAAATCAGATCGAATCAAGGAATGAGATGCTCCCGTATCTACAGTCATTACACGCTCTTTACCATCCACATTCCCTCTGATGGTAAGACTGCTTGATTTCCTTCCAATCTGCGACACAGATATCACAGGACATTCAATAGCCGGGGCAAGTTTTCGTTCTTTACATCCGACACGCTCTTGCTCATTTCCGCCAGCTTTGCGTTTACGGCCACCCACATTGTTGGAACTATTAGGACAAAGATCGCAATAACGTGCAATGTAACCTGGGTTGCCGCACTTGAAACATTTAATAACTCCGGAATTCTTCTGTTGAGATCCCTTCAGTGCTTCCAAAATTGTGTCTACCCACTCTGGCCTTTCTACTTCCACACGAGCTTTGTACGCTGGCTTACTCAAAAGCGAAGCTGTTTCCTGAGTCAGCGCATGCGATACCGTTTCAGCAAATGTTAGTTTTGGATTCGCATATGTAGCCCGCTTTCCACATCTCGTATGTCATTTATGAAACTCTGGATTTTTACCCTTTCAGTGTATTCCACAGGTGCGTCCGCATTTGCGAGAGGATCCAATCTTTCAACATCCGAGGCAAACTCCTGCAAAGTCTCGTTCGATCTTTGGTGGCGGTTTTGAAACTAAATTTGGAATATCTGTTTTCTATGCTCGCTTCCATAACGTCTCTCGACAGCGGCCATCAGTGCTTCATAGCTGTTCCGTTCGTACTCTGGAATAGTCTGTAAGATTTCGGCAGCTGGTACTTTCAATGCTACGAAGAGTACAGCAACTTTATCTTCAGCATTCCAGTTGTTCACTGTTGCGGTCTTCTCAAACTGTAGCTTAAAGACCTGGAAAGGAACAGATCCGTCAAAGGATGGTGTTTTTACCTTTGGATTACTCGCTGAAACAGCTGGGCGATTTAATTGCAACTGCTCCATACGACCCTTCAAATCATCTACATCTGCCTGAAATTGAGCGATTTTTGCATCCTGAGCTTCCAGCTTTGATGTTACCCTTGCTTCCTGTGCTTCTAACTGTGAAGACATTTGTGCCACCTGCAATGATAAGCGCTCCTCTTGTTCTACCATCTTGGATGACATATACGTTTTCTGTTCTTCTAGTTGAGATGACATATAAATTTTCTGTTCTTCTAGTTGAGATGCCAGTTGAGATCTTATATCTGTCTTTTGCGATTCCAGTTGAGAAGCCACTGTCGATGTTTGAGCAGATATTGCAGCCAAAATCATGTTCAAGTCTGTGCTCGTAACTGTCTGCGTAACTGTCTCTTCCATTTTTGTTGTTTCCTCGCCTTCAAGATGAAAGTCATACTCTTCCACATCAATTCCTTCTGCTTCCATTGCCTCTCGTAGTCGTGCCTGAAGTTCGAGTTTAATGCCGGTTGTATTCAATCCACGGCTCTCCAACTCCTTCTTCAGTTGCTGGATCTTCAATTCACTGAACTTTGCCATGTCCTTGTTGTCCTCTGGAATTTATTCAACAATTCCTCTTCTGACACCAATTGTAACGAATTTTCTGCAAATCCTCTAATTTGCCCTTTTGCTAGCTTCGTATCGCTAAACTGTTGAATAAATAACTCCAATATTGAATAATAGAAAAATGGCCTTTATTAAAATACTTCACAATAACACTCAAACTGTGCAACGAATAGCTTCATAACCAAACTGATAGCTTAAATGAAACTCTACTATTCAAAATAATACTGCTATAGCTCGCTAGATAGCGCTTAATCGAAACTGCTTGACAGCTCAAATCAAACTGAATTCCAGCGCCTCTACATCTGCGGCCTTTTATACTCTCTGGTTTCCTCGTTCGCATCTTCTAGAATCTACTAGCATTGTTTATGGCGATATCTCGAAAAGGCGTCCTCCTATAGAAATTAGGCCCACTCCCTTTTAAAATACTCATTAACACTTTCATTTGATACCCATGTTGTGCAAACAAATTCTAGAGTCAGCCCTGGTCCACCGTTATGGCGATATCCCTAAATGGAGTCCATCTATAGAACTATGGCCCACTCCCTCTTAAAATACTCTTTAATACCTTCCATTTGATACACATGTCATACAAACACATTGCAGGGTTACCCGAGGTTCTACGAGGTGATTTTCCCTTATTTTGTCTCCATAGCTCTCAACTTAGTATATAATGTTCGGTTACACCCGAACTCAGCCTTCCTTACTTGTTGAAATTGGTTTACATAGTTTTCGTTATACAGTGCATTCAAGTTTCTTCTAAAATTAATAAAATTAAATAAAATAAACAAATAACCGATAAAATGTTGCAATAATTTTTGCTACTACTTTTATGAACAAAACTGTATATCCATTTATACATACATTTTGTACTTTCATTAGGAATCTCTACTAAACATCCCGTAGCATATTTGCAGTCGCACTCATATTGACATATTAAATATATATATGGTACCCTGTACCATACCTCAAATTCTATAACTATTCAATTTTGTTATCGTACCATATACTTACATTCATTTTCTTTCCTTTTCATTCGACATCTCATCGCAACCGGTTGTAATTTAACTAAGCTCATTCTAATTATTATTTCATTAAAGTCATAATTGTATTTAAAGCATAAAATCGCTCGGTTTATTAATTTGACATATTCATCACATTGGTAAGCTATAAGCAAACAACGATTTAGCTAATCCGCTAAAACTGGTCACCCCGTCGAGAACATTTGTATTCACGCGTAGCATACACGCGATTTCAACCAACTTTGAGGTTAGCTTCTTTCGACAAAATGACGGACAGCGGTTCGCCACCATCCGAAATCGGAGGTAATTCGCCACCTCCACCTGCCTCAGGCACAGTAGAAAACACTGTTGCAGCTGTATACGCCAGACTCCCGGTACCACCAATGAATTGATCCAACATAGAAGCCTGGTTCACTACCATGGACTTCTGGTTCACTGGATCAGGTATCAGTACCGACAAGCAAAAAACTGCAACAGTGCTGGCAGCACTCGACCCAAATGTAATTGGCCAATTTAGTGACATTATTGCATCAATACCTGCTAGTGATCGCTTCGATTTCATCAAACAAAAAATAACTGCACATTTTGCTGACAGCGAACAACGACGTCTCAACCGCCTGCTATCAGATTTGCCACTCGGCGACAAAAAGCCATCCAAGCTTTTTTATGAAATGAAACGTGTCGCAGGTAACTCGGTCAGTGAAGCTGCACTCAAAAGCGTATGGACAAAGCGATTGCCAGACGTCGCACAGCCGGTAATAGCTGCCTTTTCTGGAACTGCCACCGATTTCACCAAAATTGCTGATTCAATAGTGGATGCCATCGCCCCCAACAGCATCAACCGTATTAAATCAGTTCAGCCAAACGAAATCGGTGAACTACGCACAGCTATAGTTGAATTAGGCAAGAAATTTGAACGATTTACGACGCGTCCCCGCTCCCGCTCGTGGAGTGGCAGGCAAAGCCGTTTTGCGCAAAGGTCAAACAGCCGTAGCAACTCACACGCTAATACACAAGGTGCAGCCAACTCATCCAATCAAGACTGCTGGTACCATCAAAAGTACGGCCGCAATGCCCGCAAATGCAGAAGCCCTTGCCGTCACAAGAATCGCTCCGTTCAATCAGTCGACACAACATCCACGTCAGTCTGACTACCACAGGCTGCGGCAGATGGTGCGAAAGGTGCGAAGTGCTTCGCTTGCAAGTCCACGATCAACACTCGAATAAAACATTTCTCGTAGACACTTGTGCCGATGTCTCCGTTCTGCCTCTCACTGCTAAAACATATGATGTCCGCCCAACAGCAACAAAGCTATATGCCGCAAACGGTTCTGCAATCAAGGTTATAGGGGAGAAAAGAGTACGCGTCGACCTAGGCCTGCGTCGAGATTTTCAGTGGTCGTTCATTATTGCCGATGTAACAGCGCCTATCATTGGCGCGGATTTCATACGCTATTACGATCTTTTGGTAGACCTGCGCCGCAATCGACTCATCGATAACACCACGAATTTGCACTCTCCTGTAACAACAACAACTACACTTAAAACTGCCTAAATCAGGACTTACGATTCAACATGCCCATTTGCTGCAATACTCGCAGAATTTTCCGATACAACAAAGTTGGCTCCTCACGGTGCTTCGACAAAATCTACGACCTGTCACAGGATAATAACAACTGGTCAGCCCGTTTTCGCCCGACCACGACGTCTTCCGCCCGAGAAGCTGGCTTCAGCACGAAAAGAGTTCGAATACCTAATGAAAATCGGTGTCTGTCGCCCATCGAGCAGTAATTGGTCAAGCCCGCTACACTTGGTTAAGAAAGCCGACGGTACATGGAGACCATGTGGTGATTACAGGGCACTTAACGCACAGACAGTGCCGGACCGTTACCCACTCCCTTATCTCACCGATTTCACTAGCACTCTACGAGGTAAGTCAATATTTTCTAAAATTAACCTCCAGCGAGCTTTTCATCAGGTACCCATTCATGAAGACGATATTGCTAAAACCGCCATCACAACACCCTTCGGGCTTGTCGAGTTCAAATTTATGACATTTGGACTCTGCAATGCTGCGCAGACGTTCCAACGACTAATCAACGAAGTGTTACGAGGTATTAATTGCGCGTTACCGTATATCGACGATATTTGTATCGCTTGAACGTCCATCGAACAACATCGCAACGACATACGCACTGTTCTTCAACGCCTTCGAGAATATAATCTTGCCATTAACACGGCCAAGTGTGAGTTCGGCAAAAGCGAACTTAATTTTTTGGGACACTTAGTCAACGCGCAAGGAATTCATCCTCTTCCGGAGAGGGTGTTTGTTATTCGTGAATTCCCAAAACCTACTGTAGCTAAGCAACTGAAAAGTTTCCTCGCGATGTTGAATTTCTACAGAAAATTTCTGCCGAACGCCGTTTCATACCAGCACTACCTCCAAAGACTAATAACTGCAAATACGAAAAACGATCGCACTCCGTTAATTTGGAATCAAGAAGCAGAAGACGCCTTCAGCCGATGCAAGTCAGAACTAGCAAACGCAACGCTCCTCGCACATCCAGTACCCGACGCCGAACTTGCGCTTTACGTCGACGCATCAGATACTGCAGTAGGTGCGGCATTACACCAAAGCGTAAATGGCGAACTCCAACCACTTGGGTTTTATTCCAAAAAACTCACACCCGCACAGCAAAATCATAGTACGTATGACCGTGAATTAGCCGCAGTGTATCAAGGCATGTGTCATTTTCGATATATGATCGAAGGGCGCAAGTGTTACGTCGTTACCGATCACCGTCCTTGGTGTTCGCTTTCCGACACAATTCAGAAAAGGCTTCACCTCGACGAGTACGACAACTCGATTTTATCGGACAATTTACCACCGACATTCGCCACACACTAGGGAGTCAGAATGCTACAGCCGACTTACTATCTAGCATTGAAGCAATCGATGGAGTTATTGGCTACACAAAGGTTGCTGAAGCTCAGAAAACCGACGCTCAACTTCAACAGTGGATTAAATAACCAGGTACCCATAAAATTTCATTAACTCTTAAGTTTTTCCCGATTCCCAACAGTGACCGCCAGCTGGTATGCGACACTTCAACAACAACAGTTCGTCCTTATATAACGAAAGAGTTTCGAAGGGCCATACTTGCAAAGGCGCATGGTTTATCGCATACAGGCGTACGGGCAACGACTAAACTGATCACTTCTAAATTCGTCTTGCCAGGTATCCGAAAATATATCGCGTCCTTCGTGCGCTGTTGCCAAGCGTGTCAGCGGTCCAAAGTACATCGTCACACGAAGACAGCACCAGCAAGGTACGAGCCTCCACAGGAACGATTTTCCCACATAAATATTGATATCGTTGGTCTCTTTCCGCTATGTGAGGGACAGCGCTATTGCCTCACGATCATCGACCGATACACTCGATGGCCAGAAGCCGCCCCATGGCAGACATCTGCGCCGAATCAGTCGCCAAAGCTCTGCTTTCGCAGTGGATTTCACGGTTTGGTGTTCCAGCACGCATAACATCCGACCGTGGTAGACAATTCGAGTCAGCCGTATTCGCCGAACTGATCAGTACTTTTGGAGCAAGTCATTTGAGAACAACGCCTTATCACCCTCAGTCCAATGGCATCATCGATAGATGGCACAGATGTTTCAAATCGGCTATTTTGTGCCATGAACCAGCCAAGTGGGTGCTTCATTTACCAGCGATTTTACTGGATCTACGAGTCGCGTTCAAACCAGACATAAATGCTTCTCCTGCCATGTTGGTATACGGTTCAACACTACGCATCCCAGGTGAATTTTTTCAAGAGGTAAAATCGAAAGAAGTCACCAGCGAAGCCATAACGCAATTTCGATCTTCAATTGAAAGGCTACGCTCAACACAGACGGCGCACCATTCAAAGCCACACCCTTTCCTAACCACCGCTTTGCAGACGGCTACTCACGTATTCGTGCGAAACGACTCAGTGCAGCCCTCGTTAACACACCCGTACGATGGACCATATCTCGTCATTAAACGAAGCCCAAAATTTTTCAAAATAGTTGTACGAGAGCGAACCACAAACATAAGCGTCGAT
This sequence comes from Eurosta solidaginis, assembly GCF_040869045.1. Lineage (NCBI taxonomy): Eukaryota > Metazoa > Arthropoda > Insecta > Diptera > Tephritidae > Eurosta > Eurosta solidaginis. The sequence continues at coordinate 148,345,380 of NC_090324.1, read as the reverse complement.
CGCTTAAAACCAGCATTTCTTGCCAACGTCGACAACGATGACACCGCGCCAAGACAAGTAATACAACAGGAGGTTTCACAATCCGCAGCAACAAGCACTACACGAACGGGTAGACATGTTAGTATTCCTCTGCGATACCGATGACGCATCTAGAGGGGGAGTATTGTGGTACCCTGTACCATACCTCAAATTCTATAACTATTCAATTTTGTTATCGTACCATATACTTACATTCATTTTCTTTCCTTTTCATTCGACATCTCATCGCAACCGGTTGTAATTTAACTAAGCTCATTCTAATTATTATTTCATTAAAGTCATAATTGTATTTAAAGCATAAAATCGCTCAGTTTATTAATTTGACATATTCATCACATTGGTAAGCTATAAACAAACAACGATTCAGCTAATCCGCTAAATATATATTGTAACGAATTTTCTGCAAATCCTCTTATTTGCCCTTTTGCTAGGTTCGTATCGCTAAACTGTTGAATAAATAACTCCAATATTGAATAATGCAAAAATGGCCTTTATTAAAATACTTCACAATAACACTCAAACTGTGCAACGAATAGCTTAATAACCAAACTGATAGCTTAAATGAAACTCTACTATTCAAAATAATACTGCTATAGCTCGCTAGATAGCGCTTAATCGAAACTGCTTGACAGCTCAAATCAAACTGAATTCCAGCGCCTCTACATCTGCGGCCTTTTATACTCTCTGGTTTCCTCCTTCCCATCTTCTAGAATCTACTAGCATTGTCCATGAGCTCTCAAACTTCTCAGCTGTAACTACAATTGCACAATTTTATACATCTTCTAGGCGCTTCCAGAATCTACTAGTCCAGTATCTCTCAAACTTCTCAGTTGTAACTACAATTGCACAATTTTATAGTTTTTCTCATTGCATACTTATAGGAGTATCTCAGATATATGCATGTGTTAGTGCATTGACTCTCCGTTGCTCATATACGTACATGGTACATATATGTAGACGCAGTTATTGTCTCATTTATGTAGATACATAATGATTGAATTATTGATGTGCATTCACGTCACTGCTTAGCATCGGCTTAGAGACGGCAGCACTCCTTAGTTTTGCTAATATTCGTAACACTGCCCTCCACCTAAGTCTGATCGTCCCGATTAGACAAATCTCTCGATCTAAACGCTGCTAGCATCGCCAAATGTACCACTCTTCTACTCCGTGGTTTCTCAATGCTTTGTATGCGGTAGATGGTATCACTGATCTTCTTTACAACCTTGTACGGGCCTTCCCAACTGCACCGAAATTTGGATGGAACACCTTTCCATCGGTGAGGGTTGTATAACAGTACCAAATCTCCCGCAAAGAAACCTTTCGAATTATTGTTCTCATGGTACCTACATGTGTTTCATCGTACCACTCAATACCCTGGTTCGTTTCTTCGCACTCTGTTGTTTGGCCGATGAACTACTTCGTAGAGCTTGCGCTGGACGGATTTGCTTTGCATAATCAGTATCGTTCCCACGTTTCCCAACAGTAGTGCGATCTGGCTTGAAACTACCTTCGCATTCTTTCTCGGAAATTCGTTGCTTCGTTTTCCTGCGTCTTTTAGGTTTTGTCAATGCCAGTGTTTCTCTCGCAGGTACTTTTGATTTTGATTTATTTGGCCATTCGATCTATCAACCCTTGCCTTTGACTTTCGTGATCTTTGTCGAGTCTTTTCCACCAGTACCCGATTACTGCTGAACCCTTTTTCCAAACTAAAGTTAAGTGGTATGTCCTGGTTCTTATAGCGCATAATTTTTCTCCGCATATCGATCCCGATGTCATGGTCAACCAAGAAGTCCACTCCCAATATGACTTCATCAACGATCTCCGCCACAACGAATTTGTGTAGAACCATGACTTTTCCAATTAATACCTCACATACCACTTCGCCTTGGACTTGATTATACTCGCCTGTGACCGTACGCAACCTTGCTCCAGGTAATGACTTTACTCTCCTGTAGACCAAATCAGATCGAATCAAGGAATGAGATGCTCCCGTATCTACAGTCATTACACGCTCTTTACCATCCACATTCCCTCTGATGGTAAGACTGCTTGATTTCCTTCCAATCTGCGACACAGATATCACAGGACATTCAATAGCCGGGGCAAGTTTTCGTTCTTTACATCCGACACGCTCTTGCTCATTTCCGCCAGCTTTGCGTTTACGGCCACCCACATTGTTGGAACTATTAGGACAAAGATCGCAATAACGTGCAATGTGACCTGGGTTGCCGCACTTGAAACATTTAATAACTCCGGAATTCTTCTGTTGAGATCCCTTCAGTGCTTCCAAAATTGTGTCTACCCACTCTGGCCTTTCTACTTCCACACGAGCTTTGTACGCTGGCTTACTCAAAAGCGAAGCTGTTCTTCTAGTTGAGATGCCAGTTGAGATCTTATATCTGTCTTTTGCGATTCCAGTTGAGAAGCCACTGTCGATGTTTGAGCAGATATTGCAGCCAAAATCATGTTCAAGTCTGTGCTCGTAACTGTCTGCGTAACTGTCTCTTCCATTTTTGTTGTTTCCTCGCCTTCAAAATGAAAGTCATACTCTTCCACATCAATTCCTTCTGCTTCCATTGCCTCTCGTAGTCGTGCCTGAAGTTCGAGTTTAATGCCGGTTGTATTCAATCCACGGCTCTCCAACTCCTTCTTCAGTTGCTGGATCTTCAATTCACTGAACTTTGCCATGTCCTTGTTGTCCTCTGGAATTTATTCAACAATTCCTCTTCTGACACCAATTGTAACGAATTTTCTGCAAATCCTCTTATTTGCCCTTTTGCTAGGTTCGTATCGCTAAACTGTTGAATAAATAACTCCAATATTGAATAATAGGAAAATGGCCTTTATTAAAATACTTCACAATAACACTCAAACTGTGCAACGAATAGCTTAATAACCAAACTGATAGCTTAAATGAAACTCTACTATTCAAAATAATACTGCTATAGCTCGCTAGATAGCGCTTAATCGAAACTGCTTGAAAGCTCAAATCAAACTGAATTCCAGCGCCTCTACATCTGCGGCCTTTTATACTCTCTGGTTTCCTCGTTCGCATCTTCTAGAATCTACTAGCATTGTCCATGAGCTCTCAAACTTCTCAGCTGTAACTACAATTGCACAATTTTATACATCTTCTAGGCGCTTCCAGAATCTACTAGTCCAGTAGCTCTCAAACTTCTCAGCTGTAACTACAATTGCACAATTTTATAGTTTTTCTCATTGCGTACTTATGGGAGTATCTCAGATATATGCATGTGTTAGTGCATTGACTCTCCGTTGCTCGTATACGTACATGGTACATATATGTAGACGCAGTTATTGTTTCGTTTATGTAGATACATAATGATTGAATTATTGATGTGCATCACGGCACTGCTTAGCATCGGCTTAGAGACGGCAGCACTCCCAAGTTTTGCTAATATTCGTAACAATATGTATGTCACGGGATGTATTCAGATTTCATTAAAACTTAAAAGGAAATTAAATAGAACAAGTAAGGAAGGTTAAGTTCGGGTGTAACCGAACATTACATACTCAGTTGAGAGCTATGGTGACAACATAAGGGAAAATAACCATGTAGGAAAATGAACCGAGGGAAACCCTGGAATGCGTTTGTATGACATGTGTATCAAATGAAAGGCATTAAAGAGTATTTTATGAAGGAGTGGGCCATAGTTCTATAGGTGGACGCCATTTAGGGATATCGCCATAAAGGTGGATCAGGGTTGACTCTAGAATTTGTTTGTACAATATGGATATCAAATGAAAGGTCTTAAAGAGTATTTTATGAGGGAGTGGGCCATAGTTCTATAGGTGGACGCTATTTAGGGATATAGCCATAAAGGTGGATCAGGGTTGACTCTAGAATGCGTTTGTACGATATGGGTATGAAATGAAAGATGTTAATGAGTATTTTAAAAGGGATATATCCTTAGTTCCATAGGTGGACGCCGTTTCGAGATACCGCCATAAAGGTGGACCAGGGGTGACCCTAGAATTTGTTTGTACAATATGGGTATCAAAAGAAAGGTGCTAATGAGTATTTTAAAAGGGAGTAATCCTTAGTTCCATAGGTGGACGCCGTTTCGAGATATCGCCATAAAGGTGGACCAGGGGCGACCCTAGAATTTGTTTGTACGATATGCGTATCAAATTAAAGGTATTAAGGAGGGTTTTAAAAGGGACTGACTCTAGAATGCGTTTGTACGATTTGGGTAGCAAATGAAAGGTGCTAATGAGTATTTTAAAACGGAGTAATCCTTAGTTCCATAGGTGGACGCCGTTTCGAAATATCGCCATAAAGGTGGACCAGAGGTGACCCTAGAATTTGTTTGTACAATATGGGTATCAAAAGAAAGGTGTTAATGATTATTTTAAAAGGGAGTAATCCTTAGTTCCACAGGTAGACGCCGTTTCGAGATATCGCCACAAAGGTGGACCAGGTGTGACCCTAGAATTTGTTTGTACAATATTGGTATCAAAAGAAAGGTGTTAATGAGTATTTTAAAAGGGAGTGATGCTTAGTTCCATAGGTGGACGCCGTTTCGAGATATCGCCATAAAGGTGGACCAGGTGTGACCCTAGAATGCGTTTGTACAATATGGGTATCAAACGAAAGATGTTAATGAGTATTTTAAAAGGGAGTAATCCTTAGTTCTATAGGTGGACGCCGTTTCGAGATATCGCCATAAAGGTGGACCAGGGGTGACCCTAGAATTTGTTTGTAAAATATGGGTATCAAAAGAAAGGTGTTAATGAGTATTTTAAAATGGAGTGATGCTTAGTTCCAGAGGTGGACACCGTTTCGAGATATCGCCATAAAGGTGTACCAGGTGTGACCCTAGAATTTGTTTGTACGATATGGGTATCAAATTAAAGGTATTAATGAGGGGTTTAAAAGGGAGTGGTGGTAGTTGTATAGGTGGTCGCCTTTTCGAGATATCGCCATCAAGGTGGACCAGGGGTGACTCTAGAATGCGTTTGTACGATATGGGTATCAAATGAAAGGTGTTAATGAGTATTTTAAAAGGGAGTAATCCTTAGTTCCATAGGTGGACGCAGTTTCGAGATATCACCATAAAGGTGGACCAGGGGTGACCCTAGAATTTGTTTGTACAATATGGGTATCAAATTAAAGGTATTAATGAGTATTTTAAAAGGAAGTAATCCTTAGTCCCATAGGTGGACGCCGTTTCGAGATATCGCCACAAAGGTGGACCAGGGGATACCCTAGAATTTGTTTGTACAATATGGGCATCAAACGAATGGTGTTAATGAGTTCGTTTTAGAGGTATGGTTCCTTCGGCAAAGTTTCTTATTTTAATCCCTAGAATATGATTTTCACAGAGCAATGGGCGATTTTTGGCCTCCCCACAAATCGACCCGGCCTAATACATACATATTCATCCTACTCCCACATACAAAAAAAAAATTAAAATACAGGTGAGTTTTTCTATTTTATTGCATAATTGAATAAAATAAGAAAACGAAATTAAAGGTGTTTAAGTGATTTCCGCGGATTTTCCGAAAAATATTTCAAATTGTGCGCGAGAGATTTGGTGTTTTTTGTTTATTTTGGCTTCCAATACCAATTTGTATGTAAATATCTTTGGCTAGCGCCATCTTTATAGTGTCCGTCCGAAGGGACATAAACAAAACAAAAAGTGGTAATTTAATTATTTTGCAGTGAGTGCTTATTAGAACTTTCCAAATTAATTAAAATAAATATATAGAAAAGTGTCCAAATTAAGTGTTTTCATAATCGTTTCTTAACGCGTTGCATTGTTTGCCAATTACATTTTTTGGCCGCGCCAACATACGACCTAAATGGGCCATTGGACATTGTTTTTGTTTTACAACAACACAGTACTGCACTATTCACTTCAATTGAATTAATATATTACTACTAGTTCAGAAAAACACCAAAATCACTCCCATCGAGTTTATTTCCGTAATTATTATTGTTGAAAACAATTTAAGTTAAAAATAATAGCGATTTGCGATCGCATTATTTAAAACAAGTGTAAAGAAAAACAAAGGAAATAAGAAAACAAAACAAGGCGAATTCGTGTATCTACACGCATTATAGTGGTGGGTGGTGAGCAAATTTGATATAGGAGTGCAAATCCCGAAATTAGTACTGCAAATCCCGAAACCTCAAAAAGGAAGTCTAAAAATACATTTTCACCGGTATTTATTTTAAATAAAGTGTGCAATTATTTTTCAAATAATTTGTGATTATTTTTGAAATAACAAATACATATTTTTATACTTAAATTTCGTGTTTTTTCATTTTTCTCCTCACCTATTTAGTTGTTTTATACTAATACTTCTAGATTTTGGTGAGTTATTTCGAGATTTTGGTTGGTGTTCTTACTGAAACTTATATTTCCGTTCAAATTCATCCTATTTACCAGAAGAAAAAGGGAGTTTCAAGCACCACAGTGCTATTTCGGTAACAAGTTTGAAATTTTTAGCGGCAAAAAGTTTACGATACCTGTAGGCTACTTAAGTTTTGCGCCAATTTTAATAATTTTGGATTTTAAAAACACTTTAGCACTACGTGCGTTTTTCGGATTTCGTCCAAGTTTTTAATAATCCAAAGTAAATTTTTTCATCCAACAAACTAATAAAAAATGGCAAGTTTCGACCAATTAGTTGAGTCTTTGATAGACCTCGAGGCGGACTTTCGTGAATACGAAAACCCCCATCAATCAGTCATCGAAACCCAAAGGGAGGAGGCTAAAGAGCTGTGGAACAAAATAAAACGAAGCTATAGTGAGTTTCAGGGGTCAGATGCTGCAGTATCTTCCAAAGATGCTAGTGCAGCGAGGAAAAAATATAAGTTAGCGTACACGACTTATATGAAGTTCATAAAGTTGATAGGTGACCTTGCTTCAAAGCAAAAAGATAAAGCCTCTGAAAAATCAAGCGACGACTCAGTTAGGGAATGCAATATTAGGCTTCCGCCTTGCGAGACCGAAGTTTTTAAGGGCGATTATTTGTCATGGCCAACCTTCCGTGACTTATTCACGGCCATTTACATAAAGAACCAAAGGCTCGCCTCAGTAGAAAAATTATGCCAATTAAAAAAAAAAACTGAGGGCGAGCAAGAGAAATAGTAAGCAAATGTCCCCTTACAAATGAAGGTTTCGAAACCGCGTGGAAAAACCTGACCGATCGTTATGAGAATAAACGAACTCAAGTTCATAGCCAATTGAAGATCCTCTTCAACCTCCCCCCGTAGGAACTGAATCTCGGTTCCAGACTTTGGAAACTGTTTTTGATTTGCGAAGCTCACAGCCGACCAAATCTCAACCCCCAAATCACATAACGAGGGGAACAGCAAAAATTTAATACTTTTCAGGCAAGCGTATCAAATGCGAAATGCAAACTCTGCAGTCGTGACGCTCACCACATTCGATCCTGCTCACGATTCCTAAAGATGACTCCGTCTGATCGCAGTAAGCATGTGAGAAGGAACAATTTGTGTCTAAACTGTTTGTCTTCCGGACATGGTGTGGCGAAATGCAACAACGCCTACAACTGTTCAACTTGCCACGCACGACATCACACTCTCCTGCATTTGAATCCAGTTCAGGCAACCTTTTCGTCCAAACAGGATTCTTCGAGTTCAACGTCGAGTGGAACCGGAACTACTTTCAAACGAACCACTTCTGAACATAGTCGCAATCAGGCCAACAGTGACTCTCCGAGTCAAGTCCAATCGTGTTTTTGGAACACACATAAATGGATCCTACTGGGAACTGCTCAAATCCACCTGCGGTATAGTGATACCGTATACTCGGCCCGAGCCTTAATAGATTCCGGCTCCGAGTGTTAATTTATTACGGAACGGCTTCGCCGACGTATCGGGCTTCCAGCCAAAAAAGTGAACGCTACCGTGTCAAGTATCAAAAATACGGTGTCTGCTCATTCAACCCTAGCTTGCCCTATCCATATATGCTCACCCCTTGACACAACGGTATCCATCAGCACTACGGCTTTAGTGTTACCTCAATTGACGGGCAATCTGCCAACCGTCGATATTGACCCGGCTATCCAACGAAACTTCCCGGGAATTAAACTAGCAGACAGCAGATTCTTTGCGAACTAATAAGTTGATCTTGTGCTTGGAGGAGATGTCTATACGCAAATCATGTTGGAGGGGATTTGGAAGGACTTTAAGAGTAATCTTCTCGCCCAGGAAACGGTATTCGGATGGATACTACGGGACGGACCAACGCCAACAAAGAGGCGACATCCTGTGTCTCTTTTTACAATGAAATCTCTTTGGACCAACAACTGACAGCATTTTGGGAATTGGAGGATATCCCAAGGATCCGTACGGCCGATGAGGAATACTGCGAGGAGATTTACAAAGCAACTACAACGCGAACGGATACCGGAAGATATACTGTCTCCCTACCATTTCGAAAGAATTTCCCAGTAGATATTTCTTTAGGGTGTTCACGTATATAATACAAGAGTCCTTAAAGAATATGATCAGTTAGGTCATATGTCTGCAATCCGACCAAGTCTGTCCGAAAATCCGTCCGAATCCTACTACTTACCCCATCATGCGGTGAGTAAGCCAGAAAGCACTTATACGAAGGTGAGAGTGGTGTTTAACGCTTCGTGTCCATCAGATAACGGCGTGAGTTTAAACGATGCTATGCTTCCTGGTCCCATCCTACAAAGCGATCTTACGATCTTAATTCTTAGATGGAGGCTGTTCAAATTCGTTTTTAGTAGCGACATCGAGAAGATGTATTGCTAAATATTTGTCCATCCTCAGCAGAGGAAATTTCAACGAATTCTCTTCCGTGAGTCTACAGACGAACCCATCCGTCAATTTCAATTGAATACGGTAACTTTCGGGGTAAACTGTGCTCCGTACCTAGCAAGAGGAACATTGCTTCAATTGGCAGACGACTTTCAAGATTCACATCCAGTCGCCGCCACTATTTTAACGCAACATATGTACGTCGACGACGGTGAAATTTCTGGCGCCTTATATTCAGCAGGCTTTCCTCTTAGAAAGTGGGCCGCCAACTGTAGGCAAGTCTTGAGCGATATTCCTGCAGCTCATCTGCTTAGCCAAGACTTCTTAGACTTCGAGGACGCAAACAGCGTTAAAGCCCTCGGCATTCGATGGAATGCATGTTCGGATCATTTCTACTTCACTGCGAAAGAATTCGATCAAGGTCAAGAAGTAACTAGACGTAAGATTTTGTCAGCAATCGCGAAACTTTTTGATCCTCTTGGATGGCTTGCTCCAATAGTCATAATAGCGAAAATTATGATACAAAATGTTTGGTTAGAGGGAACAGGTTGGGATGAAGAAGTGTCTTCAAGCACATTAGGCCGGTGGCAAAAATTTTCGGTGGAGTATCCAGCTATTAATAACATTCGGGTTCCACGATGGGTTTGGTTTCCTCCACAGTGCAAAATGGAACTGCACGGATTTTGCGACGCCTCCGAAAAGGCATACGCGGCAGCCATTTATATATGCGTAGAAGAAGGCAGTGCCGCCCATGTAAATCTTCTGCAAGGAAAGAATTTTTTACTAAAATCAAAGCACAAACAAGAAAATCGAGGTTTGTTTTTGAACTTGGAAAATATTTTCTTATTATTAAGAAAATCTTAGAAAATAACTGTACCTCTTACTTTTAAATAAATAAGCAAACATTTTCTTATTTCAGTCTTGATTTGCACTAAAATAATCAAGACTTTTTTTACTAAAATTACTCCAGTTCTTTCTTGCGTTAGCCGCAAAATTTAAGAAAATTTTTTCTTTTATTAAGCTTTTTTTTCTTGGAAGACGCGGAATTATTAAGAAATAATTTTCTTGTAGTAAGTAAAAATTTTACTTCTTTAAATAAGTAAATATTTGCTTAATATGGATTAGAATACTCTAGAAATTATTTTCCTAAACTTAGTGAACCTTTTCTTAATAAAACACCGAAATAATTTTTACCCAGCAGTTCTAGCACACTTTATTTTTTTAATTTAGTTACAAATTCATTTTTTTTTATTAATATTAACAACTAAATAAAAATATGTCATAGTCAAAGTATGCTCACTTATGTGAATATTACTTCTGTGGAAATATCAATAATATTACAACATATTGGGCTTGAATACCGTTTTACTATTTGGCAAACGAAATTTTTGTAGCGGCTTACATTCTAGGTTTGCAATGTTTATTTCTTCATAAAAAGTGGTATATTTATTTATATAATAACACATGTAATGGTGATCCCTTGCAGATATTTCTATTTTTTGTAATATAAAGTATACTCATTCACTTATTTTAACAATATCGGCTATATTGTAGAGATCGTCGTCGTAGTATAAATAAACATTCAGCCTATACAAGGTATTTTTAAATACAACACTTTCACCATATTCTGGAAATCCTATAATTTCCTCAAACATTTCCTCGAATTTATACAAGGGTTTACTTGAGTTTTTAGACAAAGTAAATGTAAATGTAGGTACAGTTGTATAGTTTAAAATAACATTTGTAAACTTAAAGCAACATTTTTTTTTTCTGGAACTAATAGTATGTGCATAGGTAAGAATTTCTTTGTTTTTAGACTCAAACCGCATACACCACAGATTTTTCAAGGTGGTCCCTTTTCTTACAATAGACGAATAGTGAATCAATAGATGGTGTTTGAGTTTTAAAAAATCATTGAACACATTAGTATATTGACTGTGGTGCAGCTTTATTATGTCTTTAAGTGTTCTTATATATTGAACAGTGAATTTATTGGATAAAATTAAACGAACCATTTCTTCAAGTGTACAAACATATTTCCATACATTATTCCCTACTGGAACTAAGTCACCAATGAAGCAAGTAAAATATGTTAAATACAATAGTGATTCACGGGCAGTCATGTTTAATTTTCCATTTTTTAAGTTTTGTGGAGAAATTTCCTTTGCCTTATTTTTTCCAGCCATATTTCCATAATCAAAAAAAATAGAGCGGTTATTAAGATATTATAAAGAAAAACAATTATTAAACACAAAATACTTAATAGCATTAATTAATCCATATTTGATTACACCTTCAAAAACATCGTGCATAATATCAACATAAAAATTATCTACTGCGTGAAATGAAAGTAATTTGTTAAAAACCGAATCACATTTTATTCCTGTTTCGCTGTACGAGTCGCCAGTCAAATCTCGATGAAAGTCAGTTCCTAAACGCAATAATAAAGAGTCTTCAATAATTGAAATTTTTGTATCAGCCTTTGGCATTGTACAAAACCGACAGAAAAAGGTATGTGAAAAAGACAGAGAAAATCCAAGTAGCGTATTCAAAGCTAAGTTGTCCTCAATAATTATACCTAGTACAAAATGAATAGTTTCATATGTTGAGTTAACTTTAATTGGTAGTCCGTGTTCTTCCAGAAATTTTAGTTCTTCAACTAGCGGACTTAATACAGTATTAATGTCAAATTCTTTTAAATATTTCGCTTTAACAAACATAGCTGAAAATATTGCTGACAGTTTTGAGGCTTCCTCTGGAGTTGCAGAAGGGAAAGAGTAATAAAATGCCGATATACTTTGAGTTCCGGTGTGACTTCCTATTGTGTCATTCGTTTCGAAGTCATCGTAGTACAAGAAAAAAGGAATCACTTTCTTGTTCGGAAACTTCAATACTTTTTCCTTCCATAACTCGCCTTGAAAGTAGCTATTGATATGGCAGAGATTATCCTGACTAAGCACTTCAATTCTCTCTAAAGTCTTAGTCAACATATTAGGTAGCTCAAAAAACTTTTTTAGCTGAAAACGTAGAGGAAGAATTGTTCCCCCAAACATTTTACTACCAACTGATGCAACCCCCTTTGAAACTATTTCTGTTACTACGGAGTTAAAATTGAATTGTGTTGGATTTTGTAAGAACTCATTTTGTAGTAAATAATTCGTTAATTGGTATTCACTTTTAAACAAGGTAATCATATTCAAAAAATTATGTATAAAACTTTCCACGCATTCCCTAACCTCCTGGTCAGAAATAGTTTTGGAAATATTTAGTAGAGGATTAAGTGTAATCTCCAAGAGATTGGTCACGTTACAGATAATTTCTTGTACATGTTTTGTAGTCAAGTCGCTTTGAGCATACATATAGGAAATGAATTGTAAAATTTTTGCTTCAACGAATCAACTAAAAAAATACTATCTATGACACAGTTTTTTGATGCGTTTGTATTTTGAATATCTTCATTAAAAAATGTTTGTATTTAGAATTCCGTTTGAGCTGTTAAAATTTTCGGGAAGTTTTATATTTACAAGTTTAGTTTCGGATATGTTTGTATTTTCAGAGCTTCTGTGAATATGATTTAAATGCCTTTTTAGGGTTTTTATACTTGAGAACGATTGTATACATTTATCTTGTAGACACTTAAATAGTCCATATGGTTTTTTGCGGTGAACATATTTTAAATGCATGATTAAATCATTTACAGTTTTTAGGCAGCCCTTATATACAAAGCAAATAAACATTATGAAAACGCTAGAATTGTTAAATTTACGCAAGCCGAAATACTGTTTGAATCGATCTAAAAAAAATATTTTTGTATAAATTGCCAAACGTGAACACATTGCTTTTGATATTGAAGATTAAAAATATAATGCAGTTTGAAAATATTGGACACTGCCTCAATAACAGATGCGTATGAGTATTTTATATCGTCAAATAATCCAACTATCTGCAAATTAGCCGTATCTTCATTACAAATTAATACTACTAGCGGCTGTAATTGAAGTGCATATTCCTTTAAACGCAGGGAAAGTCTTTCTAGAAATGTTTGTAGATCGTTGGAGCTGTTCACCCTTAGCAAAAATTGTTGCTGAGAGTCACTGATTGACGGCTTCGAAATTTGTTTATTTTTCGATTTAATAAGCCCTGTCGGAGACAATACAGCTGACATAAGATCAAATATTGCAGCATCACGTAAATCTTAGTAAAGAAAAAAATTATTAAAATTAACTAAAATATACTATTATGAAACTACCTTTGTTAGTTATATCACAAAGTGTTGAAAACACTTCTAAGTTGTGCTTGTCCTTGATAAAACTCTGATCTTTGCACATAAACACTTCAATAAATGATTCCCATTTAACATGGAGCCCATAGCAATTACCGTAGCTTATTTTGTCGAAGTCTATGTCTATCTGCAATTTCATAAGTGAGTTAAAATAAAAATCTAGTTGTCAGTTGTTATTTAGAATTGGTTGGTTAATACAAATTCGAAATGATGTTTAATGCATTCATTATTCAAAGCTAATGCAAATACTTATAAATTAACTTTGCTCCTAGCAAACTCAGTATAAAATATTTTACTTTTATAGTCGAATATTACTGCATTAAACAAATATGTACGTATGCATCTGAAAGCTGAGCTTTGCACTCACCAAAGTTTTTCCAAAGTATTTTCTTGTAGGAAGGCCACTCAAGAAGTAACACGTTTATTGTTTTGTCTTTACTGTTCTGCGATAATCAATGGTTTCCACCCAACGTCTTTGTACCTCCTCCCAAGGTTCACAAAAATGTCGGAGCCACTCCTTGTGATCTTCGAAGACAGTCGCTGAAGAACTTGGAATCTCTTCGATATCTTCGGGCAAATAATCGAATTGCGATTGAAATGCAGTCCTTTTTGCAGGAAACAAACTTTCCTTGCGCAAGCGTGCAACTGAATTTTTATAGAAATGGTACAATTTTCCAATTGGATATTTGCTGCTCTTGTTGTAATAAACCTCCTGTAATTGTTTTAAAATTTAATTTCAAATTGGTTTCAAAAGGATAACAATGAACTAATACATTATGCCGGTATGACACTACGTTTCTTCATGTGTTTTTCGGGTATTGTATAAGACCATCCCCTTCGTACAAAAAACAGAAAAAATGCCCCAAAAATACATGAAAAAAACATAGTGTCATATCGGCTTTAGCAATATTCACAATATCTTCATAATCTTTATAAATTTACTAGTCAGCTTACCACTTTTTCTCCAGGAAATTTGGCACAAATCTGATTTGCAACGCCCAAAAAATCTTTTTCTCGCATTAATTTAGATCGTGATGTATAAAATTCTAATGCATTTTCAATAATATTTGATCGGCCTCTTTGGGTTAAAATCGATGGATTCGTTTCCACAATGAAGTGTTTTAACAAATTATCAGTCTTCGTTGATAAATATTTTTCTAAATCCTGAGAAATTAAATGTGAAAATATAATTCATAAGCAGGTATATTTTTTTAAATTCTATACTTACAAAGTCCGCAGCCCATAAAGGGAATTCCTTAGAAACCGATGTTGTGGTAGAATGCAAAAACTTTTGAAGCTGGCTTTCTATGCGTGCAAGGATATTTTTTATCTCACAAGTTTCCTAAAATATTTAATTATGTAATCTTCGGAAATACTAAGGTTTCAAGATTTTACATTTTGTTTCTGTAATGGCTTAAGCTTCGACTGAAATTTTAATTTTGTAGCAAAGTCGTCCTTGAAGATTTTTTCTACGTCGCTTTCAGTGAAATACAAAAACGTTTCATAGTCTGCAATTCAAAAAGCTTTGTAAAAAAACAATAAATTATTGAAATAGCGATCAAGAGAATATGCAAAGCACCGGCTCTTTCCAAAAATGCATTAATATTATTGTTTAGGTCCGAGACCTAAATCTTTCGGCCCACCCTCGTAAATCAATCCGCACACCTGTGTCTGCCTGTAGACCAATAGTTTCGCTTATATATGTATATATGCACTAACAAAAACACGAATTTGTGTTTGCCGCTATGAGCTTTTAGCACCGGAGCCTTGTTAAGGAGAAACTTAACGAAGGCTCTTGTACGGAGGGTTCAGCGCCTTTTTGCAAGTGATTTGCCTTTTTTTCTTGGTTCACGACCGTCGACGGGAGCATTTCTAGCCATCCAGCGTCAAGGTAAGAGAACATTTATTCGAAACACAATTTTATTGTTAAATGCTTATTATTTAAATCATTAAAATCATTATTTGAGTATATTAATTCGAAACACAATTTAATTGTTACCTCATTATTCTTGAATTCAATAAAATGCTTACTCGAATATATTTATTAACATCTTTCATATTTTTTAACTTTTATTTTCATTGGGTTCAATTTTCCATTGGCGATTACGTGGGAGATTCAAATCTTTCACGTAATCATTTGGTCCTTCGAGCCGGATGATGTGGGAACAATGCTTTCCGGATGCCCGGATAATTGCATCCAACCTTCTGGTTTAAAGTTTGTTTTAAAATTATTATTTTGATTGTGTTCTAACAGAGCGGGAGTCGCTGGGGCGCTCAATTCCAAAGCGTTAATAGCCAGAAATTTCAGCAATGACATACGATGTGGAGGTAAAATTTCACGTTGACTCAAATAATCGGCCATATAATTTTCAAATTCTTTTTTCTCATTTATGTTATTATTGTCGCTTAGGCAATTTTGTTGCGGTTTATTCACATTGTTGGTATTGCAGTTACTCTGGTGCATTGTGGCACTCTCGTTAACTTTAGCGCCATTTGTTCTTATAGCATTATTATTGTTGTTATTGCTATTGCCATCCAATGCAATTAGTTTCCATAATTGTCGCAAACCAATATTATCTACGCAGGAGAACCGCAATTTCTCAGTTGACCAAGCCATTGCAGCGGCGGCTACAGTAGCTACAGCAGCGGCCTGTGTGGTTGTTGTTGTCGCCTTTTTATGATGACGTGAGTTGTGGTGCCGAGGAAAATGATGATGATGATTTCGGTGCTGATAATAGTCTGCGTGGGGTTGTGCGGCGTGTTGTTGCACCAGTGTTGAAGTCATAATTTCCATATACAGTTAGAAACAAAATTAAATTCGCTAGTTTTTGCGAATAAAAGTTTTTTTACGTTGATCCAAAATTCACTGTTTTTTTACCAATTTTCGAAATGTTGCTTTTTTTGCAATATTCAATTGCTTTTTTTTTTATTCAGCAAACTATTTTTTTTGTAGTTTCATTAAATGCATACTTTTTATTGCTATTTTGTCTACGTTCACATTAACGAGTAACCGGTTTTGCCAGTTTTTATGTTACAATTGTTTTTGTAGTTATTTGCATGTTAAATCACTTGAAGTATTTTTTCTTAATTATTTTTTTTACTCACTCAAATATTGATTTTATTTGTAACAAATTTGATATCAACGCGCGTCATTCATTTATGTATATACTAAATGCATGTAGTTTTTTTGTTGCTCTTGGCAAAACAAAACTTCGCTTTTAGTTTATTTGCGGCGCTTTAATTTGTTCGAGATCTCACGGTGAACTGGTTGGCCAGTTCTGCTACTTTCACACGGTTTTTTATTAAACTTTGCGCACAAGTGGAAAAATACTCTGTAAATCTTCCGTCATAATTAACTGGTCGGTTCTATCAAACTAAGTAGCAGTTGTGCCACAGTCCATAGGAGGGTGTTGCACTTTAATCACCTTTGACACATTACACAAATATCACTTGGGTTCGTGCACACACCCATTTACCTATATTAGTTACGTAGGGTGGCACGATTGTAATAACACTGCGAGTGTAGCAACTCTCAATCCCTAGGATATTGATCAGTCACCTCATTCACGACTCTCTGCAAAGGCAAATTTCATTAAATACTTTGTGTTTAATAATTTCGTTTTCCATTTAATAAGAAAATGGAGAGCTATATCCGCCAGGCAGATGCAGTGGCAGAATTTGAGGTAGATTATAATGGCATGCCCACAACTGAGCACAGTAAACACTCCTTAAAACTTCAAACGGAGGAACTAAAAGCCTTGTGGGAAAAGACAAAACGGGCATACGACGATTTTCTGAGTTCATCAGACCTCGAAACAAAGGACATATCAGCAATTAAAAAGAAACATAAAGCCACTTATTTCAGTTTCTTAAAATGCCAAGCGGCAATAAATGAGCTAGCTGAAAAAATAGAAAAGTTAGAGAAAGAAACAGATTCCGTCGGTCGCGAATATAGCGTACGCCTGCCTCCTTGTTACACAGATGTCTTTAAAGGAGATTATATTTCCTGGCCGTCCTTCAGGGACATGTTCAGCGCCATATACATACTTAACAAACGCCTTACCCCAGTCGAAAAGTTGTATCACCTCAACCAAAAGACACAAGGGGAAGCGAAAGAAATAGTGCGACGATGTCCACTAACTAATGATGGGTTCCAAACAGCTTGGAAGAATCTATGCGATCGCTATGAAAACAAGCGTATCTTGGTAAATGCACAATTGAAATTTTTATTTAATTTAAATGCAATTGACAGCGAATGTGGTAGCTCGATCAAAAAACTGCAACGAGATATAAACAATTGCATCTCAGCGCTTCAGTGTCATCAAATCGACATATCCAACTGGGATGCAATCTTAACATATTTATGCTCCACTAAACTGCCTGAAACTACATTGGCTTTGTGGGAACAAACAATAGAAAACAAAACTGAAATCTCGAAATGGGTTGATATGGACAAATTCCTGACGAATAGATTTCAAACATTGGAAACAGTCACAGGGCTGAAAGGAAAGCCCCCTAAAAATCCATCCTCTCGATCAAGCGCGGAAACGCCATCGAAAAAGCTGACCTTTCAGACTAGTGTAGCCAAACCAACATGCAAGATGTGCAAAAGTGCGGCACACAGAATCGCAAAGTGTGAGAAATTCTTACGCCTGACCCCAAGCAGTCGCATTGAACATGTGAAGAGCATACGAGGGTGCTTGAATTGCCTATCCGCTGGACATACTGTTTCTAAATGTTCCAGCACATATCGTTGTAGGACGTGTCAGTCAAGACACCACTCGCTACTCCACCTTCCAATTCAACCCCAAACAAACGAGCCACGTGATTCAGCTGACAAGGGTCCATCTACATCCAGACAGGCCCAAGCTAGGCGCGAAACTGAAACAATAAACACTCGGGTTAATAACGTAAATTCATGTTTCGCAAATTCAAGCAAGGGAATACTACTAGGCACAGCGAGGGTCAATATACAACATAATGGAGTTAGCTTCTCAGCAAGAGCGTTAATAGATTCGGGATCAGAATGCTCATTCATATCCGAGCGACTCAAACGGCGAATTAAGTTGCCTTCCAAAAGAGTGAGTGCCCAAGTATCGGGCATTAACAACACGATTTCGGCACAGGTAAAGGAAGCGTGTCACATACAATTAGGTTCACCAATAAACCCTCTAGTTACAATAAACACAATCGTGTTAGTCTTACCCCAACTAACAGGAAATCTCCCTAGCTGCCATGTAGATCCAATGACACGACAAGCGTTCCCTGATCTTGTTCTTGCCGACAAAAGATTCTTCGTGAACGAACCAGTCGACTTGGTATTGGGAGGAGACATATATCCTCAAATTATGTTAGGCGGATGTGTTGAATAATTTGATAGCGCAGGAAACCGTATTCGGGTGGATCCTGACAGGTCGATCAGACTCGATAAACAACACCCAAAATATAGTATCATATTTCAATGAGGTTACACTGTCCAAACAATTTTCTGCGTTCTGGGAACTAGAGGAAATCCCAAAACGAGGAGTGAGCACGAGGATGATAAATACTGTGAAGAACTCTTCAAATCCACCACAGTAAGAAACAGCGACGGGAAATACGAAGTTTCTCTACCATTTAGAAAAGATGTATGTTTAGGGCCATCACTAAAAAGCGCATGTGCTCAATTTTATCGAAACGAAACACGTCTTGGAAAAAACCCAACCTTACAAGCAGAATATAGTAGAGTCTTATCCGAGTATGAAACATTGGGGCATATGAAACAAGTAAGAAACATAGCGTCAGAATCGACAGACTGCTACTTCCTTCCGCATCATGCCGTAATTAAGGAGGACAGTACCACAACCAAAGTACGAGTTGTATTCAACGCATCGTGCCCCACGACAAATGGCAAAAGTTTGAACGATGCCCTCTATCCAGGTCCCATTCTCCAAGCCGATCTTACTGTATTGATACTCCGGTGGAGATTGTTTAAATACGTCTTCAACAGCGATATTGAGAAGATGTATCGTCAAATATGGGTAAATCATGATCAAACAAGATATCAGCGGATCGTATTCCGAAAAGATCCAAAGGATACAATAAGTCTGTACGAACTTAAAACAGTAACTTTTGGGGTGAACTGTGCTCCATACTTAGCAATACGGACATTGCATCAACTCGCCGATGACGTGGAGCACACGCACCCAATGGCAGCAGACATTCTAAGGAATTATATGTACGTAGACGATGTCTTCGCCGGCGGCCACAGTATTGATACCGCAATAAAGGCAAGAGATGAAATAACCGAGGCATTACAATCAGCAGGATTTCCATTAAGAAAATGGACGTCGAATTACAAGAAAATTCTACAAGGCATACCGAAATCATATTTGCTAACAGAGAACTTTTTAGAATTTGAAGATACCAGCATGGTGAAAGCACTGGGCATAAGGTGGAACGCGCACGCTGATTATTTCTATTTTACGGCGAACCCAATAGAAGATTACAGCGCCACTACAAAGCGAAGGATACTCTCAGAGATTGCCAAGTTTTCGACCCTCTTGGCTGGTTAGCCCCCGTGATAATAGTCGCCAAAATCGTTATGCAAAAGATCTGGTTAGAGGGTACAGGATGGGATGAAGCCGTGTCACCAACCACACTTGAGCGCTGGCAAGCATTCACGCAGGAATACATGCGGAACGATCTGGTGAAAATAATTGAATATTTACTGCAGTGAGCGAATTTATAATAATTGGTACCCAAGTTCTCAAAGATCAAACAATTGCACTAACCCCAGAGGTTATACATGTGACTAATCCCGGGAAAATTAAGGAAATTCTGCAAAAATATCATGACGATCCTATTAGTGGTGGCCACCCAGGAATAAATCGGATGACAAATAAAATCAAGCAGAAATATAGCTGGCAAAACATGAAAAATGACGTAACAAAATACGTAAAGAGCTGCATCCACAGTCAGAAAAACAAAATAAATAAGCATATAAAAGAGCCAATGACAATAACGGAGACACCTCCGAAGGCTTTTGATATAGTACAGATCGATACGGTCGGACCATTACCGAGATCAATAAACGGAAACAAATACGCAGTTACCATCATATGCGACCACACCAAATATTTGGTAGCAATTCCAGTCCCGAGCAAACACGCAATAACAGTTGCTAAAGCTGTATATGAGCACTTCATTCTGATTTATGGATGCATGAAAATAATCCTAACAGACATGGGAACCGAATACAAAAATTGCTTATTCGAAGAATTTTGCAAACTGTTAAACATTGAGCATAAAACCTCAACACCATACCATCATCAAACTCCGGGCACCGTAGAACGTAGTCATAGGACGTTTAACGAATATGTACGTTCCTACATATCCAGTGACAAAGATGATTGGGACGAATATCTCAAGTACTTCGCATACTGTTACAACACGACTCCATCGACAGTACACGGGTATTGCCCCTACGAGCTTATATTTGCGAAAAATCCCCCGACGTACGAATTCTTAAAAGAGAATAAAATAAGCCCAGTGTATAATCACGAGGCATATGATAAGGAAATTAAATATAGACTTCAAATAGCACAACAAAGAGCTAGAAAATTAGTAAAAGAAGCTAAGGAAAAACAAAAATCTAATTATGATAAAAGTAGCACCAGTAAGGAAATAAAATTAGGAGATTTAGTAATAGTAAGAGAAGAGGCTAGCCATAAGCTAGACAATAGATATAAAGCACGGTATAAAGTAAAGAAAATTGACAAAAATAACAATTTTACTTTAATACCACATAGAGAAGAAACTACCAATAAGAACAATAAAGATAAGGAATTAATAATCCATAAGAATAGGTTTAAACACATCTGAAACACCTGTTGATAATAATCATAAAATAAGCATTCCACTTTACTTATCGCATATTAAATATCTAAGGAATTGAAAACGAAAATTTTTTTTTCTCAGTTCCATATTTACACAAATTATTATAAATACATAAAGAATAAAGAATATCTTCAAACACGCGGATTTTAGGTGGGTGCACACATTTAAAATTCGCCTATAAAATAAATAAAATATATAAATAAGTAAAATAATTGTTAAATTTAAATTTTTTTCTTATACGTAAAATAATCGTTAAATTTAAAGTTTTGAAAAAAAAAAAAAGATTTGTACAAAATATTGAAAAAAATATATATATAAAATGTAAAAATAATAAAAGTATCAAGGTCAGCAAACTAAAAACAAATTACACAACCTCTTTCACTACAATATCAAGTTAAGGTAAAATACCAAAATCATTTAAATGCGAACAAAGAGTCTTATACAATTGTTCACAAAACAATTATATAATACCCTTTTTCTAAGGCGGATGTTGTAGCATCATGCGTCATGCCCACCCATGCAATACATTTACGGCCTTACGCATCATGAACTTATATGCCAATACAATTTAATAGCATAATCATATTACAATATCATAAGACATAAATTACCTTGAACTCACACAGCGGTTAGCTAACATCAATGGAATGCCGAATATGAATCCCTTGTCAGTTCACACATAACAAATTATGCTTATGTTAGTTTGTCACCAAAATATTTACATACAACCAATAATATAAATTAACCAAATATCCACATTTCACATGAATATCGATCTGCTGACTTTGCATACAAATCTACATGCATGCATAGTAATACAAATATACATATATGCATAGCAATACAAATATACATATACTACATATATGCATATTAATACAAATCTACATATATGCATAGCAATACAAATCTACTGTTACGCCGCTGTGCAAAACGAAATGCAGCGCCGTCGCTCATCTTCACCAAAGGGTTTCATCTTCTTCTTTGTGCTGCCTTCCGCTGTCATCGCTGGTTCATCACTATTTCTAAAGTCTACTAGTTTTCTTTCTTTTAAAAAATTTTCTTTCGAAACGTGGATACTTAAGAGTTGCAGGTTAAATTATTTGTTAAATTACATTGAATTTGTATAATTGAAGTTTATATATTTAATAATTTAACTGCACGTTGATAAATACAGCAATTAAGTCTTTGTGAGCAAGCATATCGTTTGTAGATAAGAACACAAGTGTAAGATAGCATAAATTTTACATGTTATACAAATCTGAATAAATTTCAATAAAATCCAGACTTTAGCCTACTGTCGCTAAGGCGATTGCTGAAAATACTGTTTTTTACTTGAACTCACAATTCTAAAATACTTTGGTTCCACCTTTACGGAAAGTTCAAAGAAACCATTTCTTACAAGAAGTTATCAAAAGTCACGTTGCTAGAGTATCGAACCTAACCTCATTTGAAATTGGGCTACGCGCTACTTTCAGGTTGGTAAATGGCTGATGCAGGTGAGCAAACTGCAACTTCTAGCGCGACATTAGCGCCTTCAAATAATTTTGTTGTTCCTGTTGCACCACCATTACCTGTTTCGGGTAGTACCACCGTCGCGGCGGCAGCAATCGGCACATACGCCTCGACAAGCACCTTGTCACTTTCCGGTGAGCCTGCGGCAACTGAGGCACGCGCGCCAGCAGCTGAATCTTCGACGGCAGTGCATTCACCTGTTATAGCGTCAACTCCACGCCAGGAAACCGGTCAGAAGATTTCCGGACGAAAACGCATCACGGGCTACTATGTACCCTACTGCAGCAAATTCTACAGTAGCACCTAGTGCCAATAGTGCTTGTAACTTTAATATTCCTGGTACTAGTTTAAGTACTAGATTTGCTAGTCTTGGACTACAAACTAATACTACTTCTACACGAGTACACCAGCACAATCTAAAATTATATATAGCTCCTTATTCTTCGGCTAGTCAAAGTGTGGCACATAATAATATCTTTTCCCAAGGTGAGCCATATGGTACCAGCGTTTTTTCTAGGAGTATACAAATTCCAGCTAGCGTGCCAACCACTTCGGTGTTTTCACTCGCAGCCCCACATCCTAATTATGTTTTTTCTGGTAGTTTGGCCAATGGGACTAGCGTGTCAAACACTTCGATTTCTTCCCTCGCGGCGCCGCATTCTAATGCGCCACATTCTAATGGCATTTTCTCCGGAAGTGTGCACAGTGTAGCTAGCATACCAAATACTTCGACGTTTTCACATACTGCGGCACCAACGGTTACGCCTATTAGTAGCATGCAGCAAGCGCAGCCCACATATGTATTTAACACTACAGGTTGCGCCCCCAATCTACAAGGCAACAGCACCTTTAATTTCGCTGCGCCATTTACATCTTATAATTTCCCGAACAGACAAAGTTCGATGGCAGACATTACGCTTTCTACCTCCAATATCGCTGCACGTCATGTGATGATAAAGGTTTACCTATTTTCTCGGGAAATCCAGAAGATTGGCCTATATTTATAACAAATTATGTCCAGTCTACTGAAAGATGCGGATTTACCGAACAAGAGAATTTGATACGTTTGCAGAAGTGCCTTAAAGGAGCCGCGTTAGAAGCAGTGCGGGGAAAGCTTATGATGCCTAGCACGGTGTCGTATGCGATTGAAACCCTACGAATGCTGTATGGTCGGCCCGATATCATCCATCAATCTCCTCAGTGTAAGTTGAGACAGCAGCCAAACGTGAAGATGGAAAAACTGGAAACCTTAATAAGTTTTTCACTGGCAGTACAAAATTATCGCGCGACGATGCAGGCAATTGAGCTGGGATATTATTTAAATGATCCCATGCTCCTGAACGAGCTTTTGACGAAATTACCCAATGATTTAAGACTGGATTGGGATCGTTATAGAATACCAAGGCCTCGCGTTGGCATAACGGTTTTTGATGAGTGGCTTTTAAATTTAGCTACTTGCGCGAGTTAAGTCACGCCACTGAGCTGTACAGCTATACCAGCCAACACAAGCGAAGAGAAGAAGAGCGGCCGAAAAAAGCAACATACCAGAATAATGGTACACGACGTCGCTGACCGCGAGCGAGAGAAGCATAGTTGCCCAAAATGTGTTAAAAGGCATTGCTTGACGGAATGTGAAGAACTTCTTGCAATGAAAAGAGGCATGCGTTGGAAGTTTGTTAGAGATGCAAATTTGTGCATACGCTGTTTCAAAAAACATTTGATTCGTCGTTGCAGCTCTAAACAGAAATGTGGTGTGGATGGCTGTCAGCGAGCACATAATCCACTTTTACACACGCCACCATATGAGCGCTCTGCTACGCTTACAGCTAAAGAAGGTAATGTTGAGTCCGTACAGAACCCCATTTTATTTCATACCAGAGAAAATAAGCGGACAATATTTCGCTATATTGGGGTAACTCTTCATGCAAATTGTAAGTTTCTCAACACGTGGGCCTTTATTGATGAAGGTTCGGCTTGTACACTTATGGAGCAAGATTTAGCCACGGAGTTAGGTATTGCGGGTCCATCGGAGGAACTGTGCTTGCAATGGACAGGTGATATTAAACAAAATGAAATAAACTCTCAATCTGTGTCTCTGCATATTTCATCCCAGATGCCTCAGGCAAAGAAATTTTATATGAAGAATGTAAGTACCATAACTACACTGAAGCTTCCTGCACAATCATTAGACATCGATACTATTTCGACGCGAAGTCATCTAAAAAAACTACCAATTGCTACATATAATTCGCAGCGAGCACGCCTGCTTATCGGCTTGGATAATTTAAAGCTCGAATATTGCAACGAATATTGCACCTCTGTGTTTGCAATGGTGACAAGCGTTTGGAAGAACTTGTAAAATCACACTATTCATTAGAATCTGTCGGTATCCGCGAATCTGCTTCTTTGGTTTCAAAGGAAGACGAGCGCTCGCTGCACATAATGACGGCTACGACAAAGTATCTCCCTCTGGAAAAACGATGGGAAACCGGGCTTCTATGGAAGCATGATAAAGTGGAGTTACCTGATTCTTTACCAATGGCACGCCGGCGTTTACAATGCCCTGAAGCTAAAATGACTCGCGATCCCGACTTAAATAAATTTATGATGAACACCATTCACGATTATGAACAGAAGGGGTACGTAAGAAAATTGAAGGAAAGTGAAATTTCCTTCGGGGATAAGGCCTGGTATATCCCGTTGTTTACAGTTACCAATCCTAATAAAAACAAAAAACGATTGGTGTGGGATGCAACTGCTTCAGTAAATAACGTTGCTCTTAACACGGCTCTTATGAAAGGTCCTGACTTGCTTAGACCCCTAGTAGGTGTACTGATACGTTTCCGGAGCAGCCTATAGCATTGTCAGGCGACATACGTGAAATGTTTCACCAAGTTCGTATCAGAAAGGAAGATCAAGCTGCGCACCAGTTTCTGTGGCGCAATGGCGATTGCTCAAAGTCACCGGGAGTGTACGTTATGCAGGTCATGACATTTGGTGCAACGTGCTCTCCCTCTCTTGCTAATTATATAAAAAATAAAAACGCAACTTCGTTTTCAACAAGAGAACTCTGCAGCCGTAAATGCAATTCTAGAAAACACGTTCGTAGGCGATTGGCTACAAAGTACCCAGCGAGAATGCGATATGATGGATCATGCACTGGCAAATGTGAGCAGGCTGATAAATACATTGGACAACCCGATCAGTGTCATGAAAAGGTTTTGAGGATGTGGTGGTCGCCGGGGCTGATGTGCTGCGATATTTTGTGAAATTCCCAAAGGAGGTCTTCGAAACGAGCGTTATACCAACAAAACGACATATCTTGAGGGTCGTAATGACAATATTCGATCCATTGGGTCTTTTAGGTTTTTTCATCATCTACGCAAAAATATTGATGCAAGAAATATGGCGTTCTGGTATAACGTGTGACGAACCTATTAGGCAAGAAGAACTGGATAAGTGGTGGCGATGGATTCGATGTTTGCATTCTATTGAGGAAATACGCATTCCACGCTGTTATAGTGGGTTAAGTTCAGCAGAAAAAATTGAGCTTCATATTTTTGTAGATGCAAGTAAGGATGCTTACGCCGCTGCAGTTTATTAGCGCGCCATACAAAACAATAAAGTTCCCTGTAGTTTACTTGCCTCAAAAACGCGCGTTGCCCCGCTTAAGCCTATATCCATCCCACGTTTGGAATTAATGGCTGCCATATTAGGTCTGCGGTTAGCAAAATTGGTGGCCCACGAATTATCGGTACATTTGGTTCGGTGCGTATTTTGGTCGGATTCAAAAAAATGTAATATATTGGATAAGGTCGGATGCAAGAAAATTTCACCAGTTCATAGCAGTTCGCATCGGTGAAATACTCGAGGACTCTTCCGTTCAAGAATGGAGGTGGGTCCCTTCCACAGACAACGTCGCAGATGAAGCCACAAAATGGTCCACTCAACCCGAGTTTAATAAAGCGACCAGGTGGTTCATTGGACCCGACTTTCTGAGCTTGCCCGAGGAGCTGTGGCCAAAAACAGACCTAAATGTCACTAAGGACAACCAGCACGATATGATTTGTCAAGTGGAAGTAAAGCAACGCACCTTTTCCTCATTAGCAGTTATCATTCCCGATCCGATGAGATTTAGCAAGTGGGAAAAACTTCGAGGCGCTCAAGGGTATGTTTTGAAATTTCTACGCATATTATGGCAGAAAGGTAGGCGATCCGCTAACGTTCTATTTTTGACAAAAGATAGCGACATTAAGAGCAATGAGCATGTTATCATACGAAGTTGCCAAGAAGAAGTATATGGACAAGAGATAAAGCAATTGCATCTCGGTGAGCCAATATCTCGTAAAAGTGCAATATACACGTATTCGCCCTACTTAGACGAATTTGAAGTGCTTAGAGTGAAAGGCAGGATTGAAGAAATGAGATTTGTGGACTATGATACTCGGCGCCCGATAATTCTACCACGTCGTCATCAAGTAACCTACCATATTGCAGATTTTTATCACAGGAAATTTCATCATCATCACAACGAAATTGTGGTGAACGAAATGCGTCGGCGCTATAGTGTTCCCGGCTTGAGAGCACTGGTCCGGGAAATCGCTAAGAAATGCCAAACGTGTCGTAACCGTCGTGTGCTCCCGCAACCACCAGAAATCGCCGCTTTGCCATTTGAAAGGCTTGATACATTTTCTCAGCCATTCACGAACATTGGTATTGACTACTTTGAAATAATCGTTGGTCGACGTCGAGAAAAGCGATGGGGAGTGCTATTCACATGCCTTACTGTTCGCGCCGTGCACTTGGAAATAGCTCCTTCTCTTTCTACGGATTCATTTTTGCTGGTTATGAAACAGTTCATTGCCCGCCACGGTGCATCCCGATGCATTTGGTCGGACAACGGTACAAATTTTCATGGAGCGAGTCGCATACTACAGAAGGAAATTGAGCGCTTCTCAACTGATGAGCTTGCGCAACGTTATTCTGAAATCAAGTGGCATTTTATACCTCCAGCCGCGCCCCATATGGGAGGCTGTTGGGAGAGAATGATCCCTTCTGTGAAATCTGTGCTAATGGATATCTTACCGACTACTGGTTTACGCGAAGAAGTGCTAAAGGCAGCTATGGCTGATGTAGAGCATATTCTTAACTCACGTCCTCTAACATACGTTCCCCTCGATTCACCAGAAATGGAAGCGCTGACACCAAATCACCTTCTCGTAGGCAGCTCTAGCGGAATACGTGAACATGAGACAGAAAATGCAGACGGTAGTACCTTGAGCCGCAATTTTCGAATCACATGCCAACTTGCAGATCAATTCTGGAAACGATGGGTACGTGAGTATGCACCTTGCCTTATACGACGGTCGAAATGGTTTCAGAATCCTCCCGATCCAATTGAGAAAATCGATGTTGTAATTATCGTAGATGATAACGCAAAGCGAAATACCTGGAGGAAAGGAGTTGTTATTGATATCAATTGTGGAAAGGATGGAATAGCGCGCAGCGCAGTTGTCCGAACAGCCGACGGATTATTTACAAGGCCATACGTAAAGCTGGCGAAACTTGATGTAAGGAAGTAAAACCCGTCCGTTGTACGCATGAAGTTTACGGAGGGAGGGATGTTACGCCGCTGCGCAAAACGAAATGCAGCGCTGTCGCTCATCTTCACCAAAGGGTTTCATCTTATTATTTGTGCTGCCTTCCGCTGTCATCGCTGTTTCATCACTATTGCTAAAGTCTACTAGTTTTCTTTCTTTTTATAAAATTTTCTTTCGAAACGTGGATACTTAAGAGTTGCAGGTTAAATTATTTGTTAAATTACATTGAATTTGTGTAATTGAAGTATATATATTTAACAATTTAACTGCACGTTGATAAATACAGCAATTAAGTCTTTGTGAGCAAGCATATCGTTTGTAGATAAGAACACAAGTGTAAGATAGCATAAATTTTACATGTTATACAAATCTGAATAAATTTCAATAAATTCCAGATTTTAGCCTACTGTCGCTAAGGCGATTGCTGAAAATACTGTTTTTTACTTGAACTCACATCTACATATATGCTCAGTAATACAAATGTACTTATTTTTAGTTGTTAGTATTAGGATATTTATAAATGTGTAGGTTAAGTAATTAGCTATAAAAAGATAAAGAATTTTTGTAATAAAGACAATCTTGATCTGACTACCAAAGTCAATACATTTCTTATTATTTTAACTTTTCAATTGCGTCACAGGATATAGTCCGCCGGCTCCGCTGATCGATCACAAAATCTGCATGTGTTATTCCGTTACTTTTTAGGTTTTATATATATGTACGTATTTTTATCAAAATTTATTCCAAAGGATAATGTATTGAAGTGATAAATTTTAAAGTGATATATGTATATATATTAACTTGGGTCGATTTGTATGGACGAAAGTTAACCAATATCGCGCCATCGACTTTTCGATAGGATTTGGGCTCAAGAAAAAAAGTTCCACTACACATACCCAAAAAAATAATTTTGGAGCCTGCGAAAAAAATAATGGCGAAATGGTAAATTTTTCGACCAAAACACTCCCCAAAACCCAAAAAATATTGTCACGGATATTAGCATCACTAAGCTTTACCATCACTAAGGCCATGCTAAGCGATATTTACGTCAATCGTCAATAATCAAATCATGTATACATATATATAAGGCAGCTGAGAGATGTCACACATAGATGCATTTTCTTATACGCCTATGTGCGCGCGAGAGACTGTAAGCTACAAACATTCACATCAATAATTCAATCTTTATGTATCTACATAAACGAATAAATAATTGCGTCTACACATATGTACCATGTACGAATACGAGCAGCGGAGAGTCAATGCGCAAACACATGCATATAGCTGAGAAGTTTGAGAGCTCATGGACAATGCTAGTAGATTCTGGAAAAATGCGAACGAGGAAACCAAAGGGTATAAAAGGCAACAGATGTAGAGGCGCTGTAATTCAGTTTGAGTTGAGCAATCAATCAGTTATTGATTAAGCACGCGATCTGGCGGCCAATAGTAGAGTTTAATTTGAGTTATCAATCAGTTTGGTTATTAAGCCAGCGAGTAGCAAAGTATAGTGTTATTGTGAAATACTTTAATAAAGGCCATTTTTCCATTATTCAATATTGGAGTTATTTATTCAACAGTTTAGTGATTCGAACTTAGCAGAGGATTGCAAATAAGAGGATTTGCAAGTAAATTCGTTACAATTGGTGTCAGAAGAGGAATTGTTGAATAAATTCCGAAGATTGGGAATACAACTTGGACATGGCAAAGTTCAGTGAATTGAAGATCCAGCAACTGAAAAAGGAGTTGGAGAACCGTGAATTAAATGCAACCGGCAATAAGATCGAACTTCAAACACGGCTACGAGAGGTAATGGAGTCGCAAGGAATTGATGTGGACGAGATTGTCTTTTATCCTGATGGGGACGAAACAACAACAAAAATTGAAGAGAAAAACGAAACATCGCAGAAAGTTACAAACACAGACTTGAACATGATATTGGCTGCAATATCGGCACAAATGTCCGAAATGTCATCACGAATATCCACCAACATGTCATCACAACTGGAAGAACAAAAGACAAATATAACATCCCAACTGGAAGAACAAAAGACAAATATAACATCCCAACTGGAGTCACAGAAGACATATATGGCATCCCAACTGGAATCACAGGAGGCACGTATTTCAGAAATGACGTCGCAAGTGTCATCTCAACTGGAAGACCAAAAGACATATATGGCATCTCAATTTGAAGCGCAAGAGGCACGTATATCTGAAATGTCGGCAGAAACTTTGGAACAGCTATCATCAAAACTGGAAGCGCAGGATGCAAAAATGGCTCAATTTCAGGCAGAAGTAGATGATTTAAAAGGTCGTATGGAGCAGTTACAACTAAATCGCCCAGCTGTTTCAGCGAGTAATCCAAAGGTAAAGACACCATCCTTTGACGGTTCTGTTCCTTTTCAGGTCTTTAAGCTACAGTTTGAGAAGACCGCAGCAGTGAACCAATGGAATGCTGAAGATAAAGTTGCAGCTCTGTTCGTGGCACTGAAAGGGCCTGCCGCGGAAATCTTACAGACCATCCCAGAGTACGAGCGGAACCATTACGAAACATTGATGAGCGCTTTAAAGAGACGTTACGGAAGCGAGCATAGAAAACAGATATTCCAAATTGAGTTGCAAAACCGCTACCAAAAAGCAAATGAGACATTGCAGGAGTTTGCTTCAGATATTGAAAGATTGGCTCATCTTGCAAATGCGGACGCACCCGTGGAATACACTGAAAGGGTAAAAATCCAGAGTTTCATAAATGGCATACGGGACGTGGAAACGAAGCGAGCTACATACGCAAACCCAAAGCTGACATTTGCTGAAACGGTATCACATGCATTGACACAGGAAACGGCCTCACTATTGAGAAAACCAGCATACAAAGATCATCGTGTAGAAGTGGAAAGACCAGATTGGGTAGACACTATTTTGGAAGCACTGAAGGGATCACAACAGAAAAATGCCGGAGTTATTAAATGTTTCAAGTGCGGCAACCTAGGTCATATTGCACGACATTGCGATCTTGGTCCTAATAGTTCCAACAATGTGGGTGGCCGTAAACGCAAAGCTGGCGGAAATGAGCAAGAGCGTGTCGGATGTAAAGAACGAAAACTTGCCCCGGCTATTGAATGTCCTGTGATATCTGTGTCGCAGATTGGAAGGAAATCAAGCAGGCTTACCATCAGAGGGAATGTGGATGGTAAAGAGCGTGTACTGACTGTAGATACGGGGGCATCTCATTCCTTGATCCGATCTGATTTGGTCTACAGGAGAGTAAAGTCATTACCTGGAGCAAGTTCGCGTACGGTCACAGGCGAATATAATCAAGTTCAAGGCGAAGTGGTATGTGAGGTATTAATTGGAAAAGTCATGGTTCTACACAAATTCATTGTGGCGGAGATCGTTGATGAAGTCATATTGGGAGTGGACTTCCTGGTTGACCATGACGTCAGGATCGATATGCGGAGAAAAATTATGCGCTATAAGAATCAGGACATACCACTTAACTTAAGTTTGGAAAAAGGGCTCTGCAGTAATCGGGTACTGGTGGAAAAGACTCGACAAAGACCACGAAAGTCAAAGGCAAAGGTTGATAGATCGAATGGGCCAAATAAATCAAAATCAAAAGTACCTGCGAGAGAAACACTGGCATTGACAAAACCTAAAAGACGCAGGAAAACGAAGCAACGAATTTCCGAGAAAGAATGCGAGGATAGTTTCAAGCCGGAGCGCACTACTCTTGTGAAATGTGGGAACGATACCGATTATGCAAAGCAAATCCGTCCAGCGCAAGCTCTACGAAGTGGTTCATTGACCAAACAACAGAGTGTGAAGGAACGGCCCAGGGTAACGAGTAGTAAGATGAAACACTGGCATGACAAGAACTTTAATTCGGAAGGTTTATTGGCGGGAGATTTGGTAATGTTAAACAACCCTCACCGGCGGAAAGGTGTTCCAGCGAAATTTCGATGCAGTTGGGAAGGCCCGTACAAAGTTGTGAAGAAGATCAGTGATACCATCTACCGCATACAAACCACTGGGAAACCACGGATTAGAAGAGTGGTACATTTGGAGATGCTAGCGGCAGTTAGATCGGGAGATTTGTCTGATCGGGACGATCAGACTTAGGTGGAGGGCAGTGTCACCGATATTAGCATCACTAAGCTATACCATCACTAAGGCCATGCTAAGCGATATTTACGTCAATCGTCAATAATCAAATCATGTATACACATATATAAGGCAGCTGAGAGATGTCACACATAGATGCATTTACTTATACGCCTATGTGCGCGCGAGAGACTGTAAACTACAAACATTCACATCAATAATTCAATCTTTATGTATCTACATAAACGAATAAATAATTGCGTCTACACATATGTACCATGTACGAATACGAGCAGCGGAGAGTCAATGCGCAAACACATGCATATAGCTGAGAAGTTTGAGAGCTCATGGACAATGCTAGTATATTCTGTAAAAATGCGAACGAGGAAACCAAAAGGTATAAAAGGCAACAGATGTAGGGGCGCTGTAATTCAGTTTGAGTTCAGCAATCAATCAGTTATTGATTAAGCACGCGATCTGGCGGCCAATAGTAGAGTTTAATTTGAGTTATCAATCAGTTTGGTTATTAAGCCAGCGAGTAGCAAAGTATAAGTGTTATTGTGAAGTACTTTAATAAAGGCCATTTTTCCATTATTCAATATTGGAGTTATTTATTCAACAGTTTAGTGATTCGAACTTAGCAGAGGATTTGCAAGTAAATTCGTTACAATATTTTTTTTTTTTTTCAAAAAACTGTTGTAAAAACAAATGGCGCGATATCGGTTGATAAATCGACCCAGTCTAATATACATACTTTTTATATATATGAAATATAATCAATAAAATGAATTTGAGGTAAATTATCAATTTTCAAGTAATTTTTCAACCCAACTAGGACTAGTGTATTAACTAGTAGGATGCTGATGCAAATATGGAATAGTATGTCAACTGGTATTACAATGATGCACAGACTGAGTAGTATGCCAACTGGTATGTTGATGTTGAATACACTAACAAGTATGTCAGTTGGTATGATATTGATCTATATAATAACAAGTATGCCATCTCGTATAATGCTGGTGCAAAAGCTGACAAGTATGTTAACTGGTATGAGCCTGATGAGTATGCTGACTAGTTTATCAATTGGTATGATGCTGATGCAGAGACTGGCAATTGATATTTCGTACTAATACTAATACTAATTATCTTGTTTTTATTTCTGTTCGCAAAACAAAATTGGTTTCATTCCCGCCAATTTTGTTCATGGTCCTTCGTAGCAGTTCTACTAAGAAGCAGTTTAATATTAAAATAAAGGAAAGAAAAAAATAGAGCTTTAATATCAAGGAAAATTTTAGCCAACAGGTGCCGAACATTTACATATATACATACTAGGGCGGGTCGATTTAAAAATCGCTCATTGCTCTGTGAAAATCGTATTCCAGGGGGTGATCCCTAGAATATGATTTTCACAGAGCAATGGGCGATTTTTTTGCCTCCCCACAAATCGACCCGCCCTAATACATACATACCATTACCTATATATTCATCTTTTAAATACACCAAAAAATTAAAATACGGGTGTGTTTTTCTTTTTATTGTGCAATATTCAACCAAAATGTGATTTTCGCGAAGTTTAACAAAAAAAAATATATATAATTATAATAATAATTTTTTCGTTTGTGCCCGAGTAATTTTGCATTTTTTGTTTTTTTTGCTTTTCCAATACTTGGAAAACTCTTTGGCTCGCTCCATCTTTACATTGTCAGTCCAAACGGATATAAACAAAACAAAAAGTGATAATTTAATTATTGTGCAGTGAATTCTTTTTCTTGATAAATACGTGAACAAGTGTCCAAAGTGAAAATTTCTTCTAATTTTTACCTCTAAAATTTACCGGCTTCCAATTTGTATTGTTTTTTTCTCGTCGGTGGCACAAATATACAGCCAAAATCGCCAATTGGACACGGTTTATATTCCTTTTAATTAATCACAACAACACAGCACTGCACTAGAAATTCAATTCAACTAATTATCACATATCACATATTTTTACGAATACGAACCACTCGCGCTGCGTTTATTTCAATAATTACCCTGAAGTCAAAAGCCAAAGTAGTCAACAAACATTCTAGTTCATTGACTAGAATTTTGTGCGTCTATTCATACTAGTCAGCTTTTGAATAGTTCATTGGCTATAATTTAGTGGTGTTATTCATACTAGTTAGTGTATGAGTAGTTAATTGACTAGAATTGTGTGGCGTTCATCATACTGGTCAGTTTTAGAATGGTTCATTGGCTATAATTTTGTGGTGTTATTAATACTAGTTAGTATTTAAATAATTCATTTGACTAGAATTTCGTCTGTCGGCTCGAGGAAATGCGCGAGTGCTTTCTGTAGCCAATTTGCAATTCATAATTCAGTTCACAATGCTAGATATCGTCCAAATCAACGGGCACATAAACACAAGCATGACGAGTCAACACTCACCGTTACCTCAACAGAGGTTAAAGAAGTTATTGAAAAGGCCAAGTCATCCTTATCAATAGTCCCAGACGGAAGACCTATACCGATGTCAAAACACCTGTGCCATGAGGGCATCAGTAGCCTAGGATATTTTTTCTACTTTTCGTTAAAAGCCTATGCCTTTCCAGAATAACATAGAAAGACCGGAAACCCAACCAGTATCTACCGGTATTATCCCTTTAACGAAAACGTTTAAAGCCGTTATGATTCCCTCAATTAAATGAAATTATTCGGTTATCCAGCCATAAGCATGACTTTCGTAAAGTGCATATCACTACCACCATTCTGAACTCCATTAACACTCATAACAGGACGGCGCTAGTGCAGCTTGGCCTGTTTTTACACAGACAACCACTACTGGTTCGTCCCTTCTTCGTTAGATAGATAGCTAATTTATTGAGGATTGCACTGCGACCTTTGGTCAGCACCTCATCCCATCCGAATTCCATGATGAACCCTAGCAGTTCTCTTAACTTGAGCGATTTAATGTGGGAATGTTGTGGCCATGGTGAACCCATAAACTTAGCCTTGCGTCTTGAGATGGCGTCACATTCGTGTGTTATTCCGTTACTTTTTAATTTTCATATATATGTACGTATTTTTATTAAAATTTATTCCAAAGTATAATGTGTTGAAGTGATATATTTTAAAGATATATACATATGTATATATATACATACCTTTTATATATATGAAATATAATGAATAACATAAATTTGAGCTAATTTATCAATTTTCAAGTAATTTTTCAACCCAACTGAGACTAGTATATTAAATAGTAGGATGCTGATGCAAATATCGAATAGTATGTCAACTGTTATTATTGATACATAGACTGAGTAGTATGCCAACTGGTATGTTGATGTTGAATACACTGACTAGTATATCAATTATATGATATTGATGTATATAATAACTAGTATGCCATCTGGTATAATGCTGGCGCAAAGGCTGACTAGTATGTTAATTAGTATGAGTATGATGGGTATGCTGACTAGTATGTCATCTGGTATGATGTTGGTTTATATAATGACTAGTTTGTCAATTGGTATGATGCTGATGCAGAGGCTGGCAATCGATATTTCGTAGGACATCGCAGTGTTAAAAATACCAGTTGGTAAGATGGAAAAAAGACAGAACTCATACTAGTTGAGATTGTTGGCAAACTAGTATTCTTCTAAAAAAAAAAAAAAAATAAATAAATGTAAGGCGCGATAACCGCCGAAGATATCTAAGGCCGAGCTTCTCTTCCAATTTGCGTCGTGCTCCTCTTGATTTTCCCTACAAATTGGCCGGACGGGACCTACATGATTTTAAGCCGACTCCGAACGGCATCTGCAAGGCAGATGAGTTTTCACTGAGAGCTTTTCATGGCAGAAATACACCCGGAGCGCTTGCCAAACACTGCCGAGTGGCGACTCCGCTTAGAAAAATGTTCTTCTAATTGAAAAACTTTATTTCTAAAATTTTTTTGATGTTGCTTTGCCCGGGGTTTGAACCCAGGGCATCCGGTGTGGTAGGCGGAGCTCGCTACCATCACACCACGGTGGCCGCCAGTATACAACTAATTGGTTTGGCTGCAGGGTATTAATCGTTTTCATTTATAAAACTCTTAATAATAGCGATTTGCGATCGCATTATTAAAAACAAGTGCAAGAAAAACGAAATAAAAGAAAACAAACCAAGGCGAATTCGCGTATCTACACGTATTATAGTAGTGGGTGGTGAGCAACTTTGATATAGGAGTGCAAATTCCGAAGTTAGTACTGCGAATCCCAAAGCCTCAAAAAGGAAGTTTAAATATACATTTTTATTGGTATATATTTTAAATAAAGTGTGCAATTATAGTTCAAATAATTTGTGATAAATTTTGAGATAATAAATAAATAATTTTGTATCTAAATTTCGAGTTTTTTCATTTTTCTCCTCACTTATTTAGTTGTATTATACTAATATTTCTAGATTTTGGTGAGTTTTTTCGAGATTTTGGTTGGTGTTCTTACTGAAATTCATAGGATCTTTCAAATTCATCCCATTTACAAAAAGCAAAAGGGAGTTTCGAGCACCACAGTGCTATTTCGTTAACAAGTTGGAAATTTTTAGCAGCAAAAAGTTTACGATACCTGTAGGCTACTTAAGTTTTACGTCATTTTTAGTAAATTTGGATTATAAAAGTAGTTCAGCACTACGTGCATTTTTCGGTTTTCGGCCAAGTTTTAATAATCAAAAGTATATTTTTTCAATCAACAAATTAATAAATAATGGCAAGTTTCAATCAATTGGTCGTGTCTTTGATAGATCTCGAGTCGGACTTTCGTGAAATCGAAAACCCCAATCAATCCGTCATCGAAACCCAAAGGGAGGAGGCTAAAGAGCTGTGGAACAAAATAAAACGCAGCTATAGTGAGTTTCAGGGGTCAGATGCTGTCTTCCAAAGAAGCTAGTGCAGCGAGGAAAAAGTATAAGTTAGCGTACACGACTTATAGAAAGTTCATAAAGTTGATAGGTGACCTTGCTTCAAAGCAAAAAGATAAAGCCTCTGAAAAATCAAGCGACGACTCAGTTAGGGAACGCAATATTAGGCTTCCGCCTTGCGAGACCGAAGTTTTTAAGGGCGATTATTTGTCATGGCCAACCTTCCGTGACTTTTTCACGGCCATTGACATAAAGAACCAAGGGCTCGCCTCAGTAGAAAAATTATGCCAATTAAAAAAAAAAAAAACCGAGGGCGAAGCAAGAGAAATAGTAAGCAAATGTCCCCTTACAAGGTTTTGAAACCGCGTGGAAAAACCTGACCGATCGTTACGAAAATAAACGAATTCTGGTTAAAAGCCAATTGAAGATCCTCTTCAACTTCCGCCCCGTAGGAACTGAATCTGGAAGTGCAATCAAACAACTTCAGCGGGGAATAAATAATTGCATTTCGGCACTCCAGATTCATAAAGTTGACATGTCAAATTGGGATGCGATCATTACGTACCTCTGCTCCACAAAACTTTCGGAAGCTACGCTTTCCTTGTGGGAGCAATCGGTTCAAGATAAAACCGAGATCCCAAAGTGTAGTGACATGGACAAGTTTCTGACAAGTCGGTTCCAGACTTTAGAAACTGTTTTGGATTTGCGAAGCTCACAGCCGACCAAATCTCAACCCTTCAAATCACATACCGAAGGGAACAGCAAAAAATTTAATACTTTTCTGGCAAGCGTATTAAATGCGAAATGCAAACTCTGCAGTCGTGACGCTCACCACATTCGATCCTGCTCACGCTTCCTAAAGATGACTCCGTCTGATCGCAGTAAACATGTTAGGAGGAACAATTTGTGTCTGAACTGTTTGTCTTCCGGACATGGTGTGGCGAAATGCAACAGCGCCTACAACTGTTCAACTTGCCACGCGCGACATCACACTCTCCTGCATTTGAATGCAGTTCATGGAACCTTATCGTCCAAACAGGACTCTTCGAGTTCAACGCCGAGTGGTACAGGAACTACTTCCAAACGGAGCACTTCGGAACATAGTCGCACTCAGAGCAACAGTGACTCTACGAGGCAAGTCCAATCGTGTTTTTCGAACACACATAAAGGGATCCTACTGGGAGCTGCTCAAATCCACCTATGACATAGTGATACCGTATACCCGGCTCGAGCCTTAATAGACCCCGGATCCGAGTTTTCATTTATTATGGAACGGCTTCACCGACGTATCGGGCATCCAGCCAAAAAAGTGAACGCTACAGTGTCAGGTATCAACAATACGGTGTCTGCTACACTGGCTTCCCCTATCCATATAGGATCACCCCTTGACACAAGGGTATCGATCAGCACTACGGCTTTAGTATTACCACAATTGACAGGCAATCTTCCAACCTTCGATATTGACCCTGCTATCTAACAGAAGTTCCCGGGAATTAAACTAGCGGACAGCCGATTCTTCGCGAACGAATAAGTTGATCTTGTGCTTGGAAGTGATGTCTATCCGCAAATCATGTTGCAGGGTATTCGGAAGGATTTTAAGAGTAATCTTCTCGCCCAGGAAACGGTATTCGGATGGATACTTACGGGACGGACCAACCCCAACAAAGAGGCGACATCCTGTGTCTCTTTCTAAAATGAAATCTCTTTAGATCAACAACTGGCAGCATTTTGGGAATTGGAAGATATCCCATGGAACGCGACCCGTACGGCCGATGAGGAATACTGCGAGGAGATTTACAAAGCAACTACGACGCGAACGGATACGGGGAGGTATACGGTCTCTCTACCCTTTCGAAAGAATTTCCCAGCAGATATTTCTTTAGGGTGTTCATGTAAAACTTCGTTCTCGCAATATTTTCGTTGTGAAGGTAGGCTAACCAAAAACCCCTATTTACGAGAGGAGTATACGAGAGTTCTTAAAGAATATGATCAGTTAGGTCATATGTCTGAAATCCGACCAAGCCTGTCCGAAAATCCGTCCGAGTCCTACTACCTACACCATCATACGGTAAGCAAGTCAGAAAGCACTTCTACGAAGGTGAGAGTTGTGTTTAATGCTTCGTGTCCCTCGGACAATGGTGTGAGTTTGAACGACACTCTGCTTCCCGGTCCCATCCTTCAAAGCGATCTTACGATTCTTAGATGGAGACTGTTTAAATTCGTCTTTAGTAGCGAAATGGAGAAGATGTATCGTCACATATTTGTCCATCCTCAACAGAGGAAATTTCAAAGGATTTTTTTCGCGAGTGCACAGATGAACCTATCCGTCAATTCCAATTAAATACGGTCACTTTCGGCGTAAACTGCGCTCCCTACATAGCAATAAGAACATTGCTTCAATTGACAACATCCGTATCCCACGATGGGTTAAGTTCTCTCCATCCTACGAAATGGAACTCCACGGGCTTTGTGACGCCTCTGAAAAGGCCTACGCGGCAGCCATTTATATGCGCGTAAAAGAAGGCGAGGAGGTCCACATAAATTTGCTGTTAGCCAAGACTCGAATAGCTCCAGTGAAAACGATATCTCTTTCGCGCTTGGAATTGTGTGGAGCAGTACTCTTG
Organism: Eurosta solidaginis; assembly: GCF_040869045.1. Taxonomy (NCBI): domain Eukaryota; kingdom Metazoa; phylum Arthropoda; class Insecta; order Diptera; family Tephritidae; genus Eurosta; species Eurosta solidaginis. The sequence goes on along the minus strand of NC_090324.1, from coordinate 148,305,674 downwards.
GCCGAAATGATGGAATCAGTCGTCACTAACCTCGATCTTCGATCCCTGCAAGTTTATCTCTACACTGAATCCACTATCGTGCAAGCTTGGCTGAGAAAACCACCATGCTCCTGGTCAACCCTCCTGTCCCACAGGGTTACCAAAATAATTGACAAGGTGGGGCAGCATCACTGGTATCACGTGGACTCATCCTCGAATCCAGCCGATTTAGCCAGCCGTGGAGCAACAGCTCCGGATTTAATTTACAATTCTTTGTGGTGGTAGGGTCCTTCTTGGCTGCAAGAAGGCAAGTCAGAATGGCCAAAATAAGAGTCGGTCTTCCAAACCAACAAAGAGGGAAAGCGCGTGATCTCCCACGCAACGAAAGTCCTTGAAGTATCGGATATACTCCAACGCTTCTCTTCGCTTCCAATGTAAAAGATTAGAATGCAATAAAAAGAGTTGTGACCTTAATGAGTGAGTTCCGAATGAATATTTATTCAAATATTTCAGCTTATTTATATTAAATTATTCTAAACATATTCTTACATACATATTTACATTTAAGCATACATACATATCTACCTTAAGCATACATATTTACATACCTACATACAACTTGATACAAAATATCTACCTACACATCTGTGTTGAGCTGTGACTTCTATGGGAAATGCAATGTTTGCAAATTTGCTAGAATTCAAATTTGTTTGGTTGTGTGTTGTACACACACCTGTATTACATCGTGTGAATGGATATGTCAGCAATAATTATCAAATGCATATTTATGTGTTGATGAACATTTAGAATATTTTTGTAGCAGGGTAGCATATTAGACTGATTTAAATATTTGGGATTAAATTGGTGGGTGTTTACAGTACATCTCCCCTTTTTTTTTAGAATGCTTATGCATTTGGAGAATGCATGAGTGTTCTATTTTATAAATTAATTGTACTTTTGTATTTTATGTTTGTAGGTTAAAAATTTTCTTGTTCTACTAATTTAATTCTATTTTTGTGTATCTTTATTTTCTTATTATTTATGATATTGCTATTCTCTATGTTACTGAGAAATTTTTGCTTATCATCATTCTAGATGGGATTAAAGTGTCATTATTTTTATTATTAGTATTTTCTTCTTTATAGGGTATTATAGTAAAATTATTATTTTCATCGATGTCTTCTACCTTATAGGGCCCTTTATATCTACTATCTAACTTATGACCTGTTTCGTTTTTTACTAACACTACATCTCCTATATTTATTTCCTTATAGTGAATATTTTTATCATAACTAATCTTTTGTTTTTCTTTAGCCTCTTCTACTAATTTAAAGGCTCTATCCTGTGCTATTTGTAACCTATATTTAATTTCTTTATCGTAAGCCTTATAATTGTATAATGGGCTTACCGTATTTTCTTGTAAAAATTCGTAAGTCTGGGGTTTTTTCCAAAGATCAATTCGAATGGACAATAGTTATGGGCTGTAGATGGGGTAGTATTGTAACAATATGCAAAATATTTAAGATATTCGTCCCAGTCATCTCTGTTAATGGATATGTATGAACGCACATATTCATTGAATGTTCTATGGCTACGTTCAACAGTGCCTAAAGTTTGGTGGTGATACGGCGTAGATGTTTTGTGCTCAATATTGAGAAGTTTACATAGTTCTTCAAACAGGCTATTTTTATATTCAGATCCCATATCCGTTATTATTGTTTTCATACTTCCATAAATTAATATGAAATTCTCGAATATGGCTCTGGCTACTGTTTTTGCATGTTTGCTCTGCATAGGAATTGCAACTAAGTATTTAGTCAAATCACATATTAGAGTTACAGCGTATTCGTTTCTATTTTATGATCTTGGTAAAGGTCCAATTGTATCTATTTGTACTGTTTCGAACGCCTTTGGTGGTATTTCAGTCAAAATCATTGGTTCTTTTAAATTTTTATAAATTTTATTTTTATTGCAATTAACGCATTCCTTTATATATTTTTTATATCATTTTTCATATTTTTCCAGTAATATTTTTGTCTTATTTTATTAGTTGTACGATTGATTCCTGGTTGGCCACCATTAACAGCATCATCGTGATATTTTTGAAGAATCTTTTTAATTTTATCATTTTCACAACCTTCGGAGTTAATGCAATAGTTAAATTTTTGAGAACTTTGGTACCTATTTCCTTAAATGTGTCTACTCGAGTATAATTAATTAATTTGTCTCCTAAGGACAACTGTATTTTCTTAATTCCCAAATTGCCGGCTTTTTCCATAAGCCTGGTAAAAATTGGCCTAAGTCAATCTTCGCCTCAACAATTTGATATTCTATATTTATTTCACTACAAATATTCTTTCCCTTTTTAAAATATAATTTCGGAGGATCGAAAACGGGCTGGACTAGTCTTTTAACTTCACATTTATTAAGCGCTTCGTATATTATAAGGTTCTCTTTGTGATTTTTCTTCTCTTCATTTCTATTACTGTTATTACTGGAATTATTTTTAGTTTGCGATCTTGTCGTGACTTCCATTATTTTACATGCCTGTACTGACATTTCTTTCAAATCATTGATATCTATTCGTGACAGAGCGTCTGGCACGTAATTTTCTTTTCCGGCTATGTACTCCACCCCAAAGTCATACTCTTCCAAATCTAATCTGATTCTAGTTAATTTAGATGAAGAGTTTTTCATTGAGAATAAATACGTTAAAGGTCGATGATCAGTTTTCACTGTGAATTTTCTGCCATAAACATATGGTCTAAAATATATAATTGCCCAATGTATGGCCGCTAATTCTTTTTCAATCGTGGCTTTGTTTATTTCGCCTTTTGTAAATGATCTTGAGGCATAGGCAATGGGTAATTGTTTTCCTTCATATTCTTGGCTTAGCACAGCACCGCAAGCATAACCACTTGCGTCGGTTGTAATAAAGAACTCTTTATCAAAATTGGGATATTGTAGGATATTTGGACTAACTAATGTATTTTTTAAGTAATTAAAAGATTTCTCGCAGTCGTCTGTCCAATTGAAAATTACATTTTTCTTACTAAGTCTTGTTGGAATCCTGGCGTATTCCGCGAAATTTGGTATGAATCTTCTATAATAATTACAAAATGCGACAAATCTTTTTGCTTCATCGGCATTTTTGGGAGTTGGGTAATTTTGAACAATTTTAAATTTGCTTGGGTCTGGTAAAATTCCAGTACTTGTGCATTTATGTCCAAGATAAGTGACTTCTTTGCTGAAAAATAGACATTTGTCCGGATGTAATTTTAAATTATATTTTCTGCATGTGGAGAATATATCCCGTAAATTTTTAATCATATGTTTTTCAGAGCATCCCAATACGACTAAATCGTCCATGTATAAGAATGCTTGTGATTGTTTTAGACCTGCGAATGCCAATGTCTTCATCCTCTGGAATGAGTTTAGCGCTACTATGAGGCCATAAGGTAATCTCTTGAAACGATAAGTATCGTTCTCCGCTGTAAAGAATGTGATATCTCTTGGTTCTGGGCTGAGTTCTATTTGGTGAAATCCTGACATTAAATCTAGGCATGAGAAATATTTCGCTCTTCCCAATTGATCCAGAATATCATCTATTCTAGGCAAAGGGAATTTATCAGCTGTTAATTTTTTATTTATTTGTCTGAAATCAACAACTAATCTCCACCTTTTTTCTTGTTTTCCCGGAAGAGATTTTTTGGTACCAATAAAATAGGGCTGTTGTACTCTGAGGTTGATGGTTCAACAATATCATCTTGAATTAGTTTATTTACTTGTTTATTTATTTCATTCTTATGTGCTTGGGGTAGTTTATAATTTTTAATATACACAGGAGTGTTATCCTTCAGATGCAACTTTTGTTTGTAAAAGTTGTTGGTCGTAATTGGTTCTGTTTCTAATGAGAATATATCAACGAATTCTGAGCATAATGTGTTGAGTGATTTACTAGCGAATGGTGGGAAATTTTTATTAAATCTTTCTAACTTTTCTTTATTATTAGCTTTACAGTGAGGTGTATTTTCAATCATTACATAATCCTCTAAACTTTCTGTTTTGATGTCATAATCTTGAATGATTGCATGTTTATCTGTTGTATTTATTATTCTTATTAAAGCTTGATTTGAGTTTACTATCGTGTTGGCTACAAAAATGCCATTAGTAAATTCTTGATGAGGTACTAATAGTTCCTTATTGTGACTATTGATATGAACCTGTCTAATTACTTCGGCTCTGGCGGGTATTGTAATGCTATTAATTGTTGGTTTATTTGTCATTTGTATAACTATATTTTCTGGGTAGTCATATGGTCGTAGTATTAGGCTGTCCTCATTTTTATTATAATCTAAAATGCAATTATATTTTTTAATGGAGTCGAGTCCCAAAATTCCATCACATGGGATTGGGAAATTGTCTTCTACTATGTGAAATTTATGTCTTATTAAAAGACTATTATCTGCTAGATCTGCTTTTACTGTTCCAAGTGTGCTTGTTATGCCTCGGCCATTACCTTTTAAATCTGTGATCTGTGAGTTATTTATTGTGACACTACTGTCAATTTGACCCTACTTTATTATTGAGATATCCGCTCCTGTATCTATCAGGAACGTCGAAGTTGACTTATTTAGGATAGTATTGGAAGATATGTAGCTGTTAAGATGCAAGTTGAATGTGCATATTTTATTACCGTTAGAATTTACTCTTAGAGTGGAGTTTGCTGGTTTTCCTCTTGGTTTATATTACGGAGATTGCTTGTGTTACTCTTATTGGATGATCTTGACTGACCTCCAAAATTACGTCTTTGGATATTATTATTTTGTCTATTACTATTGTTGTTATTATATCTGTTAGTGTTACCGTAATATCTTCGGTTTTGGTTACTTCGATAATTATTATTTTGGTAGCTTCTTCGGGAGTTACCTCGGTAATTACCTTGTGAGCGCGTCAGGCGTAACAGCTATTCGTGAATTTGGAAATAGCCTCGCTCATAGATGTGAACGTTCCTGCTTGCATTATCAATTTAACTGTTTCGTTAGCCGAGTTTTTACACATGGCCTTTACAGCTGATTGTGTGGTATATTTGGTTGCCAAATCAGGTGCAAGACCGTCTGATATGTAAGCACCTTCCAAACGATTTTGTTAATTTTTCAATTTCGGCAGTGTACTGGTTAGCTGTTTTACTGCGCTGTTGAACGTTTAGGAGTTATGCCGTCAAAACTTCTACAGATTCACCTTTAGTTGCTGAACTCAACTTTTGCCTTATTTCTAGTATTGAATTTTCAGTGCTCAAAAGGTTTCTAGCTGTTCCCTTGAGCTTAGTTTTATCATGGAGACTGCTATGGTCTCGTGAGTATCCTTAATTTGTTCAAGGATATCTAGTGCGTCTAAGAAGCTATGTAAGTTCTCATGTTTACCATTAAACTCAGGTAGAATTGACGAAGCCGTTTTTAAGAATTCTACTGTGGTTTGAGCCATTTTGTCTTTTCTTGTTTGATAGTTTGGCGTCTCTGTTAAAATTTCCTTTTGTTCCTGTTTTTCTTATTCTTTTTGTTCTACTTTTGGTTCCTCTTCTAAATCGGATGCTGACTCCAGAAGGAATGTGCTATAGTCTATTTCTATTTCCTTCTTGAAACTCGTTGGTACTATGAATTCTATATCATATATTGCCAGTGAGGACACCAATTTGTCTCTAATGCTGAACAAAATTTGATATGCTTGGTCTTTTCGATTGCCGTCGAGTTTACCATTTAACTGTTGAATTATTTTTCCTATTTTGTTAAATGCTTTAAGATGCTTTACTACTGTTTCTGCCTTAACTTTAAAATTTAGTTAAACCTTATCTAAACCGTCTGCGCGGCTAGCATATCGCTTTTTTAGGAATTTATTATGGGTTGAGTAGAGTTTCAGAAACAAATTGATGCAACTGACTACGCAGATGATTAGAAGTATGATCTTAATAGTATCTAGTGCCTCAGTATGGTCTACTACTTGGACTGAGTTTACAACGATTGCCGTTGGTTTTTCTAATTTTGATTCTTGGCCTCCCATCGTAAAAAAAATATGAAGACAAAAAAAAAAATGTTTGTTGCTAATTGCCGCAATTCCAATGTATCTTTTTTTGTTTTTTCCTTGGGTCTTCTAATTGCCGTAATTCCAATGTGTCTTTTTTGGTTTTTCCTTTACAAGGCTTAGGCTGAAATCAGCCAGTAAAATCCTTGCCAGCTATGAAATTAGGCTGAAAATTCAGCCAGTATAATCATAGGCAGGATCGCCATGTAAAAGATTAAAATGCAATAAAAAGAGTTGTGACCTTAATGAGTGAACTCCGAATGAATCTTTATTCAAATATTTCAGCTTATTTATATTAAATTATTCTAAACATATTCTTACATACATATTTACATTTAAACATACATACTTACATGCATATCTACCTTAAGCATACATACTTACATACCTACATACAACTCGATACAAAATATGTACCTACACATCTGTGTTGAGCTGTGACTTCTATGGGAAATGCAATGTTTGCAAATTTGCTAGAATTCAAATTTGTTTGGTTGTGTGTTGTACACACACCTGTATTAAATCGTGTGAATGGCTATGTCAGCAATAATTATCAAATACATATTTATGTGTTGATGAACATTAAGACTATTTTTGTAGCAGGGTAGCATATTAGACTGATTTAAATATTTGGGATTAAATTGTTGGCTGTTTGCACTACACCAAGGGCTTTACGAGTTCTATCGTACGTCTTTCGTTTCATCCAAAGGACCCACCCCACTCAGAAATCAATGTTCCAAGCAGCTTCTGTATCAATCCCTCCAGAGGAAATAAAAGGTACAACCCAGCGAATAATTGCTCTCTGCCAGCAACAACATTTTTCAGCGGAGGTTTCGAAGTTAAAATCTGGACTTGAGATAAGCGCTAAAAGCGAAATTCTAACCTTAAACTCATTTATCGACTCAAGCGGAGTTCTAAGAATGGGAGGTCGTCTCGGGGCATCGCAAGACCTCAGTTACAAAGAAAAGCACCCAATCCTTCTGCCGTATAACTGCCATTATTCACGCTTGTTAGTGAAGTTTATCCATGAAATATCACTTCATGGAGAACATCAGTTAATGTTGCGACTTATTCAAGCACAATATTGGTTCCCTCGGATCAAAGTTATGATCAAGTCAGTCATCCACAATTGCAAGGTATGCACTATATACAAAAAGAAAACGCAATCTCAAATCATGGCTTCCCTACCTTCAGAACGAACGACTTTCTCTAGGGCCTTCACAAATTTTGGCGTTTATTTTGCAGGTCCTTTCGATATAAAGAACTATAGAGGTAGAGCTTGCGTTATTACTAAGGGTTACTTTTGTCTTTTCGTCTGTTTCGAAACGAAAGCCATTCATCTCGAAACCACAAATGACCTTAGCACTGCCACCTTTCTAGCAGCCTTTTCTACAATTACTTCGCGTAAGGGATGTCCTAAAAACATATATTCAGACAACGGAACTAATTTCGTTGGAGCTTCGAGATCCCTAAAGGATGAATTTAAGGCTTTTCTACTTGATTCGCGTACTGTACTTCTTTCCACGTATTTCTATCAAGAACTTTCCTGGCATTTCATACCCGCATCGGCTCCTCACATGGGGGGCTTATGGGAGGCTGGCGTGAAGAGCTTTAAAACCCATTTTCGAAAAGTAGCATCTGTACTCAAATATACGTTTGAGGAGTTTTGACACTTTTATGTAGAATTGAGGCTTGTCTTAACTCAAGACCCCTTATTCCCACTTCAAGCGACCCATCGAGTTTAGAACCGTTGACTCTTGGATATTTTCTTATAGGTTATCTCGCCCGGTGATTGAGGTTAGCGAGAATCCAGCACCAGTTATCAACCGATGGCAAAAGATGAAAGCATTGCATCATTCATTCTGTCAACGATGGAAGAACGAATACCTTACGGAGCTGCAGAAGAGGACTAAGTGGAAGCGACAGCAGCTGGACATAAAAGCGGATGATCTCGTCGTGATCAGTGAAAATAACATGCATCCAAACGAATGGCGGCTTGGCCGAGTCGTCGATATACATCGCGGTTCGGACAATCGCGTTCGAGTAGTGAAAGTTCGGACCGAGAAAGGACTAGTCACCAGACAAATCGTGAAACTGGTCCGACTGCCACCGAACGAATCCGGAGATTGGTTTACAAAATCCTTTGCCTCCATGCTCATCACCCACCCGTCGCCTCTATTTTCAAATTCATTTTGTACTCGATTAAAACGACTTCTTTTCATTACAGAAGGTCTCGCTTTGTCGCAGCACGCAAGAGGTCCGAAAATAGTTCGGACGCATTTCCAATATCATACCGCATCTGCAGCAACAATCACGTCATCAGGCTCCGATACCGAGCCAAGGGACCAGAAGAAAGATTGCGTGTGGTATTGATCCATAAGTACTGACCGAATGGTCTGTCGCCCTTCCTCCGTATGGAGATCTGTCCGAGCTCCGCTCGCTGCCCTTACTGTGGTGAGAAACATCACACCACGCTACATATATAGGGTGAAACGTGTACCATATCGGCTCGAAGGGAGTAGTCAAACCGCCACGACGACGAGTCCGATGAGGCACAGTCGATACATTTCACCGAGGAGACTAAATCGTGAGCTCAACAATTGAGGAAGAGGAACTGGAGCAAAATGAGGCAGTTGGCGGTCTTCCCACAGAAGGCAGTGGTGCGGCATTAAAGACTTTCCGCCCGCTGCTCCAACACGAAATGCGGTTGCGCGACTTGAGATTAAATACTTGCCAATCGCCGATTCCACGAAGCCTTACAGTTAGAGACTTTTGCACACCAGTCCTCCAACGTTTAGGAAGCTCAGTATCTCGTCCTGCTCCGCAGAAAAATTGTCGACAGGGCGGCTCGGCATCAAATACTTTCCGACCGTCCAAACGTCACAACCATCACAGAGCCCCTAACACCAGCACACCGTATACGCGGAAAGAGCCAAATCAAGATGAGGAGAGCAACCTGCTTCTGCAACCGACCATATTCGGTTTGGCCATTTCCCGTTCCACGACAGGCGCGCTGCAACAACAAATGTATATATAATAATAGGAAAGAAAAACATATTTAACTAGAAAGAAGGATTAATAAATAAAAGGTAATAGTAATCACTAGTATCGAAATGGCAAACCCTAATAACTTAATCCGTCCTCAAGTCCTTTCCCAAAATCCTACCGCCCCTCAGGCATCAAATGATATACAACAAATGAGCATAGATAACCTAAAGGTCATAATAACTAATATTGGAATAGATGTTTTGCACAAGTGCCCAATCCCAACGCATTTCTCAGTTCGGCAATAGGCCAAACAATTAAAGATAGGCATGGGGGTAACTTGGGAGATTTAGATAAGACTCCGGACGTGGTTAAGTGCCTAAAAGATTTCCGGTCGTCCTGGTGAGTGCAATTCATGGAAAAAAGTGTAGATCGAATATTAAGTATTTGCGAACCGCTAAAGTGAACTCCGAAATATTACGGAATCCTTAGCGTGATTAGGAATAAAATAACGGGAAATGCTGATACGGCATTGAAATCCTATAATACGCCACTGGATTGGTCAGCAATTACCAAATGCCTAGCAATGCATTATGCAGATAAAAGAGATATCTCCACTTTGGAATATCAATTAACCACTCTAGTGCAGGGTAACAGGAGCATTGCCGACTTCTACGAACAGGTTTACAAATACCTTTCGTTAATTCTCAATAAATTAGGATGTATGGAAATGAGTGGCGAATCTCTGCGCATGATGACGCAATCATAGAGGGATAATGCACTTGACACCTTCATTAGGGGTCTAAATGGGGACTTACCACGATTACTGGGCATTCGAGAACCCGCTGACCTTCCACAGGCCCTTGTATGAAATTAGACAATCAAAACTATAGAACAAATCAGGGAACAAAATGTTAAAAAAGGATATCCAAATTCGGGAAAGTATCCATCCCAACAGCAGTCTTTCTCCACAACTAGCTCACAAGCCACAAACCAATCAACCAAGATTCAGAATTCAGGCTACGAGTACTCCTCCAAGGCCACAGAAACCTCAACCAAAACCGGAGCCAATGGAGGTAGACCAGAGCCTACATTCACGGCGCATTATTTATATTGTTACGAATATTAGCAAAACTAAGGAGTGCTGCCAGCTCTAAGCCGATGCTAAGCAGTGACGTGAATGCACATCAATAATTCAATCATCATGTATCTACATACACAAAACAATAACTGCGTCTACATATATGTACCATGTACGTATACGAGCAGCGGAGAGTCAATGCACAAATACATGCATATATCTGAGATACTCCTATAAGTATGCAATGAGAAAAACTATAAAATTGTGCAATTGTAGTTACAGCTGAGATGTTTGAGAGCTAATGGACTAGTAGATTCTGGAAGCGCCTAGAAGATGCGAATGTTAAAATCAAAGAGTATAAAAGGCGACAGATGTAGAGGCGCTGGAATTCAGTTTGATTTGAGTTGTCAAGCAGTTTCGACTAAGACGCTATCTAGCGAGCAAGAGCAGTATCATTTTGAATAGTAGAGTTTCATTTGAGCTATCAATCAGTTTGGTTATTAAGCAAGCTATTCGTTGCACAGTTTGAGTGTTATTGTGAAGTACTTTAATAAAGGCCATTTTGCATTATTACAGATTGGAGTTATTTATTCAACAGTTTAGTCATTCGAATTTAGCAGAGGATTGCAAATAAGAGGATTTGCAAGTAAATTCGTTACAATATGAACAAACCACCTCAGAATCAGTTTCAGGGTAAAAGACCTCCACAATCGGTAAACAACCAGCCACCCACCAAAAACCAAAGAACGTTTCATATAGATACGTCAAGTGAAGATAACCAATACAAATACGAGGTCGAAGATGAAGTTTCTGAATACAATGATGTCCATTTTTAGGATAATTAGCTCTTCGCTTCCATACATTAAAGTAAAGATGGAGAGCGGAAGTATCCTAAAATTTCTGTTGGACACAGGCTCCAGCAAAAATTACGTAAAACCGAATTTAGCAAAAAAGCGAATTCAAAACGAAAAACCTTTCCATGCAAAATCAATTGCAGGAGATGCTAAGATAACGGAACACACTTATGTGAACCTCTTTAACACAGGGGGAAAAATTAAATTCTACCTATTGCCCTTATTAAAATCATTCGATGCCATTTTGGGAAGCGACACACTTAGGGCACTAGGAGCAGTAATATATACCGCAGAAAACAAAATGGCCAGACTTAAGCAGCAGGCTTCGCACAGCGCCAACGCAATAAATATAAAAGAGGAGGGCTTATCTCCCAAACAAAAAATATTATGAAGGATATTGTGAATACATATCCCAATCTTTTCTCCGAACCCGACGAAAAGCTTACTTACACTACGAAGGTTATGGGACAGATCAGAACACAAACTGACTCTCCTGTATATTCAAAATTCTATCCATACCCAGCATCGCCAAAAGGCGAGATAGAATCACAAGTAAAGAAATTACTGAATGATGGTATCATAAGGCCATCCCGATCCCCGTATAATTCACCCGTATGGATCGTACCTAAAAAACCAGACTCAGAAAGTAATAAACAGTATCGCATGGTCATAGACTATAGAAAATTGAATTCAGTTACAATGGCTGATAAATACCCTATACCCGAAATATCGGAAGTAATTTCAAACCTTGGACAAAGTAAATTTTTCTCCGTTTTGACTTGAAAAGCGGATTTCACCAGATTCCTCTAAAGGAATCTGACATCGAAAAAACCGCATTATCAATAAAAGGTGGCAAATACGAATTTACTCGTTTGCCGTTCGGGCTTAAAAAAGCTCCCGCTATTTTCCAACGAGCCCTAGACGACAAACTTTGCGAGCATATAGCAAAGTACTGCTACGTCTATATCGATGGCATAATCATTTTCAGTAAAACTGAATCAATCACATTAGGAAAATATTTGCAACCCTAGAAGAGGCCAAGAAAGAAGTCGAGTTTCTGGGATATGTTATATCTCCAAATGGTATTAGAACAAATCCCGCGAAGGTTGAAGCAATTAAAAATTTTCCGCAACCCACAACTTTAAAAGAGCTTCGAAGTTTTCTTGGCATGTCAGGATATTATCGTAGATTCATAAAAGACTACGTAAAATTAGCAAAACCCCTAACATCTCTTATAACAGGGGAAGAAGGTAGAATATCCAAAAATAAATCTCCGAAAGTCAATATAATTTTGAATGAAGACGCCATAAGAGTCTTCAACAATATAAAACTCTCGCTTACTTCCGAGGATATCGTACTTGCATATCCCGATTACAATAAAAGCTTTCAGCTAGTAACAGACGCCTCCAAATTTGCTCTCGGAGCCGTTATATCCCAAGATTCTAAGCCATTGGCTTTCATTTCAAGAACCTTCAATAAGGCGGAGGAACATTACGCAGCTAACGAAAAAGAAATGTTAGCCATAATCTGGGCCTTAAACTCATTTAGAAATTTTTTGTATGGATCGGCCAAGGTGGACATTTTTACCGACCACCAGCCGCTCACATACGTACTTAGCAATAAAAATAAAAACTCAAAAATGAAAAGATGGAAGGCAGCTCTCGAGGAATACTCTTACGAGCTATTTTATAAGCCAGGCAAACAAAATGTAGTGGCAGACGCCCTATCAAGAATACCCCATAATGAAACACAGGTTAACACTTTGTCTATGGCAACAAATTCAGATGACAGTTCATCTCATAATCTAATATATAGTGTCGAAGTACCTATTAACGCTTTCAAAAATCAAATATTTCTTAAAAACGACGAAGTTTCCTCTTACCAATTTAAAATAATATTTCCAACATACCATCAGCATATAATTAAAGAACCAGAATTCTCCCATCAAACTCTTATCTCAATCCTCAAGAGATACCTCAACCCATCAGTAATAAAGTGCATTAAAACGCAGGAACCCATAATGGGAAAAATACAGGAATTATACCCAACACATTTCAGCAAATATCGCATCAGGTTTACACAGGTAAACAGATGAAAAAGAGCATGAGGAAATTATTAGTAGAACACATAATAGAGCCCACAGGAATGGTAAAGAAAATAAAACACAAGTTCTGGAAAGGTATTACTTTCCTGGAATGAAAATAAAACTAAAAAAATTATCAAATCGTGCGTTACATGCAAAGAAAATAAATACGAGCGTAATCCACCAAAACCTCAAATACAAGCTACACCTATTCCACAATTTCCAGGCCAAATAGTCCATATGGACATATTAATAATGAGTAAACAACTAATTCTAACAGCTGTGGATAAATTTTCTAAATATGCAGTAGCAAAGGTTATTCGATCCAAATCAGCCGAAGACATAAGGCAACCAATAAGAGATATTCTCTTTGCCTTAGTACCACAAACAATAGTAATGGACAATGAGAGATCGTTCAACTCAGAATCTATGAACTTCATGATTAATAACGAATTCGGTACAGAAATATATCGAACATCTCCATATACTAGTTGTTCGATCGGGCAAGTCGAACGCTTTCACGCACCCTACAGGAAATAATGCGCTGTCTACAAGTGGAGAAAGGCCACCGATCCTTCAGCGAATTATTAGAAAAATCCGTTAAAAAGTATAATTACTCGGTGCATTCTACGACAGGGAAAAAACCAATTGAAAATTTTTTGGGAGAAGAATTAGTAGCGACCCCGATCTTCTGGAGAAAGATAGGCAGGAAATCAAGGAGAAACTAAAGAAAAAACAACAGCAGGATCTTTGCTATCACAATAAAGATAGACAAACCCCGAAAACCTTTTCAGAAGGAGATGTTATATTCGTAAAAATAAATAAGAGATTAGGAAATAAGTTATCAGCTAGGTATAAGAAAGCAATTGTAGCAGAGAACCTTAACAAAACCATTAAAACAAACTCAGGCAGGATAGTTCACAAGAAAAACATTAAACAATGCTAAACCAAATACCCTAACTTCCACAGAAAAATGCTATTAACGACAATCTTCCTCTGGACACTCATATATGGTGTAAAAAGCCAACAAATTAGTGTGCAGGACCTAACGAACAACAACTGATATGTACCAATCAAGACAGGAGAATTAAAGACGATTCACCATTACGACAACATAAAAATTCTAAAGACAACTTCCTTTGAAGACATGCAAGTTTTGGAGTCCATCAACGAAAATTTTCTCCTACTAAGAGCAAAAATAGATGGGTTGCGCCCACACACAAAAACCAAACGACGACTAATTAACGTACTGGGAAAAGGCTTGAAATTCATAGCAGGTTCTCTGGAAAGTGACGACGAGTGAGAAATCAAAAACGCACTAGATCAGGCACACAATAATGAACGGACAATCACGGACAATGCAATCAAATTAACGCGATTTAACAGTTTCTTGACACAACAGATAGACATTATAACAACCCGTATAAATAGGCAACAAGCTCTCATAAGCGACTACATAGGTACATTTCGACATTCCACGTTAAACAAAATACAAACATTAGAAGACGAAGTTCAGTTCATCGAACATACGTACAGGATTAACAATGACATAACACTCTTAAGAAATCACATAAACGATATAGAACAGATCATATTTTCTAGTAAACTAGGTATAGTCCCTACCGACATAGTGACTCAAACTGAACTGGATCTACTCAAGGACTGCGCCAGTTATAGGAATATTAAGACCGCCGTCATCTTTCAAGAGATAATAAGATTCGAACCCCTTCCCAACGCCTCAAACAAGTCAATTGTACTAAACGAGTATGAAGTACTCGTAGATGATAAAAATTATATATACAGTCCAGATGTAAAAAATAACTTTGAGAAAAATTTGATCAAGAAAAATGACGAATGTCTTATTAACATTTTAGAATTTAGGGAAGCTCAATGTAAATTGAAATATTTAACGAAACCCGCAGTTGTAGAAATTGAACCAGGAATATTAATATTAAAACACTTAATGGAAATATATCTCACGATTGCAATAAACTAAAATTTATGCAAAAACGCACATTCCTAATAAAATTTGAAAACTGTAAAATCGTAATATTCAACATAACCTACAGCAATCTAAACCTAAGAAGTAACGATGCATTTGTTCTACCGAACCTAATAATTAATATCAAAGATAGTAGCGAAACAAATCTAAATCTAAAATTTGAGGCTTTATATGTAAGCCATCTGGAGCATAAGAGCGACATTCGGTTGCTAGTAAAAGATAATATAACAAAACATGTAATTAGCATAGGTACTAATATATGGCCACTCTAATTTTCTACAATAAAAATAAAAAAAAGTTCCACCTAACTACGGAATGTGTAGCAGACGTACCTAAAAACCCATATTTACAAGTTACTATATGATTTTTTCTTTGTAAAATTTGTGCCGATTACGGGCAATCGACTTAAGAGGGAAGAGTTAAGACGAGCTTTGTTAATATTCACCCAACAAAAGCTGACTTGACACTTGTACCGATTTTTGACTAAAGTCAATAATCGCCGCATCAACAATAGCTAAAACTAGTGAACAGGAAATCGCGTTCCAATTAGTTAACACGAGCTTCATTAATTTTACGCAATAATTGCTGACTTAACACATGCACCGATTTTGACCAAAGTCAATAATCGTCGCATCAACAGTAATAGCCAAAATGTAGTAAACAGGAAATGATTGCAAAGCACTTTAACTATTGCGTTTTCTACATGAAATAAAAAACATTCTTAAGTACCCAATTTAATATTAAGCATTTTTGTTAAGTGAGCAATTTATAACTATAAAAACCAACTGCTTGTAATCACTAGTTTAAGTTTATACTTGACTTCAATAAATGCGGACATGCTGTCCTACTAAAAATATATATATATTTTTTTTTACCTTAATCCGAGGGAACATAACTTATATAAATAAATTAGCGGTACCCGACTGATGATGTTCTGGGTCACCATGGTCCACATTTTGGTCGATACATCGAAAATGCTTTCACATATACAACTACCACCATTCCCTTTTAAAACCCTCATTAATACCTTTAATTTGTTACCCATATCGTACAAACACATTATAGAGTCACCCCTGGTCCACCTTTATGGCGATATCTCGAAAAGGCGTCCACCTATAGAACTAAGGCCCACTTCCTTTTAAAATACTCATTATCACCAATACTCATTATCACCATATTGTACAAACCCATTCTAGAGTCAACCCTGGTCCACCTTTATGACCATATCCCGAACAAGCCTCCACCTATAGAACTAAGGCCCACTTCATTTTAAAATACTCATTATCACCTTTCGTTTGATATCCATATTGTACAAACCCATTATAGGGTCAACCCTGGTCGACCTTTATGACCATATCCCGAACAAGCGTCCACCTATAGAACTAAGGCCAACTCCCTTTTAAAATACTCATTAAGACCTTTCGTTTGATACCCATATTGTACAAACGCATTCTAGAGTCACCCCTGGTCCACCTTTATGGCGATATCTCGAAAAGGCGTCCACCTATAGAACTAAGGCCCACGCCCTTTCAAAGTACTCATTAACACTTTTTGTTTGATAACCATATCGTACAAACAAATTCTAGAGTCACCCCTGGTCTACCTTTATGGCGATATCTCGAAAAGGCGTCCACCTATAGAACTAAGGCCCGCTCCCTTTTAAAATACTCATTAACACCTTTCATTTGATACCCATATCGTACAAACAAATTCTAGAGTCAGCCCTGGTCCACCTTTATGGCGATATCTCGAAAAGGCGTCCACCTATAGAACTAAGGCTCACTCCCTTTTAAAATACTCATTAACACCTTTCATTTGATACCCATATCGTACAAACAAATTTTAGAGTCAGCCCTGGTCCACCTTTATGGCGATATCCCTAAATGGCGTCACCATGGTCCACATTTTGGTCGATACATCGAAAATGCTTTCACATATACAACTACCACCACTCCCTTTTAAAACCCTCATTAATACCTTTAATTTGTTACCCATATCGTACAAACACATTATAGAGTCACCCCTGGTCCACCTTTATGGCGATATCTCGAAAAGGCGTCCCACTCGCCCTTAAAATACTCTTTAATACCTTCCATTTGATACACATGTCACACAAACACATTCCAGGGAGAAAAGGCTTTGAAGAGATTTACAAGGTATAATCGAAACAGCTGTCGCCTTGTCCGTCCTGATGTCACGTTGTTTAAATTTTTCCCAAATTATTAAATAAATTATAAAATTAAAAAAAAATTGCTTCAAATAAATGTTTTCATACATTTAAAAAAAGCAATATGGGCAATCCCCGATTATTAAAGTCATACAACAGACAAAATTGGTTAATCGTTGTAGTTCTATAAATAGAACGAAAACAGCAACAAAAACCAAAGTTTCTTTGAAAACCGCCGTACCAAGCATAGCTTTAACACATAATTGCATACGAAGTATGCAATGTGTAAAAGATTAAAATATGCAAAAAGAAGGCAATTGGGAAAAACTTTACAACAGGCATGACGTAGCTGAATGCGTTTATAACCATTTCAACTATCGTAGGAGTGCGAGTTCGACTCCCACTCCCGGGAGAAAAGGCTTTGAAGAGATTTACAAGGTATAATCGAAACAGCTGTCGCCTTGTCCGTCCTGATGTCACGTTGTTAAAATTTTTCCCAAATTATTAAATAAATTATAAAATTAAAAAAAATTGCTTCAAATAAATGTTTTCATACATTTAAAAAAAGCAATATGGGCAATCCCCGATTATTAAAGTCATACAAACAGACAAAATTGGTTAATCGTTGTAGTTCTATAAATAGAGCGAAAACAGCAACAAAAACCAAAGTTTCTTTGAAAACCGCCGTACCAAGCATAGCTTTAACACATAATTGCATACGAAGTATGCAATGTGTAAAAGATTAAAATATGCAAAAAGAAGGCAATTGGGAAAAACTTTACAACAGGCATGACGTAGCTGAATGCGTTTATAACCATTTCAACTATCGTAGGAGTGCGAGTTCGACTCCCACTCCCGGGAGAAAAGGCTTTGAAGAGATTTACAAGGTATAATCGAAACAGCTGTCGCCTTGTCCGTCCTGATGTCACGTTGTTAAAATTTTTCCCAAATTATTAAATAAATTATAAAATTAAAAAAAATTGCTTCAAATAAATGTTTTCATACATTTAAAAAAAGCAATATGGGCAATCCCCGATTATTAAAGTCATACAAACAGACAAAATTGGTTAATCGTTGTAGTTCTATAAATAGAACGAAAACAGCAACAAAAACCAAAGTTTCTTTGAAAACCGCCGTACCAAGCATAGCTTTAACACATAATTGCATACGAAGTATGCAATGTGTAAAAGATTAAAATATGCAAAAAGAAGGCAATTGGGAAAAACTTTACAACAGGCATGACGTAGCTGAATGCGTTTATAACCATTTCAACTATCGTAGGAGTGCGAGTTCGACTCCCACTCCCGGGAGAAAAGGCTTTGAAGAGATTTACAAGGTATAATCGAAACAGCTGTCGCCTTGTCCGTCCTGATGTCACGTTGTTTAAATTTTTCCCAAATTATTAAATAAATTATAAAATTAACTTTCATTGATCTATTTTCAAAATTTGCAAGGGATTATTATTTAGATAATAGGAATAATCAAACTATTATAGAAAAATTAAGGCATTATAAATTTCAACAGGGACATTTTTAAAAATTAATTTTAGATATTGAGTTTTAAAAGTATTAATATTAATAATTATTTGGAAAATGAAATTATTGAATTGCATTTAGTGAAACCAAATAACCATACAGGTAATGCCAATATAGTGAGATTGCATAATACAATGTGTTTAAATGTATTAATATTAAAGATTATTTGAAAAATGAAAATTTGGAATTGCATTTAGTTAAACCAAATAACCATTCAGGTAATACAAATATAGAGAGATTGTATAATACAATTACAGAGAAAATTACAATGATGTCTATTGAATACAAAATAAAAAAAAAAAATAAATGTAAGGCGCGATAACCTCCGAAGAGATCTAAGGCCGAGCCGATGAGTTTTCACTGAGAGCTTTTCATGGCAGAAATACACCCGGAGCGCTTGCCAAACACTGCCGAGGGGCGACCCAGCTTAGAATATTTGTCTTCTAATTTAAAAACCTTATTTCTTAAATTTTGGTGTTGCTTTGCCCGGGGTGCGAGCCGAGGGCATACGGTGTGGTAGGCGGAGCACGCTACCATCACACCACGGTGGCCGCCAATAAATTATTAAAGATAAAATTAGTAAAGTGATCGAGTTTTATAATAATAGTTTTCATTCTGTAATTTAAGAAAAACCAATAAATGTGGAAACTGGACAATTAAATTAAATTAAATTAACCTTCTGCAAATG
Organism: Eurosta solidaginis; assembly: GCF_040869045.1. Classification (NCBI taxonomy): domain Eukaryota; kingdom Metazoa; phylum Arthropoda; class Insecta; order Diptera; family Tephritidae; genus Eurosta; species Eurosta solidaginis. The sequence goes on along the minus strand of NC_090324.1, from coordinate 148,286,222 downwards.
TTCGGATCGCCAAATTGTCTACTAACTCCAATATTCAGTAAAGCAAAATGGTCTTTATTGGACTACTTTGAGAGTACTTCACAATAACACTTACACTTCACAACTAATTGCGTGTTTAAATCAAACTGATTAGTCATACCTCAGCTTGCGCTGCTTGTATACTCTCAGTTTTCTCGTTCACCCATTTCTCCTAAGGTC